>NC_086448.1:626539526-627739526 GCF_028390025.1 Pseudophryne corroboree
AGCACTGCAGCTGTGCGCCATTGTTGTCACACACTTCACACCAGACGGTCATGGAGGGTGCAGGGCGCTGCTGGGGGCGCCCTGGGCAGCAATATATAATACCTTTTATGGCAAAAGAATACATCACATATAGCCATTAAGGCTATATGTATGTATTTAACCCATGCCAAATGTCTAAAACTCCGGGAGAAAAGCCCGCCGGAATAGGGGGCGGGGCTTATTCTCCTCAGCACACAGCGCCATTTTCCTGCTCAGCTCCGCTGTGAGGAAGGCTCCCAGGACTCTCCCCTGCACTGCACTACAGAAACAGGGTAAAACAGAGAGGGGGGGCATATTTTGGCGATATTTTTATATATTTAAGCGGCTATAAGGAACAACACTTATATAGGGTTGTTCCCATATATATTATAGCGCTTGGGTGTGTGCTGGCAAACTCTCCCTCTGTCTCCCCAAAGGGCTAGTGGGGTCCTGTCTTCGATAAGAGCATTCCCTGTGTGTCTGCTGTGTGTCGGTACGTGTGTGTCGACATGTATGAGGACGATGTTGGCGTGGAGGCAGAGCAATTGCCGATAATGGTGATGTCACCCCCCAGAGAGTCGACACCGGAATGGATGGCTTTGTTTATGGAATTACGTGACAATGTCAGCACATTACAAAAATCAGTTGACGACATGAGACGGCCGGCAAACCAGTTAGTACCTGCCCAGGCGTCTCAGACACCGTCAGGGGCTGTAAAGCGCCCTTTACCTCAGTCGGTCGACACAGACCCAGACACAGACACTGAATCTAGTGTCGACGGTGATGAAACAAACGTATTTTCAAGTAGGGCCACACGTTATATGATCACGGCAATGAAGGAGGCTTTGCATATCTCTGATACTACAAGTACCACAAAAAGGGGTATTATGTGGGGGGTGAAAAAACTACCTGTAGTTTTTCCTGAATCAGAGGAATTAAATGATGTATGTGATGAAGCGTGGGTTAACCCAGATAGAAAAATGCTAATTTCAAAAAAGTTATTAGCATTATACCCTTTCCCGCCAGAGGTTAGGGCGCGCTGGGAAACACCCCCTAGGGTGGATAAGGCGCTCACACGCTTATCGAAACAAGTGGCGTTACCGTCTCCTGATACGGCCGCCCTCAAGGATCCAGCTGATAGGAGGCTGGAAACTACCCTGAAAAGTATATACACTCATACTGGTGTTATACTGCGACCAGCCATCGCCTCAGCCTGGATGTGCAGTGCTGGGGTCGTCTGGTTGGATTCCCTGACTGAAAATATTGATACCCTGGATAGGGACAGTATTTTATTGACTATAGAGCAATTAAAGGATGCTTTCCTTTATATGCGAGATGCGCAGAGAGATATTTGCACTCTGGCATCGAGAGTAAATGCGATGTCCATATCTGCCAGAAGGAGTTTATGGACGCGACAGTGGTCAGGTGATGCGGATTCCAAACGACATATGGAAGTATTGCCGTATAAAGGGGAGGAATTATTTGGCGTCGGTCTATCGGATCTGGTGGCTACGGCAACTGCCGGAAAATCCACTTTTTTACCTCAGACCCCCTCCCAACAGAAAAAGACACCGTCTTTTCAGCCGCAGTCCTTTCGTTCCTATAAGAACAAGCGGACAAAAGGACAGTCATATCTGCCTCGGGGCAGAGGAAGGGGTAAGAGAGGGCAGCAAGCAGCCCCTGCCCAGGAACAGAAGCCCTCCCAGGGTTCTGCAAAGCCCTCAGCATGACGCTGGGGCCTTACAAGCGGACTCAGGAACGGTGGGGGGTCGACTCAAGAATTTCAGCGCACAGTGGGCTTGCTCACAGGTGGACCCCTGGATTCTACAGGTAGTATCTCAGGGTTACAGGTTGGAATTCGAGAAGTCTCCCCCTCGCCGGTTCCTAAAGTCTGCTTTGCCAACGTCTCCCTCGGACAGGGCGACGGTATTGGAAGCCATTCACAAGCTGTTTGCTCAGCAGGTGATAGTCAAGGTACCCCTCCTACAACAGGGAAAGGGGTATTACTCCACGCTATTTGTGGTACCGAAGCCGGACGGCTCGGTAAGACCTATTCTAAATCTCAAATCTTTGAACCTGTACATAAAAAAATTAAAGTTCAAGATGGAGTCACTCAGAGCAGTGATAGCGAATCTGGAAGAAGGGGACTTTATGGTGTCCCTGGACATAAAGGACGCTTACCTGCATGTCCCAATTTGCCCTTCACATCAAGGGTACCTCAGGTTCGTGGTGCAAAACTGTCATTATCAGTTTCAGACGCTGCCGTTTGGATTGTCCACGGCACCTCGGGTCTTTACCAAGGTAATGGCCGAAATGATGATCCTTCTACGAAGAAGAGGCGTATTAATTATCCCTTACTTGGACGATCTCCTGATAAGGGCAAGATCCAGAGAACAGCTGGAAGACGGAGTAGCACTAACCCAACTAGTGCTGCAACAACACGGGTGGATTCTGAATTTTCCAAAATCTCAGTTGACCCCGACGACACGTCTGCTGTTCCTGGGAATGATTCTGGACACGGTTCAGAAAAAGGTGTTTCTTCCGGAGGAGAAAGCCAGGGAGTTATCCGAACTTGTCAGGAACCTCCTAAAACCAGGGACAGTGTCTGTGCATCAATGCACAAGAGTCCTGGGAAAGATGGTGGCTTCTTACGAAGCGATTCCATTCGGCAGATTCCACGCACAAACTTTTCAGTGGGATCTGCTGGACAAATGGTCCGGATCGCATCTGCAGATGCATCAGCGGATAACCTTATCGCCACGGACAAGGGTGTCTCTTCTGTGGTGGTTGCAGAGTGCTCATCTGTTAGAGGGCCGCAGATTCGGCATATAGGACTGGGTCCTGGTGACCACGGATGCCAGTCTGAGAGGCTGGGGAGCGGTCACACAAGGAAGAAACTTCCAGGGAGTATGGTCAAGCCTGGAGATGTCTCTTCACATAAATATACTGGAGCTAAGAGCGATTTACAATGCTCTAAGTCTGGCAAAACCCCTGCTTCAGGGTCAGCCGGTGTTGATCCAGTCGGACAACATCACGGCAGTCGCCCACGTAAACAGACAGGGCGGCACAAGAAGCAGGACAGCAATGGCAGAAGCTGCAAGGATTCTTCGCTGGGCGGAAGATCATGTGATAGCACTGTCAGCAGTATTCATTCCGGGAGTGGACAACTGGGAAGCAGACTTCCTCAGCAGACACGATCTACACCCGGGAGAGTGGGGACTTCATCCAGAAGTCTTCCACATGATTGTGAACCGTTGGGAAAAACCAATGGTGGATATGATGGCGTCCCGCCTCAACAAAAAACTGGACAGGTATTGCGCCAGGTCAAGAGATCCTCAGGCAATAGCTGTGGACGCTCTGGTAACACCGTGGGTGTTCCAGTCAGTGTATGTGTTCCCTCCTCTGCCTCTCATACCAAAGGTACTGAGAATTATACGGCAAAAGGGAGTAAGAACGATACTAGTGGCTCCGGATTGGCCAAGAAGAACTTGGTACCCGGAACTTCAAGAGATGCTCACGGAGGATCCGTGGCCTCTACCTCTAAGACGGGACCTGCTTCAGCAGGGACCGTGTCTATTCCAAGACTTACCGCGGCTGCGTTTGACGGCATGGCGGTTGAACGCCGAATTCTAAAGGAAAAAGGCATTCCGGAAGAGGTCATTCCTACACTGGTAAAGGCCAGGAAGGAGGTGACTGCACAACATTATCACCGCATTTGGAGGAAATATGTTGCGTGGTGTGAGGCCAGGAAGGCCCCCACGGAGGAATTTCAACTGGGTCGATTCCTACATTTCCTGCAAACAGGATTGTCTATGGGCCTCAAATTGGGGTCCATTAAGGTTCAAATTTCGGCCCTGTCGATTTTCTTCCAGAAAGAATTGGCTTCAGTTCCTGAAGTCCAGACTTTTGTAAAAGGAGTACAACATATACAGCCCCCGGTTGTGCCCCCAGTGGCACCGTGGGATCTTAATGTAGTCTTGGATTTTCTAAAATCCCATTGGTTTGAGCCGCTCAAATCGGTGGAGATGAAGTATCTTACATGGAAAGTAACCATGCTACTGGCCCTGGCTTCAGCCAGGAGAGTATCAGAATTGGCAGCTTTATCATATAAGAGCCCATATCTGATTTTCCATACGGACAGGGCAGAACTGCGGACGCGTCCTCATTTTCTGCCTAAGGTGGTGTCAGCGTTTCACCTGAACCAGCCTATTGTGGTGCCTGCGGCTACTAACGAGTTGGAGGATTCCAAGTTGTTGGACGTGGTCCGGGCATTGAAAATATATATTTCAAGAACGGCTGGAGTCAGAAAGTCTGACTCACTGCTTATATTGTATGCACCCAACAAGATGGGTGCTCCTGCTTCTAAGCAGACGATTGCTCGTTGGATTTGTAGCACAATTCAACTTGCACATTCTGTGGCAGGCTTGCCACAACCTAAATCTGTCAAGGCCCATTCCACAAGGAAAGTGGGCTCATCCTGGGCGGCTGCCCGGGGAGTCTCGGCATTACAACTCTGCCGAGCTGCTACTTGGTCAGGGGCAAACACGTTTGCAAAATTCTACAAATTTGATACCCTGGCTGAGGAGGACCTTGAGTTCTCTCATTCGGTGCTGCAGAGTCATCCGCACTCTCCCGCCCGTTTGGGAGCTTTGGTATAATCCCCATGGTCCTGACGGAGTCCCCAGCATCCACTTAGGACGTTAGAGAAAATAAGAATTTACTTACCGATAATTCTATTTCTCGTAGTCCGTAGTGGATGCTGGGCGCCCATCCCAAGTGCGGATTGTCTGCAATACTTGTACATAGTTATTGTTACAAAAAAATCGGGTTGTTATTTGTTGTGAGCCGTCTGTTCAGAGGCTCCTACGTTTGTCATACTGTTAACTGGGTTCAGATCACAAGTTATACGGTGTAATTGGTGTGGCTGGTATGAGTCTTACCCGGGGTTCAATATCCTTCCTTATTGTGTACGCTCGTCCGGGCACAGTACCTAACTGAGGCTTGGAGGAGGGTCATAGGGGGAGGAGCCAGTACACACCATGTGATCCTAAAACTTACTTTTTGTGCCCTGTCTCCTGCGGAGCCGCTATTCCCCATGGTCCTGACGGAGTCCCCAGCATCCACTACGGACTACGAGAAATAGAATTATCGGTAAGTAAATTCTTATTTATTTATTTTTTAGTCTGTTTTGCTTTTGTTGTACAGTAACTGGAGATATCATATCTTGTGACTTGTTCTGTGTTAAAAAAAACACAAACTGAGAATGCGCTTTTCAAATCCAATGTAGATTTTATTAATTATCTATATATTATAAAAATATGCATTTAACTATCACAATTGTATATATTGCCGGCCGGCCACATAAAAAGCCTTTTTTAAATAAATAAAAATTGTATTTATATATAATTAAAACTTGATTACAATAGACAGATCTTATATACTTATATATATTGCGCTGGGATCTATTACTAACAAATCCCAGATATACTGTATCTAATCACTTTTTCAGGTGATAAACGATCTGCTCAAGTCCATGTATTCATGAATCAATTTAGCAACTTATTGCACAAGATGTAATTAGTAGCAATCTGTTGAATAAAGCCATGCATCCATAGTCAGATTAGTAACTAGCAAAGCAAGTAGTTAATAGCAATCTGTTGAACACAGCCTTCCTCACAGCTGAGCAGTTCCGTTCAAACAATTCACAAAGTTAGTTTAGTTACAACAGTAACTGATTAGAACTACTGTGTAGCAAAATAGGATTTGTATACCGTACAGAATGCCTCTGTTGTCCACAGTACGTGCGGTGTCCCTCCTGGTTAGTGTTTTTCTCACCATCCGCTTTCTCTGGAGGAGAACCTGTTTGTGCTAAGTCCTCACCGCTCTTATCCTCCTGACTCTTAACCTCCCGGCTGGTATTTCTCCTCGTCAGCCTTAACAGGAGTTCGTGGACTGGTGTCAGGCAAATACTGCACACGCTTCCCCTGGCCTTAGGGGTGTTGTAATAGCCGACCAGCTGGTGTAACAAATGCTGCAGTCTGTATGAGAGAACGTGACAGACGCATTTCCCTGCCTACTCACGAGCATCGGTGGCTTCCTCAGTGTCATTGAGTGGGATTTGTTAGTAATAGATCCCAGCGCAATATATCTAAGTATATAAGATCTGTCTATTGTAATCAAGTTTTAATTATAAATAAATACAATTTCTCTATCGTCCTAGTGGATGCTGGGGTTCCTGAAAGGACCATGGAGGATAGCGGCTCCGCAGGAGACAGGGCACAAAAAGTAAAGCTTTAGGATCAGGTGGTGTGCACTGGCTCCTCCCCCTATGACCCTCCTCCAAGCCTCAGTTAGATTTTTGTGCCCGGCCGAGAAGGGTGCAATCTAGGTGGCTCTCCTAAAGAGCTGCTTAGAAAAGTTTAGCTTAGGTTTTTTATTTTACAGTGAGTCCTGCTGGCAACAGGATCACTGCAACGAGGGACTTAGGGGAGAAGAAGTGAACTCACCTGCGTGCAGGATGGATTGGCTTCTTGGCTACTGGACATTAGCTCCAGAGGGACGATCACAGGTACAGCCTGGATGGTCACCGGAGCCTCGCCGCCGGCCCCCTTGCAGATGCTGAAACGAGAAGAGGTCCAGAATCGGCGGCAGAAGACTCCTCAGTCTTCTTAAGGTAGCGCACAGCACTGCAGCTGTGCGCCATTTTCCTCTCAGCACACTTCACACGGCAGTCACTGAGGGTGCAGGGCGCTGGGAGGGGGGCGCCCTGGGAGGCAAATGAAAACCTTTTTTGGCTAAAAATACCTCACATATAGCCTCCGGGGGCTATATGGAGATATTTAACCCCTGCCAGAATCCGTTAAGAGCGGGAGACGAGGCCGCCGAAAAAGGGGCGGGGCCTATCTCCTCAGCACACAGCGCCATTTTCCCTCACAGAAAGGCTGGAGGGAAGGCTCCCAGGCTCTCCCCTGCACTGCACTACAGAAACAGGGTTAAAACAGAGAGGGGGGGCACTAATTTGGCGTTAGAAATATATAAAAAAGATGCTATAAGGGAAAACACTTATATAAGGTTGTCCCTATATAATTATAGCGTTTTTGGTGTGTGCTGGCAAACTCTCCCTCTGTCTCTCCAAAGGGCTAGTGGGTCCTGTCCTCTATCAGAGCATTCCCTGTGTGTGTGCTGTGTGTCGGTACGTGTGTGTCGACATGTATGAGGACGATGTTGGTGAGGAGGCGGAGCAATTGCCTGTAATGGTGATGTCACTCTCTAGGGAGTCGACACCGGAATGGATGGCTTATTTAGGGAATTACGTGATAATGTCAACACGCGCCAAGGTCGGTTGACGACATGAGACGGCCAACAAACAATTAGTACCGGTCCAGACGTCTCAAAAACACCGTCGGGGGTTTTAAAACGCCCGTTTACTTTAGTCGGTCGACACAGACACAGACAGGGACACTGAATCCAGTGTCGACGGTGAATAAACAAACGTATTCCTTATTAGGGCCACACGTTAAGGGCAATGAAGGAGGTGTTACATATTTCTGATACTACAAGTACCACAAAAGAGGGTATTATGTGGGATGTGAAAAAACTACCGTAGTTTTTCCTGAATCAGATAAATTAAATGAAGTGTGTGATGATGCGTGGGTTCCCCCCGATAGAAAATATGGGCGGTATACCCTTTCCCGCCAGAAGTTAGGGCGCGTTGGGAAACACCCCTTAGGGTGGATAAGGCGCTCACACGCTTATCAGAACAAGTGGCGGTACCGTCTATAGATAGGGCCGTCCTCAAGGAGCCAGCTGACAGGAGGCTGGAAAAATATCATAAAAAGTATATACACACATACTGGTGTTATACTGCGACCAGCGATCGCCTCAGCCTGGATGTGCAGAGCTGGGGTGGCTTGGTCGGATTCCCTGACTAAAAATATTGATACCCTTGACAGGGACAGTATTTTATTGACTATAGAGCATTTAAAGGATGTATTTCTATATATGCGAGATGCACAGAGGGATATTTGCACTCTGGCATCAAGAGTAAGTGCGATGTCCATATCTGCCAGAAGATGTTTATGGACACGACAGTGGTCAGGTGATGCAGATTCCAAACGGCACAAAGGTGTATTGCCGTATAAAGGAAGAGGAGTTATTTGGGGTCGGTCCATCGGACCTGGTGGCCACGGCAACTGCTGGAAAATCCACCGTTTTTACCCTAAGTCACATCTCTGCAGAAAAAGACACCGTCTTTTCAGCTTCAGTCCTTTCGTCCCTATAAGAGTCATATCTGCCCAGGGATAGAGGAAAGGGAAGAAGACTGCAGCAGGCAGCCCATTCCCAGGAACAGAAGCGTTCCACCGCTTCTGACAAGCTCTCAGCATGACGCTGAGACCGTACAGGACCCCTGGATCCTACAAGTAGTATCCCAGGGGTACAGTTTGGAATGTCGAGACGTTTCCCCTGCGCAGGCTCCTGAAGTCTGCTTTACCAAGGTCTCCCTCCGACAAGGAGGCAGTATGGGAAAAAATTCACGAGCTGTATTCCCAGCAGGTGATAATTAAATTACCCCTCCTACAACAAGAAAAGGGGGTATTATTCCACACTATATTGTGGTACTGAAGCCAGAAGGCTAGGTGAGACCTATTCTAAATCTATAAAAATTTGAACACTTACAAAGGTTCAAATCAAGATGGAGTCACTCAGAGCAGTGATAACGAACCGGGAAGAAGGGGACTATCTGGTGTCCCGAGACATCAGGGATGCTTACCTCCATGTCCCAAATTTGCCCTTATCACTAAGGGTACCTCAGGTTCGTGGTACAGAACTGTCACTATCAGTTTCAGACGCTGCCGTTTGGATTGTCTACGGCACCCCGGGTCTTTACCAAGGTAATGGCCGAAATGATGGTTCTTCTTCGAAGAAAAGGCGTCTTAATTATCCCTTACTTGGACGATCTCCTGATAAGGGCAAAGTCCAGGGAACAGTTGGAGGTCGGAGTAGCACTATCTCGGATACTGTTACAACAGCAGGGGTGGATTCAAAATATTCCAAAATCGCAGCTGATCCCGACAACAAGTCTCCTGTGCTTAGGGATGATTCTGGACACAGTCCAGAAAAAGGTGTTTCTCCCGGAAGAGAAAGCCAGGGAGTTATCCGAGCTAGTCAGGAACCTCCTAAAATCAGTGCATCATTGCACAAGGGCAATGGTAAAAAAAAATGGTGACTTCCTTCGAAGCAATTCCAGTCGGCAGATTTCATGCAAGAACTTTTCAGTGGGATCTGCTGGACAAATGGTCCGGATCGCATCTTCAGATGCATCAGCGGATAACCCTATATCCAAGGACAAGGGTGTCTCTCCTGTGGTGGTTACAGAGTGCTCATCTTCTAGAGGGCCGCAGATTCGGCATTCAGTTTTGGATGTTGGTGACCACGGAGGCCAGCCCGAGAGGCTGGGGAGCAGTCACACAAGGAAAAAATTTCCAGGGAGTGTGATCAAGTCTGGAGATTTTTCTCCACATAAATATAGCTAAGGGTAAATTTATAATGCTCTAAGCTTAGCAAGACCTCTGCTTCAAGGTCAGCCGGTATTGATCCAGTGGGATAAAACATCGCGGCAGTCGCCCACGTAAATAGACAGGGCGGCACAAGAAGCAGGAGGGCAGTGGCAAAAACTGCAAGGACTTTTCGCTGGGCGGAAAATCATGTGATAGCACTGTCAGCAGTGTTTCATTCCGGGAATGGAAACTGGGAAGCAGACTTCCTCAGTAGGCACGACCTCCACCCGGCAGAGTGGGAACTTCATGGGGAAGTTTTCCACATAATTGTAAACCGTTGGGAATTACCAAAGGTGGACATGATGGCGTCCCGTCTGAACAAAAAACGGGACAGGTATTGCGCCAGGTTAAGAGACCCTCAGGCAATAGCTGTGGACGTTCTGGTAACACCGTGGGTGTACCAGTCGGTGTATGTGTTCCATCCTCTGCTTTTCATACCTAAGGTACTGAGAATTATAAGACGTAGAGGAGTAAGAACTATACTCATGGCTCCGGATTGGCCAAGAAGGACTTGGTACCCGGAACTTCAAGAGATGCTCACAGAGGACTTATGGCCTCTGCCGCTAAGAAGGGACTTGTTTCAGCAAGTACCATGTCTGTTCCAAGACTTACCGCGGCTGCGTTTGACGGCATGGCGGTGGAACGCTGGATCCTAAGGGAAAAGGCATTCAGGAAGAGGTCATTCCTACCCTGGTCAAAGCCAGAAAGGAGGTGACCGCACAACATTATCACCACATGTGGCGAAAATATGTTGCGTGGTGTGAGGCCAGGAAGGCCCCACGAAGAAATTTCAACTCGGTCGATTCCTGCATTTCTTGCAAACAGGAGTGTCTATGGGCCTCAAATTGGGGTCCATTAAGGTTCAAATTTCGGCCCTGTCGATTTTTCTTCCAGAAAGAATTGGCTTCAGTTCCTGAAGTCCAGAAGTTTGTCAAGGGAGTATTGCATATACAACCCCCTTTTGTGCCTCCAGTGGCACTGTGGGATCTCAACGTAGTTCTGGGATTCCTCAAAACACATTGGTTTAAAACCAGTCAAATCTGTGGATTTGAAGCATCTCACATGAAAAGTGAACATGCTCTTGGACCTGGCCTGGACCAGGCGAGTGTCAAATTGGTGGTTTTTTTCTCAAAAAAGCCCATATCTGTTTGTCCATTCGGACAGGGCAGAGCTGCGGACTCGTCCCCAGTTCTCTCCCTAAGGTGGTGTCAGTGTTTCACCTGAACCAGCTTATTGTGGTGTCTTGCGCCTACTAGGGACTTGGAGGACTCCAAGTTGCTAGATGTGGTCAGGGCCCTGAAAATATAGGTTCCAGGACGGCTGGAGTCAGGAAAACTGACTTGCTGTTATCCTGTATGCACCCAACAAACTGGGTGCTCTTGCTTTTAAGCAGACTTTTGCTAGTTGGATGTGTAGTACAATTCAGCTTGCACATTCTGTGGCAGGCCTGCCACAGCCAAAATATGTGGATGCCCATTCCACAAGGAAGGTGGGCTCATCTTGGGCGGCTGCCCGAGGGGTCTCGGCTTTACAACTTTGCCGAGCGGCTATTTAGTCAGGGGCAAACACGTTTGTAAAATCCTACAAATTTGATACCCTGGCTAAGGAGGACCTGGAGTTCTCTCATTCGGTGCTGCAGAGTCATCCGCACTCTCCCGCCCGTTTGGGAGCTTTGGTATAATCCCCATGGTCCTTTCAGGAACCCCAGCATCCACTAGGACGATAGAGAAAATAAGAATTTACTTACCGATAATTCTATTTCTCGGAGTCCGTAGTGGATGCTGGGCGCCCATCCCAAGTGCGGATTATCTGCATTACTTGTACATAGTTACAAAAATCGGGTTATTGTTGTGAGCCATCTTTTCAGAGGCTCCGCTGTTATCATACTGTTAACTGGGTTCAGATCACAGGTTGTACAGTGTGATTGGTGTGGCTGGTATGAGTCTTACCCGGGATTCATAAATCCTTCCTTATTGTGTACGCTCGTCCGGGCACAGTACCTAACTGAGGCTTGGAGGAGGGTCATAGGGGGAGGAGCCAGTGCACACCACCTGATCCTAAAGCTTTACTTTTTGTGCCCTGTCTCCTGCGGAGCCGCTATCCTCCATGGTCCTTTCAGGAACCCCAGCATCCACTACGGACTCCGAGAAATAGAATTATCGGTAAGTAAATTCTTATTTTTTATTCATTTAAAAAAGGCTTTTTATATGGCCGGACGGCAATATATACAATTGTGATAGTTAAATGCATATTTTTATAATATATAGATAATTAATAAAATCTACATTGGATTTGAAAAGCGCATTCTCAGTTTGTGTTTTTTTTGTTGCTTAGTATTTGGGGTAAATGACCTATTACCCGTGAGAAAGCTGCTTTCAAATCCGCCAATTGCGGTGCCAGGAATATTGTGGTTTGTTTTGTTCTGTGTCAGTTACAAGGGGGTGTGAGCAGGAGTACCAGTCTGAAGCCGCAATTACGGATATCGCAACTTCTTATTGGTCCTCATTTACTCATCCTTATTCTTCAGTCACTTGAAAGTGGTGAAAGAAAATGTTCTTATTAAAGATTATAATTCATATGTGGTTGGAAATATAGCCAGTTTTTATTTCTTTATTTTACACACTGTAGGTGTAAATGCTGGGTTTATTTAGTATATCTCAGTATGGCTAAAATAATGTCTGGGGGTTTTATATTATTGATGCATTGTCATTTTGTCCTTCAATGGCCGTTAGTTTTAGTGCCCTAACTACAACAAATGTTGACTAGTGGAATATTTATAATTGCAGATCACGCTTAGTATTTGTGGTTGAATTTGTCTAGTTTGTTAAAACATTGAAGATATTTTTGTTAGTTCTTAAATACTGGATCACAGCTGTAGTTATTTTCCATAGGGAGGTGCAGTGGTTTTGACTGTTGTGCACTTTTATCTTTGAATGTAAACAGAAAAGGGATTATTCAATTTTTTCGGTTTTGGGTTGGGGTTTTTTTTTCACTTTCAAAACAAGTAAGTTTTGGAAAAAAATTCTGATCCTTTACAGATCCAAACCAAAAAAGCATGGTGCATCTGGTAAGGTACAAGAGTAAGGCACTGTATTTTGTCTCTTGGCAGATATGAAATGTATCCTGTCATAACTTATAAAGCAACGGTTTTATAAACTGAAAATTCTTATTAAAGATAGAAAATCAAAATCAGGCGCTCCAATAATTATGAAACCACAGTATAAGATTATCGTTTGCTGCTCTCACTTGGTTTTCTGGAAACCCTGAAAATACAAAACTAATAATTTCTACAATATATAGACCATTATAGAGCGCGCATATAAAGTTAAAAATTACAATTTATTACTACATTTATAAAACAATTGTAGTCCAATCACAATGATACAATGTATAAAAAAGAAAAATATATAAAAAGGAACGCACTGTTGGATACCACTGAATGACAATTAATAGCACAGCCTATAACCAAATGATGAATTCAGTTGTTCAATAGTTATAGGTAAGATTGATATTCCAAATGCCACCTACGTGGCAATAACTTGTAGCTTAGTAGTGGAAAATGAGACCATAGCAGGTCCACTTGCTCCTCTTAGATACGTAAATGAAAGTTCTGTAGATGAACTTTTTAAACAACCACCCGGAGGTATTTTAACAACCTCCGTAAGCCTGCGTGTGTGTTACAGCGCCCCCGCCGCCGGCTGGCAGCCTTGCTCACCTCTGATGAAATTGGTTGCTGCCGTGTCCAGAGCTCCTGGGCGATACAGCAGGAGCGGCGGTCACTGAGATGGAAGTCCCGTGGAAGGTAAACGCGGCTGGAGACAGATAGGTGGTATAGATGGTCAGCGCTGCGGCTGTCCCCATATGTGTACAATCAGGGTTGTTTCAACAGGAAAAGGATTGTGTCATATACTTAGTTTTTTTTTATTTTTATGTGCCTGATGAGTATAATAAAAGGCTAAGGCTGCGTCTCACCTCTGTTATGTGCGCCGCTGTCCAATAGAGCCCGCCACATGGGTAAAATTACTCTGTGTGCTGTACTCTGTGTGCTGAAATTTAAAGTGATACTGCAGGGAGATGTAACAGCCTAATGCTAATTAATTAATTAAAATACTGATCTGACTGTTTAACACTTGCTGCATGTGGAGAGAGGGTGCTGGAGCGAGAGAGTGGGGGTAGGGGTAGGTTTTAGGTGTGGCAGTTGCCATTTATAACGACCTGTATAAAAGGAAAACGCTGCTCCTCACCTCTGGTGTCACCTACGGCCACTGGAGGGTGCCCAACGGAGCGCCTTTTGGGAGAGACATACACCCCCTATGTACACTGCACCCTCTACTATATACTGCCCCCATATACACTGCACCCCCATCCTCTTCCATATTGTGCACCCCTACCATATACTGCCCCTAGATGCACACTGCACCCCCACCCCACCCTAGTATATAGTGCCCCCTATATACAGGGCACCCCCTCCTCCATATACTGCTCACACCATGTACTGCATACTCTGCACCCCCTCCTTCATATACTATGCTGCAACGCCAAGATACTTGCCATCACAGGACTCTGCAACAAGTAGCAGCAGTAACAAGGAAACGGATACAGGAACCACCAGACTGCGCTGAAGCGCTCAGAGCGGAGGCACTGGGGACATGTGTGGCCACTTACCAGCAGGGTGGAAAAGGTGCATCAGTCTGGCAGGTAGGGTGAGACCCTTTGTTGGGTGAGCAGTGCAGTGACCAGGAGGAGGAGGGGGTGGTGCTGTGGCTGCAGATGATGCAGGTCAGGTGGAGGCAGATAACCGGGTCAGCTGCTTTATATATACTGCGCACCAGCGGAGGAACGGGCTCCTGTGCTCGCCCCTCCCACATCCTGCACAGGCCATGCCCAGACCCCTCTTGACAGCTGCTAGTGGCTACTGGTATCCTCCACCCCCCAGACTGGCTGGCCGGGAGTTGTGTGGAGACTGGTGAGTTTACATTTGCTGTAGTGGTTTGTATATACATACATGCTGGACACACACACCTCTACTCAGCATAACAGAGCCCCAGCTCCCAGCAGCAGGACGTCCAGAAACCAGGCAGCTCCTCTGTGAGTAGTGACCCCCCCACCACCACCACCACCACCACCATTAATCCAGACCTGTAACTAGTGTATGTATTTAACCTGTGTCCTGAAATATTACAGCTATGGAATGAGTTCTTTAATACTGTAGATATCTTTTATATTCAGTTTTGTTATTTTCTTTCATGCATTGGACCCTACATCTATCTACTGGCTAAAATGGGAACTTCACTGGAACCTGTGTTGAATGGTTGCCAAGCAAAATCCAATGTATCCAATTGAACCATTCGTAAACATTAATATCCGATAAACTACTTCAAGCCCGCAACCTGGAAAATCATATTTACCATTAATTTGCTCAGAAGAGATCATTATCCGACCTTTAATAGAAATTACTGCGGTGCCGCCGGGTTCCTTTGTATCCATTATAGCCTCTTACAGCGGCAGTCACCTTTTATTACATTTCGTTCATTTTATAGAGCAATTAAATACCTTTCTTACTAAAAGCAGGTAATATGCTAAGCTATGCAGTCAAAACCTTTTTTCTAAGTAACTAAGCATCATTGACCAGTGATATCCTATTGCTGTAACCCCTTAGCTCAAATCCATGTTGTGAAAGTTAGAGCGTTTCATTATTTGCTATGCCACAATAGAACCAAATTATCTTTTCTTAATTTGAACCCTGGTCTGATACTTAGTGGGCAAGAGAGACTCCAGCATTGGTCCTGCTATATATCCAGAGAGACCCCGTTTAATGCTGAGGATGTGTTCCTCGTGAAGAAGCACTAAAATCAGTGCTATGTGGGGTCACTGAACATGTACCTGTATCTCAGTGCAACAGCAAGTTCAAAGAGACACCTCCATCAATCTGACGGTGAGGTAGCGCGGGAGACAGAGCGAGAGCGGATCGTCACAGGGGGCATGAATTGCCGCAATTTAGATCATCCAGTGACAATGTGACGCATTCTTATTGGATGATTCAGTTGCGGGAGTTCAGGTGCCTTGTATGAGAGGTAGCATTTAGTGGGGCCTCCCTGTATAAAGACCAGAGCACATTAAAGAAGATGTGCACCCAAATCTCTTACAAATTAACAAAATACACAAATCACATTCACAAATCTTTAGAACATGTTTTACTTTTCACCGTCCCTGCTGATATGTAAGCCGGTAAGAACCCATATGTGCGGTTGTCCAGTTATAGTTTATAGCTCTTAACAGTGTTTCTCTGACGTCCTAAGTGGATGCTGGGGACTCCGTCAGGACCATGGGGAATAGCGGCTCCGCAGGAGACAGGGCACAAAAGTAAAAGCTTTAGGATCAGGTGGTGTGCACTGGCTCCTCCCCCTATGACCCTCCTCCAAGCCTCAGTTAGGTTTTTGTGCCCGGCCGAGAAGGGTGCAATCTAGGTGGCTCTCCTAAAGAGCTGCTTAGAGTAAAAGTTTTGTTAGGTTTTTTATTTTCAGTGAGTCCTGCTGGCAACAGGCTCACTGCAACGAGGGACTTAGGGGAGAAGAAGTGAACTCACCTGCGTGCAGGATGGATTGGCTTCTTAGGCTACTGGACACTAGCTCCAGAGGGACGATCACAGGTACAGCCTGGATGGGTCACCGGAGCCGCGCCGCCGACCCCCTTGCAGATGCTGAAGAGAGAAGAGGTCCAGAAATCGGCGGCTGAAGACTTCTCAGTCTTCATGAGGTAGCGCACAGCACTGCAGCTGTGCGCCATTGCTCTCAGCACACTGCACACCAACGGTCACTGAGGGTGCTTGGGGGGGGCGCCCTGGGCAGCAATGAAAGTACCTATACTGGCTAAAAATACATCACATATAGCCCCTGGGGCTATATGGATGTATTTAACCCCTGCCAGGTTGTCAGAAAAACGGGAGAAGAAGCCCGCCGAAAAGGGGGCGGGGCCTATTCTCCTCAGCACACAGCGCCATTTTCCTACACAGCTCCGCTGCTAGGAAGGCTCCCAGGCTCTCCCCTGCACTGCACTACAGAAACAGGGTTAAAACAGAGAGGGGGGGCACTTATTTGGCGATATTATTATATATTAAGATGCTATAAGGGAAAACACTTATATAAGGTTGTCCCTGTATAATATAGCGTTTTGGTGTGTGCTGGCAAACTCTCCCTCTGTCTCCCCAAAGGGCTAGTGGGGTCCTGTCCTCTATCAGAGCATTCCCTGTGTGTGTGCTGTGTGTCGGTACGTGTGTGTCGACATGTATGAGGACGATGTTGGTGAGGAGGCGGAGCAATTGCCTGTAATGGTGATGTCACTTTCTAGGGAGTCGACACCGGAATGGATGGCTTATTTAGGGAATTACGTGATAATGTCAACACGCTGCAAGGTCGGTTGACGACATGAGACGGCCGGCAAACCAATTAGTACCTGTCCAGGCGTCTCAAACACCGTCAGGGGCTTTAAAATGCCCATTTACCTCAGTCGGTCGACACAGACACGGACACTGACTCCAGTGTCGACGGTGAAGAAACAAACGTATTTTCCATTTGGGCCACACGTTACATGTTAAGGGCAATGAAGGAGGTGTTACATATTTCTGATACTACAAGTACCACAAAAGAGGGTATTATGTGGGGTGTGAAAAAACTACCTGTAGTTTTCCTGAATCAGATAAATTAAATGAAGTGTGTGATAATGCGTGGGTTTCCCCCGATAGAAAATTATTGGCGTTATACCCTTTCCCGCCAGAAGTTAGGGCGCGTTGGGAAACACCCCTTAGGGTGGATAAGGCGCTCACACGCTTATCAAAACAAGTGGCGTTACCGTCTCCAGATACGGCCGCCCTCAAGGAGCCAGCTGATAGGAGGCTGGAAAATATCCTAAAAAGTATATACACACATACTGGTGTTATACTGCGACCAGCGATCGCCTCAGCCTGGATGGGCAGCGCTGGGGTGGCTTGGTCGGATTCCCTGACTGAAAATATTGATACCCTTGACAGGGACAGTATATTATTGACTATAGAGCATTTAAAGGATGCATTTCTATATATGCGAGATGCACAGAGGGATATTTGCATTCTGGCATCAAGAGTAAGTGCGATGTCCATATCTGCCAGAAGATGTTTATGGACACGACAGTGGTCAGGTGATGCAGATTCCAAACGGCACATGGAAGTATTGCCGTATAAAGGGGAGGAGTTATTTGGGGTCGGTCCATCGGACCTGGTGGCCACGGCAACAGCTGGAAAATTCACCTTTTTTACCCCAAGTCACATCTCAGCAAGAAAAGACACCGTCTTTTCAGCCTCAGTCCTTTCGTCCCCATAAGGGCAAGCAGGCAAAAGGCCAGTCATATCTGCCCAGGGATAGAGGAAAGGGAAGAAGACTGCAGCAGGCAGCCCATTCCCAGGAACAGAAGCCCTACACCGCTTTTGCCAAGTCCTCAGCATGACGCTGGGGCCGTACAAGCGGACTCGGGTGCGGTGGGGGGGTCGTCTCAAGAGTTTCAGCGCGCAGTGGGCTCACTCGCAAGTGGACCCCTGGATCCTACAAGTAGTATCCCAGGGGTACAGATTGGAAATTCGAGACGTCTCCCCCTCGCAGGTTCCTGAAGTCTGCTTTACCAACGTCTCCCTCCGACAGGGAGGCAGTATTGGAAACAATTCACAAGCTGTATTCCCAGCAGGTGATAATCAAAGTACCCCTCCTACAACAAGGAAAGGGGTATTATTCCACACTATATTGTGGTACTGAAGCCAGACGGCTCGGTGAGACCTATTCTAAATCTGAAATATTTGAACACTTACATACAAAGGTTCAAATCAAGATGGAGTCACTCAGAGCAGTGATAGCGAACCAAGAAGAAGGGGACTATATGGTGTCCCTGGACATCAAGGATGCTTACCTCCATGTCCCAATTTGCCCTTCTCACCAAGGGTACCTCAGGTTCGTGGTACAAAACTGTCACTATCAGTTTCAGACGCTGCCGTTTGGATTGTCCACGGCACCCCGGGTCTTTACCAAGGTAATGGCCGAAATGATGATTCTTCTTCAAAGAAAAGGCGTCTTAATTATCCCTTACTTGGACGATCTCCTGATAAGGGCAAGGTCCAGAGAACAGTTGGAGGTCGGAGTAGCACTATCTCAAGTAGTTCTACGACAGCACGGGTGGATTCTAAATATTCCAAAATCGCAGCTGTCTCCGACGACACGTCTGCTGTTCCTAGGGATGATTCTGGACACAGTCCAGAAAAAGGTGTTTCTCCCGGAGGAGAAAGCCAGGGAGTTATCCGAGCTAGTCAGGAACCTCCTAAAACCAGGAAAAGTGTCAGTGCATCATTGCACAAGGGTCCTGGGAAAAATGGTGGCTTCTTACGAAGCGATTCCATTCAGCAGATTTCACGCAAGAACTTTTCAGTGGGATCTGCTGGAAAAATGGTCCGGATCGCATCTTCAGATGCATCAGCGGATAACCCTGTCTCCAAGGACAAGGGTGTCTCTTCTGTGGTGGCTGCAGAGTGCTCATCTACTAAAGGGCCACAGATTCGGCATTCAGGACTGGGTCCTGGTGACCACGGATGCCAGCCTGAAAGGCTGGGGAGCAGTCACACAAGGAAAAAATTTCCAGGAAGTGTGATCAAGTCTGGAGACTTCTCTCCACATAAATATACTGGAGCTAAGAGCAATTTACAATGCTCTAAGCTTAGCAAGACCTCTGCTTCAAGGTCAGCCGGTATTGATCCAGTGGGACAACATCACGGCAGTCGGCCACGTAAACAGACAGGGCGGCACAAGAAGCAGGAGGGCAATGGCAGAAACTGCAAGGATTCTTCGCTGGGCGGAAAATCATGTGATAGCACTGTCAGCAGTGTTCATTCCGGGAGTGGACAACTGGGAAGCAGACTTCCTCAGCACGACCTCCACCCGGGAGAGTGGGGACTTCATCGGGAAGTCTTCCACATGATTGTGAACCGTTGGGAAAGACCAAAGGTGGACATGATGGCGTCCCGCCTGAACAAAAAACTGGACAGGTATTGCGCCAGGTCAAGAGACCCTCAGGCAATAGCTGTGGACGTTCTGGTAACACCGTGGGTGTACCAGTCGGTGTATGTGTTCCCTCCTCTGCTTCTCATACCTAAGGTACTGAGAATTATAAGACGTAGAGGAGTAAGAACTATACTCGTGGCTCCGGATTGGCCAAGAAGAACTTGGTACCCGGAACTTCAAGAGATGCTCACAGAGGACTCATGGCCTCTGCCGCTAAGAAGGGACTTGCTTCAGCAAGTACCATGTCTGTTCCAAGACTTACCGCGGCTGCGTTTGACGGCATGGCGGTTGAACGCCGGATCCTAAGGGAAAAAGGCATTCCGGAAGAGGTCATTCCTACCCTGGTCAAAGCCAGGAAGGAGGTGACCGCACAACATTATCACCACATGTGGCGAAAATATGTTGCGTGGTGTGAGGCCAGGAAGGCCCCACGAAGAAATTTCAACTCGGTCGATTCCTGCATTTCCTGCAAACAGGAGTGTCTATGGGCCTCAAATTGGGGTCCATTAAGGTTCAAATTTCGGCCCTGTCGATTTTCTTCCAGAAAGAATTGGCTTCAGTTCCTGAAGTCCAGAAGTTTGTCAAGGGAGTACTGCATATACAACCCCCTTTTGTGCCTCCAGTGGCACTGTGGGATCTCAACGTAGTTCTGGGATTCCTCAAATCACATTGGTTTAAACCGCTCAAATCTGTGGATTTGAAATATCTCACATGGAAAGTGACCATGATGTTGGCCCTGGCCTCGGCCAGGCGAGTGTCAGAATTGGCGGCTTTGTCTCACAAAAGCCCATATCTGATTGTCCATTCGGACAGGGCAGAGCTGCGGACTCGTCCCCAGTTTCTCCCTAAGGTGGTGTCAGCGTTTCACCTGAACCAGCTTATTGTGGTACCTGCGGCTACTAGGGACTTGGAGGACTCCAAGTTGCTAGATGTTGTCAGGGCCCTGAAAATATAGGTTTCCAGGACGGCTGGAGTCAGGAAAACTGACTTGCTGTTATCCTGTATGCACCCAACAAACTGGGTGCTCTTGCTTCTAAGCAGACGATTGCTAGTTGGATGTGTAGTACAATTCAGCTTGCACATTCTGTGGCAGGCCTGCCACAGCCAAAATATGTAAATGCCCATTCCACAAGGAAGGTGGGCTCATCTTGGGCGGCTGCCCGAGGGGTCTCGGCTTTACAGCTTTGCCGAGCTGCTACTTGGTCAGGGGCACACCCTGGCTGAGGAGGACCTGGAGTTCTCTCACTCGGTGCTGCAGAGTCATCCGCACTCTCCCGCCCGTTTGGGAGCTTTGGTATAATCCCCATGGTCCTGACGGAGTCCCCAGCATCCACTTAGGACGTCAGAGAAAATAATAAGAATTTACTTACCGATAATTCTATTTCTCGGAGTCCGTAGTGGATGCTGGGGTTCCTGAAAGGACCATGGGGAATAGCGGCTCCGCAGGAGACAGGGCACAAAAAAATAAAGCTTTACTAGGTCAGGTGGTGTGCACTGGCTCCTCCCCCTATGACCCTCCTCCAGACTCCAGTTAGGTACTGTGCCCGGACGAGCATACACAATAAGGGAGGCATTTTGAATCCCGGGTAAGACTCATACCAGCCACACCAATCACACCGTACAACTTGTGATCTAAACCCAGTTAACAGTATGACAACAGAAAGGGCCTCTTAAAGATGGCTCCTTAACAATAACCCGAATTAGTTAACAATAACTATGTACAAGTATTGCAGATAATCCGCACTTGGGATGGGCGCCCAGCATCCACTACGGACTCCGAGAAATAGAATTATCGGTAAGTAAATTCTTATTTTCTCTATCGTCCTAAGTGGATGCTGGGGTTCCTGAAAGGACCATGGGGATTATACCAAAGCTCCCAAACGGGCGGGAGAGTGCGGATGACTCTGCAGCACCGAATGAGAGAACTCCAGGTCCTCCTTTGCCAGGGTATCAAATTTGTAAAATTTTACAAACGTGTTCTCCCCCGACCACGTAGCTGCTCGGCAGAGTTGTAATGCCGAGACCCCTCGGGCAGCCGCCCAAGATGAGCCCACCTTCCTTGTGGAGTGGGCTTTTACAGTTTTAGGCTGTGGCAGGCCTGCCACAGAATGTGCAAGTTGAATTGTGTTACAAATCCAACGAGCAATCGACTGCTTAGAAGCAGGTGCGCCCAACTTGTTGGGTGCATACAATATAAACAGCGAGTCAGATTTTCTGACTCCAGCCGTCCTTGCAATGTATATTTTTAAGGCTCTGACAACGTCCAACAACTTGGAGTCCTCCAAGTCGCTAGTGGCCGCAGGCACCACAATAGGTTGGTTCAGATGAAATGCTGATACCACTTTAGGGAGAAAATGCGGACGAGTCCGCAGTTCTGCCCTATCCGAATGGAAGATTAGATAAGGACTTTTATAAGATAAAGCCGCCAATTCAGATACTCTCCTGGCAGAGGCCAGGGCTAGTAACATAGTCACTTTCAATGTGAGATATTTCAAATCCACCTTTTTCAATGGTTCAAACCAATGGGATTTGAGGAAATCTAAAACTACATTTAGATCCCACGGTGCCACCGGAGGCACCACAGGAGGCTGTATATGCAGTACTCCCTTGACAAAAGTCTGGACCTCAGGGACAGAGGCCAATTCTTTTTGGAAGAATATTGACAGGGCCGAAATTTGAACCTTAATGGATCCCAATTTGAGACCCATAGATAATCCTGATTGCAGGAAATGTAGGAAACGACCCAGTTGGAATTCCTCCGTCGGAACCCTCCGATCCTCGCACCACGCTACATATTTTCGCCAAATGCGGTGATAATGTTTCACGGTGACTTCCTTCCGTGCCTTAATCAAGGTAGGAATGACTTCTTCTGGAATGCCTTTCCCTTTTAGGATCTGGCGTTCAACCGCCATGCCGTCAAACGCAGCCGCGGTAAGTCTTGAAAAAGACAGGGACCCTGCTGTAGCAGGTCCCTTCTCAGAGGTAGAGGCCACGGTTCGTCCGTGAGCATCTCTTGAAGTTCCGGATACCAAGTCCTTCTCGGCCAATCCGGAACCACTAGTATTGTTCTTACTCTTCTTTGCCGTATGATCTTCAATACCTTTGGTATGAGCGGCAGAGGAGGAAACACATACACTGACTGGTACACCCAAGGAGTTACCAGTGCGTCCACAGCTATTGCCTGTGGATCTCTTGACCTGGCGCAATATTTGTCCAGTTTTTTGTTGAGGCGAGACGCCATCATGTCTACAATTGGTCTTTCCCAACGGTCTATTAACATGTTGAAGACTTCTGGATGTAGACCCCACTCTCCCGGATGAAGATCGTGTCTGCTGAGGAAGTCTGCTTCCCAGTTGTCCACGCCCGGGATGAACACTGCTGACAGTGCTATCACGTGATTCTCCGCCCAGCGAAGAATCTTGGCAGCTTCTGCCATTGCACTCCTGCTTCTTGTGCCGCCCTGCCTGTTTACATGGGCGACCGCCGTGATGTTGTCCGACTGAATCAACACCGGCTTTCCTTGCAGGAGAAGTTCCGCCTGGCTTAGAGCATTGTAGATTGCTCTTAGTTCCAGAATGTTTATGTGAAGAGACTTTTCCAGACTCGTCCATACTCCCTGGAAGTTTCTTCCTTGTGTGACTGCTCCCCAGCCTCTCAGGCTGGCGTCCGTGGTCACCAGGATCCAATCCTGAATGCCGAATCTGCGGCCTTCTAATAGGTGAGCCTTCTGCAACCACCACAGAAGTGACACCCTTGTCTTTGGTGACAGGGTTATTCGCAGGTGCATCTGCAGATGCGACCCTGACCATTTGTCCAACAGATCCCTTTGGAATATTCTTGCATGGAATCTGCCGAATGGAATTGCTTCGTAAAAAGCCACCATTTTTCCCAGGACTCTTGTGCATTGATGTACTGACACTTTTCCTGGTTTTAGGAGGTTCCTGACCAGATCGGATAACTCCTTGGCTTTTTCCTCTGGAAGGAAAACCTTTTTCTGAACCGTGTCCAGAATCATTCCTAGGAACAGCAGACGAGTTGTCGGGATTAAATGGGATTTTGGAATATTCAGAATCCACCCGTGTTGTCTTAGCACCTCTTGAGATAGTGCTAAAGCTGTCTCCAGCTGTTCTCTGGACCTTGCCCTTATTAGGAGATCGTCCAAGTATGGGATAACTAATACGCCTTTTCTTCGAAGAAGAATCATCATCTCGGCCATTACCTTGGTAAAGACCCGAGGCGCCGTGGACAATCCGAACGGCAGCGTCTGAAACTGATAGTGACAGTTTTGAACAATGAACCTGAGGTACCCCTGGTGTGCGGGGTAAATCGGAACGTGTAGATACGCATCCTTGATGTCCAAGGATACCATAAAGTCCCCTTCTTCCAGGTTCGCTATCACTGCTCTGAGTGACTCCATCTTGAACTTGAACTTTTTTATGTAGAGGTTCAAGGACTTCAGATTTAGAATAGGCCTTACCGAGCCATCCGGCTTCGGTACCACAAATAGAGTGGAATAATACCCCTTTCCTTGTTGTAATAGGGGTACTTTGACTATCACCTGCTGAGCGTACAGCTTGTGAATGGCTTCCAACACCCTCTCCCTTTCGGAAGAGACGGTTGGTAAGGCAGACTTCAGGAAACGATGAGGAGGATCCGTCTCTAATTCCAACCTGTACCCCTGAGATATTATCTGCAGGATCCAGGGGTCTACCTGCGAGTGAGCCCACTGCGCGCTGTAATTTTTGAGACGGCCCCCCACTGTCCCCGAGTCCGCTTGAGAGGCCCCAGCGTCATGCTGAGGTTTTTGCAGGAGCCGGGGAGGGCTTCTGTTCCTGGGAAGGAGCTGCCTGTTGGTGTCTCTTCCCTCTTCCTCTGCCTCGTGGCAGGTACGACAAGCCCTTTGCTCTCTTATTTTTGTAGGAGCGAAAAGGCTGCGGTTGAAAGGTCGGTGCCTTTCTCTGTTGGGGAGTGACTTGAGGTAAAAAAGTGGATTTCCCGGCAGTAGCCGTGGCCACCAAGTCTGATAGACCAACTCCAAATAACTCCTCCCCTTTATACGGCAAAACCTCCATGTGACGTTTTGAATCCGCATCGCCTGTCCACTGTCGTGTCCATAAGGCTCTTCTGGCTGAAATGGACATAGCACTCACCCGAGATGCCAGTGTGCAAATATCCCTCTGTGCATCACGCATATAGATAAATGCATCCTTTATTTGTTCTAACGACAGTAAAACATTGTCCCTATCTAGGGTATCAATATTTTCAATCAGGGATTCTGACCAAACTACTCCAGCACTGCACATCCAGGCAGTTGCTATAGCTGGTCGTAGTATAACACCTGCATGTGTGTATATATTCTTTTGAATAACTTCCATCTTTCTATCTGATGGATCCTTAAGTGCGGCCGTCTCAGGAGAGGGTAACGCCACTTGTTTGGATAAGCGTGTGAGCGCCTTGTCCACCTTAGGGGGTGTTTCCCAGCGCGCCCTAACCTCTGGCGGGAAAGGGTATAATGCCAATAACTTTTTTGAAATTATCAACTTTTTATCAGGAGCAACCCACGCTTCATCACACACGTCATTTAATTCTTCTGATTCAGGAAAAACTGTTTGTAGTTTTTTCACACCATACATAATACCCTGTTTTACGGTATCTGTAGTATCAGCTAAATGTAACGTCTCCTTCATTGCCAAAATCATATAACGTGTGGCCCTACTGGAAAATACGTTTGAATTTCTACCGTCGTCACTGGAATCAGTGCCCGTGTCTGGGTCTGTGTCGACCGACTGAGGTAAAGGGCGTTTTACAGCCCCTGACGGTGTTTGAGGCGCCTGGACAGGCATTAATTGATTGTCCGGCCGCCTCATGTCCTCAACTGACTGTTTAAGGGAAGATAAACCATCACGTAATTCCACAAATAAAGGCATCCATTCTGGTGTCGACCCCCTGGGGGGTGACATCTGCATATTTGGCAATTGCTCCGCCTCCACACCAATATCGTCCTCATACATGTCGACACCACGTACCGACACACACCGCAAACTCACAGGGAATGCTCTAATGAAGACAGGACCCACTAGCCCTTTTGGGGAGACAGAGGGAGAGTCTGCCAGCACACACCACAAAGCGCTATATATACAAGGGATATCCTTATATTAAGTGCTCCCTTATAGCTGCTTTAATATATATATATATAGCCATTAATGTGCCCCCCCTCTCTGTTTTACCCTGTTTCTGTAGTGCAGTGCAGGGGAGAGACCTGGGAGCCGTTCTGACCAGCGGAGCTGTGACAGAAAATGGCGCCGTGTGCTGAGGAGATAGGCCCCGCCCCTTTTTCGGCGGGTTCTTCTCCCGCTATTTTTCCAGTCAGGCAGGGGTTAAATATCTCCATATAGCCCCTATGGGCTATATGTGAGGTATTTTTAGCCTTGTATAAGGTTTATATTTGCCTCTCAGAGCGCCCCCCCCCAGCGCTCTGCACCCTCAGTGACTGCCCAGTGAAGTGTGCTGAGAGGAAAATGGCGCACAGCTGCATTGCTGTGCGCTACCTTATGAAGACTGAGGAGTCTTCAGCCGCCGGTTTCCGGACCTCTTCACGCTTCAGCATCTGCAAGGGGGTCGGCGGCGCGGCTCCGGGACCGGACTCCACGGCTGGGCCTGTGTTCGATCCCTCTGGAGCTAATGGTGTCCAGTAGCCAAGCAGCAAATCCACTCTGCATGCAGGTGAGTTTACTACTTTCCCCCTAAGTCCCACGTTGCAGTGATCCTGTTGCCAGCAGGACTCACTGTAAAGAAAAAAAAACCTAAACTAAACTTTCTCTAAGCAGCTCTTTAGGAGAGCCACCTAGATTGCACCCTTCTCGTTCGGGCACAAAATCTAACTGGAGTCTGGAGGAGGGTCATAGGGGGAGGAGCCAGTGCACACCACCTGACCTAGTAAAGCTTTATTTTTTTGTGCCCTGTCTCCTGCGGAGCCGCTATTCCCCATGGTCCTTTCAGGAACCCCAGCATCCACTTAGGACGATAGAGAAAAGAATTTACTTACCGATAATTCTATTTCTCGTAGTCCGTAGTGGATGCTGGGCGCCCATCCCAAGTGCGGATTGTCTGCAATACTTGTACATAGTTATTGTTACAAAAATCGGGTTATTATTGTTGTGAGCCATCTTTTCAGAGGCTCCGCTGTTATCATGCTGTTAACTGGGTTCAGATCACAGGTTGTACAGTGTGATTGGTGTGGCTGGTATGAGTCTTACCCGGGATTCAAAATCCTTCCTTATTGTGTACGCTCGTCCGGGCACAGTATCCTAACTGAGGCTTGGAGGAGGGTCATAGGGGGAGGAGCCAGTGCACACCACCTGATCCTAATGCTTTTACTTTTGTGCCCGGTCTCCTGCGGAGCCGCTATTCCCCATGGTCCTGACGGAGTCCCCAGCATCCACTACGGACTACGAGAAATAGAATTATCGGTAAGTAAATTCTTATTTTTACTTTCAGTGTTTCTAAGGCTAAACAATAAACTGTTTCATTTGTATTGATTCATGTGCTGTCCTGAGCTCTGATTGGATGCTGGAGGTCATTGCAAGACATGAATCAGTCGGTAATACTTAAGACATGCATTCTGGCAGCAATACTTCTCCATTTCCTAGTAGATGCCTCTTTCCCTACTTCCTGCCTACTCTTCTGCTACCTTAGCTGTGTCCTGTCGAGTGGACCCCTCAGTGTATGGGTCAGGTCACAGTAACAATTGTTGTATTGACTGTTGTTCTGTCCTGAATTGATGTAAGGATTAATGATGAAGCTGTTTTCTCTCTGGTCAATGTGAAACTGGATTTGAACATGGAAATTTGTAGCCCCAAGAGTCTTATGAATGTGAAGGAATTATTTGTTGTACTGACTGATTTGTGCTATTATGTAGGCCAGTATCCAGTCGCTGGCGTTAATTTACCGCATGGCAAAAACTGGATTTTTAGCCCAATAGTATTATCGGGCTATCCAATTACAGCCTGTTTTTACTAGGCGGTAAATGAGATATTTTCGGGCGATAGCACATGGGATCCGGGTTATCGCAGAGTTCATGGACCCATGCGCTATTGCACTAAAATGGGTCAGTGAGGGCTGGTTATCTGGGATTCTGCTTCACGTGACTGAGGCACCCACAGCCTAATCACCGAAAAGTGCCGGTGGTCATGGGCTAATTGGATAGCCCACGGGGCAATTAATTAACCGTGGTAATTACCGTTGTGAATTGGGATAGCCACCTTTTTAGCACTTTAAAAGAAAGAAAAAAATTGGTCGCCTTATAAGAAAACAAAGTGTTTCCAAAAATATAATGTAATGAACAATGAACAAATAATTTTCTTTTTGAAGATCCGCTGACTCTTGATGTAACCCTCTGTTGGTTGTCCTGTCATGCTTGCTGCCTTGGAAAAATAGTTTTTTAAAGGTCCAGTCTAATCCCCTGAATATGGGGGTGTACGGTGTCCAAGCTCTGTTTTTGTTCCACTACATACTGACAAATTTTCTCTTACGTCCTAGAGGATGCGGGGGACTCCAAAAGGACCATGGGGTATAGACGGGATCCGCAGGAGCTTGGGCACACTAAAAAGACTTAATCTGTGTGTGAACTGGCTCCTCCCTCTTTGCCCCTCCTCCAGACCTCAGTTAGACTTTGTGCACAGGAGTGACTGGATGCACACTAGGGGAGCTCTACTGAGTTTCTCTAGAAAATATTTTGTTAGGTTTTTTATTTTCAGGGAGACCTTCTGGCTACAGGCTCCCTGCAGCATGGGAGTGAGGGAGAGAAGCAGACCTACTTCTTCTTAGTTCAGGGCTCTGCTTCTCAGCTACTGGACACCATTAGCTCCAGAGGGTTCGATCACTTGGTGCGCCCAGCTGCTTGTTCCCGGAGCCACGCCGTCGCCCCCTCACAGAAGACAGAAGTCGGGTGAGTATGAGAAGATCAGAAGACTTCAGGATGGCAGAAGACTTCAGTAAAGGTACAGCGCAGCGGTAACGCTGTGCTCCATGCTCCCACACACATCACCAACTGTTTTCACTGGGTGCAGGGCGCTGGGAGGGGGGGGGGGGGTGTGTGCCCTGGGCTGCATGTTACTGGAGTTTGTTGGGCGGCTTAAAGATTGTAGGTGCCTTGGCACCGTTTACAGACCCCCGCCGGCATCTTTTTTCAGATTTAAAATTGGCGGGCCGAAGCGCGCCGGGAATGGAGCGGAGCTTCGTCCCGCAGCTCACGGGCGCCATTTTCCCTACAACACGCGGCTGAGGGATAGACTCTGCCGGGACCTCCACGCTTCTCTCCCAAGTAACGGGGGGCATTTTCAGAGGGGGGGCTGCTGTATGGTGCTTAATATTAACATAAGGCAGCGCTGGGTACATATATCGTTTCTTGCGATATATGGGCGCTGGGGTGTGAGCTGGCATACTCCCTCTGTGTCCTCTATCTGGGCTTTATTGTGGGCTTGTCACCTAGCTGGGACGTTCTGTGTGTTGTGGTGTGTCGGTACTACGTGTCGGCATGTCTGAGGCTGAAGGTTATTCACCGGAGGAGGTTATTGGTGGAGCGGATGCGGGGCTAGAGTTGGGACTGTCGACGCAGCCGACACCTGATTTGCTAGCATTGCTCAGTACGATAAATTCAAATGTAGCTTCCTTATCAAAGAGGTTAGATAAGTCTGAGTCACAGACGCAGGTGTGGAAAAAGTCCATGGAAGAGGCTTTGTCTCAGGTACAGACCCCATCCTGGTCGCAAAAGAGGCCATTTACTCAAGTGGTAGATACTGATACCGACACGGACTCTGATTCCGAGGTCGATTTCACTGAGGCAGCTTTACATCCACGGTTAGTTAAGAGTATTCAGTACATGATTGTGGCTATAAAAGATGTTTTACACATTTCTGATGAACCTGCGGTACAGGAAACAAGGATTTTATTGTTCAAGGGAAAAAAAACCTGAGGTGAAGTTTCCCCCCTCTCATGAAATTAATACTCTTTGTGAAAAGGCTTGGGAGTCGCCGGATAAGAAATGGCAGATTCCCAAGAGGATTTACATGGCGTATCCTTTCCCCTCTGATGACAGGGAAAAATGGGAGGCATCTCCAAATGTTGACAAAGCTCTATCTCGTTTGTCTAAGAAGGTGGCACTTCCGTCTCCTGACACGGCAGCTCTCAAAGATCCGGCGGATCGCAAACTGGAGACGTCTCTGAAGTCCATTTTCGCTGATTCGGGTGCATTGCTCAGACCCGCTGTGGCGTCGGTATGGGTGAGTAGTGCTATTGCTAAATGGGCAGAGAATTTAGCTAATGATATGGATACTCTTGATAAAGATAATGTCCTTTTAACTCTTGGTTATATTAAGGATGCTGCAGATTACATAAAGGACGTGGCGAGGGACGTCTGTCTCTTGGGTTCAAGAACCAATGCCATGTCGATATCAGCCAGGAGGGCGCTGTGGATCCATCAATGGAACGCTGATGCCGACTCCAAGAGGGCTATGGAAGCGCTACCCTTCAAAGGTACTGTCTTGTTTGGGGATGGCTTGGCTGACCTGGTCTCGACCGCGACTGCGGGTAAGTCCTCTTTTATTCCTTATGTTTCCACACAACAGAAAAAGGCACCACATCAGCAAATGCAGTCCTTACGTCACAATAAATACAGGCGTGGAAAAGGTTCGTCCTTCCTCGCTTCAAAGGGTAGAGGAAGGGGAAGAAAACCTCCTGCAGGCACAGGCGCCCAGGACTAAAAGTCCTCCCCTGCTGCTACAAAGTCTACCGCATGACGCTTCCCTGGGGGAGTCCGGACCGGTGGGGGGCCGTCTACGAATATTCAGTCAGGTCTGGATTCAATCAGGCCTGGATCCTTGGGTACTAGAGATTGTGTCTCAGGGATACAAACTGGAGTTTCAGGAGATGCCCCCTCACCGGTTCTTCGTTTCGGCATTACCAGTAGTTCTTCCAGACAGGGAGGTGGTGCTAGCAGCGATTCAGAAACTGTGTCTGCAGAGGGTCATTATTCCTGTTCCCTCGTCCCAGCGGGGGGAGGGTTTCTACTCGAGCCTTTTTGTTGTGCCGAAACCGGCCAGTTCGGTCAGACCAATTCGAAATCTAAAATCCCTCAATCCATACTTGAAAGTTTTCAAGTTCAAGATGGAATCCCTTCGAGCAGTGATTGCCAGGCTGGAAGGGGGGGATTTTATGGCGTCAGTCGACATCAAGGATGCCTACTTACATGTCCCGATATATCCTTCACATCAGGCCTTTCTCAGGTTTGCGATACAGGATTCTCATTACCAATTTCAGACGTTGCCGTTTGGGCTTTCCACGGCTCCGAGGATTTTCACCAAAGTCATGGCGGAAATGATGGTTCTCCTTCGCAAACAAGGGGATACAATTATCCCATACTTGGACGGTTTCCTGATAAAGGCGAGGTCCAAGGAACGGTTGCTGAGAAGTGTAGAGTTGTCACTGTCGGTTCTGCAACAACACGGTTGGGTGCTCAATTTGCCAAAATCCCAGTTGATTCCGACCACTTGGCTTCCTTTTCTGGGCATGATTCTGGACACGGAATTACAGAAGGTATTTCCTCTAGAAGAAAAGGCTCTGGAACTGCAGACGATGGTCAGGGAACTTCTGAGGCCGACGAGTGTGTCGATCCATCAATGTACTCTGGTTCTGGGGAAAGATGGTTGCGGCGTACGAAGCCATCCCATTCGGCAGGTTTCACGCCCGGGTGTTTCAGTGGGACTTGCTGAGCAAATGGTCCGGGTCTCACCTGCACATTCACCGGAAGATAAGTTTATCTCCCAGAGCCAGAATTTCTCTCCTGTGGTGGCTACAAGGTCATCACCTCCTAGGGGGACACCGATTCGGTATCCAGGATTGGGTACTTCTAACAACAGATGTAAGTCTCCGGGGCTGGGGCGCAGTCACCCAAGGAAGAAACTTAAATGTTCTCGAGTTAAGAGCCATTCACAACGGCCTGCTGCAAGCAAGAAGCCTTCTTCAGGGTCGACCTGTCCTGGTGCAGTCAGACAACATCACAGCGGTGGCGCATATAAACCGTCAAGGCGGAACGAGGAGCAGAGCGGCAATGGCGGAGTCCACAAGAATCCTTCGCTGGGCAGAACAACATGTGTGCGCCCTGTCAGCAGTCTTCCTACCGGGAGTGGACAACTGGGAAGCAGATTTCCTCAGCAGACACGATCTCCATCCGGGAGAGTGGGCTCTTCACCAAGAGGTATTTGCAGAGGTGTCAAGACACTGGGGAATTCCGTTGATCGACATGATGGCGTCTCGTCTCAACAAGAAGCTCCCGAGGTATTATTCCAGGTCAAGGGACCCCCAAGCCACTGCAGTGGACGCCCTGGTGTCTCCGTGGGTGTTCCAGTCGGTGTATGTGTTCCCTCCACTTCCTCTCATTCCAAAGGTACTGGGGATCATTCAACGAGCAAGGGTTCAGGCGATTCTCGTCGTTCCGGACTGGCCAAGAAGGGCCTGGTACCCGGATCTTCAGGACTTACTGGTGGAAGATCCGTGGCCGCTTCCTCTTAGAGAGGATCTGTTGTTGCAGGGGCAATGCGTGTTTCCAGACTTACAGCGGCTGCGATTGACGGCATGGAGGTTGAGCGCCAGATCTTAGCTCGTAAGGGTATTCCCAGGGAGGTCATTCCAACTCTTATTAAGGCTAGGAAGGAGGTTACGGCGAAACATTATCACCGTATTTGGAGAAAGTATGTTTCCTGGTGTGAGTCTAAAATGGCTCCTGCGGAAGATTTTCACTTGGGTCGCTTTCTCCACTTTTTGCAGGCGGGGGTAGATGCAGGCCTGAAATTGGGTTCCATCAAAGTGCAGATTTCGGCTTTGTCTATTTTCTTTCAAAAAGAGTTAGCTGCCCTCCCAGAGGTTCAGACTTTTGTGAAAGGAGTAATGCATATCAGTCCTCCGTTTGTGCCTCCTGTAGCTCCATGGGACCTTGATGTGGTCTTACGGTTTCTCATGTCTTCCTGGTTTGAACCTTTCCGTAAGGTTGAGTTGAAGTTTCTCACTTGGAAGGTAGTTATGCTTTTGGCGCTGGCAATCTGCCAGGCGGGTGTCAGAGTTGCTAGAATTATATACACACACAGGCGTGAAACACAGCCTAAGGATCTTAATACTTCTGTGTGTGTATATTAGTTCAGGCGCAAAGTGCTTTTCCAATATACTGTGCTAGTCAAAAAAACATAAAGAATGTAAAACTACAAGCAGCTCCCACTTGGTAATCTGAAGTATTACCAAAAATTAAACACAACTAATACATATAAAAAAAGAGAGCGCATAAAGTTTTATATAGTTTTATTACACTTTAAAAAATCCTAAAAAATCCTTTCAACATTGATAAATGCATATATTACTAAAGTGCTAATTAAAACACTCAATTAGTAATCAATATAATGCTAATACATGTAAATCATTAATCATCTGTCTATATCAAATCCACTTAGTCCATATAATTATATTTGGTGACAGCTGCCACTTAGTATCAACTCAAGTTACAAAGTTACTTTTGTTTTTACTTAGATGATTACTTTGTAATTATGTCCCACACACGAGGAGACCACTCGTAGAATTGAACCGTGGTATTTAAAATGAATACATGCTGCAGCATTAATTGTATTTTGCTCTGAAGGACCACTTAGATAGATCATTCACATGTGCTGAATATTTTTGATGTAGATAAATTCACTTAACCAAGTGTTATAACATATATTGCAGGGCTGAAATCTGTTGTTCTTCTAGGTCACTGTTTCTCACCTCACTGCGGGCCGGGTTGCACTTTCCCCGTTATCTAGGAGCTACTTACAGCCGTAGCATGCCGCCGCTGTTAGCTCTGATTTTCCCGTTTTGCTCTGCCCGCTGGAGTCGGATGAAACAGACCGCAGTGAAAAGCTCCCAGCCACGGTTACGTACCGCTCAGTCTCCCCCTTTTTTTGGGGGATCCAACTTCTCTCTGCCGGAGATCGTAATGTTGTAGTCGGTAGGGAGATAGACGTACCGCTGGACTTTAAACCTGCTGGGGCCGTAGCGCTTCTCACCTCTGGAATACAGGTGCACAAAACGGTGGCTGTCAAACCTCGCCAATCAACAGCTCCTGCAACAGTGTGGTCTGTATCAGAGTCCCATGTGGATTTTAAAGCACAAGAGTAGAACACTCTTAAGTGTTCTACTCTTGTGCTTTAAAATCCACATGGGACTCTGATACAGACCACACTGTTGCAGGAGCTGTTGATTGGCGAGGTTTGACAGCCACCGTTTTGTGCACCTGTATTCCAGAGGTGAGAAGCGCTACTGCCCCAGCAGGTTTAAAGTCCAGCGGTACGTCTATCTCCCTACCGACTACAACATTACGATCTCCGGCAGAGAGAAGTTGGATCCCCCCAAAAAAGGGGGAGACTGAGCGGTACGTAACCGTGGCTGGGAGCTTTTCACTGCGGTCTGTTTCATCCGACTCCAGCGGGCAGAGCAAAACGGGAACATCAGAGCTAACAGCGGCGGCATGCTACGGCTGTAAGTAGCTCCTAGATAACGGGGAAAGTGCAACCCGGCCCGCAGTGAGGTGAGAAACAGTGACCTAGAAGAACAACAGATTTCATCCCTGCAATATATGTTATAACACTTGGTTAAGTGAATTTATCTACATCAAAAATATTCAGCACATGTGAATGATCTATCTAAGTGGTCCTTCAGAGCAAAATACAATTAATGCTGCAGCATGTATTCATTTTAAATACCACGGTTCAATTCTACGAGTGGTCTCCTCGTGTGTGGGACATAATTACAAAGTAATCATCTAAGTAAAAACAAAAGTAACTTTGGAACTTGAGTTGATACTAAGTGGCAGCTGTCACCAAATATAATTATATGGACTAAGTGGATTTGATATAGACAGATGATTAATGATTTACATGTATTAGCATTATATTGATTACTAATTGAGTGGTTTAATTAGCACTTTAGTAATATATGCATTTATCAATGTTGAAAGGATTTTTTAGGATTTTTTAAAGTGTAATAAAACTATATAAAACTTTATGCGCTCTCTTTTTTTTATATGTATTAGGGTGTCAGAGTTGGCGGCTTTATCTCATAAGAGCCCGTACTTGATTTTTCATTCGGATAGGGCGGAATTGAGGACTCGTCAACAATTTCTGCCAAAGGTTTTTCATTTCACATTAACCAACCTATTGTGGTTCCGGTGGCTACGGAAGCGGTGGCGATTCCAAAATCTCTGGATGTTGTAAGAGCGTTGAAGATCTACGTCACTAGGACAGCTGTTGCTAGGAAGACTGAGGCGTTGTTTGTCTTGTATGCTGCCAACAAGATTGGTCATCCTGCTTCAAAACAGACTATTGCACGCTGGATTTGTAGTACGATCCAGCAGGCTCATTCTTCGGTCGGACTACCGGTGCCGAAGTCGGTGAAAGCTCATTCTACCAGGAAGTGGGCTCATCTTGGGCGGTTGCCCGAGGCGTTTCGGCGTTACAACTTTGCCGAGCAGCTACTTGGTCGGGTTCGAACACGTTTGCTAAGTTCTATAAGTTTGATACCGTGGCCGATGAGGACCTGGCGTTTGCTCAGTCGGTGCTGCAGAGTCGTCCGCACTCTCCCGCCCGTTCTGGAGCTTTGGTATAATCCCCATGGTCCTTTTGGAGTCCCCAGCATCTTCTAGGACGTAAGAGAAAATAGGATTTTGGTACTTAACGATAAATAGTTTTCTCCTAGTCCGTAGAGGATGCTGGGCGCCCGTCCCGGTGCGGACTATTACTTGCAGTGTTTTCTTGCTGGTTAAATTAGTTTATACACGGGTTGTGTATTGTTTTGTTTCAGCTTGTTGCTGGTGTTAAAGCATACTGTTATCTGGTTTAAAGTTACTCCGGTTGTACGGTATGTTTGTGGTGTGGGCCGGTCGGTTTGTAGCCCTTAGTTTAAACAAAAATCTTTTCCTTGAAATGTCCGTCTCTCCTGGGCACAGTTCCTATAACTGAGGTCTGGAGGAGGGGCATAGAGGGAGGAGCCAGTTCACACCCAGATTAAGTCTTTTTAGTGTGCCCAAGCACCTGCGGATCCCGTCTATACCCCATGGTCCTTTTGGAGTCCCCAGCATCCTCTACGGACTAGGAGAAAAGGATTTATCGGTAAGTATCAAAATCCTATTTTAGTTATTTCTCCAAAGAATTTGAAAATGCAAATCGCCACAAATAGTCTGTGTATATTTTACAGGTGTGTAATGCTATTTAGAAGTTTGTTTCTTCAATTATTATGATCTCTTGAGCTGTGCACCTATATGTGTGACTCCCTATATACTGGTGTATTCAATTGATGTCGGAACTGCCGTCAATTGGAAAGACTGCGGTTTCCGACTTTTTTGGTCGATTTAGGATTCGACCTATTGAATGAGGCTGCCGTCTTTCCGACTTGTCGGAAAACACGTGGATCGGCAGATTAGCCGCGGATCTTGTCGGATTTGCGGGCAAATCCGACAGGTTTTAGTCCCATTTTCGACAATGTCAATCCGACTTTTAAAAAAGTTGTATTTGCATTGTCGAAAACGGGCAACACCAGATGGATTTGCCCGCAAATTGAATATTGCATTGTCGGAGAGGATCCGACGTGCATTGAATAGACCAAATAGTCCGATTTAGTGAATATGTCTAATGCTATATATTTCTGTTAATATTTATTAAAGCACAGGTGTTTACCTTATTTTGTGCAATGATGAATATATTTATCAGTATGAGTAAGTACAGTCGTTCTGCTGTTCCTCTTCCAAGTAACTGATTAAACCAGCGACATTGTACATCTAAACACAACTTCTCAAAATTGTTCTACTCCACATTGCGCCTTGTTGAACGTCTTTTTGCAAAAACGTTTGTGTAGTGTCTACAAATAAATTACTAATCTTATTCTGAAACAATTTACATAAATAGATAACGTAAATAATAATAATGTGGAAGGAATCGGAACTTGGTGGGTTTTACTTTTATATGTAATGCAATGGAAACTGATTAGATCTCCTCTAACATTAGCAGGATCAGTATAATGGTGTGTACACACGGTGAGATTTTTTCTTACGATTTTGACTATATAGTCAAAATCGTAAGAAAAGTTAATGCATATCGCAAGGTGAAAGTCACCTTGCGATCCCGATTCGATGGCGATGCGCGGTCGGCATCGCAAGAATAGATAGACTGTGCAGGCAAGTCAATTTTGACTATCTCTATAGAAGAGATAGTCAAAATTGACACTTAGCCAAAATCGCACATAGTCCGTATCGCAAGCACATAATGGATGTGCTTGCGATACTGACTATGTGCCGACCTGGCCCCTGTTGCATAGTGAGAATCGGGCATAGCCCGAATCTCACCGCATGTATGGGCCATAACTGTAATATGCTATATAAGATCTGACTGTCTTTGTGAAGGGAATTCAGTTAGACCTATTCCTCTTTCTCTAAAGGGTTTCCAAGAATAAGTAATAGAACTGTAAAATAAATGTGAAAAGGGGGGACAAGTTTCCTTAGTGTTTGCCAAACTCAATAAAGCCACATCCCCTCATTGGAGCCAGTTCAGTTACAAGTGATGTTCTGCCAGAGCTTCGTCACATAGACCCACAGTCTACAAGCGTATGTTGCACTAATTGGAGAACACCACTTGAATGCATTTCTAAATCGGGATCAGTGATGCCTATGAAGAATATTTGTACAGGTGTTTATAGTGACTATGGGGGAGATGTACTAAGCCTTGGAAAATGATAATGTGGAGAGAGACCAATTACCAGCTAATCCACTATTAACTGCCATGTTACCGCCTGAGTTTGATAAATGACAGGAGCAGATTGGTTGGTTGGTTGTTTGTTTGTCTGTCTCTCCAGTACATCTGCCTCTGTGAGAAAATGATGCATGCAGCATCTATCATCCTTTCTGCATTCACTATAAATGCTGATCTGTACATGTGGACTGGCTTTTCATGAGACTACATTTTAGGTACATCCAATCTAAATGTAACCCCCACCCATCCCCTTCCCCCGTAAAAAGGGGTTTTCTGACAAATACTTTAGTGAGGCACATGGCGCCACATGCTGTATTTGTGTGTTCTAAGCACAGCAGACTTTAGTGTTGCAGTGCGTTCACACCTGCTGCGGAAGTTCTGGAGGACACATGTCAAACGATAGTGGAAAAAAAGCTCTCCCCGGTTTTGTCTCTGTTGGGTGAACTGTAAATGAAATGTAATCTGTTTGTCAGGGCTCTCAGCAAGCAAGCTAACTTTACATCTCTATTTGGTTGGCTGTGGCATTTGTTTGTGTGTCTTTTGTTATTGCAAGTGCTCAGGAATAGCTTTGTATGAACAGGCAGCGTTATAAATGTCTAGGCTTCCAAGCACTGCTCTGAGGAAGCCTGTGCAGCACCTGTCAGGGACACAAGATGCCTTTTTTGGGAATTTGGAAAGGACTTTGTGAAATCTGGCAGTGTGATTTCAGGAATGACTGAACGGCAACTAGCCCTGGGTCACAGAACACCGCAAATGTTGTGTAGATGTAGTTTAACCCCTTGCCCAGTGTTTGTCTTCGGATAAGTGCCAGGCTTGCTAGACGTTTTATTTTTATGCTTTAGGGTAGGGCCACTCATAACGGCCAAGCTGGGACCCGCGTTGCCGCTTTGTGTGGCCCTAACCTAACAGTATAAAGCTGAAATTACTCATATTTAATTTAATAATTAATTTGCTACAGTTTTAATGTTTTACTGAATGTAGAGGATGCTGTTTTATGCACTGGGTGCTGCACATCAGGCAGTTTCCCCACCCAGTTCCCCTTGTGATGTAGTGTGTGGTGCCTGGGACATGGTGATACAAAGACACTTGTCCAAGGTTAGAAGGAGCTGATACCAGGTTGCAGACAGAGGTACAGATCTATCAAACTGGTGGAGAAGCTGGCCATAGCAAACCAATCCACTTCTACCTATCCGTTTATTGAATGTACTGTACTGTAGAAGCTAATTGTTTGCATCAGAGTGTATACCTTGTTTCTTTGCTATAATATTATGGATATGTTATGTCACTACCACTATTTTCCTGCATTACCCGGCATGGGTCTGGTCACTATGGTCCTCCTGCTGCTCCGCCTCTCACCGGTCTGTCCCACCCAATGCCTGCTGTATATACTTACCCTTCCCGTCGCAGAACGGTCTATCACATTACTCACTGCAGTGGGGGGCATTGCAGGGGCATAGGGAGGCCAATCTCGGGATCGGCGGGATCCCGGGATTTGGGCCCAAAAATGCCGTGATTTGAATCCCGGGATTGGAGCATCCAATCCCGGGATTCACGGGATTATACTGCGCATGCGCGGGAGGGTGGGCGTAAGTAATAGTACTTACTAATATTAGGCGGGCGGCAGCCATGAACAAGTTGAACGCGGCGGCATTTCAAATGTAGCGCCGGCCGCCAGCCAATCAGAGCTGGCGGACCGGCAGCCAATCAGGGAAGCTGCAGCGGCAGCCAATCAGGAGCGACTGCTGCGGCCGCTTCCCTGATTGGCTGCCGGTCCGCCAGCTCTGGTTGGCTGGCGGCCGGCGCTTCATTTGAAATGCCGCCGCGTTCAGTGTGTTCATGGTTGCCGCCCAGCCTAGTACTATTACTTACACCCACCCTCCCTCCGTGCAGTCAGTGGTGCTCCCTACAGCCTCCCTCCCGCGCCGCTACCAACCCTCCCTGCCGCGACCTACATCCTCCCTCCTGAGTCCCGCACCGCTACCTACACTCTTCCTTCCTCCCGCACCGCTACCTACACCCTCCCTACCTCCCGCACCGCTAACTACACCCACCCTACCTCCCGCACCGCTACCTACACACTCCCTACCTCCCGCACCGCTACCTACACCCTCCCTCCAGCGCTGCTCCCTACAACTTTCACTGATCCCTACTGCGATCCCGGGAATACCGGGATTGACCATTTTTCAATCCCAGGATTGAAAAAACGTCCCGGGATTGGCCTCCCTACAGGGGCACAGCTTACACTGCACATGCATGTTGGAGATGGGACAGACCATAGAAGATTATTATCTCCTTTATATGTGAGGAAAAAAAGACACTGTCAACCTAAGTGTGGTCGACCCTTCATACCACACCCAGACCGGATACCTGCTGCTACAGCAGACCCTGTTTTATACAGTACCTGTAATTACAGTAACTTAAAGTACTGTACAGTACTCTACTGTACTTTACATTACTTACTGTTGCTGAGGGTCTGCAGGCATCTGGGGGTCCTCCTCACAAGGTCACTCCACCTCCTCTGGAGTGATCTCACCGTACGGCGACTGTTGTATCCGGCAAGGATAGCCATGCTGGTACGCCCTCTGCTTCTCCTCGTTGCTGGCGAGAGCTCGGTCCTGCCAGCGAACGAGGAGTTGTAGTTCTCCAGTACTGAAGGGTCTGTCACGGCGTACTGCCATTATCCCCTCAGCATGCGGCATCAGAGACGTGCATCCCCACCCAGTGATCTCTTCTCATACAGTACAACACAGATTCTCTAAAGTCTATGAACTACAGTACTGTGTTGCTTGAACAGTTACTTGCGTCAGGATACACTAATAAAAACAATAGTGTCAGAAAAAAATAAACATGCACTCGCACTTTGGGAATCGAACCCGGGACTCTAATCATGGGATGCGGAAGACTTCACCGCTTGCCCACGACGCTTCATGGAAGATACGTAAGCTCATGTGTAAATGTACTGTAAGCAGTGATCCCTTCCCAATGGTGTTTGTTTATGCCGTTACGGGACTTGGACACTCATATAGTACAAAACATACAGCATAACGTCAATGAACTACATTACTGCTTTAACACATTAGTTGCGTCTGTATTCACTATTTTAATTTTAATCTATTGCTTTGTCTCCGGGACTTCAGTGCTCACATACAGCAACACTGCAATCGACAAGTGTTTTGACACGTTTGTTTACGTCTGTATAAACTTTTTTTTTCTTAATGACTCTCTCCGTCTGATCATTGGTCTGTGTGTACAGCATACAGTACGTCAACATTACAGTCGTCACTGACCATTTGCCAGAGGTTGTAGATCATTCCGCTGCTATAAGCTCTAAAATACTGGATTAGTGGAGCATTAGCCACCCAGTGGTGATGTGTATTGCATGCAGTCATGCCTCGACGCACCTGTCCGTGCATAGACTCAACAACCTAAGCTATTGCCGGAGAAACTGCAAAGATGAGAGAGTCTCCATCTGTAGCATAAGGCTGATTTTTTATAGGGGAAAATGATGATCATAAACGACTACATGATGACAACCTGTCTATTATGCTCAACCATGTCTTACTGGAACATACATGCACTTTGCATAGTATGTGCTCGCGGGTATCTTAAGCTATCACGCTAAATAGTACTTGAAGTCACGCCATGATGTGGCGGCACAGAAAAACACTGGGAAAAAACTTTTCCAGGAAAACACTGTAGCATAGCATTTTGTATGCAAATACAGTCGCAGTCACACACAGAATATAGGCATGTTGCATATCATTTTAATCAGTAGAAGCTGCTTGTACGTGCTATTGCAGTACATTGTGTATTCTCGCAAAAGCAACAAATTGCAAATAAAGGTGCTCTGCGCTACCGAATTATGCAGCACTCATGCGTTATATGTAACGCGACTTATAGTGCACAGAGCAAAAATGTAGGAGGATACATCTGTAACTCTCAGCACGATACCTTAGAATGCACTGTTTACTACAGTTATTATTTACAGGAGTTTATAAGCTACAAGTGATATAAGTATATACTTATTACTGCTACAAAACTAATGCATGTGGTCTGGTTGTTGATGTAAACCACTTCTGTATAGCTAATAGTTAAATGTATGCAACTTGTAATAAAAAAACTACACGTTCTGAGCAGTGTTTAAACATGAATTATTATATATAGAGAAACTGAATGATCATTCCCTTCAAATTAAATGATATATATAATTCCCACCTGTTCAGGAACTCTGAACGTAAGTTGTCATTGTGTGGGTATCTTAGCAGCATGTGTAAAGATGCACAAGAGCTTTTCTGATTAAAAGTAAGCTTCTTAAGTGGTAAGTCTCAGAATTGATTCTTGAGTACCATGCTGAAAATAGTTTATACAATATCCCGGGGGTACAGAATTGGCCTCTGGGTAACCAATAACAGTGTTTTACATCTTGGGGTATGTACTGTTATCATTATAATTATACTAAGGACCTAGAAAAGTACAGTGCAATGAAATGAAATAGACCATTATTTTATTTCAGACACGTGGACAATGCTACGAGTACCAGACATTACAGTCCTGGATATATCTGGGGTTTGTTTGCAATAATATAAGTAGATTTTGAGATTACAAGTAAATATGGCTGACTATACTTCTCAAACTCTGTAATTATAATATCCTGGGCACGATCTTTTTGTTACTACTGTACCACATTTCCGTTTTATACCTTTATGACCGATCCAGTTTTTAGATTGTATCCGTTACACTGGCAGTAACACCTTTATTATATAACTTACATGTATAAGGAACAGAGACCAATTACACCTGTTTTAGTAGTATAGTGGAAAAACCAAGGGAAACCTCATTTACAGTACACCCCCATAGAGAGGAATTTTGACATGTATCAATTAGCACTGAAATGAATTTAAGTGTATTTCTCTAACGTCCTAGAGGATGCTGGGGACTCCGTAAGGACCATGGGGGATAGACGGGCTCCGCAGGAGATATGGGCACTTTAAGAAAGAATTTAGTTCCTGGTGTGCACTGGCTCCTCCCTCTATGCCCCTCCGCCAGACCTCAGTTTGATACTGTGCGCAGAGGAGCTGGGTGCTTTTCAGTGAGCTCTCCTGAGTTTGCTGATAGAAAGTATTTTGTTAGGTTTTTTATTTTCAGGGAGCTCTGCTGTCAACAGACTCCCTGCATCGTGGGACTGAGGGGAGAGAAGCAGCCCTACTCTCTGAAGCTAGGTCCTGCTTCTTAGGCTACAGGACACCATTAGCTCTAGAGGGATCGGTACGAGGATCTCACCCTCGCCGTCCGTCCCAGAGCCGCGCCGCCGTCCCCCTCGCAGAGCCGGAAGACAGAAGCCGGGTGAGTATGAGAAGCAAAGAAGACTTCACAGGCAGCAGAAGACTTTGTGATCTTCACTAGAGGTAACGCACAGCACTGCAGCTGTGCGCCATTGCTCCACACACCTACACATACTCCGGTCACTGTAAGGGTGCAGGGCGCAGGGGGGGCGCCCTGGGCAGCATTTGGGACCTCATATTGGCAAAAGACCACATATATACAGCTGGGCACTGTATATATGTATGAGCCCCCACCAAAAAAATTACGATTTAAGCGGGACAGAAGCCCGCGTCCGAGGGGCCGGGGCTTCTCCCTCAGCACTCACCAGCGCCATTTTTTCTCCACAGCACCGCTGAGAGGAAGCTCCCCAGGCTCTCCCCTGCTGATACACGGTAGAAGAGGGTTGAAAAGAGAGGGGGGGGGGGGGGGGGCACATAATTAGGCGCAAAAAAGATATAAACAGCAGCTACTGGGTTAACATTAAGTTACTGTGTTATTCCTGGGTTATATAGCGCTGGGGTGTGCGCTGGCATACTTTCTCTCTGTCTCTCCAAAGGGCCTCGTGGGGGAACGGTCTTCAGAAAGGACATTCCCTGTGTGTGTGTGGTGTGTCGGTACACTTGTTTCGACATGTCTGATGAGGAAGGCTATGTGGGAGAGGAGCGGGAACAAATGAATGTGGTGTCTCCGCCGACGGCGCCGACACCTGATTGGATGGATATGTGGAAGGTTTTAAATGATAATGTTAATTCCTTGCATAAAAGGTTAGAAAAAGCTGAAGCCTCAGGACAGTCAGGGTCCCAACCCGTACCTGATCCTATGTCGCAGAGGCCGTCAGGGTCTCAGAAGCGCCCACTATCCCAAATTGTTGACACAGATACCGACATGGATTCTGACTCCAGTATCGATTACGATGATGCAAAGTTACAGCCAAAATTGGCTAAATCCATCCGTTATATGATTATAGCAATTAAGGATGTGTTGCACATCACAGAGGAAATCCCAGTCCCTGACAAGAGGGTACATATATATGGGTAAAAGAAACCGGAGGTAACCTTTCCCCCCTCACACGAGCTAAATGAGTTATGTGAAAAGGCTTGGGAATCTTCAGATAAAAAACTGCAGATTCCCAAAAGGATTCTTATGGCGTATCCTTTCCCGCCAACGGACAGGTTACGCTGGGAATCCTCCCCTAAGGTGGACAAAGCTTTAACACGCTTATCCAAGAAGGTAGCCCTGCCGTCACAGGATACGGCTACCCTCAAAGATGCTGCGGATCGCAAACAGGAGGTTACCCTGAAGTCCATTTATACACATTCAGGTACCTTACTGAGGCCGGCGATCACGTCGGCCTGGGTGTGTAGTGCTGTAGCAGCATGGACGGATACCGTGTCTGAGGAAATTGATACCTTAGACAAGGATACTATATTGTTGACCTTGGGGCATATTAAAGACGCTGTCCTATATATGAGAGATGCTCAAAGAGACATTAGTCTACTGGGTTCTAGAATAAATGCTATGTCAATTTCTGCCAGAAGGGTCCTGTGGACTCGACAATGGACAGGTAATGCCGACTCAAAAAGGCATATGGAGGTTTTACCTTACAAGGGTGAGGAATTGTTTGGGGAGGGTCTTTCGGACCTGGTCTCCACAGCTACTGCTGGAAAGTCAATTTTTTTGACATATGTTTCCTCACAGCCTAAGAGAGCACCGTATTATCAAATGCAGTCCTTTCGATCACAGAAAAACAAGAAAGTCAGAGGTGCGTCCTTTCTTGCCAGAGGCAGGGGCAGAGGAAAGAAGCTGCACAATACAGCTAGTTCCCAGGAACAGAAGTCCTCCCCGGCCTCTACAAAATCCACCACATGACGCTGGGGCTCCGCAAGCGGAGCTAGGCCCGGTGGGGGCACGTCTTCGAAATTTCAGCCACAAGTGGGTTCACTCCCAGTTGGATCCCTGGGCAATAGATATTGTGTCTCAGGGATACAAGCTGGAATTCGAGGAGATGCCCCCTCACCGATGCCTCAAATCGGCCCTGCCAGCTTCCCCCCACGAGAGGAAAATAGTGTTAACTGCAATTCACAAATTGTATCTTCAACAGGTGGTGGTCAAGGTTCCCCTCCTTCAACAAGGAAGGGGTTATTATTCGACCATGTTTGTAGTCCCGAAACCGGACGGTTCGGTCAGACCCATATTGAATTTAAAATCCCTGAACATATACCTGAAAAGGTTCAAGTTCAAGATGGAATCGCTGAGAGCGGTCATCGCAAGCCTGGAAGGGGGGGATTTTATGGTATCTCTGGACATAAAGGATGCATACCTTCATGTCCCCATTTATCCACCTCATCAGGCGTACCTCAGATTTGGTGTACAGGATTGTCATTACCAATTTCAGACGTTGCCGTTTGGTCTCTCCACGGCACCGAGAATATTTACCAAGGTAATGGCGGAAATGATGGTGCTCCTGCGGAAGCAAGGAGTCACAATTATCCCATACTTGGACGATCTCCTCATAAAAGCGAGATCAAGAGAGCAGTTGCTGATCAGCGTAGCACTTTCTCTGGAAGTGTTACGGCAACACGGCTGGATTCTAAATATTCCAAAGTCGCAGTTGGTTCCTACGACTCGTCTGCCTTTCCTGGGCATGATTCTGGACACAGACCAGAAAAGGGTTTATCTCCCGATGGAGAAAGCTCAGGAACTCATGACACTGGTCAGGAACCTATTAAAACCAAAACAGGTGTCACTGCATCACTGCACTCGTGTCCTGGGAAAGATGGTGGCATCATACGAGGCCATTCCCTTCGGCAGGTTCCATGCGAGGACTTTTCAATGGGACTTACTGGACAAGTGGTCCGAATCACATCTTCAGATGCATCGGTTAATCACCCTATCCCCCAGGGCCAGGGTGTAACTCCTGTGGTGGCTACAGAGCGCTCACCTTCTCGAGGGCCGAAGATTCGGCATTCAGGACTGGGTCCTGGTGACCACGGACGCAAGCCTCCGAGGTTGGGGTGCAGTCACACAGGGAAGAAATTTCCAAGGTCTGTGGTCAAGTCAAGAGACTTGCCTTCACATCAACATCCTGGAATTAAGGGCCATATACAATGCCCTACGTCAAGCGAAGACTCTGCTTCGCGATTATCCGGTTCTGATTCAGTCAGACAACATCACCGCAGTGGCTCATGTAAACCGCCAAGGCGGCACAAGGAGCAGAGTGGCGATGGCGGAAGCCACCAGAATTCTTCGCTGGGCGGAGAATCACGTAAGCGCACTGTCAGCAGTGTTCATCCCGGGAGTGGACAACTGGGAAGCAGACTTCCTCAGCAGACACGACCTCCACCCGGGAGAGTGTGGACTTCATCAGGAAGTCTTCGCACAGATTACAAGTCGGTGGGAACTGCCACAGGTGGACATGATGGCATCCCGCCTCAACAAAAAACTACAGAGGTATTGCGCCAGGTCAAGAGACCCTCAGACGATAGCTGTAGACGCCCTGGTGACACCGTGGGTGTTCCAGTCGGTCTATGTGTTTCCTCCTCTTTCTCTCATACCCAAGGTGCTGAGGATAATAAGAAAGAGGAGTGAGAACAATACTCATTGTTCCAGATGGCCACGAAGGACTTGGTATCCAGATCTGCAAGAAATGCTCACAGAGGACCCGTGGCCTCTTCCTCTAAGACAGGACTTGTTGCAACAGGGGCCCTGTCTGTTCCAAGACTTACCGCGGCTGCGTTTGACGGCATGGCAGTTGAACGCCGGATCCTAGCAGAGAAAGGCATTCCGGATGAGGTAATTCCTACGCTGATAAAGGCTAGGAAGGACGTGACAGCTCAACATTATCACCGTATATGGCGAAAATATGTTGCTTGGTGTGAGGCCAGGAATGCTCCTACGGAGGAATTCCAGCTGGGCCGTTTCCTTCACTTCCTACAGTCCGGAGTGAATTTGGGCCTAAAATTGGGTTCCATTAAGGTCCAGATTTCGTCCCTATCCATTTTCTTTCAAAAAGAGTTGGCTTCTCTACCTGAAGTTCAGACGTTTGTAAAGGGAGTGCCGCATATTTAGCCCCCTTTTGTGCCTCCAGTGGCTCCTTGGGATCTTAACGTGGTGTTGAGTTTCCTGAAATCCCACTGGTTTGAACCACTCAAAACGGTGGAGTTGAAATATCTCACGTGAAGGGTGGTCATGCTATTAGCCTTGGCTTCGGCTAGGCGTGTGTCAGAGTTGGCGGCTTTGTCACATAAAAGCCCCTATCTGGTTTTCCATGCGGATAGAGCAGAATTGCGGACCCGTCCACAATTTCTGCCAAAAGTGGTTTCATCCTTTCATATAAACCAACCTATTGTGGTGCCTGTGGCTACTACTGACTTGGAGGATTCAGAGTTACTTGATGTGGTCAGGGCTTTGAAAGTTTATGTAGCCAGAACGGCTGGGGTCAGGAAAACAGAGTCTTTGTTTATCCTGTATGCTTCAACAAGCTTGGTGCTCCTGCTTCAAAGCAAACTATTGCTCGCTGGATCTGTAACACGATTCAGCAGGCTCATTCTGCGGCTGGATTGCCGCTGCCAGAATCAGTTAAAGCCCATGCCACTAGGAAGGTGGGCTCTTCTTGGGCGGCTGCCCGAGGGGTCTCGGCATTACAGCTTTGCCGAGCGGCTACTTGGTCAGGTTCAAACACTTTTGCAAAGTTCTACAAGTTTGATACCCTGGCTGAGGAGGACCTTGTGTTTGCTCATTCGGTGCTGCAGAGTCATCCGCACTCTCCCGCCCGTTTGGGAGCTTTGGTATAATCCCCATGGTCCTTATGAAGTCCCCAGCATCCACTAGGACGTTAGAGAAAATAAGATTTTACTTACCGGTAAATCTGTTTCTCGTAGTCCGTAGTGGATGCTGGGCGCCCGTCCCAAGTGCGGACTTCTTCTGCAATACTTGTATATAGTTATTGCTTCAATAAGGGTTAAGTTATGGTTGCATCAGGGTTGGACCTGATGCTCTGTTATTTGTCATACTGTTGATTGGTGTGGCTGGTATGAATTTTGCCCTGGATTACCAAATTCCTTTCCTTGTACTGTCAGCTCTTCTGGGCACAGTTTCTCTAACGGAGGTCTGGAGGAGGGGCATAGAGGGAGGAGCCAGTGCACACCAGAACCTAAATTCTTTCTTGAAGTGCCCATGTCTCCTGCGGAGCCCGTCTATCCCCATGGTCCTTACGGAGTCCCCAGCATCCACTACGGACTACGAGGAATAGATTTACCGGTAAGTAATATCTTATTTTACTTAATGAGAAATTTAGAAAGAAATTTTAAAGTAAGAAACATTTAGCCTTGGGGGTGCCGTGAAAAAAAATCTGATACTCTAGGCCGCCATGATTCAAAAAAGTTTGGGAACCGCTGGCTTAGCCCCAGCTTGTGTGACATCAGGATAAATGTATTTAATTATTGCAGGGTTTATCTTGCAATTATTACATAGTGTTGATATCCTGGCCTAAATCCTCGCTCTTTTCCCCCCTTGGTTTAAATCGACTGTGCCTCAAAAGTCGAGCAGCAAAATATAGGATATAAAAATAAAAAAAATGCTTCTATATTCATGAAGATGAATTCCTAATGTTTCCGTTTCCCAGAACACGCGGCCTGTCATTTGCTTGCAGCTGTTTGATGTGACACTGGGCACATGGTGCAATATTTGGCTATTGTCCTAACTTTCCAGCATGTATGGACCAAAACTGTGCCCACATTGTAATAGTTCTACCAAACCAGATCATACCACCATTGCTGAACATGTTGTTACATGCTTTCTGAATATGACTGCAAGTGAATCCTATTGGTCTGTTAATAAATGGCCTGAGCTGACAGCGGAAGAGATTTAGCTGCTCAGATCTCATTCTGTTTGGTGTGTGTGGAGAGAGACTGGCATTATTTACCTATAAATATTCTAAGTAGGGCCTTTGTTGACAACAATATCCGTTTCTATTTTCAGGTGAGTTTTGCCAAAGGTAAAATAGGTCTGTCCACGCCTGATCTACCTGACTTTGGGGTCAGTGAAAAGTGTGGACAAGTGACAGTGAAGAAGTTGTCCATGGCAACCAATCAGCATTGAAGTAACATTTATAATTTGCATACTATTCAATTGTATGGAGCAGCTGATTGGTTGTCATGGGCAACTTCTCCACAGGCTCATTTCTCCACTCTTTTAACTGCTTCATAAATAGACCCCTGAGTATTTGTAAATATTCTCATCCAATTTGTGTCACAAGTTATGTCTAACCTATTCTGTTGTGGAATACCCAATACTGCATAGTTTGCATCTGTGTCTATAACCCACACACTGTCTGTAATGGTGACAGCATCATGTTCTGTGATTGGGAAATTGTGCCTAGTTATGTATAATGAATGCTGTACCATTGTGCTATTTATGGCGGGCAGGTCTTTCCATAGAAGAAACCCATTCCCCTTTTTAAACAGAGCCTCACAAGTGCTTGTTCTAAGCTGTCCTTTCACCATGTCTCATACTGTAACTTGTGAACCTGCAGAACCGGATTGCCAAGGTCATGTGAGAATACGTATTTACCAGAGCAGAGAAATGTTACTTTCACTATATCAATATGATCTGTTCTAAATACTGTTATTGTTGTAAATGTACCTGGTAATACAGTACAATATAAATCTTTGTGTTCATCAAATCCAGTTTTATTTAACACAGTGTCATTTTGTTTTTTACAGATAATCATGGGCTGTATTAAGAGTAAGGAGGACAAAGGTCCATCAATAAAATACAGAACAGAACCCAAGCAAGAGCCGATCAGCCAATATGGCGGTGACCCCACACAGGCTGCACAGTCCCCATCCATCAAAGGACCGCCCGCTAACTTTAATAGTCATTCCATGACCCCATTTGGAGGTTCTTCTGGAATGACTCCCTTTGGAGGAGCATCTTCCCTGTTTTCACCAGTGCCAGCTCCATACCCCGGAGGTTTGACGGGTAAGCACTAATTGGGATCTGTTCAGGTCTGCCTTACTAAGCGGCACAAAGGACTTTCATTCAGTATGCTCAGAATGTCTCCCGTGCTCTTACTCACCTAAAACAGGGAACTTGATTATTACGTCTAATCCGAAAAATTTTCAAATTGAGTAGTAATCTCCTCGTCTACGCCCAAAGTGATGGCATTTGTGTGCTTGCTCATGGTACTAATGGCTGTCTAAATATAAGCTTTTACTAAAATGTTAAAATGTTTGTGTTCAAATGGGCCGTGCTTAATGCATTTACTAGGTTTAAAAATATGAAGTCATTTCTTATTAGACTTTATGTGGGCAAATAACTTTTTTCAACGTACCTATGCAAGGGAAGGATGTCATTGCCAAATGAACTGTGAGTGATGTTATAAGGATTCTGTTAACAGACGTATTTTTAAGAGGCCTTATTTATTCGTTCTGGCCTGCATAAGATAATGTGCATTCATTGGGGTTAACTGTTTAAATGTAATAGCCTGCAAGCTGAGAGAGGTGCAGCACTTTGTGCGGGTCTGTCCATTTTTCTTAAAGCGCCAATCATTTACAAAGCAAAACCAGGCTTTCAAAAAAATGGGCAGACTCGCACGGGTGGTCTTCTGTTTGCCGGCGGTCGGGCTCCCGGCGCTCAGTATACCGGCGCCGGGAGCCCGACAGCCGGCATACCGACAATTATTTTCCCTCGTGGGGGTCCACGACCCCCATAGAGGGAGAATAAAATAGTGTGGCGCGCGTAGCGCGCCACCGTGCCCGTAGCGTGGCGAGCGCAGCGAGCCCGCAAGGGGCTCATTTGCGCTCGCCAAGCTGTCGGTAAGCCGGCGGTCGGGCTCCCGGCGCCGGGATGCTGGTCGCCGGGAGCCCGACCGCCGGCCAGCCGTAGTGAACCCGACTCGCACAGTCACGCAGCTCGCAGGCTATTGCAGTTAGCCCTTCAGTCCCAGCATTGGGTTTGTGGCAGGTTCAGTTGGAAAACACTGCTAACAAAATCTGTGCTGTTATTTATGCATTATGATGTAATGGTGCCAGCAAGGCTAAGGGCCTAATTCAGATCTGATCGCTGAACTGCGTTTTTTGCTGCCCTGCGATCAGATAGTCGCCACTTACAGTGGGAGGGGAAAAGCCTGCGCAAGTGTGCATTCGCTTCTGTTGCAGAGCTGCACAAAAATCAGTTTGTGCAGTCTCTGCGTAGCTCAAGACTTACTCTTCCTGTGCGAAGGAATCCTGCTGATCGGGGCCGAAGCCAATATCAGACACCCTCCCTCAAAACGGCTGAGCCTGCCTGCGTTTTTCCGGACTCTCCTGGAAAATAGTCAGTTGCCACCCACAAACGGCCTCTTCCTATCAATCTCCTTGCAAACGCCCATGCGTTGGGATTTTTTGCACCATCCCGTCGCTAGGCACTGATGCCTGTTGCTGTTGTGCGACGTGTCGGCGCAGTGCGGCTCTGACGCACGCGCAGTTCAGATCTGATCGCCCACTGTGCGAAAACGCACAGCAGCGATCAGATCTGAAATACCTCCCAAGTTGTGTTTTCTGATCATTTACATTGAAAGTCTTCTGTGATTGTATGTGTACATGTCATTTTGTTTTCAGTAATATTGTTATTAACTGTGCATTAAAGCATCTAAATTTGACTACTGATTATCAGTTGAAAGTTTTTAAGGGGAATTCAGTAGTGAGCTACTGTGGGCAGGAGAAGCAAACACACAAGCACGAGTTGCACCCCTGTTCGTTCAAATGTGCTGCTACCCTATGGGTTATCCTTTTTAAGAGAAATCCCGTAGCTGTAAAGTGCGTCGGGTGTCGTGCGAATTCGTCCAGGAAAGATTATCGCCAGCAATTGAATTCTCCCCTAAATGTAAATGTCTGTTATCAGGAAAACTGGAGATAATTTAGTTCATTTATGCTAACCTGTATTGTTTACTTTGTTCCCAGGGGGTGTGACCGTTTTTGTTGCCTTATATGATTATGAAGCTAGAACATCAGAAGATCTTTCTTTTAGAAAAGGTGAAAGATTCCAGATCATCAACAACACGTAAGATATTTCCGATATTCCATTCCAGCTGTAAGCTTGATTAATAGCAACGAGCGCATGTTTTGCATTTGATTTTAAGCTCTAGGATGTTCCTCCTGAACATTAAAGCTTTACAACATTACCTCTGGTTAAACTGTTATGCTACAAAAATGATATAGTAATTATGAAGAAGAAAGATTTAAATCTATTATAAATGTCAATTTATTGGTTGCAAGAGGCAGTGACTTATGGGCCCTAAACATTCGGCGACCCGCTTCCAGACGGCCGATACGGCAGCGGGGGGGGGGGAGTGACGTTTCTTCACTTCCCCCGTCACCTTGCTCCATAGCAATGCATGCTAATATGGACGAGATTGTCCATATTGGCTTGCATGCATTAGCGACCCGGCACAAACGATGAACGAATCACGGTGCCGCGCATTGCTCATCGTTGGTGCCTACACACTGAACAATATGAACGAGTTCTCGTTCATTAATGAACAAGAACGTTCATATCGTTCAGTTACATCTTTAAGTGTGTAGGGCCCATTAGACAGCCATAGACAGGGTTAACCGCAATGGCAAGTGTGAAAACCTTCAGTGCTGTGTACGTATAGACATTAAAGGCTCTGATTCCCACAGCACCCCTAAATGTGTGGAGTTTGTATATTCTCCCCATACTTCGTGGGTTCCCTTCGTGTACTTTGGTTTCCTCCCACAATTCACAAATGTACTGGCAGGTTATTTTTCTCCCAGCAAAAATTAACCCTAATGTGTAAGTGTGTGCGTGTACATGGGCAGACTAGATGGGCCCAGTGTTTCTTATCTGCCATCAAATTCTATGTCTCTATGGGGAAACAAGCTTCCAGCCGTGCCCACCAAAGAGTCTCTGAGGATTAAGCTTGAGCTGTATTTGGCACATGGAAACCATTGAACAGATGAGTGTTTGCGAAGAGGTATGAAAGAGCATGGCTGCTGCGGGACACCTTGGAGGAAGAGGATAAGAGAGATACTAGTGATAGAAAGGGAAGAGATGCATTGCAGAAGGGAAGAGAGTAAATAGGTGCTAGTGGAGGATACATTTTATAGCGTCTGTAAAGTGAAGGGAGAAATGGAGAGAGATCAAGATGAAAGCCAGTAGGAGAAGACAAGTGAAGAATCAGAGGTCGTAAGATGATACCTGAGATAAATTGTAGTAGGAAAATGTGATATTAAGAAGGTGAGTGGGGATAATAAGAGATAAAACGGTGAGCACCTAATGGAGAGACACTAAGGCCCAGATTTATCAAGCCTCGGAGAGTCCAGTCAGCTTCTAACTGTGATGTTTCATACGCATCCTGTAACATGGCAATTAGGAGCTGATTGGCTGTTTATCACCGTGCAATTTATCACTCTCCAGTCTTGATAAATCTGGGCCTAAGAGTAATGTAAATATAACTAACTGGCTGTAGAGTCAGCAGTCACGAAGAAAGGAGAGGCCTACTGTGATTGGTCTCCAGGGATCAGCCAGAGGTGCAGATATGGATCCCAGGACACGCTACTTTCACAGGAGGATATAGAGTACAAGTCCCTATAGGGATGTAAGGAGAGCCCTTTACTGTTAAATCTCTGTATATTATGGATTTTTTTCATCAGACACAATTTTAGTGACTAATTAGTACAGAACTTTTGATCCTTAATGAGAAATGTAAAAATTAAACCCCTGTGTGGTGCTCACTTAAATCTAAAATAAAAATGGACTGCAGACTCTAATGTAGGGGCTATTACACTGCTACAAAAGATAACACTGGTTGGTGAATCATTAGTAATAATGCAAATATGTAAAAAAACAATCTTTTTTTTTTTTTGTATTGGAAGCAAAGTGCTTATATTTTTATTTAAAAGCCTAAAACACATGGACCGATATAAAATATGGGTGTGGATTATTAGATCTACACTGAAAAGGTCTACAGTCAATAGGTCGCCCACTATTGCTCGACAGGGTCAAATGGTCTAAACTATTTTTTTTTTTGTGTGTTTTGACACTTTTCTGTCACAAAAAAGCCCTGTTAGTGTACCAAGGTGGCTTGCTGCGCTCGGCATAGGTTACTATTCCCAGCCGTGGTCCATGTGGATGGTAAGTATGAAAAAGTTGAATTTTTTTTTTTTTTTTTTTGTAAACTTGTTTCGACCATTGTCATGTCCACTTTTTGAATCTGTTGGCCTAATACATGTTGACCATTAGTGTTCGACCTATTGACTGTACACTTTTTGGTGTAGCTCTATAGACCGGATGCCACAAAATATATAGAATATTAATACATACAATATGTCACACATTACACAGAGCCTGCATCTAGAAATAAGGATTATCATCAGTACAATCACTGAAGCCAGCTCCTGTTACGTAGGCAGCGGAAATCAAGGTGCGGTCAGCCTAATAAGTCATTGTAGAGAGCAGCACTTAGGAAACCACTTAGAGGCTGATATTTAAGGAAAATGAAGCTGTATTAACACTGAGTAAGCAGAGATATTACAGCTTACCAAGGGAAATGATGATTAGTAATTATTCCACTTGCTATACTTTCTTCAAACAAGTATTTCAACACTAAAGTCTCTCAGGTGTGTGTATGTATATATGGCAGGTGAGCTTTAAACCAGTTAGCATACCGTACGTTTAATTCTGATGTGATAGCAGTTACCAGGTGAATAATTCTGAATGATAGAGTAGAACCTGCAACATTGATCCACTGCACTCGCCATTCCCAGGCTTGGGGTGCAAAACTGCACTCACCATTCCGAGGCTTAAGGTGCAAGTGGTACTATATGTGACCACACTGTACAAATATAAATTGCAGAGCTCGGCACTCACCATAATAAACAGTGGGGTTTTTTTGTTTAAATTCAATACGTTTTTATTGATTTTCCAGACAAACATACAAACCATTAAACATTAAAAAAAAAAAAAAAGTATGCACTATGTGTACACACATAGGAATCAACAAGTGTTGTATGCACCAACAGAACAACTTAAATAGAGTTGCAAACAGCTACAGGTTATACAAAGCGAGCTTCGTGATTTCTTTACATTTGTTCATACAATGGTACAACATGAAATGACCACAAATCAATATTAGGCAGAAGCATGGGTATATCGGTGCAGTGGAGACGATAACCACCTATCCCATATCTTGTAAAATTTATCTGGGGCTTTCCTAGAAATATAAACAAACTTTTCATGGGACACAACCGAGTTCACTAGTGGGATCCATTTATTAATATCAGGGCCTGCAGTCGCCATCCATGAGCGTGCTATCAGTACTTTGGCCAAAACGCATAAATTAAGAATATATCTCCTAGAATGAGCATCCAATATCTCCTCATCAATGACCCCAAGGATACACACAAGGGGGTAAACACGTCAAAGGCGATTCCCGTAGTGGCTATTATCCGTATCACCGCCTGCCAAAAGTCCCGCACCACCGGACAAGCCCACAATAGATGCCAGAAGGTACCGTCAAGAGAGGCACACTTCGGGCACCTAGAGTCACTCCGTCCCCCTATGTTGACAAGACGTGTAGGAGTGATGTAGACTCGATGTAATATAAACAAGTGTATCTGCTGAAAACGAGCCGAGGTGGTAGCGGTACGTAAAGTCCCCAAGGCCTCCCCCCCTACATCTAGGGAAATCGGTTCTAAATCTACCTCCCATTTAGCTTTAAGGTGTGAGAGACTATCAGAATGATGGGCACCAAGCAGAGCGGAGTAGAGAGCAGAAACAGACCCCGAGCCTGGAGCATCAGTCAGGAGCAAGTGAACCGGTGACTTCCGAAGGAGAGGTGGGCCAGCACTAAACTGGGACGCGCATGCGTGGCGAAGCTGAATATATCTATAAGAATAGGATGCGGGTATATTAAACTCAGTCTGCATTTGTCCAAAAGAGATAAATGTGCCCGAGGAGTACAATTGATTGAGGGAACAAATTCCCCAGCGTCCCCATACCGATCCCATATGTAGGGACGTGAAATGAGTGAGAGCACGAGTGTGCATCAATGGGGTGTCAGGATCCCATCCCTCCCCCCCCCAACATAGAATGTATCTGCCTCCAAACCATGATCGTTTGTTTAACCAACGGCATCCTAAGGAGTGCAACATTATCACTAAGTAGGAGCTGGAGGGGTGACAAATTGATTTTGAATGCTAGTAATACATTAGAGATTAATAAATCCCCAGACGAGTCGGAGACCCAGGGAATTAAATGGAATAGCTGAGCTGCTAAGTAATAGAATCTAAGTTTAGGGAGAGCCAGACCACCCGAGTCCCGAGGCCTAGTTAGAGTATCTAGATCAGTGGTTCTCAAACTCTGTCCTCAGGACCCCACACAGTGCATGTTTTGCAGGTAACCCAGCAGGTGCACAGGTGTATTAATTACTCACTGACACATTTTAAAAGGTCCACAGGTGGAGCTAATTATGTCACTTGTGATTCTGTGAGGAGACCTGCAAAACATGCACCGTGTGGGGTCCTGAGGACCGAGTTTGAGAACCTGTGATCTAGATTAATCCGAGCTCTACGGTTGGACCACACCAGTGAGGACAAGATACCATCTATGACACCAAATAACCTCTGGGGGAGATAGACGGGGGAATGTTGGAGGACATACAGCATTTTAGGTAATACAACCATTTTAATTAGGTTTATCCTACCCGTAACAGTGAGTGGCAGTTTACTCCACACCCTGACACGAGACCGTAGATAGTCTATTTGTGGACGTATATTCAGATTAATAACTTGCGAGGACCGGTTAGTAACCCATACCCCCAGGTATTTAAAAGAGTCCACCCAGCGAAGCGGCAGGTCACCGGGAGGGCAGACAGGACAGAGGCCTCTGAGCGTAAGGACACAGGACTTGTCCCAGTTAATGGACAAACCAGAGAATCCCCCAAAAGTATCAATTACTTCCAAGATATGAGGCATAGTGGCAAAATAATCAGATACAAACAACAGAATATCGTCTGCATAAAGAGCAATTTTGTCCGTCCTGCCACACAACCGGAGGCCCGCCACCCGCGAGGAGGATCTAACAATACAGGCCAAAGGCTCTATGGCCAGAGCAAATAAGATCGGAGACAAAGGACAACCCTGTCTCGTCCCTCTCTGTAGAGAGAAAGTGGAGGATATGTGGCCATTAACAGAAACCCTAGCCTGGGGAGCAGAATAAAGCAGCTGGACCCACTTTTTAAAAATAGGTCCAATACCAAATCGGTCCAATGTCCCCCACAAGAAGCCCCACTCCACAGAATCAAATGCCTTAGCTGCATCCAGGGAAACTATAGCTGAGGAGCAGGACCCCTCGCGAGGGGCCTGGAGATGCGTGTAGAGCCTACGAAGATTAGGTAAAGTGGACCGGCCCAGCATGAACCCTGATTGGTCCTCATGTATCAATTGTAGAATCACAGCGCTAAGCCTTGTCGCTAGTATTTTAGCTAAAATCTTAACGTCAGTCGTTAACAAGGAGATCGGACGATAAGATTCGACCCGTGTTGGGTCTTTATCCGGCTTAAGGAGGACTATAATTAGGGACTCAGCCATAGAGTCAGGCAACCTACCCTGCGCAAACAAAGTATTGTATATATCAAGGAGTTTAGAGCCATAAAAAGGTAAGTGCTTTTTATAAAGTTCCAGGGGGATTCCATCAAGACCCGGGGTCTTCTCTCCAGGAAACGAATTAACAGCGGATTCCACCTCAGTCAGTGTCAAGGGGGAGTCCAAAAACGTTATAGCGTCCTGTGACAGCGTGGGTAATGGAATATTAGCTAAGTACTCCTCTATGTCCGTCCCAGTGTGAGTAAGCCTAGAACTATACAGCCGTCTATAGTAATCTACAAAGTCCCCCACAATATTGGGCGTATTAAAATGGGTAATATTATCGTTGGTACAAATTGCAGGCACCGTATTAGACGCCCTGTCCGCACCCGCCAATGTCGCCATAAAGCTACCAGGCCTATCACCCGTTGCATAGTACATGTGTTGAGCATAAAGTAGACGGTATTTAGCCTTATCAGCCAAGCAATCACGGCGTGCAGCCTGCGCAAGCAGCCACCTCTCCCTCGTAGTGTCAAGACCATCGGCCATATACTGCAGCTCCAGCCTCCTACATCCAGCCTCAAGGTCACGCTCACCCTGGGCATAACCAAATTTCAAGACAGCCACTCTTTTGATCAGGGTGCCACGGACATATGCCTTAAAGGCATCCCATAAAACTGTGTCAGATACCGAGCCCTGATTTTCCAGCAAAAAGGCCTCCCACATCTCCACCAACTCCGCACCGGTGCCCATCTGAGTCAGCCAAAAGGAAAAAAAAACGTGCCCCCCTAACATCTCCCATGTCTAGACAGAGAATTACCGGGGAGTGATCCGATATGCCCCTAGTAGCATACTGAACATCAACCACCCGCGGCAGCAGGCCTTTAGAGGTGAGGGCCAAATCTATCCTAGAGAAGGATAAGTAGGTAGGAGAAAAGCATGAATACTGTCGTATGCCAGGATGACGGACCCTCCACGCATCGACCAAGCCCAGACTGTCCACCAGCAGCGCAAAGTCCCTCCCCCGCACCACAGGAGCATCAGGGGACCGTCTAGTTCTATCTAAAGCATGGTCGATGACGTTATTAAAGTCACCAAGACAAACTATAGCAGCATTCGGATACAACGTGATAAACTCGGCTGCCTTTCTGAGAACCTCCGGGGAATAAGGGGGCGGTATATAAACAGACAGGATAAGCAAAGACATAGAATAAACTTGACATTTTAGAAAAACATATCTGCCCATCTGGTCCAGTTGGACCTGATCAAGGACAAACGGGACCGGCCATCGAACTAGAATGGACACACCCCGCGAATGCGACGTATGGGTGGAGTGGTAAGCCCAGCCCACCCACGGTTTCTTAAGAGCCAGGACCTTTGCCCCCACTAGATGGGTCTCCATGAGACAAATAATATCTGCACCATATTGTTTAAAGTGCCGAAGCACTAGTGAACGTTTGACTTTATCGTTCAGCCCCCCGACATTCCAGGATAGATATTTAAGTTGATTAGGGCCATAAGTCAAGACAAAACAAAATATACGATCGGTCCCGCGTATCCCCGCCAGGCCATCAACCTCAAGACTAGATGCTGTTGTAAAAATCAATGAAGCCATAGCATCTGCAACACATACAAGAAAAGAAAAAAAGAAAACAACCAACAAAATACAATCCCTCCCGTCCTGCCCCCCCTCCCTATATACCTGCCCGAACTGAGGCATACCTTACCCCAAGAAACTGTTCCCCCTTAACAAAGAAAAAAACAAACTATACCAACATAAAAGGGCAATGAATAGAGTGGCCCAAAGACAAAAGGCGTAGGTCCCCCTCCCTCATCTAAGAAAAGTGAGGAGACCCCACCCCGAGCCCTAAACATAAACATCATTGGAGTGAAAAAATAAACACTAGCAGAGGCAATGTAGAATTATTCGGGTAACATACTGCGACACGGATATCAGCAAGAAATACCAGCCTAAACATAGGAATATATCAAACATTAAGGATCAGGAGCAAGCGCCCGCCTGGCCGGGGCCCATTGATCCAGCCACAGGGCAGCGTCCCGAGGCGTAGCAAAGAATTTTGTTTCTCCGTCTGCCACCACCCTTAGCCTAGAAGGAAAAAGCATTGCATACTGTAGATTAAGTTCCCTGAGGCGTCTTTTAATCGGAACAAATTGTGCACGGTCCTTTTGCACCTCCAGCGCAAAGTCAGGAAACACGGAAATTTTGGAGCCATTCCACAACAGGGGCCCCTTGGTGCGCGCCAGAGATAGAACAGCGTCCCGATCTCGGTAGTGGAGGAATTTCGCTATGAGTGTGCGCGGTGGCGCACCCGGCGGCAGCGGCCTGAAAGGGATTCTGTGAGCCCGTTCAACCGTGAAGAAAGGCGTAAAGGAGTCAGTCCCAAAAGAAATTTTCAGCCAAGATTCAATGAACTGTTGCGGGGCATTACCCTCCTCCTTCTTCGGGAGCCCCACAAAGCGGACATTATTCCTCCTCAGTCTGCCTTCCATATCCAGCATCTTGCCTTTTATATCGGATAGCTGACCATCGATGGCAGTAACACGGGAGCTAAGCGGAGAGATCTTATCCTCCAGCGTGGATGTTCGTGTCTCGACTTCCCCAACCCGTTCTCTAACCTTTTGGATATCGTGATAGATTATGGTCAGGTCAGCCTGCACCTGGCCTATCTTGTCTGAGAGACGGGATTCGCTAGCCGCCAGGGCTTCCAACACTTTTTGCAGCACATCATCAGAGGTATCACCAGAGGAGGATGAGTGACTGGGGGACACCGGTGGAGGGGTATCCCCACCCCCAGTCGGCGCCGCCGCGCGCCCTCTAGGGGTATGCGAGTATTGTGCAAGCCGGGCCGCAGCAGATTTATGGTGATTCCTCACCATTTTGTAGATATCTTAGAGCAGTGCAGGATCCGTAGCTCAAAGAATATCAAACAACAGCTCAGAGGTTGTATGGTTCAGAGTGATAGTGGTGTGTGCACACTGGAAGCAGCAGGACACAGTCACAGCACCACAGACAGCTATATATGGCAGTCCAGTGCAGTTCCACAGGAGCGTACAGGAGGGACCAAGGAAGAAGGAGCACGACCCCTATTTCATGCAGGCCTCTCTGGTAGCCCCAGGCCATATAACACCCAGGCAGCACAGGGGAGGAGAGGGGGGGTCGCGGGTGCCCCAGCACACCGCAGCGCTGGGGGAAGCGAGGAGAGTGGTGTGCAGGGTCAAGCAGGCCAACACGGCATACCCCCAGGAGAGGGGGGGCCGCGGGTGTCACAGCGCACAGCAGCGGCGGGCAGACACAGGAGGACTATCTGCAGGCTCACCCAGCAGTTCCCCGTGTGAGCGGCTCCCGCACAGCGCACACTGTGAGGCCGCGCCAGAGAGCCGGGACCGTAAGTCACGGCGCCATCTTAGGTGACGAGAAAGGCCAGGGGAGAGGAGCTTCGGCGTCCGGATTCTCCTCTGTCCGCACCCGTCCGGCGGCCCGCAAAGACTCCACAGCTGCCTGGATCCTTCCCCCACCAGTTGCGGTAAATTGGGCTCGGAGGGACCCCTCAGGATATGTAGATCGGATATATGGGAGTGGAGAGCACTCACGCCGAGCTGCTACTCCATGTCCCGCTAGGCCACGCCCCCAAACAGTGGGGTTTTAGTTCATGAATTGATCAATGCACCGAAGCCTGCAGTCCCACGTCAGGGGACCCCACTTCACTGCAAGTCCTATGCTGTCATCCGGAATAATAAACCTGGTAACTGCTATAGATAATGTGTCATGGACTTTAGTCCACCATAGCGTGAATGAAGCCCTATCAATTATGAGCTGCAGTTCCTAACACTGCCTGGCTTTTATTTTATTTTTTCCCATCTTTCCTAATTTCCCCACTATCTATCTCCACCAGTACTCCTGTGCATCTCTGATACAGGTGGGATGGGCAGAGTTCATACCAACTGTCTTTACATTCCAAAATGATGATGACATTTTTATCAGCTGTTTATTATATTATATAGAGGGGCACTGAATTGTTTCTCGGTGTTCCCCTATTGCTGCTGTAACCACCTCCACTCTTCTAGAAAGGCTCTCAGAACATGGTTGCAATGATTTGCATCCGTTGTGCCACAAGAACATTAGTGAGCTCAGGCACTATTGTTGGGCACTAAGGTCTGGCCGGCAGTCAGCTTTTCAATTTAAGCCAAAGTTCAGTGGACTTCAGACCAGTGCTCTACGTAAGACAGTCAAGTTTCAGAGTAAATGACTAAACAAATCATTCTAAAAATAAATTGGTGAGCGGACAGTCAAGCTAGGCAAAATAAATAATGAATAGGTATAGTGAACAATAATGGCTAGATTTCTCAGTTCATGCTGTTTAATGCTGTTATTAGTTCCCAGTGATACAAGTGAGGAACTGAAGATATCCTAAGAGTATCAGCTCTTGAACTAAATATTAATGGTGGCAAGACATTAGGTTTAGGAACGTGAAATATAATTTTGGTGGATTTTGGTCATTTAGGCAGACCAGGGGGAGATTTGTTAGAGCTTGGCGAGAGATAAAGGGAAGAGAAATAAACTACCAGCCAATCCGCTCATGTCATGTTCAAACTCAGCCTGTAACATGGGAGTTTGAAGCTGATTGGTACGTTATCTCTCTCCAAGCGTTTATAAATCTCCCGCCAGGTCTTTTTGCTTTTACGCCCATGTGTTACAGGTGTTTTATTTCTATAACTGCCATGACACATGTAAAACACAAACTGCATGTATGAATGGTGTACTTGTTTCAATATTATTGGTAAAAAAAAATTTTTAACGTTCTCTTTGCAGTATAAGGAATGGTGTGTATGTAATTATTCACAAAGGTGTAATAATAAGACTGGTATGTGCAATTTATAATTAATGCATAGCACAAATTGCTGTTTTGCTCTAGTCTCTTGCTTACACAAGCTCTACCAAAACAAATCAATCTCTAGACCACGAGGGAAATCACAGTTCCCCTGAATGTATCATAGCATGACATGCCTCTAAGCAGTGGCTAGTCATTATTGATCTGAGCGGAATGGGCTTTGTAAGGATACACAGTGTACTGGAGAACGCCTTCCCTAATGCTGTTTAGGTTCTGCTAATGGAAATGACCGCAATTATTACATTTATAGCTGGTCAGCTTGTGATTTCTTTTAGTGTATTTCTGTCTGTGGGGTTAGCAGTACCATTCATTTACTGGCCTTTCGGTTTAGAAAATAGCATGGTTAGGAATTTCTTCTAGTTTGTATTATGTACTTAATTCTGTATGCAGATATGTTGCATCTTGTACAGATGTCTCCTATCCAGCATTCTACCACTGTCCGTGTTGAGGAGGTGATGCTAGCCGCTGTGTGTGATGTCATCAGTGTTGGAGGTTACATGATGAGACACTGTATCTGGTATTCTGACGTTTTGTGGAGGAGTAAATGTTTCCATCAGCTGATGAGATGAATAGGGTGGATGGGTGTCGTTCAAAAGGTTGACCGTGTCGATATGAAAATGGTCGACACATGAAAAGGTCAGCACAACTTTTTTGGGTGTCAAATTGAAGGTTTCGGCACAAGAAACCCCAATTAGCGTACCGCGCCCCCCCCCCCCCCCCCCCCCCCTCCCCTCTGCATGGCTCTCTTCACTTTCCTTGCTTCAGGCAAGGTTGCCAGTCCCACTTGTTGTCCAATATGCATGCAACATATTGACTGTCGGCCTATCATCCAGATACCAGGGTGTAGTGAGGAAATAAAACAATTTATTTTTATTTTTACGGCATGCGGTTGTTGAAATGAGACGAAGATAGTGCAGTTTTAAGGTGCATTCTTTGATTTGTGATTGTGGTCATAGCTGATTTTACATTTAATACCATCTCTAGCTGGCAGAGATCCGATTTCCTGTACTTCTAAGGTAAAGCATATTGTAGAAAATCTGTAGGGTTGGTATAATGTGGTAGGAGGCGCAGGGCTTTGTAATATTTACGGAGTACCTCCTTTTCGGAATTGTGCCCCCTCCCCCCACTAGGCACATTTCTAGTCTGCGGAGTTGTCTCCAGAGAGTAGAAGGGCGCTTTGAGGCACTTGGTGCAAAACCACACAGCTTTATTTTGTGCACATGTAGTGTGTTTTGGAAATGAGGTACAAAGGTACAGCGTGTCTCATGAATGAGGTACAGTGTACCAAGTTAGAATGGTATGTGCAGCGTTTACAATGAATATGTAGGAATTCCAAATGTTGAAATAGATGATTGCTATTAATATAAGTTGGTGTACCTAACGTAATGATTGTATTCCTAATTAATAATTTTTCTATTACAGGGAAGGGGACTGGTGGGAAGCACGATCTATAGCCACTGGAAAGACTGGTTACATACCCAGTAATTATGTAGCACCTGCAGACTCCATACAAGCAGAAGAGTAAGAGCTAAAAAAAATGAAGATGTAATGTGTTTGTTTTTTATCTGCAATATAGTATCGAATATAAGTGGAAATTAATGATGGCTGCTGTACACTCTGTGAAACGACACCTTTGCTGAGCCCACTAATGGAAATCTTGGAGCCAGGTCCACGGAAGCTGTAGATGCTGAGTCGCACACTACGTGGCCACTTTTCCGTCAGGCCGCGGCTGCCTGCTGACTGTTGTGGTAAAACCTGTGTAGCTGCATGTGAAAGCCTATCCTGCCCCCCACATACGCAGTGCTTCTTATTTCTATTCCCCTTACACCAGCTCATGCTTGTTACAAAAGATCTGTCTGATACGGACGTCCCGTACCCGTCCGCACCCCACAAACAAGCACTGATGTCAGGCTACACACCCATGACACTCCCACTGTATGGAGCAGTTCTCTGCGGTCATTGCCTAGAAACAACCATTTCATGGATAGTGAGGTCCATAGACACACTGATCACTCCATAAGTGCTGGCGGTTACTGAATGTGTGCGCATACCTGATTATGCGCAGCAGCAGATTTCTTTCTTTGGTGCATGCACAGTATGCAGAAATCTGTGCGAACCAGATGCATTGTGGAATGCATGCGATTCAGAGTCCGTCCCATAGTGATCAAATGAACGTGCGTGTTTAATGCTTCTACATGGTGATATCAGTAGGTCAGCCACTAGAAAAGAGCGAGTCCTGGGAGCCGCATTGGAGACTCCTCTACACTAGTATGTTGGCTTGGTGATTTCTAATATCCATATAATATCCAGTAAGGAGTGAATTAACCAATAAATCAGTCCTCAGACCTCAAACAGTTCACGTTGTCAGTCACCCAGCAAGTGCACAGGTGTACTCTTTACTCACTGACACATATTATAGATTCACAGGTGGAGCTAATTATTTCACTTGTCATTCTGTGAGGAGACCTGCAAAACATATCCTGTTTAGGGTCCTTTGGACTGAGTTTGAGATCATATGCAATAAATAATACATCTCAACTGCACTAGAGCATTGGCATTGCTGTAAATAAATATTACTTAGCTAAAGACATTAAGAGGGGAATTCTGTTGCGCATATTTGGACAGGTGACCGGATTCGCCCTTAATTTAATCCCCCCCTTTGTTGCATCTTTGCTACTAATTAAAGCTTTTTGTAGACTATTGGGTGTATTCAATGCAGTATTCAATTAGCAGCCAAATCGGATAGGATTTTGCCATTCCTGACAATGCCAATCCAACTTTTTTGAACGTCAGATTGACATTATGGGAAAAGGGGGTTGAAACCTGTCTGATTTGGCCGCGATTCCAACAAAACATGTGGATTAAGCCGCCGATCCACATGCTTTCCGACAAGTCTGATTTTCTGACTTGTCGGGTAAACAGGAGTATGATTGAATTGGTTGAATCTGGATTCGACCTTAAACTCCCGTTAATCCGGCAAGTCAGGAAATCCGTCTTGAATTGAATAGACCCCTGTACTGTTTTATTCAGCTCCAACAGCCTACGTGAGTGAAGGATCAAGAGCAATTAAACTACTGTGCAAGTGCTTGTAGAAACACAGTGATGCTACTTGCACGGGGATTTCACATCCGTAAAACAGATGAACATACTCACTTTGCATTTATTCTTTATGTAAGAAAATCATGCTTTTTTTTTCTTCCTTTCATTGTAACCATTATTTTATACCTGTTTTGCAGTTCTGAATTCAGGGACTATGATAAATATTGTGAGAATGAAAATATTTTGTCGAAATCCTATAGACGTTTCAATGAGATGAGGCTAAGCAGGTGTTTGAAACACTGTAATTGGTGTTTACCTTAATCTGTGTCATTTGCAAAGTAAATGTTGCACACCGAACATGTGGAGACACACGCACACGTTTATACAAGTAGTTGATAGGAATAAGGAGAGGTTTTTGTTGCATGCAGTTTAGGATAGCGTGCGCTCAGGAGCAGGATGTGTGACTTTTTGCTATTGTTCATTTCCAGGTGGTATTTTGGGAAGATGGGGCGGAAAGATGCTGAGCGATTGCTTCTCAGCCCCGGCAACCAGAGAGGAACATTTCTAGTTAGGGAAAGTGAAACCACTAAAGGTAATCTTTTGTATTTCATTCCTTTTTAATGAACCAAGGAGATGTTTATTAATGCAGTTAATTTCAGGAGGCCGCTATAAGACATAACTGTTCATATATCAGTGCTTATGATTTTATACTATGTAAGTAGCATTACAACTAATCTGTTCTAGGAAAATGAATAATGTGTCCCTTATGAGTCGTCTCATCCATTACATTCTGCAGAGTTCTGCTCATGCCAGTGGAAATGGACCTACACTGCAGTGGCTCAAGTAGAGTGTACTGTGGCCTAAGTGGATTCAAAATGAATTTACCATTTGTTAATTTGGTTCTTTAATACTCTGCGAGACCGGGCTGGAATACTGGCAGCTTGATAGGATGGACATACACTCTTATGCGCTGCATCATGCGCCATTGGGCTGCTATATACCCCCCAGAACAATGACTGCTGCATGGTGTTCACATTTGTGTCCTTCACAGCTATTCTGCTATCCAGATAAGGACAGTTGCCATGGGTTCTAACCAGTCTGTAACTCTGTAAATGGGGGAAGGGGATTATTTAATTTTAAATGACATCTGATTTTCATTATTGGCTGAAGTTAAGCGCTGACAAGTTGTCAGTGACATTACATGAAAAATTGCTAATATCACTGTTTGTCCCAGAAATTGGTTGATCCAAAGCACCCCTCTGTCCTACAATGTATGTTAGGCACAAGAAGGAGGAGTGTATAAATGTTATTTGCCTGCCCATAATAGGCAGTGTTAGCGCTTAGTTTCCGTACGTACGTATGTACATACATTGCTGCGTGTCACGGTCAGCATGATGCAAACACTGTGGAATTTAGGGTTCATTGAAACCGCTGGGGAATGCACACTCTGGATAGAGGGCTGTCTTCACCAGGGCCTTGTTACAGTCATATGGTACAGAGAACATGTGTGATCCTAGCCTAATTGTTTCATAGAAAGCAACTTGACCATGAACTGTGATTTTTGCTTAAAAATTTGCTCTACAGGAAAATCTAGTTCTTCCAGATATCTTGAGCCCATATCCTTCTCCTCATAGGCGCTTATTCACTCTCCATACATGACTGGGATGAAGTGAGAGGTGACAATGTGAAACACTACAAGATCAGAAAACTTGACAATGGAGGATACTACATCACTACACGGGCACAATTTGAATCACTACAGAAACTTGTTAAACACTACTCTGGTAAGGCTAGGAACATTTTTGTTGTCCATACTGTGTTTGTGAATAAAGTTATTTTAGTTCCTGCTATGTGGTGGGATGCAAATTTTTTATTTTCTCTTCGTGTAAAGTAAATATCTGTCGATAAATATTAAACAGATTCTTGTAACAAGACGTGTGTGGATACTGGAGACAATCTCAATGTAGAATGTTACGTTTTGGGTGCCGTTTGCCAAGTTCTAATGCTAAGTGCACTTTGCAATTGGTGCAGGGGACTTGTGCTCCAAAGGCTTCTCTGACTCTAGCACTGTACTGCTCTCAGGCACTAAGGCCTAGATTTATCAAGCCTTGGAGAGTGATAAATAGCACAGTGATAAAGTACCAGCCAAGCAGTTCCTAACTGTCATTTTTCAAACGCAGCCTGTGACATGGCAGTTAGGAGATGATTAGTTGGTACTTTATCACAGTTCTATTTATCACTCTCCAAGGCTTGATAAATGGGGGCCTAAATGTGGTGGTTACGCCTCTCCCCTGTAAGCTCAGCATTCTTACATATCTTGTCTTCACTTACCATAATCCAGCATCTCCTACTAGAACTGACTTATATCTTTACATGTGTGGTACAAGCACAGTCTGACCTAACTGGAGGCATGTTCTATCCTCATTAATGGTTGTACCAGATCAGAGCAAAGCTTGGAAATTATAATAAGCAGCAGACAAAGTGACGTTATAATTTGAGATGTGTCCTCATACACCAAGCCTCAAAATGCCATGCTACACAAGACGTCCACCGCAGACGCAGCAAAACACCAGTTTGTACCAGAGACACCGGGCTGCGCCTTTATCCACATGGGTTAAATATGTACAAAGTCACAGAAGCACATGGGTCTTGGTAAAGCCATGTCCGCTGCATTATAGTACTATGTATACAGATTCAGACTCATTCGCGCACAGATGTAAAAGTGTTGCATAGCAAATGAACTAGTACAGTATTTCTTAGGACTTGGCACACCGAGAAGGGCTGTTTCGTGTTACTGCAGCAACAGTGTATGAGGGCACATCCGAGTATAGCTCTCATCTGCTCAGTATAGGAAGCTGTATGGCATACTCACCTAGATCTTATTTTGTTTTGTTTATATTTTAGAACATGCTGACGGCTTGTGCTACAGACTAACAACGGTTTGTCCCACCGTGAAACCTCAAACCCAGGGATTAGCAAAGGATGCATGGGAAATTCCAAGAGAATCTTTGAGACTTGAAGTGAAGTTAGGTCAAGGCTGTTTTGGGGAAGTATGGATGGGTAAGTATTTTAGTATTGTAATCCAACCATTTTATTCCCAGTGTTTACCCAAATGGCGTTTGTAGTTACAGTATATGTATTGAGTGTGAGACAGTAACAAAAATGGTTGTTTCTCGAACGTCCTAGTGGATGCTGGGGACTCCGTAAGGACCATGGGGAATAGACGGGCTCCGCAGGAGACATGGGCACTTTAAGAAAGAATTTAGATTCTGGTGTGCTCTGGCTCCTCCCTCTATGTCCCTCCTCCAGACCTCAGTTTGAATCTGTGCCCGGACGAGCTGGGTGCTGTTCAGTGAGCTCTCCTGAGCTTGCTGTAAGAAAGTATTTTGTTAGGTTTTTTATTTTCAGGGAGCTCTGCTGGCAACAGACTCCCTGCATCGTGGGACAGAGGGGAGAGAAGCAGCCCTACTCTCTGAAGATAGGTCCTGCTTCTTAGGCTACTGGACACCATTAGTTCCAGAGGGATCGTACACAGGATCTCACCCTCGTCGTCCGATCCCAGAGCCGCGCCGCCGTCCCCCTCGCAGAGCCGGAAGACAGAAGCCGGGTGAGCATGAGAAGCAAGAAGACTTCGAAATCGGCGGCAGAAGACTCCGGTCTTCACTGAGGTAGCGCACAGCACTGCAGCTGTGTGCCATTGCTGCCACACACACCTCACATACTCCGGTCACTGTAAGGGTGCAGGGCGCATGGGGGAGCGCCCTGGGCAGCAATTGGGACCTCTTTTGGCAAAAGTAAACATATATACAGTTGGGCACTGTATATATGTGTGAGCCCCCGCCAAGAAAATGTATTTTTAAGCGGGACAGAATCCCGCCGTCGAGGGGGCGGGGCTTCTTCCTCAGCACTCACCAGCGCCATGTTTTTTCTCCACAGCACCGCTGAGTGGAAGCTCCCCAGCCTCTCCCCTGCAGATACACGGTAGAAGAGGGTAAAAAGAGAGGGGGGGCACATAATTAGGCGCAAAAATCAATATAAACAGCAGCTACTGGGTTAACATTAAGTTACTGTGTTATTCCTGGGTTAATAGCGCTGGGGTGTGTGCTGGCATACTCTCTCTCTGTCTCTCCAAAGGGCCTTGTGGGGGAATTGTCTTCAGATGAGCATTCCCTGAGTGTGTGGTGTGTCGGTACGTGTGTGTCGACATGTCTGAGGTAAAAGGCTCCCCTAAGGAGGAGATGGAGCAAATGTGTGTGTGAGGGGTGTCTCCGTCGACAACGCCGACACCTGTTTGGATATGTGTAATTAAGTGCTAAGGTAAATTTATTGCACAGACAGGGAATCTACCCATGTCTGTCCCTATGTCGCAGAGACCTTCAGAGTCTCTCAATACTCCCTATCCAAAATAATAGACACTGATATCGGCACGGAGTCTGACTCCAGTGTCGACAACGATAATGCAAAGTTACAGCCAAAATGGCAGGAAAGTATTCAATATATGATTATTGTAATAAAGATGTTTTGCATATCACTGATGACTCATCTGTCCCTGACACAAGGGTACACATGTTTAAGGGGAAGAAAGCGGAGGTAAATTTCCCTCCTCTCATGAAGAAAAAGAGCGGGAATCTCCAGACAAGAAGCTGCAGCTTCCCACAAAGAATTCTCAGGGAGTATCCTTTCCCTACTAGGGCCAGGATACGATGGGAATCTTCCCCTAGGGTGTCACGTTTGCCCAAAAGGTAGCCCTGACTTAACAGCTATCCTCAGGGATCCTGCAGATAGCGTGCACATTCTGGTACAGTACTCAGACCGGCGATTGTGTCGGCATGGGTTTATAGTGCTGTAGCAGCGTGGACAGGTACCTTATCAGCAGAGATTGAGACCCTAGTATGTATATATATATATATATATATATTTTAAAGATGCTGTCTTAAGATATATATATATATATATATATATATATATATATATATATATATATATATATATAAACATGCCCAAAGAGACATTAGTCTACTGGGTTCTAGAGTCAACGCTATGTCGATTTCTGCTTGACGTGTCCTGTAGAATATGCAATGGACAGGTGATGCCGACTTAAGAGGCATATAGAAGGCTTAGGATTGTGTGGAGAAGGGATCTCGGACCTGGTCTCCACAGCTATAGCTGGTAATTCTGATCTTTTGCCTTATATTCCTGCACAGCCTAGGAAAGCACGACATTATCAAATGCAGCCTTTCGATCACAAAGAAACAAGAAAGTCCGAGGTGCGTCCTTTCTTGCCAGAGGCAGGGGCAGAAGAAAGAAGCTGCACAACACAGCTAGTTCCCAGGAACAGAAGTCCTCCCCGGCCTCTACAAAATCCACCGCATGTCGCTGGGGCTCCACAGGCGGAGCTAGGCCCGGTGGGGGCACGTCTTCGTAATTTCAGCCACAAGTGGGTTCACTCCCTGTTGGATCCCTGGGCAATAGATATTGTGTCTCAGGGATACAAGCTGGACTTTGAGGAGATGCCCCCTCACCGACGGCCCTGCCGGCTTCCCCCCACGAGAGGGAAATAGTGTTAACTGCAATTCACAAATTGTATCTTCAACAGGTGGTGGTCAAGGTTCCCCTCCTTCAACAAGGAGGGGGTTATTATTCGACCATGTTGTAGTCCCGAAACCGGACGGTTCGGTCAGACCCATATTGAATTTAAAATCCCTGAACATATACCTGAAAAGGTTCAAGTTCAAGATGGAATCTCTAAGAGCGGTCATCGCAAGCCTGAAAGGGGGAGATTTTATGGTGTCTCTGGACATAAAGGATGCATACCTTCATGTCCCCATTTATCCACCTCATCAGGCGTACCTCAGATTTGCGGTACAGGATTGTCATTACCAATTTCAGACGTTGCCGTTTGGTCTCTCCACGGCCCCGAGAATCTTCACCAAGGTAATGGCGGAAATGATGGTGCTCCTGCGGAAGCAAGGTGTCACAATTATCCCGTACTTGGACGATCTCCTCATAAAAGCGAGATCAGGAGAGCAGTTGCTGAACAGCGTATCACTTTCTCTGGAAGTGTAACGGCAACACGGCTGGATTCTAAATATTCCAAAGTCTCCCGATAGAGAGAGCTCAGGAGCTCATGACACTGGTCAGGAACCTATTAAAACCAAAACAGGTGTCAGTGCATCACTGCACTCGAGTCCTGGGAAGGATGGTGGCATCATACGAGGCCATTCCCTTCGGCAGGTTCCATGCAAGGACCTTTCAGTGGGACTTACTGGACAAGTGGTCCGGATCACATCTTCAGATGCATCGGTTAATCACCCTATCCCCCAGGGCCAGGGTGTCTCTCCTGTGGTGGCTGCAGAGTGCTCACCTACTCGAGGGCCACAGATTCGGCATTCAGGACTGGGTCCTGGTGACCACGGATGCAAGCCTCCGAGGGTGGGGAGCAGTCACACAGGGAAGAAATTTCCAAGGTCTGTGGTCAAGTCAGGAGACTTGCCTTCACATCAACATCCTGGAACTAAGGGCCGTATACAACGCCCTACGTCAAGCGGAGACCCTGCTTCGCGACCAACCGGTTCTGATTCAGTCAGAAGCCACCAGAATTTTTCGCTGGGCGGAGAATCACGTAAGCGCACTGTCAGCAGTGTTCATCTCGGGAGTGGACAACTGGGAAGCAGACTTCCTCAGCAGGCACGACCTCCACCCGGGAGAGTGGGGACTTCATCAAGAAGTCTTCACGCAGATTGCAAGTCGGTGGGAACTGCCACAGGTGGACATGATGGCATCCCGCCTCAACAAAAAGCTAGAGAGGCATTGCGCCAGGTCATGCGACCCTCAGGTGATAGCTGTGGACGCACTGGTGACACCGTGGGTGTTCCAGTCGGTCTGTGTATTTTCTCCTTTTCCTCTCATACCCATAAGAAAAAGAGGAGTGAGAACAATACTCATTGTTCCGGATTGGCCAAGAAGGACTTGGTATCCAGATCTGCAAGAAATGCTCACAGAGGAACCGTGGCCTCTTCCTCTAAGACAGGACTTGTTGCAACAAGGGCCCTGTCTGTTCCAAGACTTACGGCGGCGGCGTTTGACGGCATGTCGGTTGAACGCCGGATCCTAGCGGAAAAAGGCATTCCAGATGAGGTCATTCCTACGCTGATAAAGGCTAGGAAGGACGTGACAGCTCAACATTATCACCGTATATGGCGAAAATATGTTGCTTGGTGTGAGGCCAGGAATGCCCCTACGGAGGAATTCCAGCTGGGCCGTTTCCTTCACTTCCTACAGTCAGGAGTGACTTTGGGCAGAATTGCGGACCCGTCCACAATTTCTGCCAAAAGTGGTTTCATCCTTTCATATAAACCAACCTATTGTGGTGCCTGTGGCTACTACTGACTTGGAGGATTCCGAGTTACTTGATGTGGTCAGGGCTTTGAAGGATTATGTAGCCAGAACGGCTAGGGTCAGGAAAACAGAATCTTTGTTTATCCTGTATGCTTCCAACAAGCTTGGTGCTCCTGCTTCAAAGAAAACTATTGCTCGCTGGATCTGTAGGCTCATTCTGCGGCTGGATTGCCGCTGCCAAAATCAGTTAAGGCCCATTCCACTAGGAAGGTGGGCTCTTCTTGGGCGGCTGCCCGAGGGGTCTCGGCAAAGTTCTACAAGTTTGATACCCTGGCTGAGGAGGACCTTGTGTTTGCTCATTCGGTGCTGCAGAGTCATCCGCACTCTCCCGCCCGTTTGGGAGCTTTGGTATAATCCCCATTGTCCTTACGGAGTCCCCAGCATCCACTAGGACATTAGAGAAAATAAGATTTTACTTACCGGTAAATCTATTTCTCGTAGTCCGTAGTGGATGCTGGGCGCCCGTCCCAAGTGCGGACTTCTTCTGCAATATTTGTATATAGTTATTGCTGCAATAAGGGCTATGTTATTGTTGCATCAGGGTTGAACTGATGCTCTGTTGTTGTTCATACTGTTGACTGGGTAAGTTTATCACAAGTTATACGGTGTGATTGGTGTGGCTGGTATGAGTCTTGCCCTGGATTTCCAAAATCCTTTCCTTGTACTGTCAGCTCTTCCGGGCACAGTTTCTCTAACTTAGGTCTGGAGGAGGGACATAGAGGGAGGAGCCAGAGCACACCAGAATCTAAATTCTTTCTTAAAGTTCCCATGTCTCCTGCGGAGCCCGTCTATTCCCCATGGTCCTTACGGAGTCCCCAGCATCCACTACGGACTACGAGAAATAGATTTACCGGTAAGTAAAATCTTATTTTTTTCTTCATCTTGGCATCAAGCAAAAAAATACTTGACAATCGCTAATATAAAATCTCCATCTTTTTGGACTTGGCACAGTCAAATATGTTTTAATGTTGTATTTTGAGCCCTTGTAATCCGTGCAGTCTACATTTATCAAAGATGAACCTATTCAACAAAAACACATGTGTTAATTGAATAATAGAATCTTGGCCTGTAGAATACAAGCTGATCAAGTAGGTTTTTTGACATTGTTTTAATGGTGACTTTATAGAACATAACAACTTTTGAACAATGGACCGCTTGCTTCCATCTCACACTGTACACAGGGCTTCAGTTACTGGGGGATACCAGCTCCTTAATTGCCACACATAGAAGGAGGTAAGATAGGCAGGACTTAGGGGTAGTGGACATGTCCTTGTAACATATACCTCATACAATGATGTAAGTGCGTACATTAGTCTTTGGCCAGGTTCCACAATATGCTTTAGATATCCAGTAGATATCTTATATTCTTTCCTCTTCTGCATTTTCTTTTTCTAGGAACTTGGAATGGAACAACAAAGGTAGCAATCAAAACACTAAAGCCTGGAACAATGATGCCTGAAGCTTTCCTGCAAGAAGCACAGATAATGAAAAAACTCAGGCATGACAAGTTAGTCCCCCTTTACGCTGTGGTCTCTGAAGAGCCGATCTACATCGTTACAGAGTTCATGTCAAAAGGTTGGCCTCAGCTGTGATTTTGTTCAAGTCAAATCTGGATCTTGTCCCACTTGCTTGGATTTTGGTTACGGCCTGGATGTGTTGCATGTGGTTTATTTGGCTGACCATAAAGCAGCAAGTTTTATTAGAACACTTTTTTTTTGTAGTGTGCTTAGAAAATGGTTGCTGCATCATATCCATAATTTAGGGTTCGTCCAAATCAGAAACCCTCATTTTAATTTTTTGTTAGAAAGGAAGAGAGGGGGTGTACAGATCAAGAATAATAAAAGGGAAAGTTTAATTTGGATTCTGTTGGCTTTGTTGTAAAGATTTGGTCAATCTCAAATCATAGTAAACCTCCAGTATTCTACTGAATCCTTTTATAAGTGTTTTCATAGTAACAATAGACTATTAGAATACTTTATGATCTTTATATACAAGTAGCACTAGCAGGTTTAGCACAATCACATAACTTTGAGGCATATCCGCCCCGGCATCCTTGTCTGAATGGAACAATTTCCTAAATTCACCAGGTCCAATTTTAGTCTGCGTTAAGTGATATACCATGTCCCATTGAACTCAAGGCTTCAGCACACTGAGGCAGATGTATTAACCTGGAGAAGGCATAAGGAAGTGATAAACCAGTGTTCAGTACAAGGTGATAAATGCACCAGCCAATCAGTTCCTAACTGTTAATTTGCATATTGGAGCTGATTGGCTGGTGCGTTTATCACCTTGCACTGATTACTGGTTTATCACTTTCTTATGCCTTCTCCAGGTTAATACATCTGCCCCACTGTGAGACATCAGTGCCAAATCTGTGCCACCATATATTCTACAGAAAAAGATGACTTCCCCCTTCATCATTTTGGTGCTCACTGCCTCAGAGTTTTCGAGAAGACACAAGCCACTGTGGTCCTTGCGAAGATGCTATGGTTACATCACACCTCTCAGACAGCTCTAAACAGTTTACTAAGGGAATTGAGGGGCAGATTTAGTAAGCCTGGTGAAGTGATAAAGTGGAAGGTGATAAAGCACCAGCCAGTCAGCTCCTAACTGTCATTTTTCAAACCCAGCCTGTGACATGCTAGTTAGCTGAGTGGCTGGTACTTTATCACCTTCCACTTTATCACTTCACCAGGCTTAATAAATCTGCCCCTGAGAGCCAGTGGCTAGATTGCCCCCAATTAATATCTTGGGTGTTTTTTTTATTTTAAGGGGAGACTATTAAACAGCGGTAGGCATCAATTTAAATAATAACGTAAAACATATGCACAATGGTTTTTCTCTATCGTCCTAAGTGGATGCTGGGGTTCCTGAAAGGACCATGGGGAATAGCGGCTCCGCAGGAGACAGGGCACAAAAGTAAAGCTTTTACAGGTCAGGTGGTGTGTACTGGCTCCTCCCCCTATGACCCTCCTCCAGACTGCAGTTAGATTTTTGTGCCCGGCCGAGAAGGGTGCAATTCTAGGTGGCTCTCATAAAGAGCTGCTTAGAGAGTTTAGCTTAGGTTTTTTATTTTACAGTGATTCCTGCTGGCAACAGGATCACTGCAACGAGGGACAGAGGGGAGAAGAAGTGAACTCACCTGCGTGCAGGATGGATTGGCTTCTTGGCTACTGGACATGAAGCTCCAGAGGGACGATCACAGGTACAGCCTGGATGGTCACCGGAGCCACGCCGCCGGCCCCCTCACAGATGCTGAAGCAAGAAGAGGTCCAGAATCGGCGGCTGAAGACTCCTGCAGTCTTCTTAAGGTAGCGCACAGCACTGCAGCTGTGCGCCATTTTCCTCTCAGCACACTTCACACGGCAGTCACTGAGGGTGCAGGGCGCTGGGGGGGGGCGCCCTGGGAGGCAAATGAAAACCTTTAAAAAGGCTAAAAATACCTCACATATAGCCCCAGAGGCTATATGGAGATATTTACCCCTGCCTAAATGTACTAAATAGCGGGAGACGAGCCCGCCGAAAAAGGGGCGGGGCCTATCTCCTCAGCACACGGCGCCATTTTCTGTCACAGCTCCGCTGGTCAGGAAGGCTCCCAGGTCTCTCCCCTGCACTGCACTACAGAAACAGGGTATAACAGAGAGGGGGGGCAAAATAAATGGCAATATATTAATATAAAAGCAGCTATAAGGGAGCACTTAATCATAAGGCTATCCCTGTCATATATAGCGCTTTTTGGTGTGTGCTGGCAGACTCTCCCTCTGTCTCCCCAAAGGGCTAGTGGGTCCTGTCTTCGTATAGAGCATTCCCTGTGTGTCTGCTGTGTGTCGGTACGTGTGTGTCGACATGTATGAGGACGTTATTGGTGTGGAGGCGGAGCAATTGCCAAATATGAGGATGTCACCTCCTAGGGGGTCGACACCAGAATGGATGCCTTTATTTGTGGAATTACGGGATAGCGTCAACTCGCTTAAGCAGTCGTTTGCCGACATGAGGCGGCCGGACACTCAATTAGTGCCTGTCCAGGCGCCTCAAACACCGTCAGGGGCTGTAAAACGCCCCTTGCCTCAGTCGGTCGACACAGACCCAGACACAGGCACTGATTCCGGTGGTGAAGGTGACGAATCAACCGTATTTTCCAGTAGGGCCACACGTTATATGATTATTTTGGCAATAAAGGAGATGTTACATTTAGCTGATACTACAGGTACCACTAAACAGGGTATTATGTGGGGTGTGAAAAACTACCAGTAGTTTTTACCGAATCAGAAGAATTAAATGACGTGTGTGATGAAGCGTGGGGTGCCCCGATAAAAAACTGCTAATTTCAAAGAAGTTATTGGCTTTATACCCTTTCCCGCCAGAGGTTAGGGAGCGCTGGGAAACACCTCCTAGGGTGGACAAAGCGCTAACACGCTTATCAAAACAAGTGGCGTTACCCTCTCCTGAGACGGCCGCACTTAAAGATCCATCAGATAGGAGGATGGAAAATATCCAAAAAGGTATATACACACATGCAGGTGTTATACTACGACCAGCTATTGCGACTGCCTGGATGTGCAGTGCTGGGGTAGTTTGGTCAGAGTCCCTGATCGAAAATATTGATACCCTGGACAGGGACAATATTTTAATGTCGTTAGAACAAATAAAGGATGCATTTCTTTATATGCGTGATGCACAGAGAGATATCTGCACACTGGCATCACGGGTAAGTGTTATGTCCATTTCGACCAGAAGAGCTTTATGGACACGACAGTGGACAGGCGATGCGTAGAGGAGTTATTTGGGGTCGGTCTATCGGATTTGGTGGCCACGGCTACGGCCGGGAAATCCACCTTTCTACCTCAAGTCACTCCCCAACAGAAAAAGGCACCGACCTTTCAACCGCAGCCCTTTCGTTCCTTTAAAAATAAGAGAGCAAAGGGCTATTCATATCTGCCATGAGGCAGAGGACGAGGGAAGAGACAGCAACAGGCAGCTCCTTCCCAGGAACAGAAGCCCTCCCCGGCTTCTACAAAAGCCTCAGCATGACGCTGGGGCTTCGCAAGCGGACTCGGGGGCGGTAGGCGGTCGTCTCAAGAATTACAGCGCGCAGTGGGCTCACTCGCAGGTAAATCCCTGGATCCTGCAGATAATATCTCAGGGGTACAGGTTGAAATTAGAGACAGAGCCACCTCGCCGTTTCCTGAAGTCTGCTTTACCAACGTCCCCCTCAGAAAGGGAGACGGTTTTGGAAGCCATTCACAAGCTGTATTCTCAGCAGGTGATAGTCAAGGTACCTCTTCTACAACAAGGGAAGGGGTATTATTCCACTCTTTTTGTGGTACCGAAGCCGGATGGCTCGGTAAGGCCTATTCTAAATCTGAAGTCCTTGAACCTGTACATAAAGAAGTTCAAGTTCAAGATGGAGTCACTCAGAGCAGTGATAGCGAACCTGGAAGAAGGGGACTTTATGGTATCCTTGGACATCAAGGATGCGTATCTCCACGTTCCAATTACCCCTCACACCAGGGGTACCTCAGGTTCGTTGTACAAAACTGTCACTATCAGTTTCAGACGCTGCCGTTTGGTTTGTCCACGGCACCTCGGGTCTTTACAAAGGTAATGGCCGAGATAATATTTCTTCTTCGAAGAAAAGGCGTATTACTTATCCCATACTTGGACGATCTCCTAATAAGGGCAAGGTCCAGAGAACAGCTAGAGATGGGTTTAGCACTATCTCAAGAGGTGCTAAAGCAGCACGGATGGATTCTGAATATTCCAAAATCCCAATTAATGCCGACAACTCGTCTGCTGTTCCTGGGGATGATTCTGGACACAGTTCAGAAAAAGGTTTTTCTTCCCGAAGAAAAAGCCAAGGAGTTATCTGACCTGGTCAGGAACCTCCTAAAACCAGGAAAGGTGTCTGTACATCAATGCACAAGAGTCCTGGGAAAAAATGGTAGCTTCTTACGAAGCAATCCCTTTCGGCAGATTCCATGCAAAGGGATCTGTTGGACAAATGGTCAGGGTCGCATCTTCAGATGCACCTGCGGATAACCCTGTCGCCGAGGACAAGGGTATCCCTTCTGTGGTGGTTGCAGGAGGCTCATCTATTGGAGGGCCGCAGATTCGGCATGCAGGATTGGATCCTGGTGACCACGGATGCCAGCCTGAGAGGCTGGGGAGCAGTCACACAGGGAAGAAATTTCCAGGGAGTGTGGTCGAGCCTGAAAAAGTCTCTTCACATAAGCATTCTGGAACTAAGAGCAATCTACAATGCTCTAAGCCAGGCGGAACCTCTGCTTCAAGGAAGACCGGTGTTGATCCAGTCGGACAACATCACGGCAGTCGCCCATGTAAACAGACAGGGCGGCACAAGAAGCAGGAGGGCAATGGCAGAAGCTGCCAGGATCCTTCGCTGGGCGGAGAATCACGTGATAGCACTGTCAGCAGTATTCATCCCGGGCGTGGACAACTGGGAAGCAGACTTCCTCAGCAGACACGACCTTCACCCGGGAGAGTGGGGACTTCATCCAGAAGTTTCCCACATGCTATTAAACCGTTGGGTAAAACCAATGGTGGACATGATGGCGTCTCGCCTCAACAAAACACTGGACAGGTATTGCGCCAGGTCAAGAGATCCGCAGGCAATAGCTGTGGACGCGCTGGTAACACCTTGGGTGTACCAGTCGGTATATGTGTTTCCTCCTCTGCCTCTCATACCAAAGGTATTGAGGATTATACGGCAAAGAGGAGTAAGACTAGTGGCTCCGGATTGGCCAAGAAGGACTTGGTACCCGGAACTTCAAGAGATGGTCACGGACGATCCGTGGCCTCTACTTCTGAGAAGGGACCTGCTTCAGCAGGGTCCTTGTCTTTTTCAAGACTTACCGCGGCTGCGTTTGACGGCATGGCGTTTGAATGCCAGATCCTAAAAGGAAAAGGCATTCCAGAAGAAGTCATTCCTACCTTGATAAAGGCAAGGAAGGAAGTCACCGCGAAGCATTATCGCCGTATTTGGCGAAAATATGTTGCGTGGTGCGAGCAGCGGAGTGCTCCGATGGAGGAATTTCAACTGGGTCGTTTTCCTACATTTCCTGCAATCAGGATTGTCTATGGGTCTCAAATTGGGATCTATTAAGGTTCAAATTTCGGCCCTATCAATATTCTTCCAAAAAGAATTGGCCTCAGTCCCTGAGGTCCAGATTTTTATCAAAGGAGTACTGCATATACAGCCTCCTGTGGTGCCTAAGGTGGCACCGTGGGATCTAAATGTAGTTTTAGATTTCCTCAAATCCAATTGGTTTGAACCACTAAAGAATGTGGATTTGAAATATCTCACATGGAAAGTGTCTCTGTTACTGGCCCTGGCTTCGGCCGGGAGAGTATCTGAACTGGCGGCTTTGTTTTATAAAAGCCCTTATTTAATTTTCCATTCGACATAGGGCAGAGCTGCGGACGCGTCCGCATTTTCTCCCTAAGGTGGTATCAGCGTTTCACCTGAACCAGCCTATTGTAGTGCCTGCGGCTACAGACGACTTGAAGGACTCCAAGTTGTTGGACGTTGTCAGAGCCTTAAAAATATACATTTAAAGGACGGCTGGAGTCAGAAAATCTGACTCGCTGTTTATACTGTATGCACCCAACAAGTTGGGTGCACCTGCTTCTAAGCAGTCGATTGCTCGTTGGATTTGTAACAAAATTCAACTTGTACATTCTGTGGCAGGCCTGCCACAGCCTAAATCTGTTAAGGCCCATTCCGCAGGGAAGGTGGGCTCATCTTGGGCGGCTGCCCGAGGGGTCTCGGCATTACAACTCTGCCGAGCAGCTACGTGGTCAGGGGAGAACACGTTTGTAAATTTTTACAAATTTGATACCCTGGAAAAGGAGGACCTGGAGTTCTCTCATTCGGTGCTGCAGAGTCATCCGCACTCTCCCGCCCGTTTGGGAGCTTTGGTATAATCCCCATGGTCCTTTCAGGAACCCCAGCATCCACTTAGGACGATAGAGAAAATAAGAATTTACTTACCGATAATTCTATTTCTCGGAGTCCGTAGTGGATGCTGGGCGCCCATCCCAAGTGCGGATTATCTGCAATACTTGTACATAGTTATTGTTAACTAATTCGGGTTATTGTTTAGGAAGCCATCTTTCAGAGGCTCCTCTGTTATCATACTGTTAACTGGGTTTAGATCACAAGTTGTACGGTGTGATTGGTGTGGCTGGTATGAGTCTTACCCGGGATTCAAAATCCTCCCTTATTGTGTACGCTCGTCCGGGCACAGTACCTAACTGGAGTCTGGAGGAGGGTCATAGGGGGAGGAGCCAGTACACACCACCTGACCTGTAAAAGCTTTACTTTTGTGCCCTGTCTCCTGCGGAGCCGCTATTCCCCATGGTCCTTTCAGGAACCCCAGCATCCACTACGGACTCCGAGAAATAGAATTATCGGTAAGTAAATTCTTATTTAAAAAATAAATGGTAAAGCTCTGGGCCACAGCATGACACAAAACCTTATATTAAAGAGAAAATGAAAATATAAAAACAGTTATCCACAATAGGAAAAACAAATGATTGATTCCAGCAACTGCAGAGAGATTTTTTTGTATGCAACATAATAAAAATAGGTAAAGGGAAAAGGGCCTAAATCAGAGAGATACGCTATGCCGATGCTTTTGCAATTGAGTGATTATCAGCAGACTGTGCACGATCTGTGATCGCACTGCGCATGTGTAAAGGTTCCTTTGTAATTACGCTCACAGTGAGGATTCTCTTTGCTGAGTGATTGACAGGAAGTGACCGTTTGGGGGAGGTAATGGAGAGTGTCAGCAAAAACACTGGCGTATCATGGCCATTTCCAGGCATGTATCTGACGTCAGCTGCGAACATGTACGCAATGAAACATGGCACCTGCATCGCTACTGCCACGACCACTCTGTGTAGCCACAGACCTACTTGAGCAGTCAATGTTTCCCGTTGTTGCATATAGGCTACGAATGTGTACACAATTGCGAATGGGTTTGTGATGGCTCCAGTGGGCGTCTCTTTTCATTACTGGGCGGCAGCTTCACTTGCTAACATTAACAGCTCCGTAGCCTAAAAAACTGCAACTGCAATTGCATTAGCGTACAAGTCTGAATCCGCCCCGAAGTACAGAGAGATGGTTTGTAAAGCTGTTGAAACCCCCCAAAAAATGTCTTTATCAGTCTAAAAATATTGAATTATATTGCATATGTTAGAGCCAATGCTGTGTGCTTACTATTTCAGTTTATCTTCTATTATAACACAGGTAGTCTGTTGGACTTCCTGAAAGAAGGAGATGGAAAGTATTTGAAGTTGCCGCAACTGGTTGACATGGCTGCACAGGTAATCATAACATGTCGGGCAAGCTGAATCTGCAGTCTGTTCAGTCTCCGTTATACAGTAGGTTAATGTGTCTCTGTCTGTTACCCAGATTGCAGATGGAATGGCCTATATTGAAAGGATGAACTATATTCATAGAGATCTCCGTGCTGCTAATATCCTTGTAGGGGACAATCTTGTTTGTAAAATTGCCGACTTTGGCCTGGCCAGATTGATAGAAGATAATGAGTACACAGCAAGACAAGGTATGGTGTGCATAAGTTTTTTTAAAAAACATTGATTTGCTGGCAAGCACGTACTTATTTTGAAGGTATACTGTATTGTTGGGTACAGTGGTTTGTGTTGGGAATTAACAAAATCGAAAAAAGTAAATTACTGGACGTAAAGTCTTAGCTCTTTTTTTAAGGTATAAACGTGAATCCTATTTTGGTCTGCAATCTTTACCCTATACTGTACACGTTATGTGTAAATGGAGTTGTGTTCAGGAATTTTTACATGTTTAATACAGATCGTTTTTTTTTTTTTGCGTGAGGGGCTTTAACCCTCCATCTTCTGTTTCCTTCACTCGACATCCTGTGGCCAGTCATGCTTGTTGCTTGAAATGCTGAACAATTAAGATATCAACGACTGTAACCGTAACTAAATATCATTAAAAATTATCAGTAGCAAATGTTCTTTATGCCACCCTTTCATGTGCACATGTCCATTCTGTCATCCTGATTGCGGGTGGCACCATGATAACTATGGATATGCATACATTTAGGCACAAATCGGACAAGTGCCCCTGGAAACACTTTAACTAAAATAGGCTTTCTTTTGTAATGTAGGAGCAAAATTTCCCATCAAATGGACAGCTCCCGAGGCTGCCTTATATGGCCGATTTACTATTAAGTCTGATGTCTGGTCGTTTGGAATTCTCCTGACAGAGCTCGTTACCAAAGGAAGAGTGCCATATCCAGGTACTGTATGCAAGAGCTCGTTATTCTACACCAGCTTTACCTTTTATTTTGTTGAAGGGGATATCTTTACTGCTATGTATTTACCTTCACATCCCATAAGTTATTTGTATTGGGGAGATGTTTGGTAAAAATTCCTGAGAAAAGCTCAATGATCAGATTATGTTGAGTTACTCATTTACAGAATTCTATCTATGCAGGAAGGCTGTGCTCATTTACTTTACAGAAGTCTTAATGCTGTAGAAAGCCTTTAATATTGCAGTAAATTTACATTTCTTATAAATCACTTAGGCAGAGATGTACTAAGCCTTGAAAAGTGATACATTTTAAGGTGATAAAATACCAGCCAATCAGCTAACTGCCATGTCGCAGGCTGTGTTTGAAAAATAACAGGAGCTGGTTGGCTGGTACTTTATCACCGTGACATTTATCACTTTTCAATGCTTAGTACAGTGGTTCCCTAGGCCCCCTGGGGTGCCCCGAGGTTCTTGCAGGGGTGCCTCGGGTTGGTGGACCAGGACCATGTCAAATAATTTATGGCCAAAATGATAGGCAAAACCAGTGCTAGTGGCTGCCAATCATACAACATGCAGACGATCAGAAGCACAGTTGTACACCAACACATAACTAACGCTAAGGATAACAGATTTACTTTTTTAATAAATTTATCAATAAAAATCTTTTATCCTAGGGGTGCCATGAAAAAAAATGGTGATACTCTAGGTCTTGATTCTAGAAGGTTTGGGAACCACTGGCTTAGTACATCTCCCTCTTAATGTGCTAAACATCGTGAACTCTACAAATGGCATGCTAGCAATGATTTTTTGATTTTGATTGTGAAATCCTTTCTTTAGGGATGGTGAACAGGGAGGTTCTGGAACAGGTGGAACGCGGGTATAGAATGCCCTGTCCGCAAGGATGCCCGGAGTCCCTGCACGAGTTAATGAAGCTGTGCTGGAAGAAGGACCCAGATGAAAGACCTACCTTTGAGTATATACAGTCATTTTTAGAAGACTACTTTACTGCAACAGAGCCACAGTACCAACCTGGAGACAATCTATAAGATTAAAGACTCAAGTCAAATGCACAAATCTGCCAAAAGTATACCTGGTTCTAAGGGAAAAAGAAGAGTCAATGATCCCTCTGCATGCTGATGGCGAACTGGAAATCCGCAGTACAGTTGCACAAAACCACTTTGAAAGTATTGTAAATGGACAAATCATGTGATTCAGAGCAGGTCCCAAAGAAAGGGTTATGTTTGTGTGGATGGTTAGGAAAGCCATTACAAGAACAATCATGTTATTTTTGCAAGTAAACATTTCAGGATCACAAAATGGGCTTCTCACCGGACCAAACATTTCATTCCTCTTCAATAAAAGCTTTTTGTCTTCTTGTTTATAAGTCTATCCAACCTAACCAATCTCGGTGACCCACAGTATGACAATAGATGCCCACATACAGGTTTCGGGCCCATGAGTGAGAAAAGGGTAAGCTACTGTATTGGGTTTGGGAGATTTTGCTTTCCCCATCATTAGATCTACAGGTTATCATGGGTTTTAAGAGCAAAAAAAGAATTTCAGACTACAAAAGGACAACTGTGGGAAAATGTACGTTGGTACAGTGGTTCCCTAGGCACCCTGGGGTGCCCCTTAATGTTTCTTTATGGTATTGCCATGCAATCACCGCCATCCTTAAGGGACTTCAGCACCTTATTCTAGCTCCTTGCAGTATAGGTGTTGCCTCCAGAACCTTTCAATCTGCACTGAACAAGCGACAACTGCTGACAAAACGTAATGGTGGCAAATTGAGGAAAGCTTCTACAGCCTACCCCAAATGTGATTTTTCCCTTCAATGTCCTTTTTGCAATCCATTATTCACATGGTAAATCAAAAGCCTGTATAGATTATTTGAAGGGGAGATAATCATTTGTATGCAATCCTGTCCTGCATTTTATACTGTTATATTTGGGAACTTTACCTGGAAAAAAAAAATATATATTATACAATATTTAAAGGCAAAATCCAGTTTCTCTAATCCGGTATCTGAATATTAAAGTCCTTCCACAATTTGGGGATTATCTATAGTTCAGGGACATCAGCGATAGCACTTTTGGCTTTTCTTTGATTATAACTTGCATTAGTGTGGGGTGTCTGGAGACAAAATGTGAATGTTTTGAATGACTGTATGCAGATTTGGTTTACCTAACTGTGGTTGGAGCATAAGGTTCCCAGTTTCGCTGGCCGGCCAAATATGCTCGTGCAAAATTTCACTATTGCAGCTGACACATATCTGGCAATAAATGAACTTTTTGTTTTATTTGTTTTTTCATTAATATGCTTATCTAACAATAAAACGTGAAATTCTAACTTGTATATCCCATAATAGCCTTGATATTGTAACTTGTAAAGGATTGAGATTCCCTTTAACCTTAAGGTATTTGATCATGTATTATGTTTACTGTACCCAAACTGTTATCTTTTTATTTTATTTCTTCATGGCAGTGCCATCATTCCACTTTATTACCTGCAATTTCTTTAATGAGGTGAGGCTATATTTTTTTTTTTAAGGGCTTTATATAGAAACCATGGAATTGTATCTTTTTATAAATCTTTTCAAGCCAATTTAACTGGAACTGTGTACTTGGTAAAAGGAAACCAGTGTTTGGCAGTCTGGCTGTCATCCATTGTGGTTCCACAACTAAATAACAACTATGTAATATCATTTGTATAGTAAAGGATTAAAACACTAATTATTGCATTTATTTAAAAAAAATTGTGATATACAGTACATACCTAATGGGAGAATCTTGGTTCATACATTTAATACAGTTTTAGGTTACATATGATGCCTGATGGAACAACAGGAGATCAGTATGTAAAATAAAAACAACAATTTTCAAGTTTGATTTTTTAATTTTATTTTTAGTTGTTCTTTTGTTGGTGAAGAGAAAATATGTTCAATTGTACTATTGTCACTTTTGGGAGTAAAGGTCCTGCTAGCCACTGAATACTGATGTAATATTTTTATTAGAATTATCCTCCTTCCCATTGATTAATTAGAATACATCTCATGCTGGACAATGGCATAGTGAAAAATGACAGTTAGGAGCGGATTGGCTGGTACTTCATCTCCGTCCACTTTATCTCTATTCAAGGCTTAGTAAATAGATTCCTAAATCCTGCAGCCATCACCAGCGGCTGGTTTCAGGTAGATAACAACATTAGGATGGCAAGGAAGGGTATGTGAAAAATATTGCACAAGGGAAGGGAGAGTGAAACCTCACATTTGAGAACAAAAATAAGTGGGAGATTGCAGTTATTAGGAAAGGAATGAGGGAGAGCTGCATTGTTAGGAATAGCAGAGACCGAACCGATATTGGAAAAAAAGACGACAGAGTGAGTAATGAAATTAAGTGCGCAAAGGAAGAAGAGTGTGACATGAAGGGACAAACAGAATGAATCAATAACATTAAGGTAATTACAGTGCAAAAAGACAGTTCACAAAAACCATTAGGACCATAGGTGTAAACAGGCTTTCTTCACTAGTGACAGCAAAGAATAGAGAATGATGTGCTAGTGGGACCTGTAAGGGTAGATCGGTCACTGCATATTTACAGCTCTAAATGTCACACCTTGTTTTATTAGACATCTTTTCATTGTATTTATAGTAATCTCTTAAACTTTCGTATAATTTTAACTTAACTTTATATAAAACCTGTGTTTGTATGTTCGGATGGGCTCCTGTCTGGCCACGTGCTGTAGGGTATGAGTGATATGCACGTAATTTCTAACACTACACTTCAGCTTTTATCTTTCTCCTCTTTCCGACCGGCCTGTACAAACATCACTAATGTCATTGTATTCTGTGTGGATGGAGTAATAGTTTGTAATGCAAATTGTTCCAGCCAGTGCAGGTTGGGAGTGGCAGGGATGTAGTAAAGTGCTCCACTGTAGTTGATAGCAGGCAACTGAGAAATCTGATGTGACCCATCTATTGCTCTTGTCCAGTATTGTGTTTATCAACTCTGTTTGTGATGGATGACCACTCTCCATAGCCAACCAGTGTGCATTAACACTTCTGGCTGTCTTCTGTTGGGTGTGGTATGCATGACTGGCGGTCAGGAGAGTGCCGGTCAGCATACCGACGCCGAGGTCCCAGCAGCGGAATCCCAGAGGGGGGGTGACGAGTGCAGCAAGCCCCTTACAGGCTCCCTGTGCTTGCCACGCTGCGGGCGTGGGTTCTGTTGTTACTCTATGGGTGTCGTGGAAACCCACGAGTGGGAATAGTCCCTGCTGGTCGGCATACCGACCGTCGGGATTATGAGGGGGCAGGATGTAGGGGCAGGTTATATGACCGTCTATCTCCTGACCGCCGGTCATATAACGACATCCCCTTCTCTTATCTGATGTTGTTTAGTACAGAGATGACATTTGGCCTTCATGTTGACCAAGGAGCACTTGTGAGATCTCTGAAGAATGTTTAAGGTCAACACCATAAATTTCTCTTATGTCCTAGAGGATGCTGGGGACTCCGTAAGGACCATGGGGTATAGACGGGCTCCGCAGGAGACATGGGCACTCTAAAGACTTTAGATGGGTGTGCACTGGCTCCTCCCTCTATGCCCCTCCTCCAGACCTCAGTTAGATCCTGTGCCCAGAGGAGACTGGGTGCACTGCAGGGGAGCTCTACTGAGTTTCTCTGTAAAAGACTTTTGTTAGGTTTTTTATTTTCAGGGAGCACTGCTGGCAACAGGCTCCCTGCATCGTGGGACTGAGGAGAGAGAAGCAGACCTACTTAAATGATAGGCTCTGCTTCTTAGGCTACTGGACACCATTAGCTCCAGAGGGTCGGAACGCAGGTCTCACTCTTGCCGTTCGTCCCGGAGCCGCGCCGCCGTCCTCCTCACAGAGCCGGAAGATAGAAGCCGGGTGAGTATGAGAAGAAAGGGGGGGGGGGGGGCCCTGGGCAGCAATTATGAAACCTCTAGGGTCACTGGCATAGATATATACTGCGGAGGCTTTATATTGCAAAAACCCCCGCCAGTATAAGGATTTGAGCGGGACCGAAGCCTGCCGTTGAGGGGGCGGAGCTTGATCCCTCAGCACTGACCAGCGCCATTTTCTCCACAGCACGCTGCAGAGAAGCTGGCTCCCCGGACTCTCCCCTGCTGAACACGTACAGAGGGCAAAAAAGAGGGAGGGGGCACATTTATTTGGCGCAGTGAGTATATTTATATAAAAGTGCTGGGTGTGTGCTGGCATACTCTCTCTCTGTCTCTCCAAAGGGCCTTATTGGGGGACTGTCTCTATATATATATATATATATATATATATATATATATATATATATATATATATATACATATCTCTCTATCCCTGAGTGTGTGGGGGTGTCGGTACGTCTGAAGCGGAAGGCTCATCTAAGGAGGAGGTAGAGCAGATGATTGTGGTGTCTCCGTCGGCGACGCCGACACCTGATTGGTTGGATATGTGGAATGTTTTAAATGCAAATGTGTCTTTATTACATTAGAGAATGGACAAACCAGAGTCCAGAGAAAAAACAGGGAGTCAATCCATGGCTTTGGCTGTATCACAGGGCCCTCCAGGGTCTCAGAAACGTCCCCTGTCCCAAATAGCAGACACTGATACAAACACGGATTCTGACTCCAGTGTCGACTACGATGATGCGAGGTTACACCCAAGGGTGGCCAAAAGTATTCATTATATGATTATTGCAATAAAAAGATGTTTTGCATATCACAGATGACCCCTCTGTCCCTGACACGAGGGTATGCAAGTTTAAGGAAAAGAAGCCTGAGGTAACCTTTCCCCCATCTCATCAGCTGAACGCATTATTTGAAAAGGTATGGAAAAAACACCCTAAGGTGAATTTTCTCCAGGCGCTGATGAGGGAGGTGCACCACAGCAGCTAAAACAAATGGGGTTGGTCAGACCCCCAAAAACATAAATGGATAGGAAAGGATTGAAGCGCTAAAATGGTCAAATATGAGAGCAAAAGGTCACATGAAAATACACATTTATTATGATAAATGAACTTAAAAATGATTAAAAAAATTTTGGTAACACTGTAGAAATGGAGTGCTGAATAATGAGGGACACAATGAAGTGTCCAAACGTTATGTCTCTCCCAGTCCTGGTAATATTGCATAGACAATTCACACCTGTTCCAATAAAGCAGTCCCTTATTAGTTATGCTCAAGGTATCCCGTTAATGTTCCATCAGGTATTATAGTTACCACCAGCGAATGTCCAAGGTGTTAAGCGGATAGGCATCCGCAGCGGCTTGTTCCTTGTTGAGCTGTGGATGATGGAGGATCTTCAGAACGGGTCCACAAGAAGAGCCAATGGTGGGGACCTGGTCCAGGTGGATGGTCTTCAGGAAAGGATAGTGAGTGGTAGGTACACACAGTGAGTGCTGTGTGTACCTACCACTCACTATCCTTTCCTGAAGACCATCCACCTGGACCAGGTCCCCACCATTGGCTCTTCTTGTGGACCCGTTCTGAAGATCCTCCATCATCCACAGCTCAACAAGGAACAAGCCGCTGCGGATGCCTATCCGCTTAACACCTTGGACATTCGCTGGTGGTAACTATAATACCTGATGGAACATTAACGGGATACCTTGAGCATAACTAATAAGGGACTGCTTTATTGGAACAGGTGTGAATTGTCTATGCAATATTACCAGGACTGGGAGAGACATAACGTTTGGACACTTCATTGTGTCCCTCATTATTCAGCACTCCATTTCTACAGTGTTACCAAAATTTTTTTAATCATTTTTAAGTTCATTTATCATAATAAATGTGTATTTTCATGTGACCTTTTGCTCTCATATTTGACCATTTTAGCGCTTCAATCCTTTCCTATGCATTATTTGAAAAGGCTTGGGAAACTCCAGACAAGAAACTGCAGATTCCCAAGAGAATTCTTATGGCGTATCCTTTCCCCGCACAGGACAGGTTATGGTGGGAATCCTCGCCCAGGGTGGACATGGCTTTGACGCGCTTGTCCAAAAAGGTGGCGCTACCGTCACCAGACACGGCAGCCCTCAAGGATCCTGCTGATCGCAGAAAGGAAACTACCTTAAAATCAATTTAAGCATATACGGATGCCTTGCTCAGACCGGCGGTAGCGTCGGCTTGGGTATGTAGCGCAGTAGCAGCATGGGCAGATAACTTGTCATCTGACATTGACACCCTAGATAGGGATAGCATTTTATTGACCTTTGGTCACATTAAAGACGCAGCCTTATATATGGGAGACGTTGGGCTGTTCAAGAGCCAACGCCATGGCAATTTCTGCTAGGCGAGCCCTGTGGACCCGCCAATGGACGGGTGATGCCGACTCAGAAACATATGGAAGTTTTGCCTTACAAGGGTGAGGTTTTATTTGGGGAGGGTCTCGCGGACCTGGTTTCCACAGCTACCGCGGATAAATCTACTTTTTTACCTTATGTTCCCCCACAGCAAAAGAAAACACCACAATATCAGATGCAGTCCTTTCGGTCGCATAAGTCCAGAAGAGGTCTGGGCTCTTCCTTCCTCGCCAGAGGTAAAGGTAGAGGGAAAAGAATGCCTGCTACGGCTAGTTCCCAGGAGCAGAAGTCCTCCCCGGCTTCTACTAAATCCACCGCATGACGCTGGGGCTCCGCTGCGGGAGTCCGTGCCGGTGGGGTACGTCTTCGACTCTTCAGCCAGGTCTGGGTTCAGTCAGACGTGGATCCTTGGGCGATGGAAATTGTATCCCAAGGCTACAAGCAGGAATTCGAAGAGGTGCCTACTCGCCGATTTTTCAAATCGGCTTTACCAGCTTCTCCCCCAGAGAGGGAAATAGTTTTAGCTGCAATTCAAAAACTGTGTCAACAGCAAGTGATTATCAAGGTTCCCCTAGTCCAACAGGGGAAGGGGTACTATTCAACTCTGTTTGTGGTCCCGAAACCGGAAGGCTCGGTCAGACCCATTCTGAATCTAAAATCCCTAAACCTGTGCTTGAAAAAGTTCAAATTCAAGATGGAATCGCTCCGGGCAGTTTTCTCCAGCCCGGAGGGGGGGGGGGATTTTATGGTGTCTCTAGACATAAAGGATGCATACCTTCATGTCCCCATATATCCCCCTCATCAGGCGTACCTGAGATTCGCTGTACAGGACTGTCATTACCAGTTTCAGACGTTGCCGTTTGGGCTTTCCACGGCCCCGAGGATTTTCACCAAGGTAATGGCGGAAATGATGGTGTTCCTGCGCAGGCAGGGAGTCACAATTATCCCGTACTTGGACGATCTCCTGATAAAAGCGAGATCGAGAGATCAGTTGCTGAAAAGCGTGTCGCTCTCCCTGAGAGTGCTGCAGCAGCATGGCTGGATTCTAAATCTACCAAAGTCACAGTTGATTCCAACGACTCGGCTATCTTTCTTAGGCATGATTCTGGACACGGAACAGAAGAGGGTTTTTCTCCCAATGGAAAAAGCCCAGGAACTCCAGAACATGGTCAGGAACCTGCTAAAACCAAAAAGAGTGTCAGTCCATCAATGCACTCGAGTACTGGGAAAACTGGTGGCAACTTACGAGGCCATCCCTTTCGGCAGGTTCCATGCGAGGACGTTTCAGTGGGACCTTCTGGACAAGTGGTCGGGGTCCCATCTACAAATACATCAGAAAATAAGCCTGTCCCCCAGGGCCAGGGTGTCTCGCTTGTGGTGGCTGCAGAGTACTCACCTTCTCGAGGTTCACAGGTTCGGCATTCAAGACTGGGTTCTGGTGACCACGGACGCGAGCCTCCGAGGATGGGGAGCAGTCACACAAGGAAGAAATTTTCAGGGAGTATGGTCAAGCCAGGAGGCTTGTCTACACATCAACGTACTGGAATTGAGGGCCATATACAACGGCCTACGACAAGCGGAGAATATTCTTCGCGACCTACCGGTTCTGATTCAATCAGACAACGTCACAGCTGTGGCTCATGTAAACCGCCAAGGCGGGACAAGGAGCAGAGTGGCAATGGCGGAAGCCACCAGGATTCTGCGCTGGGCAGAAAATCACGTAAGCGCTCTGTCAGCGGTATTCATTCTGGGAGTGGACAACTGGGAAGCAGACTTCCTCAGCAGACACGATCTCCATCCAGGAGAGTGGGGACTTCATCCAGAAGTTTTTGCAGAGATAACAAGTCGTTGGGGACTTCCTCAAATAGACATGATGGTGTCACGCCTCAACAAGAAGCTTCGGAGATATTGTGTCAGGTCAAGGGACCCTCAGGCAGTAGCGGTAGACGCCCTGGTGACACCATGGGTGTTCCAGTCGGTCTATGTGTTCCCTCCTCTTCCACTAATCTCAAAAATATTGAGAATCATAAGACGAAAAAGAGTGCAGACAATACATTGTTCCAGATTGGCCTCGAAGGGTCGGGTATTCAGATCTTCAGGACATGCTCACAGAAGATCCGTGGCCTCTTCCGCTCAGGGAGGACCTGTTGCAGCAGGGGCCATGCGTGTTCCAAGACTTACCGCGGTTACGTTTGACGGCATGGTGGTTGAACACCGAATCCTAGCTGGGAAAGGTATTCCGGAGGAAGTCATCCCTACTCTGATAAAGGCTAGGAAGGAGGTGACTGCGAAACACTATCACCGTATCTGGAGGAAGGTATGTATCTTGGTGTGAAGCCAAGAATGCTCCTACGGAAGATTTCCACCTGGGCCATTTTCTCCACTTTCTACAAACAGGAGTGGATATGGGCCTAAAGTTAGGCTACACTAAGGTACAGATTTCGGCCCTATCAATATTCTTTCAGAAGGAATTGGCTTCTCTCCCGGAAGTCCAAACTTTTGTGACGGGAGTACTGCACATCCAGCCTCCTTTTGTGCCCCCAGTGGCACCATGGGACCTTAACGTGATGTTACAGTTCCTAAAATCACACTGGTTTGAACCTCTTCAAATGGTTGAATTAAAATTTCTCACTTGGAAAGTGGTCATATTGCTGGCCTTGGCATCTGCAAGGCGGGTGTCCGAATTGGCGGCTTTGTCTCACAAGAGCCCCTATCTGATTTTCCATGTGGATCGAGCAGAGTTGAGAACTCGTCCTCAATTTCTGCCTAAGGTGGTTTCGTCATTTCATATGAACCAACCTATTGTGGTGCCTGTGGCTACGGGTGACTTAGAGGATTCCAAGTCCCTTGATGTAGTCAGGGACTTAAAAATTTATGTAGCCAGGACGGCTCGAGTTCGGAAAACAGAGGCACTGTTTGTCCTGTATGCAGCCAACTAAGTTGGCGCTCCTGCTTCTAAGCAGACTATTGCTCGCTGGATCTGTAACACGATCCAGCAGGCTCATTCTACGGCTGGATTGCCGGTACCAAATTCGGTAAAGGCCCATTCCACTAGGAAGGTGGGCTCTTCTTGGGGCGGCTGCCCGAGGTGTCTCGGCATTGCAACTTTGCCGAGCGGCTACTTGGTCGGGTTCAAACACTTTTGCTAAATTCTACAAGTTTGATACCTTGGCTGAGGAGGACCTCATGTTTGCTCAATTGGTGCTGCAGAGTCATCCGCACTCTCCCGCCCGGTCTGGAGCTTTGGTATAATCCCCATGGTCCTTACGGAGTCCACAGCATCCTCTAGGACGTAAGAGAAAATAAAATTTTAAACCTATCGGTAAATCTTTTTCTCCTAGTCTGTAGAGGATACTGGGCGCCCGTCCAAGTGTGGACTAAATTCTGCAAGACTTATATATAGTTATTGCTTACATAAGGGTTATGTTACAGTTTTGATTAGTCTCTGGCTGATGCTGTTTTGTTTCATACTGTTCACTGGTTCGTATGTTCCAAGTTGTGCGGTGTGGTTGGTGTGGGCTGGTATGTATCTTGCCCTTAGATTAACAAAAATCCTTTCCTCGTACTGTCCGTCTCCTCTGGGCACAGTTCTCTAACTGAGGTCTGGAGGAGAGGCATAGAGGGAGGAGCCAGTGCACACCCATCTAAAGTCTTTAGAGTGCCCATGTCGCCTGCGGAGCCCGTCTATACCACATGGTCCTTACGGAGTCCCCGGCATCCTCTACGGACTAGGAGAAAAAGATTTACCGGTAGGTTTAAAATCTCATTTTCTGCAGCAGGATACACTGGTTTCAACAGGAAAAAATCGGGGTGTAGAGTGGATCTTGATCCAGAGGCACCAACAGGCTAAAGCTTTAGGCTGTCCCAGGATGCAATGGGGCCTTCTCTATAAACCCGCTTCCAGGCACTGAGAGTTCAATTTTCGAGTTGGTACCTGCAGCAGGTCACCTAACAGGAGGGCTGCACTGGGCAGCCCTGAGAGAGCTTCTAAGAAGATTTCTTCTCTGGGCTGTCAGCGCTGTGTGTCAGGGTGACACTTCAGTGCCGCAGCTCCATCACCTCCCAAGTGGCGTTGCATACTCCTGCGGCTCAGTTCCCGGGTACTTGCGGCGGAGACGCTCAGGCACACGGTCGCAGACGCTCTCCTGGTATAATTCTAGTCCAGTGCAGCCTTATAATTTCTGCATTGCCTGTGACTGTGTGTGCCTGTAACTGCTGTGTGGTTTCGCTCTCAGTGTTTCCCAGATATAACTGTTTCTATATTCTGTACTCTAAGAGGCTAGGTGTGACTGGGTCTGCTAATATATTGCGTCACAGTATTTATCCAATACGTATATTCTACTGTGTACTGAGTCACATAATACCGGATTTATTTGCAGGTATTGTACTTTGTCAGGCTTTATTTTACTAAGTCGCTCTGTTGTTGCATTCTTACATAATGTCTAACAGAAAGGGCAGTAAATCAGTGCAAGCAACTGCATCATGCAGAGCATGCTCCAAGGATTTACCAGAGGGGAAAGTTTTGTATGATGGTCTGTGTACTGTGTGTCATACACCTCCTAGTCAGTCTGCAGCTCCTGGGTCTACTCAGGAGCCACCCTGGGCTGTGTTCACAAACCTACTGGGTACTTTGGTAGAACGCCTTACGTTCCACTACAGCCACATATTGTTCCTATGGTTAATCAGCCTTGGGCGGAAAATTTAACCAGCTGCAACAATTAAATCAGTCCTTGGTTAGACAGAAATCCACTCCAGGTCACTCCCGTGTCTCTTGGTCATCTAAGTGGGCTACTTCTTCCTCACAGTCCACATACCTCTCTGATGTTTCATCTGAAGAGGAGGGGGAGCATACAGTCCTGTCACACTGAATCTGGTGTTACTGATGAGGATTCTCCCTTGCAGATGGATGTCCCTGCCTTAGTGGTTGCTATTAAACAAATCCTACAAATCTCCTCTGATGATGAGGATTCCACTTCTGTGGCAAAGAAAACTGATATGTTTAAATGGCAGATGGTGGTTAAAACTCTGTTACCCCATTCTGACCATTTAGTGGATGTCAGACGGAACCCTGGTCTACTCCAGGGAAGAAATTCCCTCTGCCTAAACAGGCATTGGCTCTCCCTGCAGAGTTATGTAACAAGTGTGAAAATTCTAGAGAGAGAAAAGAAAATCAACTTTTAATAGCAGCACTCTTTTCCTTCCCTAAGAAAAATAATTCTTCTTTCATAGAGATAACATGTTTGATACTTTATTGATATGCTTATAAAATAAAGAAGAAATTTCAATACCCATATGTGATGTAGGTATCTTTATTGTCATCACATATGATGTATTATAAGTCCCCTTATTTTGAAGGGGTCATGTAGAGTGAAGTATAAAATCAGTAGAGACAGAATAACGTGTAGAGAAAAAAAAAATTTGTGAATAAGTGTTTTAAAAAAATTCTAGTACGCTGTCTTTATTCTGTAAATTGATCAAGTACCTGTGATTTAACAGATTATATTTGGGATTCTTCAGATAACCACTAACTGTTTTGGCCAGTGATATCTATGCAGGGTTACAAATGTAGCAATATTTGCATGATATTTGCAAATTCTTCGTTCAATGATCACAATTTAACATTTGTGGCTTTTTAATGGTATAATGAAGATGTTTGAAACGACACTGCAATGTGGAATATATTCCTGTTTTCAAAAGTTGGATGATGATAAATCTTCCTATTCTCTGATTGTTGGATAACTCCAGCTATTAATTAGGCTAATAATCTCTGTTGCTGACTTATTCCAGCTATATTATTCAGGAATGGTGCCAAATGCAGATCTATATTCCTTAACACATTATAGATTTTTTGAGACCGACTAAAATGCTGCTATGTTATTTCTTCCTCATATATCCAGATGACAGTTTATAGCTATTCATAGCACTTTGCTGGAAGCATTACCACCAATTAGTTATTTCTAACAGTCACTGTTTAATTTATTATTCATGTGTGATACATGGATCACCATGTTTCATTTCCCCAGTCAGGAGAGTGATGTGGGGCACTAGACGGACCAAGGGGTATCTGTCGGTAATCAAACATCATATATCCTAACAGTGGCAACTCGTATAAAATCCAGTATTTAAAAACAAGCCATTAACAAGCATGGTAATGTATACCCGTACCATTCAGGGCAACATGAGCTTGATATTTATATATGAATAGATATTTAAACTGTCATCTGGATGTATGAGGAAGAAATAACACAGCAGCATTTTAGTCTGTCTCATAAAATATATAAAGTGTTAAGGAATATAAATCTGCATTTGGCACCATTCCTGAATACTATAGCTGGAATAAGCCAGCAATAGAGATTATTAGCCTAATTAATAGCTGGAATTACTGTATCCAACATTCAAAGAATAGGAAGATTTATCATCATCCAACTATTAAAAACAGGAATATATTCCACATTGCAGTGTCGTTCCAAACATCTTCATTATACCATTAAAAAGCCACAAATGTTACATTGTGATCATTGCATGACGAATTTCCAAATATGCAAATATTGCTACATTTGTAACCCCTCATAGACATCACTGGCCAAAACAGTTAGTGGTTATCTGAAGAATCACAAATATAATCTGTTAAATCACAGGTACTTGATCAATTTATAGATTAAAGACAGCGTACTAGCATTTTTTTTAAAAAACACTTTTATTCACACAAAAAAAAAAATTTCTCTACACGTTATTCTGTCTCTACTGATTTTATACTTCACTCTACATGACCCCTTCAAATAAGGGGACATATAATACATCATATGTGATGACAATAAAGATGCCTACATCACATATGGGTATTGAAATGTACTGTATTCTTTATATTATAAGCATATCAATAAAGTATCAAACATGTTATCTCTATGAAAGAAGAATTAATTTTCTTAGGGAAGGGAAAGAGTGCTGCTATTAAAAGTTGATTTTTTTTTTTCTCTCTAAAATTTGTACATGTATATTGAATCAACTAGCAGCACCACTTATATGTGCTTTATGTTGGAACATTTGTCTTGTCAACATAAATTATTACGTCATTAATATTCCCTGCATAATATTCATTATTTAAATTCTGGTGCGGAAGTATATTTAACTCAAAATTAAGTGTGAAAATTCACCACGGGTGGGTTCTCACGTCATCTGACTTGTGGTGTCGTCCACTCCAGGCATTAGATGAAAAGCTGCCCAAGGACCTTTCTGACAGTGCCAGACAATACCTGTCTCACATTACCACCGCCGCCTATTACATTCAGGAGGCGTCCTCTGAGGCAGGTGTGTTGGCAGCTAAGGCGTCAACTACGTCTGTCCTGGCTCACTGTATTCTGTGTTTGAGGTCATGGAAAGTGTACCTAGACTCCAAAAAGACCTTGGAGGTACTACCCTTCAATGGAGACCTTTTGTTTTGGAAAGACCTGAATAAAATTGTGTCTGACTTAGCAGCTGCTAAGACTGTTTTTCTCCCAAATACTAATCCTTCTGCACAGAAGGGAAAAGGTACCACTTTTCGTTCCTTTCGACCTCAAAGAAAAGCAACAGGTCAGGCATACCCGAGACAATCTCGTGCACCCAGAACCACAAAGTCCAAGGCCAAACAATCCTGCGCAGCCTGTCAGCCTGCTTCTTAACAAGACAATCCTGCTGCATGACGGGGCGGGCCTCCCCCTGGGGGACCCCAGGCTGGGAGGCCGACTGCTACAGTTTGCCCAGGTCTGGTTAAAGACCACTTCGGACGCATGGGCATGCTGTCTCTTTCAAGACACGTCCCCCTCACCAGTTTTGCAAACAATTGTCTGTTCTTTACTGAGTACAGGAGTGGTTGTGCCAGTACCTCAGTCCCAGAGAGGCAGCGGTTATTACTCGACCCTGTTTCTAGTTCCGAAACCAAATGGGTCATTCCGATCTATACTCCACCTCAAATCCCTGAACAAGTTTGTGAGAGTGTCCAGGTTTCGTATGGAAACACTGTGCTCAATTGTACTGGCTATGGAACCCGGAGACTATATGGTATCCCTGGATATACAGGATGCATACCTGCATATACCTATTGCCATGTCGCACCAGCAGTTTCTGCGGTTTGCTATTGGCAACCTATATTATCAATTCCAGGCTCTACCATTTGAACTGGCCACGGCTCCTCGGATCTTCACCAAGGTTATGGCCATGATGACGGCCCATCTCCGTCGTCAGGGGATCAAAATCCTGCCGTATGTGGATGACCTGCTGATTCTGGCAAATTCCCACGATGTCCTCCTGGAAGAAGTCCTTGCTGGTCCCAGCTCAGAGCATGGTGCACCTGGGGGCACTTCTGGACACACACAGTCAACGGCTGTTTCTGTCTCCAGGAAAGGTCCTGAAGAGTCAGGACTCGATAAGATGCTTCCTTTGTCGCCACGGAGTATGATACACTCAATACAAGTACTTGGCCTGATGGTGTCGGCATTCGACATGGTAGAGTACGTTCAATTTCATTCCTGCCCACTACAGAGGTTAATCCTTTACAAATGGGATGGCCAACCTCATCGGATCAGAGCTCAGATGATCACTTTAACTCCGGAGCTTCGTCTGTCGCTGACCTGGTGGCTACAGGATCAACGATTAAGCAAGGGCCGTCCCTTCTGTATCCCCGACTGGGTCCTGCTGACAACGGACGCCAGTCTGAGGGGATGGGGTGCGGTATTGGAGCAACACTCGTTTCAGGGTCGCTGGACCAAGGAGGAATCACTCCCAATAACCATTCTGGAGTTGAGGGCGGTGTTCAATGCATTATCTCTGGTACAGAACAGACCTGTTCAAATACAGTCAGACAGCGCCACCACAGTGGCACTTGAAGCCGCATGGCAATGATGAAAGTGTCAAAAATCCTTTGCCAGCCATATCGGCAGTGTTCATTCCAGACTTCCTCAGTTGCCAGGACATGCATGCCGGAGAGTGGAGTCTTCATCCGGAAGTCTTCCAACTCCTAGTGGACAGATGGGGTGGCTTACCAGACGTAGACCTCATGGCGTCTCGACATAATCACAAGGTTCCGGTCTTTGTATCAAGGACCAGGGATCCTCGAGCAGCGTTTGTGGGCGCACTGGCGGTTCTATGGAACTTTCGGCTGGCCTATGTGTTCTTTCCAGTGTCACTCCTGCCCAGGTACAACGGAAGTTTAAACAAGAAGGAGGAATACTGCTTCTAGTCGCTGCAGTGTGGTGTCGAAGGCAATGGTTCTCAGACCTGCAGAGTATCGACAGAGAATCCCCTTCTACTTCCTTAGCATCCAGACCTTCTCGTACGGGGCCCTTGTCTCTGCCCAGACTGGCTTTGACGGTGTGGCTCTTGAAGCATCACTCCTGAGAGCAAAAGGTTTTTCTGAGGCGGTTATTCAGACTAGGTTGAAAGCCTGCAAACCAGCATCTGCGCGGATTTATTACAGGGTCTGGAATACTTACTTCACCTGGTGTGCTTATAAGAATTATGATACATATCGATTCAGAATGTCCAGAATCCTGGCTTTTCTGCAACGAGGCCTTCACCTAGGTCTTCGTCTGGCCTCCCTCAAGGTTCACATATCTGCCTTGTCGGTATGGTTTCAGAGAAATATTGCATCTATACCTGATGTTCATACTTTCACTCAGGGTGTTCTTTGGATTCAGCCTCCCTATGTCCCTCCTGTGGCTGTTCTACTAAAAGCCCTGCAAGAGTCTCCTTTTGAACCTCTTGAGTCGGCGGACCTTAAATGGCTCATGGCCAAGGTCCTGTTTTTGAGGGCTATTGGCTCCTCAATACGGGTGTCGGACTTAGGCGCTTTGTCCTTTTGTCCACCCTATTTGATTTTTCAACGTGACCGGGCAGTTCTACAAACTCAATCGGGTTATTTGCCTAAGGTGGTGTCATCTTTTCACCTTAACCAAGAGATTGGTTTCGGCCTTTATCTTTTCAGACTTGTCTTCCAAAAAGCGTTCTTTGGATGTGGTAAGGGCTCTCCGTATTTATGTGGAGAGGACTGCCTCTATGAGGTCAGATTCCCTTTTTGTACTGTTTGGTTTTCACAAACGTGGCTGGCCTGCGAATAAGCAAACCCTAGCCAGATGGATTAGAATGGCGATTGCACAAGCTTATGCGCAGGCTGGTCTCCCAGCTCCTGTTACTATTAAATCCCATTCTACTTGGTCTGTTGGATTGTCTTGCGCATCCACAGAACAATTGTGCAAGGCGGCTACGTGGTCCTCAGTGAACACGTGTATTAGGTTCTATGCCTTTGATACTTCCACCTCCCAGGATGCTTCCTTTGGACGCCGGGTTCTTATACCCGCTAAGGCGCATCCCCTCCCTTGAGGAAATGCTTTAGGACATCCCCGATGTTTTCCTGTGGAAACCAATGTATCCTGCTGCAGAAAAGGAGTGTTATGGTAAACTTACCATGGTTAACACTCTTTCTGCCAGGTACATTGGTTCCACAGGGCGCCCACCCTGACGCACCTAGCTTCTATGGGTTTGTATGGCATTAGCCTTTGGTACCTTCTCCTGTCGTGAGAATGTGGTTCTATATGACTAACATCTACCTTCTCTCTTGCGTGCTCCGGCATTGGACTGGTTAATGAAACTGAGCTTTCAGTGCCTGGAGGTGAGATTATAGAGGAGGCCTCATTGCATCCTGGGACAGCCTAAAGATTTAGCCTGTTGGTGCCTCTGGATCAAGATCTACTCTACACCCCAATGTTTTCCTGTGGATCCAATCTACCTTGCAGAAAGTCTTAACCATGGTAAGTCTACCATAACTGTCATGTTAAAGATGCAATTTGTTTTATAGAATACCAAACTGTTTCAGGCATATGGAGCATGCTGTAGCCATTGTAGTGTTTTTCTTATATTCTGGTTTTTGGAAACAGGAAACCAAAACACCACCAAGTTGATGCAAAGTAACGTAACTCATGTTACAAACTTGCCAACCAATGATGTTGGGAAGAAATAGAAAACTTTCAAAATTATTCCATGAATATTCACTTAATTTTGTATTTAGTGGCAATTTTTATAAGTCTTTCATCGCTACCCCAATTGATACTGGTGTCCACTCTTTAGGACATAGTCTCGTCATGGTTCTCATCCCACTTATCAAATTGTTAATGTCTCTGGATCCGCCTCTTCTTCACTTCCTCTGTTAGTTGAGGTACCCCACGAGTCAGTTGTAGGTCCCTGCTTATTTCTGTCCATACAACTTCTTGGTAAACTAATCTGTATGTAGATGATACCTAAATCTACCGTACATCTTACCACCTGTATGTTGTCTTGTGTTACTGAATGTCTCTCATTTTGTATTGGATATTTTCTCACAACCTCAAACACAATCTTTCATAAACAGTTAATATTTCAACCAGCCAACAGGAAACGGTTACACAAGCCAGCACTCTGTAAAGGTGCAGTTTCTAATAATATCAGACTATCTTAAGAAAAATTGGCGTAAACTGAAGACGTGAGCAGTGAACTTGTGAATTGTTTACTGATTCATCAATTGGTGGAACCTGCTCCGTCCAGATCCTCTTTTCCAAAATCCAAGCAAACACAATCAATTGCTTTGAATTTGTTCCCTAAGTAGGTAGGGTGTGGACCTGCCCTAATTATAGAAAATACTGAAACGACACTATATGGAATTAAATTGTATTTCTCATATGTCCTAGAGCAGGCATTCCCAACCACAGTCCTCAAGGCACACCAACAGTGCAGGTTTTAGTGATATCCAGGCTTCAGCACAGATGGTTAAATCCAAATAACTAAAGTACTAATTAAGTCACCTGTGTTCAAGTCTGGATATCACTAAAACCTGCACTGTTGGTGTGCCTTGAGGACCGCGGTTGGGAATGCCTGTCCTAGAGGATGCTTCAAGAACCATGGGGTATAGACGGGATCCGCAGGAGACATGGGCACTTAAAGACTTTTAAGGGGTGTGACCTGGCTCCTTCCTCTATGCCCCTCCTCCAGGCTCCAGTTTTAGAATTGTGCCCAGGCAGACTGGATGCACTTAGAGGAGCTCTACTGAGTTTCTCTGAAAAGACTTTTAGGTTTTTTATTTTCAGGGAGGACTACTGGCAATACTGCGGCACTACAGGGGGGGGGGGGGGGGGGCGCGCCATAAAACTCATTAAGGCTGGCAAAGTGGATTTTAAGTCCCTAGGTACAAAATCCTAACCCTCGCCAGTGTGATTATATTTAAAAATAGCGGGGCTGAAGCGTGCCATTGAGGGGGCGGGGCTTAGCCCTCAGCTCTCATCAGCGCCATTTTCTCTTCTCTGAGCTGCAGAGACACTGGTCCTTCATCAACACTGCTGTACAGGTGACGTTGCAAAACGGAGGGGGGGCACAGTTGATTTGGTGCAAATATAAGTATTATAAAAGCGCTGCAGGGTCTGAGGCTTTATATTAACGTTTCAGAACCGGATTGAGCGCTGGGGTGTGAGCTGGCAAACTCCCTCTAGTGATGCCAGATTAGACCCAAAATTGGCAAAGAACATTCAGTACATGATTGTGGCAATAAAAGACGTATTACATATCACTGAAGACCCTGCGGTTCCTGATACTAGGGTCTGTATGTATAAGGGAAAGAAGCCTGAGGTAAAGTTTACTCCCTCTCATGAACTGAATACTCTGTTTGAAAAAATGTGGGAAAATCCTGACAAAAAGTTTCTGATTCCCAAAAGGATCCAGGTGGCGTATCCATTCCCCTCTGGGGATAGAGAAAAGTGGGAGTCATCCCCCATTGTGGACAAGGCTCTATCACGGTTGTCTAAAAAGGTGGCTTTACCGTCTTCTGACATGGCAGCCCTTAAGGATCCTGTGGATCGTAGACCGGAAAATACTTTAAAATCCATTTACGTCACAACGGGTACACTGCTCAGACCAACCATCGCATCTGCGTGGGTGAGTAGTGCTATCGAAAAGTGGGCAGATAACTTGTCATCTGATATAGATACCCTAGATAGGGATAGTGTCCTGTTAACTCTGGGTTATATCAAGGACGCTGCGGCCTACCTAAAGGAGGCCGCGAGAGATATTGGCATTTTGGGATCAAAAGCCAATGCCATGGCGGTATCAGCTAGTAGGGCATTGTGGATTGGAATGGAATGCTGATACTGACTCTAAGAAAGCTATGGAGTCTCTCCCATATAAAGGTAGTGTCTTGTTTGGTGAGGGTCTCACTGATTTGGTATCTACGGCTACCGCGGGTAAGTCGTCATTTTTGCCTTATGTTCCTCCACAACAAAAGAAAGCACACACAATTTCAGATGCAGTCTTTTCGGCCAAATAAATACAAAAAAGGCCGAGGTTATTCCTTCCTTGTTAATAGGGGAAGAGGAAAAGGTAAAAGATCTCCGGCCGTGGCAGGTTCCCAGGAGCAGAAGTCCTCCCCGGCTGCTGCCAAATCCACCACATGACGCTGGGGCCCCTCTGCGGGAGTCCGCGCCGGTGGTGGCACGTTTCCGCTCTTCAGTCAATTCTGGGCTTGTTCGGCCCTGGACCCATGGGTTTTAGAAATAGTGTCCCAGGGGTACAAACAGGAGTTTCAAGACGTTCCCCCTCACCGATTTTTCAAATCGGCCTTACCAGCTTCTCTTCCGGACAGGAAGGTTGTTTGCGATGCAATACAAAAGTTGTGTCTAAATCAAGTCATTATCAGGGTTCCCCCGTCACAACAGGGAGAAGGCTTTTATTCAAGCCTTTTTGTGGTCCCGAAGCCGGACGGTTCGGTCAGACCAATTCTGAACCTGAAATTCCTCAATCTTTACCTAAGAAAATTCAAATTCAAGATGGAATCTCTCCGAGCTGTGATCTCCAGTCTGGAGGAAGGGGATTTCATGGTGTCGGTCGACATAAAGGATGCCTACTTACACATCCCCATATATCCTCCGCATCAGGCTTACCTGAGGTTTGCTATTCAGGATTGTCATTACCAATTTCAGACGTTGCCGTTTGGTCTGTCCACGGCTCCAAGGAGTCACAATTATTCCATACTTGGACAATCTCCTGATAAATGCGAAATCCAAAGACAAGCTGGTGCAGGACATTATGCTCTCCCTGACAGTTCTACAACAACATGGTTGGATCCTAAACTTGCCGAAGTCACAGTTGAATTCGACAAAACGGCTGTCGTTTTTGGGAATGATTCTGGACACAGAATTACAGAGAGTTTTTCTTCCAGAAGAGAAGGCTCTGGAAATTCAGAGTTTGGTCAAACAAATTCTGAAACCAGCAAGAGTGTCAATCCATCAATGCATTCGATTGCTGAGGAAGATGGTGGCGACCTACGAGGCCATTCAATTTGGCAGATTCCATGCCAGAGTGTTTCAGTGGGACCTGTTGGACAAGTGATCCGGATCCCATCTGCACATGCACCGGAAAATAATTCTGTCCGCCAAGACCAGAATCTCCTGTGGTGGCTGCACAGCTCTCACCTCCTACATGGACGCAGGTTCGGGATCCAGGACTGGATCCTAGTAACCACGGATGCGAGTCTCCGAGGCTGGGGAGCAGTCACACAGGGGGAAACCTTCCAGGGAAAATGGTCAAGCCAGGAAGTTTGTCTACACATAAACGTTCTAGAGTTAAGTGCCATTTACAATGGTCTTCTTCAAGCGGAACGTCTTCTTCACAACCTGCCCGTCCTAATACAGTCGGACAACATAACAGCAGTAGCGCACATAAACCGCCAGGGTGGAACAAAGAGCAGGACGGCAATGGCAGAGGCCACAAAAGTTCTCCGCTGGGCGGGAAGACATACAAGCGGTCTGTCAGCAATCTTCATTCCAGGAGTGGACAACTGGGAAGCAGACTTCCAAAGCAGGCACGATCTCCAGGAGAGTTGGGTCTTCATCAAGAGGTCTTCACAGAAGTGACAAGTCTTTGAGGCGTCTCGCCTCAACAAGAAACTTCAGAGATATTGTTCCAGGTCGAGGGATCCACAAGCAATAGCAGTGGATGCGCTAGTGACACCGTGGGTGTTTCAGTCGGTGTACGTGTTCCCTCCACTTCCACTCATTCCAGGTGCTAAAGATCATATGAAGAACAAAGGTTCAGGCGATCCTCATTGTTCCGGATTGGCCAAGGAGGGCTTGGTATCCATATCTTCAGGAATTACTCATAAGAGATCCCTGGCCATCTTCCTCTATGAGAGGATCTGTTACAGCAGGGGCCGTGCGTATATCACGACTTACCGCGGCTATGTTTGGCGGCTTGGCGGTTGAACGCCGGATCCTAGCCCAAAAGGGTATTCCCAGTGAAGTCATTCCCACACTTCTTCAGGCTAGAAAAGGAGTAACGTCTACACATTATCACCGTATTTGGAGAAAATATGTGTCTTGGTGTGAATCCAAGATGGCTCCTACGGAAGAGTTTCAGTTAGGGCGTTTTCTCCATTTCCTGCAAGCAGGTGTGGATGCGGGCCTAAAGTTAGGCTCGATTAAAGTACAAATTTCGGCCTTATCGGTTTTCTTTCAGAAACAATTGGCCTCCTTTCCAGAAGTTCAGACTTTTGTGAAAGGAGTTTTGCACATCCAACCCCCGTTTGTGCCCCCAGTGGCACCATGGGATCTTAACGTGGTGTTGCATTTCCTTCAGTCACATTGGTTTGAACCTTTACAGAAGGTAGAGTTGAAATTTCTCACTTGGAAAGTGGTCATGCTATTGGCCTTAGCATCCGCAAGGCGGGTGTCTGAGTTAGCGGCTTTGTCTCACAAGAGTCCTTATTTAATCTTCCATGAAGATAGAGCGGAGTTGAGGACTCGTCAACAATTTCTGCCGAAGGTGGTTTCATCGTTCCACATGAGAGACTGGGACGCCTGCTTCCAAGCAGACTATTGCGCGCTGGATCTGTAATACGATTCAGCAAGCTCATTCTACGGCAGGATTGCCGTTACCGAAATCAGGGAAGGCCCACTCTACCAGAAAGGTGGGCTCGTCCTGGGCGGCTGCCCGGGGGGTCTCGGCATTACAACTCTGCCGAGCAGCTACTTGGTCGGGTTCAAACACTTTTGCAAAATTTTACAAGTTTGATACCCTGACTGATGAGGACCTCATGTTTGGTCAATTGGTGCTGCAGAGTCATCCGCACTCTCCCGCCAGTTCTAGAGCTTTGGTATAAACCCCATGGTTCTTGAAGCGTCCCCAGCATCCTCTAGGACGTATGAGAAAATAGGATTTTAATACCTACCGGTAAATCCTTTTCTCTAAGTCCGTAGAGGATGCTGGGCGCCCGTCCCAGTGCGGACTCTATCTGCAGTTATTAGTTATGTTTACACACAGGTTGTGTTTCTGTTATAGTCAGCCTGTTGCTGACATGGTTCATGGCGTTGACTGGAGTTCTGTTGAATGCCATGTTTTACGGCGTGTTTGTGGTGTGAGCTGGTGTGTATCTCACCTTAGTTTAAAAATATTTTTTTTCCTCGAAATGTCCGTCTCCCTGGGCACAGTTCCTATAACTGGAGTCTGGAGGAGGGGCATAGAGGGAGGAGCCAGGTCACACCCCGTAAAAGTCTTAAAGTGCCCATGTCTCCTGTGGATCCCGTCTATACCCCATGGTTCTTGAAGCGTCCCCAGCATCCTCTACGCACTAAGAGAAAAGGATTTACCGGTAGGTATTAAAATCCTAATTCTTTTATGGGATGTTAGGATCCCAGCAGTTGAAATACCAACAATCATAATACTGTCAGTGAGAATACATATGATAAATACGGTATCCGTTCACATGGTCGACCATGTTATGGTCGACAGTCATTAGGTCGACCACTATTGGTCGACATTGACACATGGTCGACACATGAAAAGGTCGACATGAGTTTTTTAACTTTTTTTTCTTTTGGGGAACTTTTCCATACTTTACGATCCACATGGACTACGATTGGAACGGTAAAGTGTGCGTAGCGGAGCGAAGGCACCATGCCCGAAGCATGGCGAGCGAAGCGGTGCACTAATTGGGGGTCCCAGTCACTTTACGCAAAAAACAACACCAAAAAAAGTTAAAAAACTCACGTCGACCTTTTCATATGTCGACCATTTTCATGTGTCCATGTCCAATAGTGGTCGACCTAATGACTGTCGACCATTCATACCGGAACCGATAAATACTGGGATTTGGTTAGGATGGGGGGGGGGGGGGGGATTAGGCTGCGGGAGGGATGGGTTAGGGTTAAAGTACTCTGGGATCTATCGGGTTTTTGAGCATTGGGATTTCATCCGCTGGGATATCGATACCATCCCTTTTCTGTATGCTTAATATTTCAGTTAACACAAAAAAAAAACCTTCCCCTCAAGATTGCTGCCTAAGTTTCACCCGTGATGCTGAACTTGCCTGTGTTCTCCATATTAAGTCTGTGACTAAATATTGTTGCATGCATCTAAGAAACACATGTAAAGTATATGCAAATATCTTACATGAGACACTGCGAAAACTGTAATTCATGCACTTATTATCTCCTGCATTGATTATTGCTACAGTTTCCTTACTGGTCTTCCCCTAATTTCACCTCAACAATTTATTTTGAATGCAGCAGCTAGAGAGTGATCTTCCTTTCATTGGTTGCCTGTTTTGTCTCCCAACATGACCCCTTGCTCAGCCTCTTTTTATGCACCCATTAATGGTTGGGTTACACCCGCTGTTTGGAATGCCGTGCCATGTACCACAAGACTTTCTTCTACTCTCTAAAGCTTCAAGTGTTTCCTTAAAACTCACCTCTTCAGGCAAGCTTATCATATTTCAGAACCACCCGCATAACCTCCGTACTCCTATTTCCAGGGCCGAAACTATGAGTTTTGTCACCCGGGGCGAGACATTAACTTGACGCCCCCCCCCCGCATTCAACTGTGAGTATATATATATATATATATATATATATATATATATATATATTGGAGAAAAATATATATACAGCGCCACTTGTGGGATAGATTCCAATATTCCGTTAAAATATTTTATAAAAAGAGAAAAACTGTAAAAACATTTAAAAAACACACATAACCTTTTTTAAGGTGTCTGCCACCCCCTAAAGATGCAATGCTGGTGAAGCAATGCTAAAAATTGTGGAAGAAGTGGGAGATAGGGGTACCGGCGACTTGTGTTGTTTGAAAATGTATATTAAAAGATCCTAAAATTTATCAGCCAAAAAATATATATATAAAAATATTCAAATTTATTAAGATATAAAACTTAATAGATAAAAGTACAAATTTTCAAAAAAAGTATAAAAATATACCCTTTGAAGAAGTCATATGTGACGAAACGCGTTGGGCTCCCTGCACTGACCCCCTGCCTATTTTTAAGCTAAGTCTTATCTCCTACCTTATATTTATTCATATATATTTTTATACTTTTTTTGAAAATTTGTACTTTTATCTATTAAGTTTTATATCTTAATAAATTTGAATATTTTTATATATATATTTTTTGGCTGATAAATTTTAGGATCTTTTAATATACATTTTCAAACAACACAAGTCGCCGGTACCCCTATCTCCCACTTCTCCCATATATATATATATATATAATAAATTCCATAAGGGCAAAGGGGATAGCTATACATTTTCACACTTTTTTTATGTTGTATTTATTTGGGCTACAGATGAAGAAAAAAATAGAATAACTCACACATTGATACATAAAATCACACCCCTAAACACATACACGCACACATGCATTCACTTACATACATAAGTACATATAATCACACACCTGTATAAATACATATGGGTCGGGGCTGTTTCGCCGACAGTCAGCACCCCTGAGACACTGAGATCCCAGCCGTAAAATGGTGCCGGCGGGGTGGGGGGCGTGAGCAACGACGGTTCTATTCTCACAGGTTCTACTCCCTCGCCACACGTTCTATTCCCATCCTATGGGTGTCGTGGACACCCACGAGTGGGAATAGTCCCTGTTAGTCGGCATGCCGACTGTCGGGATGTAGGTGCTGGTATTGTGACCGGCGGTCAGGAGACATAACTACATCCCATACATATATAGTGACACATATACATACAGTGACACACGAGCACCCATACACCTATTCTCATACAGTCACACACAAGCACACATTCATACATTGTATATAGTAGTCACACACACATACACTGCCCCTTCCTTAAGTCATACTCACTATTTAGGCTGTGCTGCTGCTCTCTCTCCTCCTCCTCTCTCCCATGCTGAGGGCTGGCTGGCATGACACTGTGTACCGTGCCGTTTAGCCCCGCCCCCTTTTCGGACCACAGGGTGCTTCTTTTCCAGTGCAGCAATGCACTGGCAGGGAGGGAGTGGAGGGGGTAACTTGTCCCCTGTGCCCACTCTTAATCCTGCTCTGCCGATCACACGCTGCAAAGATAAAACTGAAAGTAAACTACAGCTCCCGGCAGCAAGGGCTGCTGGGAGATGTAGTTTATTTTCAGTTTCAGCGATGCGGTGTGCTCAGCTTCATAGACGGCAAGGTAGCATCTAGTTTTTCCCACCTAGGTGGCACTGGCTCTAAGTCAGAGAATGCTGCCGCATAGGGAGGGGGCGTTAGGGGGGACTGAAGTGTCAGTCTCGGCGCCCTCTCCAATGCGGTGCCCAGGTCACATGCCCCCCTAACCCCCCTAGTTTCGGCCGTGCTATTTCCCTATAGATTGTAAGCAGGGGCCTCTCGCTTCATCTGTTTTACCCAGTCTTGTTTTTTTTCCTAATTGCAAACCGAGATGGTATTGGAGATGTACACCGGGCCATTTTTGGTTTTGCAAAAACGCTATGACAGGTTTTGTATTTTTTTTCCCCAAAAAAAGCTACAGTCACATAATTTGGGTCATTTTTTTCCCCTACAGTATTAATACCTTAAATAACATTAATTTACAGTCAGTTCTGATAACATCACGGCTCACAATATTGTATTCATCCAGTTTTGGCTGAAGGCTGCAGCGAACCGGCTGGTTACTAAGTGACAGAGCAATGGCAGTTTATAGCATCTATGAAACATTGCCACAAAGCTGTGGCAGAAATATGAAGTGGTGCAAGATGGAATTGGATATTAAAAAGGACATGCACAGTTTAACAAACCAAAGGACTACCACTTTTGTGGCTGAAGTGCTTAGTTTGTTGGGCCCCACAAAACAAGCTACCAATGGGCTTAAGGCAACTATGCTAACAGCTCTGCAGTGGCAAGATGTCCTCATCATTACCATCTGCACCCTCATCAGTGTTTACGTCACCCTTACACAATATCAATTTATCCCACTGGGATACAGCGCACAGAACAGTACAATAAAACAATATATATAACTTTTCTCTTACATCCTAGTGGATACTGGGGTCTTGTACTTAGTACCATGGGGTATAGATCAGGTCCACTGGAGCCGGGCACTTTAAAACCTTTAGTGTGTGTATGTGTGTTTGTGTGTTCTGGCTCCTCACCTCTATGCCCTTTCTACCAGACTCAATTTAGAAAAATGTGCCCAGGAGATGGGTGCACTTCTCTGGTGCTCCAGAGAGATTCCCTTTTTTTTTTTAGTTTATTATTTTCAGGTAGCTGTGGTTGGCAACCAGGCTTGCTGCTTCGTGGGATTTAGAGGCCTCAAATAGATGCCAAAGTTACAAGGTGCGGTGAGTGTTACACCGGCCTGTGCAGTTTTGGTGGCAAGTGATGCGGCGGTCACGGGCCCGAAGCTGCAGTGCCTGCCGCGGACAAACTGGCTCAGGGCTGTAGACCTTCAGTGCTCACTGTCTCAAGGCTTTCTGTGGACTGTACAGTACATTTTCTGATGTTTGTTGTAATCTGGCCAGTATAATCTATGATAGGGACTGCGCGCCATTGCAGGGGACGGGGCTTCCCAGAGTGGGACCAGCGGCGGGAAGGCGCCATTTCCCCTTCTGCTGCAGATCATCAAGGCTGCATGCACGCTGCTCCTCCAGGAACCACGCTGTTACAGATTATAAAACTGGTACCAGGTGGTCATAGACGGGGGAGCACTCCAGCGGTAGCGCCGCTGCACTACTGTTAGGGTCACTCCAGGGGCTCTCTAGGGTGTGTGTGGAGTGTTGGTCAGTGGGCTGCGCTGTGTTACAGTTGTGTAACATGTCTGTTGACATGGTCATGAGTGCTGCTTGTAACTCCACCCCATCTTCAGCGGGGTCACTCATGTGAGAGCAATGTTCCTTAGCTCTACAGTGACCCAGCTCACAGGCACCTGACTGGCTAGATAGCTTTAAAAGCATGATTCAGAATGTAAATTCAGAAGTAGCTGCTGCTAAAAGAGAAAGACAGGTGTTAAAGTTACCCCCCCCCCCTTGTTGGTCAATACGTCTGTCTCCAGACTAAGAAAGTGGTACTTCCTGTGCCAGGGGCTATATCCCTGAAAGAGCCAGCTGGCCGTAAGATTGAGACCACGCTCAAGGCAAATTATACAGCAGCAGGCGCAGCACAATACCCCACAATTGTTTGTGGGTGGATTTCCAGGGCAATGGTCAAGTAGTCTGATACTGTTAGTGATGGGTTAGACTCATACAGGATGCTGCATATTTTATGAGTGAGGCTATAAAGGAATTGTGTAAGATAAATGGCCGCACTACTGCTATGGCAGTGTCGGCACGCAGGGCTCTGTGATTGCGTCAATGGTCAGCAGACGCTGATTCCAAAAAGGGTGTGGAAAATCTTCCCTGTACAGGTGATGCCTTGTTTGGGGATGAATTGAATAAATGGATCTCCCAGGCAATGGCGGGTAAGTCTATCTTCGGCTAATCCATCTGCTTGACGTTCTTACACATATCCCTCCTTGCAGTCCTTTCGTGTGGCAAGGTTCAGAGGCAGGGGCCGAGGAGTCTCCACTACTTCCAGAGGAACTCGTGGTAAGTCCCGTAAACTTGCAGCTGCTGTCTCCCTGGACCAGATCACCGGATCCCCTGCCACTAAGCCTTCCGCGTGACAGTTGGCACCAGCAACAAGGCAACTTTCAGGTGGGTGCTCACCTTCAACACTTCGCCCACGTCTGGGCGGAGTCCTGCCGGGATCCTTGGGTGAGGGATCTCATTTTCCAGGGATACCAGCTGGAATTTCAAGCACTTCCTCCTCACAGATTTTTCAAATCGAGCTTACCAGTTTTACCCGATGCAAAAGTTTTCTTGCAAGAAGCAATTCAAAAACTTTTGCAGGCAGGGGTAGTGATTCCAGTACCTCCTCCTTTACACAAAAGGGGGTTTTGCTCCAGTCTTTTTGTCATTCCAAAACTGGACGGTTCGGTGTGGCCTTTCTTAAACCTGAAGTCTCTAAACCCGTATCTGCGGGTGTTCAAATTTAAGATGGAATCCTTGCGGGCAGTGGTGTCCGGTCTGGAGGAGGGAGAATTCTTAGTATCCCTGGATGTCAAGGATGCTTACCTACACATTCCCATGTGGCCCCCTCATCAGGTTTACCACAGGTTCGCCATCTTGGACGACAACTTCCAGTTTCAGGCCATGCCCTTTGGCCTGTCCACAGCTCCGAGGGTTTTCACCAAAGTCATGGCAGAGATGGTACTGCAACTGCACAGGATGGGAGTCAACATAGTCCCCTACTTGGACGATCTCCTGATAAAGGCTATGTCCAGGGAACGTCTACTGCACAGCATCGATCTGACAACTCGCCTGCTTACGGATCATGGGTAGATTCTAAACTTCCAGAAATCTCACCTGGAACCAACTCAACGTCTCCCAATTCCTGGGAAAGTTACTGGATACAGTATCTCAAAAGGTTTTTCTCCCATTGGAAAGGCTTTGGCCATCCAGGCTTTAGTTCGCTCAGTGCTCTGTCCTCTCAAGGTGTCCATACATCTTTGCATACGTTTGCTGGGCAAGATGGTTGTTGCTAATGAGGAAATCCAATATGGCAGATTTCATGCCCGGCCTTTTCAGCTGGATCTGCTGGACAAATGGTCGGGGTCTCACCTTCACATGCATCGGGAAGTGACCTTATCTCCGAAATCCCGGATTTCTCTGTTATGGTGGCTACAAGTTCCTCACCTGGTAGAAGGCAGGAATTTCAATATCCACTTGTGGATTCTACTGTCAACGGATGCCACCCTCCGGGATTGTGGAGGCTGTGACCCAAGGGGCCCAGTTTCAGGGGATATGGTCAAGTCAAGAATCTACTCTGCCGATAAACGTCCTGGAACTCAGGGCAATTTACAATGCCTTTCTGCAAGCTTCCCATCTTTTGAGGGATCGAGCGATCCAGGTTCAATCGGACAACGCCACAGTGGTGGCATACATAAACCAACAAGGGGGAACAAGAAGCAGAGCAGCAATGCGAAAAGTGTCAAAAATCCTCCTCTGGGCATAGGCCAACGCAAGGGCCATCTCAGCCATATTCATTCCAGGAGTGGACAACTGGGAAGCGGACTTCCTCAGCAGACACGACCTCCATTCGGATTCTAATCCCCAGGTGTTTCAACAATTAATTCACCGGTGGGGCTGTCCGCAGATAGACCTGATGGCTTCTCGTCTCAACAAGAAGCTATGCCGTTACTGTTCCAGAACAAAGGATCCGCAGGCTGTAGCAGTGGACGCGCTGACACTGAAAAGCGTTCTGGCAATTCTAATTGCCCCAGATTGGCCTCGACAGGCGTGGTACTCTGACCCCTGGCCTCTGCCGCTCCAAAACGAACTTCAACAAGGTCCGTTCGTCTATCCAGACTTACAGCGGCTACGTTTGACGGCTTGGAAGTTGAGAGGGAGATTCTAGCAAGAATAGGTCTTCCATCCTGGGTTATTTCTACCATGATCCAAGCCAGGAAGATGGTGACGTCAAAACATTATCATTGTATCTGAAAAAGTATGATTCCTGGTGTGAAAGTAGAAAGGTGTTTCTCGTGGAATTTAGAATCAGTTGTTTTCTACTTTTCCTGCAAGTAGGACTGAATATGGGACTACGGTTAGGCTCCATCAGATTTCTGCGCTATTTTCTTCCAGAAACAACTTTCCATGTTGCCTGAAATTCAAACTTTCCTGAAGGGAGTTCTTCATTTGCAACCGCCCTTTATACCTCCCACGGCTCCATGGGACTTCAATGTGGTTCTGTCCTTTCTCCAATCGGACTGGTGTGAACCCTTACATAGGGTGGAGTTAAAATTTCTCACCTGGGAGACGGTGATGTTATTAACATTGGCGTCTGCCAGACGTGTGTCTGAAATGGGGGCCTTATTTGAGCCCTTATTTGATATTTCATGAAGACAGAGCGGAACTTAGGACCCGTCCTCAGTTTTTACCTAAAGTGGTGTCATCCTTTCATGTGAATCAACCTATTGTGGTTCCAGTGTTGTCTGACGCTTCCATTGGTCCTGAGTCCTCTGGTCAGGGCTCTGAAAATTTATGTCAAAAGGACGGCCCGTCATAGGAAATCTGACTCGCTGTTTGTCCTTTATGATGCCTCCAAGATTGGTCGACCGGCTTCTAAACAATCTATTGCTCGCTGGCTCAGGTTAACTATTCAACAATTCAACAGGCATATACTTCGGCGGCTCTGCCCTTGCCGACGTCTATTCAGGCCCACTCGACAAGGTTGGTGGGATCTTCCTGAGCGGCTGCACGGGGAGTATCGGCCCTTCAGTTGTGCCGAGCTGCTACTTTGTCTGGTTCGAACACGTTTGTTAAATTCTATAGGTTTGACACCATGGACAAGGATGCCCTTCGGTTTGGTCAGGCGGTTTTACATGGGTTTCAGCACTCTCACACCCATTTGGGACTTTCCCATGGTACTAAAGTACAAGGACCCAGTATCCACTAGGACGGAAGAGAAAATAGGAATTTAATACCTACCGGTAATTCCTTTTCTCCTAGTCCATAGTGGATACTGGGCGCCCGCCTCAGTGTTTCGTTCCTGCTTACCTGTGTAAGTATTTGGTTGGACCAGCGTTGCGGTCCCGTTACGTTGTTGGGATAACCTTGCTATCCTGGTTAGGTTGGTGTTGCTATCCTCTGTTCTGGTTAGTGCTCTCCTTTCGTTTATGGTTGTGTGTTGGTTTGTTGCCTCATCGCTGTTGTAATGTTTCTTCTCTCATATTTGTCCATCTCCTCGGGCACAGTTTTCCTAGACTGAGTCTGGTAGGAGGGGCATAGAGGGGAGGAGCCAGCACACACATACACACACTAAAGGTTTTAAAGTGCCAGGCTCCAGTGGAACCGATCTATACCCCATGGTACTAAAGTACAAGACCCCAGTATCCACTATGGACTAGGAGAAAAGGAATTACCGGTAGGTATTAAATTCCTATTTTTTTCAATTTGCAACACACTGTGGGGAATCAAGGTTTATATCTACTTGAATAAATATGCACTTTCTGGGATACAGCGCACAGAACAGTACAACAGAAGAAAAAAAAAATAAGATTTTACTTACCGATAAATCTATTTCTCGTAGTCCGTAGTGGATGCTGGGGACTCCGTCAGGACCATGGGGATTAGCGGCTCCGCAGGAGACAGGGCACAAAAATAAAGCTTTAGGATCAGGTGGTGTGCACTGGCTCCTCCCCCTATGACCCTCCTCCAAGCCTCAGTTAGGATACTGTGCCCGGACGAGCGTACACAATAAGGAAGGATTTTAAATCCCGGGTAAGACTCATACCAGCCACACCAATCACACCGTACAACTTGTGATCTGAACCCAGTTAACAGTATGACAACGTAGGAGCCTCTGAACAGACGGCTCACAACAAGAACAACCCGATTTTTTTGTAACAATAACTATGTACAAGTATTGCAGACAATCCGCACTTGGGATGGGCGCCCAGCATCCACTACGGACTACGAGAAATAGATTTATCGGTAAGTAAAATCTTATTTTCTCTAACGTCCTAGTGGATGCTGGGGACTCCGTCAGGACCATGGGGATTATACCAAAGCTCCCAAACGGCCGGGAGAGTGCGGATGACTCTGCAGCACCGAATGAGAGAACTCCAGGTCCTCTTTAGCCAGGGTATCAAATTTGTAGAATTTTACAAACGTGTTCTCCCCCGACCACGTAGCTGCTCGGCAGAGTTGTAATGCCGAGACCCCTCGGGCAGCCGCCCAGGATGAGCCCACCTTCCTTGTGGAATGGGCCTTGACAGATTTAGGCTGTGGCAGGCCTGCCACAGAATGTGCAAGTTGAATTGTGCTACAAATCCAACGAGCAATCGTCTGCTTAGAAGCAGGAGCACCCAGCTTGTTGGGTGCATACAGTATAAACAGCGAGTCAGATTTTCTGACTCCAGCCGTCCTTGAAATATATATTTTCAACGCCCTGACAACGTCCAGCAACTTGGAATCCTCCAAATCGCTAGTAGCCGCAGGCACCACAATAGGCTGGTTCAGGTGAAACGCTGACACCACCTTAGGCAGAAAATGAGGACGCGTCCGCAGTTCTGCCCTGTCCGAATGGAAAATCAGATATGGGCTTTTATACGATAAAGCCGCCAATTCTGACACTCTCCTGGCTGAAGCCAGGGCCAGTAGCATGGTTACTTTCCATGTAAGATATTTCAAATCCGCCGATTTGAGTGGCTCAAACCAATGGGATTTGAGAAAATCCAAAACTACATTAAGGTCCCACGGAGCCACTGGGGGCACAACCGGGTGCTGTATATGTAGTACTCCTTTTACAAAAGTCTGGACTTCAGGAACTGAAGCCAATTCTTTCTGGAAGAAAATCGACAGGGCCGAAATTTGAACCTTAATGGACCCCAACTTGAGGCCCATAGACAATCCTGTTTGCAGGAAATGTAGGAATCGACCCAATTGAAATTCCTCCGTGGGGGCCTTCCTGGCCTCACACCACGCAACATATTTTCTCCAAATGCGGTGATAATGTTGTGCAGTCACCTCCTTCCTGGCTTTAACCAGTGTAGGAATGACCTCTTCTGGAATGCCTTTTTCCCTTAGAATTCGGCGTTCAACCGCCACGCCGTCAAACGCAGCCGCGGTAAGTCTTGGAATAGACACGGTCCCTGCTGAATCAGGTCCCGTCTTAGAGGTAGAGGCCACGGATTTTCCGTGAGCATCTCCTGAAGTTCCGGGTACCAAGTTCTTCTTGGCCAATCCGGAGCCACGAGTATCGTTCTTACTCCCCTTTGCCGTATAATTCTCAGTACTTTGGGTATGAGAGGCAGAGGAGGAAACACATACACTGACTGGAACACCCACGGTGTTACCAGAGCGTCCACAGCTATTGCCTGAGGGTCTCTTGACCTGGCGCAATACCTGTCCAGTTTTTTGTTGAGGCGAGACGCCATCATATCCACCTTTGGTTTTTCCCAACGGTTCACAATCATGTGGAAGACTTCTGGATGAAGTCCCCACTCTCCCGGGTGTAGATCGTGTCTGCTGAGGAAGTCTGCTTCCCAGTTGTCCACTCCCGGAATGAACACTGCTGACAGTGCTATCACATGATCTTCCGCCCAGCGAAGAATCCTTGCAGCTTCTGCCATTGCTCTCCTGCTTCTTGTGCCGCCCTGTCTGTTTACGTGGGCGACTGCCGTGATGTTGTCCGACTGGATCAACACCGGCTGACCCTGAAGCAGGGGTTTTGCCAGGCTTAGAGCATTGTAAATCGCTCTTAGCTCCAGTATATTTATGTGAAGAGACATCTCCAGGCTTGACCATACTCCCTGGAAGTTTCTTCCCTGTGTGACCGCTCCCCAGCCTCTCAGACTGGCATCCGTGGTCACCAGGACCCAGTCCTGTATGCCGAATCTGCGGCCTTCTAACAGATGAGCACTCTGCAACCACCACAGAAGAGACACCCTTGTCCGTGGCGATAAGGTTATCCGCTGATGCATCTGCAGATGCGATCCGGACCATTTGTCCAGCAGATCCCACTGAAAAGTTCGTGCGTGGAATCTGCCGAATGGGATTGCTTCGTAAGAAGCCACCATCTTTCCCAGGACTCTTGTGCATTGATGCACAGACACTTTTCCTGGTTTTAGGAGGTTCCTGACAAGTTCGGATAACTCCTTGGCTTTCTCCTCCGGAAGAAACACCTTTTTCTGAACCGTGTCCAGAATCATTCCCAGGAACAGCAGACGTGTTGTCGGGGTCAACTGAGATTTTGGAAAATTCAGAATCCACCCGTGTTGTTGCAGCACTACTTGGGTTAGTGCTACTCCGTCCTCCAGCTGTTCTCTGGACCTTGCCCTTATCAGGAGATCGTCCAAGTAAGGGATAATTAATACGCCTCTTCTTCGCAGAAGAATCATCATTTCGGCCATTACCTTGGTAAAGACCCGAGGTGCCGTGGACAATCCAAACGGCAGCGTCTGAAACTGATAATGACAGTTTTGCACCACGAACCTGAGGTACCCTTGATGTGAAGGGTAAATTGGGACATGCAGGTAAGCATCTTTTATGTCCAGGGACACCATAAAGTCCCCTTCTTCCAGATTCGCTATCACTGCTCCGAGTGATTCCATCTTGAACTTGAATTTTTGTATGTACAGGTTCAAAGATTTCAGATTTAGAATAGGTCTTACCGAGCCGTCCGGCTTCGGTACCACAAATAGCGTGGAGTAATACCCCTTTTCCTGTTGTAGGAGGGGTACCTTGACTATCACCTGCTGAGAAAACAGCTTGTGAATGGCTTCCAATACCGTCGCCCTGTCTGAGGGAGACGTTGGCAAAGCAGACTTTAGGAACCGGCGAGGGGGAGACTTCTCGAATTCCAACCTGTAACCCTGAGATACTACCTGCAGGATCCAGGGGTCCACCTGTGAGCAAGCCCACTGCGCGCTGAAATTCTTGAGTCGACCCCCCACCGTTCCTGAGTCCGCTTGTAAAGCCCCAGCGTCATGCTGAGGGCTTTGCAGAACCCGCGGAGGGCTTCTGTTCCTGGGAAGGAGCTGCTTGCTGCCCTCTCTTACCCTTTCCTCTGCCTCGGGGCAGATATGACTGTCCTTTTGCCCGCTTCTTATAGGACCGAAAGGACTGCGGCTGAAAAGACGGTGTCTTTTTCTGTTGGGAGGGGGTCTGAGGTAAAAAGGTGGATTTCCCGGCAGTTGCCGTGGCCACCAAATCCGATAGACCGACGCCAAATAATTCCTCCCCTTTATACGGCAATACTTCCATATGCCGTTTGGAATCCGCATCACCTGACCACTGTCGTGTCCATAAACTTCTTCTGGCAGATATGGACATCGCACTTACTCTCGATGCCAGAGTGCAAATATCCCTCTGAGCATCTCGCATATAAAGAAAAGCATCCTTTAATTGCTCTAAAGTCTGTAAAATACTGTCCCTATCCAGGGTATCAATATTTTCAGTCAGGGAATCCGACCAGACCACCCCAGCACTGCACATCCAGGCTGAGGCGATGGCTGGTCGCAGTATAACACCAGTATGTGTGTATATACTTTTTAGGGTAGTTTCCAGCCTCCTATCAGCTGGATCCTTGAGGGCGGCCGTATCAGGAGACGGTAACGCCACTTGTTTTGATAAGCGTGTGAGCGCCTTATCCACCTTAGGGGGTGTTTCCCAGCGCGCCCTAACCTCTGGCGGGAAAGGGTATAATGCCAATAACTTTTTTGAAATTAGCACTTTTCTATCTGGGTTAACCCACGCTTCATCACATACATCATTCAATTCCTCTGATTCAGGAAAAACTACAGGTAGTTTTTTCACCCCCCACATAATACCCCTTTTTGTGGTACTTGTAGTATCAGATATATGCAAAGCCTCCTTCATTGCCGTGATCATATAACGTGTGGCCCTACTGGAAAATACGTTTGTTTCTTCACCGTCGACACTAGATTCAGTGTCCGTGTCTGGGTCTGTGTCGACCGACTGAGGTAAAGGGCGTTTTACAGCCCCTGACGGTGTCTGAGACGCCTGGGCAGGTACTAACTGGTTTTCCGGCCGTCTCATGTCGTCAACTGATTTTTGTAATGTGCTGACATTATCACGTAATTCCATAAACAAAGCCATCCATTCCGGTGTCGACTCCCTGGGGGGTGACATCACCATTACCGGCAATTGCTGTGCCTCCACACCAACATCGTCCTCATATATGTCGACACACACGTACCGACACACAGCAGACACACAGGGAATGCTCTATTGAAGACAGGACCCCACTAGCCCTTTGGGGAGACAGAGGGAGAGTTTGCCAGCACACACCCAAGCGCTATAATATATATGGGAACAACCCTATATAAGTGTTGTATCCTTATAGCAGCTTAAATATAGTAATATCGCCAAAAAAAGTGCCCCCCCTCTCTGTTTTACCCTGTTTCTGTAGTGCAGTGCAGGGGAGAGTCCTGGGAGCCTTCCTCACAGCGGAGCTGAGCAGGAAAATGGCGCTGTGTGCTGAGGAGAATAAGCCCCGCCCCCTATTTCGGCGGGCTCTTCTCCGGAGTTTGTGAGATCTGGCAGGGGTTAAATACATCCATATAGCCTCAAGGGCTATATGTGATGTATTTTTTAGCCATAAAAAGGTATTATACATTGCTGCCCAGGGCGCCCCCCCAGCGCCCTGCACCCTCCGTGACCGCTGTGTGAAGTGTGCTGACAACAATGGCGCACAGCTGCAGTGCTGTGCGCTACCTCAGGAAGACTGAAAAGTCTTCTGCCGCCTGCTTCTGGACCTCTTCCATCTTCGGCATCTGCAAGGGGGGTCGGCGGCGCGGCTCCGGGACCGGACTCCATGGCTGGGCCTGTGTTCGATCCCTCTGGAGCTAATGGTGTCCAGTAGCCTAAGAAGCCAATCCATCCTGCACGCAGGTGAGTTGACTTCTCTCCCCTAAGTCCCTCGATGCAGTGAGCCTGTTGCCAGCAGGACTCACTGAAAATAAAAAACCTAAAAACTTTTTCTAAGCAGCTCTTTAGGAGAGCCACCTAGATTGCACCCTGCTCGGACGGGCACAAAAACCTAACTGAGGCTTGGAGGAGGGTCATAGGGGGAGGAGCCAGTGCACACCACCTGATCCTAAAGCTTTATTTTTGTGCCCTGTCTCCTGCGGAGCCGCTAATCCCCATGGTCCTGACGGAGTCCCCAGCATCCACTAGGACGTTAGAGAAATATATATATATATAATTTTATTTTTTTTCTTAATTCACAGCTCACTGGGACATTGTGATTTTATGGATTGAAACAGGGACACTGACAGCACAGCTAGTGTGTGGATGGACACATGGAATACTGACAGCTTGTGGATGGGTGGACACAGGAACACAGTCACAGCTTGTGGATGGGTGGACACAGGAACACAGTCACTGCTTGTGGATGGGTGGACACAGGAACACAGTCACAGCTTGTGGATGGGTGGACACAGGAACACAGTCACTGCTTGTGGATGGGTGGACACAGGAACACAGTCACAGCTTGTGGATGGGTGGACACAGGAACACAGTCACTGCTTGTGGATGGGTGGACACAGGAACACAGTCACAGCTTGTGGATGGGTGGACACAGGAACACAGTCACTGCTTGTGGATGGGTGGACACAGGAACACAGTCACAGCTTGTGGATGGGTGGACACAGGAACACAGTCACTGCTTGTGGATGGGTGGACACAGGAACACAGTCACAGCTTGTGGATGCGTGGACACAGGAACACAGTCACTGCTTGTGGATGGGTGGACACAGGAACACAGTCACAGCTTGTGGATGGGTGGACACAGGAACACAGTCACAGCTTGTGGATGGGTGGACACAGGAACACAGTCACAGCTTGTGGATGGGTGGACACAGGAACACAGTCACAGCTTGTGGATGGGTGGACACAGGAACACAGTCACAGTTTGTGGATGGGTGGACTTAGGGAGACTGACAACGACAGCTTGTGGATGGCACAGCAGAGCACATCGCAGCATGCCTGGAGTCAGATAGCACAGAGTCGCCGACGGAGGGATGATGACTTTTTGCATGATTTGGAATCTAAGCCTGGCGTGAAAACCCGAGCTATGGCTTTGATTTACCAGGCTCTGCAAAGTTTGGGGGAGCTCGGATTTTGTCAAATCCGAACTGTTAATCTCTAGTTGGAATATTCTGCTGTCATATAAGTAAATGTGAATAAATACATGTTCATAAACTACAGCACACTGTAGAGTTAATGGACTGAAGTCACCTGACTTTTATTCATACACTACACATTTTGCAAACTTCTAATTTTCAAGTACAATGAGCAATGACATTCTTGGGACTAGTGAAGCTAAATCCTGTCACCTGATTTGTGCACAATTTTGCTGCAAATTCACTAATATCTGAAACTACAGATATAAAAATGTAAGTACAGTACTGAGAAGGATTCAGTCAGGTAAACGCTTCTATAAGAGGAGGATAGATGTTTTCTAGCACTGAAATAGCATTATACTGTAAGTAACATCTTTTACAAAGCGCCAGCATATTCCTTTACATTTGGAACACAGTAATAAAACAAGACTGGGTATCAATAGGCATGCAGAGACTGCGGAATGCCCTACTCACAAGCCTGACACAATGATTCCCCGAAATGGGATGCAGTCACTATGTCTACATTCAAAATGATGACAGTGTTGAAATATTGACATTGAACATGTTGACTTCTGCAGAATGTGGACATGTGAAATGATGACATTCTGCTGAATGCCCACGTTAGTATTAGGTAGCGGGAGGAGAGGTTTTAGGCAGTAGGGGAGGGTTAGGATATGGGTATTGAACTCACCGCCGCTGGACAGCTGACTGCCTAGACCCACAAGACACCGCTGCGCCACTGGAGCAACTACCAGGTAAGTGATTGCCGCGGTGCTGTGACACAGTATTGTCGACCTTTCATCTGTGTCGACATGATAAGTATGTTAACATGACCATGACAACATTTTAAATGTCCACAAAACAAACCCAACCTCCTGATATAATTCTGTGAATATTGCAATTGGATTGGTTACAGGTTTTTGTAGCCACATGTTAACTTGGCTATATTGGGCGATAACCTTTTGTTATGATATTTAGTATGATGCTACCATATACCTGGCTCCAGTGATTCAGGTTATAGATTTCACATAGCATGAAGGTAAAAAAGTTCTACAGTACCTCAGTCTTTTCAGGTAAATAATCTTGGGGTAGATGTATGATGGGGGGTGGTTTTGAGGTTACAGCGCACGTTATGTGCCCTGATAGCGCTTCCTCCACTGCGGTGGTGTGTCTACATTGACATGGCGCTCTTTAAGATAGCACGCAGAGCAATGTAAGTACTGTCAGTGGCACTGACCGTTTCAATACCTGCAGCTATCGACTGCTGCAGGTGTCGTTGCCCATTCACCACAGCAGGGACAGGTTGCATGTGAGATCTTGTGCATGTGCCCTGGAGCTGGCTGGAGGTAGAGACCCTGGGATCATGCTCCTTGTGCTTTGGTGGGGATCACCAGAGGGGGGAGTTTTCACTTACCCACTCGTCAATGTACCTTCCTGCTTCCTCGGTAAAGGGGTGAAGCAGGAAGAGCTATAGCAGCATGATATGTGCCGCTATAGGACATCGACCCCCTTGTTACAACATTGCTTTGTTATATTTTAGAGCAGGAGTAGGCAACGTGTGGCACTCCAGCTGCTATGTGACTAGCAATAGTAGCAAAAGAGAGTGCAAGAAACAGGACATTGACTTCAGAATGTTGTTTGAGTGTGGGAAGGGAAAAGGTTAGGAGGATAGGTGGCCAGTGAATTGTAAAAAAACTATTGCAAAACATAACAATTCAATGCGGAATTTCATATTCTTATTTATATTTATTTAAAATGTAAGACTTTCTCAACATTGTTCCTTAAGACACACTAAAAGTGTAGGTTTTAGTGTTATCCATTCTTGGGCACAGGTGGTTAAATCAAAATAACTAAGATACTAATGAAGTCACTTGTGCTCAAGTACAGCTATCCTTTAAACCTGGACTGTTAGTGTGCCTCGAGGATCGACACTGATTTAATTCCATACCTTACGTCCCAGCATGACCCTCTCCAGGACTTCCCTCTTAATTAATAATTGCCGTCACCTGTGGTGAAACACCTTTCTTATCAAACAACTAGTTCAACACAGGTGCCAGCAATCATACATTAAGAGGGAAGTCCAGGAACAGAACATTCCATCTCTCTTGGAGAGGGTCATGTTGGGAGGTATGTCCATACTTCACTCTGTATACCAGGGATGGGGAACCTTTGGCCATACAGATTGTTGTAGAACTACACATAGTCATGTGTAGTCATGACGTCTCTCCCATAGATCCGAGGAGAGGCGCCGGAGACGGAGGGCAGCAGCGGTCGGGAAGCAGGAACGGGGATTGTAAATATTAATTTATTTATTTATTTATTTCTCTTACGTCCTAGAGGATGCTGGGGTCCACATTAGTACCATGGGGTATAGACGGTTCCACCAGGAGCCATTGGCACTTTAAGAGTTTGAGAGTGTGGGCTGGCTCCTCCCTCTATGCCCCTCCTACCAGACTCAGTTTAGAAAATGTGCCCGTCGGAGCCAGTCACAGCTAGGGGAGCTCCATAGGAGTTTCTCAGGTTTTATTATTTTTTCTAGAGTATCAGGCACAGGGAGGCTGCTGGCAACAGCCTCCCTGCTTTGTGGGAATAAGGGGGGGGGGGGGGGGAGTAGTGTCCGCCCTGAGGGGAATGATCGTTCGCCGCCACAGGTGATCGCTCACCCCCACAGCATGCCGCCACCCCCTTACAGAGCCAGAAGATCAAAGTGGCGAGTGAGTCACCGACCCCCCCTAGCAAGCGGGGAGCCGGTGTGAAGATGGCGGCAACAGGGTGGGAGCACAGTACTTACTGCGCTCCGGAGGCTCAGCGGTACTTAGTGCGTCACTGTGAGGGGCGCCCCTAGCCAGCGCAGGACCCCACACTGGTAGTGAAGTCTGGCAGGGACCTCGGGACCTCTGCCAGCAAAATCCTCAGGCCAGTATAAAAGAACAGGGATGTGGAGCTTCTCCTCAGAGCGGACCCAGCAGCGTTCAGCGCCATTTTTCCTGCCTGCAGATCACTGTAGAGATGCTGACAGAGAGAGCTGTCCCTCCTATTCAACTCCAGCTATCCTGTACGGTAACAGGGGGTTGTAGAGGGGGGGGGGGGGGGGGGGGCTGTGTAACTGCTGTGTAACCTATAAAGGTGCACAGTGAGCGCTGGGTAGTGGTTTCACACTATCTAAAAAGCAGTGTGTGTGGGTTGGCTCCAACCTATGTGGCTCTCTTGGCATTCTTGGGGGGAAAGTGTGTGTGTGTGTGTGTGTGTGTGTGTGTGTGTGTGTGTGTGTGTGTGTGTGTGTGTGTGTGTGTGTGTGTGTGTGTGTGTGTATACCAGAACCTTCATCCACATCCCGGCGATATTTGGACCTACCAGCCTCCACTGGATATAATTCCTACACAAGTTTTTCACAGACTCGGGCCAGTCCCCATTTGCCATTTGGTCTCCATCTACACAGGATACCTAGGGGACCTTATCCGGAAATACGTCTGGTAAAATACATTTACAACCTAATGAACTTGTGGGCAAGTGTGGATTCATGTCCTAGCCAGGGATTGTGGACATTGTGTCTGGAAGGGTACTTGTGGCATTTTTAATTTTCATTGTGCTATAGCAATTGCTTTTATTCTTGAGGAGTAAGACAATCTCCTTTATGAAAGTTTATTAAAAGCAATATTTACATTTTATATTTTATATATTGATTCAGTTGTCTGATGTATATTTGAATCTCAGCCGGCGCCAGTACTCATTTCTTTTCTATTTGGGGAAGCGTTGGATGCGTGGATTTCCACGGTAACCGCGGGTAAGTCACCTTTTCTTACCTCAGCTGCACCTGCTACGAAGAAACCCTTTTCTTCAGCTACGTCACAGTCCTTTTGGACATCTAAAACAAGAAAGAACAAGCCGTCTAACACCTTCTTTAGAGGGGGTCGTTCAAAATCCAAGAAACCTGCTACTGCAGTTTCCCAAGACCAGAAGCCTGCTTCTGGTACATCAAAATCCCCAGCATGACGGTGGACCGCACGGCCTGGAGGAAGGGCCGGTGGGGGCGAGGCTCAGACGGTTCAGCCACGTTTGGGTGTCATCCGGCCTGGACCCCTAGGTACAGGATATTGTGTCCCAGGGGTACAGGCTGGAGATTCAAGAACTCCCACCTCACCGATTCTTCAAATCAGGCTTACCAGCTTTGCTGACAGACAGGGCTGTCCTAGAGGAAGCCGTCCAAAAATTGGAAAAGTCACAAGTCATTGTACCAGTTCCACCTCAGATGCAAAACAAGGGTTACTATTTGAACCTTTTCGTAGTACCGAAACCGGATGGTTCGGTCAGGCCAATTTTGAATTTGAAAATGTTGAAGCCCTATCTGAGGGAGTTCAAATTCAAAATGGAGTCTCTGATAGCGGTGATCTCAGCTCTGGAGTAGGGGGGAAGTCCTGGTATCCCTGGATATCAAGGATGCGTACCTCCACATTCCGATTTGGCCGCCGCATCAGGCTTATCTCCGATTCGCACTGTTAGACTGTCACTATCAGTTCCAGGCACTGCCATTCAGCCTCTCCACGGCACTGAGGGTGTTCACCAAAGTGATGGCAGAGATGATGGCTCTCCTCCGCAGGCTGGGAATGAACATAATTCCATACCTGGATGATCTGTTGATAAAGGCAATGTCCAGGGAGAAGTTGTTGTAGTCCATTGCTCTCATGGCTCGACTGCTCAGGGATCACGGTTGGATACTGAACCTTCCAAAGTCACATTTGGAACCGAAAAGGAGATTGTCCTTCCTGGGGATGATCCTCGACACGGAAGTGCAGAGGGTTTTTCTTCCGGTGGAGAAAGCGTTTGTGATACAATCAATGGTCCGGGATGTCTTGAAGCCTGCCCGGGTATCGGTTCATCAGTGCATTCGCCTTCTGGGGAAGATGGTTGCCTCCTATGAGGCTCTACCATATGGAAGATTCCATGCTCGACCCTTCCAGCTGGATCTCCTAGACAAATGGTCGGGATCTCATCTGCACATGCACCTGAGGATACGTCTCTCACCAAAGACAAGGATTTCGCTCCTTTGGTGGCTGCAAATGCCTCACCTTCTGGAGGGCCGCAGGTTCGGATTTCAGAACTGGATCCTTCTAACCACGGATGCAAGTCTCAGAGGCTGGGGAGCGGTCACCCAGGGGGAAACCTTCCAAGGAAGATCGTCAAATCTGGAAGCCGTTCTTCCAATAAACATTCTGGAACTAAGAGCCGTGTACAATGGTCTTCTCCAGGCGGCACATCTTCTACAAGATCGGGCCATTCAAGTACAATCGGACAATGTAACAACGGTGGCCTACATAAACCGACAGGGAAGAACAAAGAGCAGAGCTGCAATGTCAGAGGTGACAAGAATCCTCCTCTGGGCAGAAAGGCACGCATTGGCACTGTCAGCGATCTTCCTTCCAGTAGTGGACAACTGGGAAGCGGACTTCCTCAGCCGACACGATCTCCATCCAGGAGAATGGGGCCTCCATCCGGAGGTGTTCACGGACGTGACCAGTCATTGGGGCGTGCCTCAAATAGACATGATGGCCTCACGTCTCAACAAGAAACTTCGGAGGTATTGTTCTAGGTCGAGAGACCCACAAGCAGTGGCGGTGGATGCCCTGGTAACTCCGTGGGTGTTCAAGTCAGTGTATGTTCACTCCACTTCCAAGAATTCTAAAACTCATAAAGAGAACAAAGGTTCAGGCAAGTCTCATTGCTCCGGACTGGCCAAGGCGAGCTTGGTACGCGGATCTTCTAGACTTACTGCTGGAAGATCCGAGGCCTCTTCCTCCTCGCGAGGACCTTCTGCAACAGGGGCCGTTCACTTATCAAGACTTACCACGGCTACGTTTGACAGCATGGAGGTTGAACGCCAGATATTAGCTCGGAAGGGAATTCCGAACAAAGTCATTCCTACCCTCATACAGGCTAGGAAAGGAGTAACGTCTAAACATTACTATCGCATTTGGAAAAAGTATGTATCTTGGTGTGAATCCAAGAAGTTTCCTACGGTAGAGTTTCATCTGGGACGGTTTGTCCTCTTCCTGCAAGCAGGTGTGGATATGGGCCTGAGGTCGGGGTCCGTAAAGGTCCAGATTCGGCCCTATCCATTTTCTTCCAGAAACAATTGGCTGCCCTCCCTGAGGTTCAGACTTTTTTGAAAGGGGTTCTGCACATCCAGCCTCCCTTTGGGCCGCCTTCGGCGGCCTGGGATCTTAACGTGGTGTTGCAGTTCCTCCAATCGGATTGGTCTGAGCCTCTACAGGAGGTTGAGGTCAAATTTCTCACGGGGACGGCTGTCACTTCGTTGGCTTCTGCTAGACGTGTGTCGGAGTTGGGGGCTTTGTCCTGTAAAAGCCCCTACTTGATCTTCCATGAAGATAGAGCTGAGCTCCGGATGCGTCAGCAGTTCCTTCCGAAGGTTGTGTCGGCTTTTCATATCAATCAACCTATTGTGGTGCCAGTTGCGACTGACTCCTCAATTACTCCTTGGATGTTGTAAGGGCTCTGAAAATCTATGTGAAGAGGAATGCTCGTGACAGAAAATCGGACTCTGTTTGTCCTGTATGATCCCAAGAAAATTGGGTGTCCTGCTTCTAAGCAGACGATTTCTCGCTGGATCAGGTTCACTATCCAGCATGCGTATTCTACGGCAGGATTGCCGTGTCCAAGATCTGTAAAAGCCCACTCTACTCGTAAAGTGGGTTCTTCCTGGGCGGCTGCCCGGGGTGTCTCGGCTTTACAGCTTTGCCGAGCGGCTACTTGGTCTAGGTCGAACATGTTTGCTAAGTTCTACAGGTTCGATACTTTGGCCTCTGAGGACCTAAAATTTGGTTGATCAGTTCTGCAGGAGGCTCCGCGCTCTCCCTCCCGTTCTGGGAGCTTTGGTACATCCCCATGGTACTAATGTGGACCCCAGCATCCTCTACGGACTACAAGAAAATAATTTACTGGTAGGTAATTAAAATCCTATTTTTTTTTTAAAGCAGCACAACTAGGGGGTACAACTCTACAGTGGGCACAGTACTGGGTGCAATACTACTGGGGGCACAACTCTACAGGGGGCAATACAACTGTGGGCACAGTACTGGGAGCAGAGGTACAGTGGGCATAACTGACCACGCCCCTTCCCCATGAAACCCCTTTCCGCCCTGGGCGCCACAAGGTCTAGATCCGGCCCTGCCTCTTGGCTACCTTAGTAATTTTAGTAATAATAATCTCATGCCATTCACCTGGCCAAGTCTTTTCACCGTGTTGTTCTCTGAATGGTGTGATATAGTCCTCTGCTCAGGTGACTTTCCATCACAATGGATAACTATTTCCTCTTCATTTCTGTATTTCTGTCACTGGAGAGATTACAGCCCGAGATAACCAGACCCACATTGTTCTGTCTTTGATCTTCATGTGATTGGGCCTTATTTAGGGTTGTTAGCAAACCAAAAAAGTAAGCAACTGGGCAAAACCATGTCTCACTGCAGGTGGGGCAGATATAACATGTGCAGAGAGATTTAGGGCCTAATTCAAACCTGATCGCTGTTGAGCGAAATCGCATAGTGGACGATTACTGAAAGACTGCACATGCGTATGCATGGCAATGCGCAGACGTGACGCCAAACAGCGACAGAATGGTGTTAAAATTTTGATTGCTAGGTGTATCCAAGGTGATTGACAGGAAGCGGATGTTTGTGGGTGGTAACTGGTCATATTTTGGGAGTGTCAGGAAAAATGCAGGCGTTCCCAAGCAATTTCAGGGCGGGTGTGTGACGTCAGCTCCGGCCCCGATCAGCCTGTTTATATCACACTGTAGGAGTAAGTCTTGGGCTGCGCAGTTGTATATATATATATATATATATATATTAGTGATGAGCGGGTTCGGTTTCTCGGAAACCGAACCCCCCCGAACTTCAGCCTTTTTACACGGGTCCGAGCCGTGCTCGGATTCTCCCGTGTGGCTCGGGTAAACCGAGCGCGCCCGAATGTCATCATCCCGCTGTCGGATTCTCGCGAGACTCGGATTCTATATAAGCAGCCGCGCGTCGCCGCCATTTTCACACGTGCATTGAGATTGATAGGGAGAGGACGTGGCTGGCGTCCTCTCCGTTATAGTAGAAAAGAGTGACTTAGTTATAATTGTGGGGAGGATTGGGGACGGGGAGCAGCTGTTAGGGAGTACAGTGCAGGGTTTTGATTATAATACCACCAGTGAGTTTAATCCGTTGTTTCTCTGCCTGGAAAAAACGCTCCACCATATCTGTGCTCAGTGTGCTGCACTGCTGCATGATATATCTGTGCTGAGTGCACTGCTCACACTGCCTAATTGTGGGGACTGGGGAGCAGTTATAGCAGGAGTACAGTGCACAGTTTTGCTGACAGTGACCACCAGTCCAGTATACGTTTGTCTGCCTGAAAAACACTCCTGTGGTGGCTTTTTTCTTCATACTAGCTTAGCAGTCTGCTGACAGTGTCCACCAGGTCCGTTATTATTATACAGTATAATATATATATATATATATATATATATATATAGCAGTACGGTAGGCCACGGCTGTACCTACCTCTGTGTCGTCAGTGCACTCGTCGTCCATAAGTAATATAATACTATACTATCCATCCATCTACATTGTATACCTGTGGTGGCTTTTTTTTTTCTTCATACTAGTTTAGCAGTCTGCTGACAGTGTCCACCAGGTCCGTTATTATTATACAGTATATTATATATATATATATAGCAGTACGGTAGGCCACGGCTGTACCTATCTCTGTGTCGTCAGTGCACTCGTCCTCCATAAGTAATATAATACTATACTATCCATCCATCTACATTGTATACCTGTGGTGGCTTTTTTTTTCTTCATACTAGTTTAGCAGTCTGCTGACAGTGTCCACCAGGTCCGTTATTATTATACAGTATATTATATATATATATATAGCAGTACGGTAGGCCACGGCTGTACCTACATCTGTGTCGTCAGTGCACTCGTAATCCATAAGTAATATAATACTATACTATCCTTCCATCTACATTGTATACCTGTGGTGGCTTTTTTTTTTCTTCATACTAGTTTAGCAGTCTGCTGACAGTGTCCACCAGGTCCGTTATTATTATACAGTATATTATATATAGCAGTACGGTAGGCCACGGCTGTACCTACCTCTGTGTCGCCAGTGCACTCATCGTCCATAAGTAATATAATACTATACTATCCATCCATCTACATTGTATACCTGTGGTGGCTTTTTTTTTCTTCATACTAGTTTAGCAGTCTGCTGACAGTGTCCACCAGGTCCGTTATTATTATACAGTATATATATATATATATATAGCAGTACGGTAGGCCACGGCTGTACCTACCTCTGTGTCGTCAGTGCACTCGTCGTCCATAAGTAATATAATACTATACTATCCATCCATCTACATTGTATACCTGTGGTGGCTTTTTTTTTCTTCATACTAGTTTAGCAGTCTGCTGACAGTGTCCACCAGGTCCGTTATTATTATACAGTATATTATATATAGCAGTACGGTAGGCCACGGCTGTACCTACCTCTGTGTCGTCAGTGCACTCGTCGTCCATAAGTAATATAATACACATTGTATACCTGTGGTGGCTTTTTTTTTCTTCATACTAGTTTAGCAGTCTGCTGACAGTGTCCACCAGGTCCGTTATTATTATACAGTATATTATATATAGCAGTACGGTAGGCCACGGCTGTACCTACCTCTGTGTCGTCAGTGCACTCGTCCTCCATAAGTAATATAATACTATACTATCCATCCATCTACATTGTATACCTGTGGTGGCTTTTTTTTTCTTCATACTAGTTTAGCAGTCTGCTGACAGTGTCCACCAGGTCTGTTATTATTATACAGTATATTATATATATAGCAGTACGGTAGGCCACGGCTGTACCTACCTCTGTGTCGTCAGTGCACTCGTCCTCCATAAGTAATATAATACTATACTATCCATCCATCTACATTGTATACCTGTGGTGGCTTTTTTTTTCTTCATACTAGTTTAGTAGTCTGCTGACAGTGTCCACCAGGTCCGTTATTATTATACAGTATATTATATATAGCAGTACGGTAGGCCACGGCTGTACCTACCTCTGTGTCGTCAGTGCACTCGTCGTCCATAAGTAATATAATACTATACTATCCATCCATCTACATTGTATACCTGTGGTGGCTTTTTTTTTCTTCATACTAGTTTAGCAGTCTGCTGACAGTGTCCACCAGGTCCGTTATTATTATACAGTATATATATATATAGCAGTACGGTAGGCCACGGCTGTACCTACCTCTGTGTCGTCAGTGCACTCGTCGTCCATAAGTAATATAATACTATACTATCCATCCATCTACATTGTATACCTGTGGTGGCTTTTTTTTCTTCATACTAGTTTAGAAGTCTGCTGACAGTGTCCACCAGGTCCGTTATTATTATACAGTATATATATATATATATATATATATATATATAGCAGTACGGTAGGCCACGGCTGTACCTACCTCTGTGTCGTCAGTGCACTCGTCGTCCATAAGTAATATAATACTATACTATCCATCCATCTACATTGTATACCTGTGGTGGCTTTTTTTTTTCTTCATACTAGTTTAGCAGTCTGCTGACAGTGTCCACCAGGTCCGTTATTATTATACAGTATATTATATATAGCAGTACGGTAGGCCACGGCTGTACCTACCTCTGTGTCGTCAGTGCACTCGTCGTCCATAAGTAATATAATACTATACTATCCATCCGTCTACATTGTATACCTGTGGTGGCTTTTTTTTTCTTCATACTAGTTTAGCAGTCTGCTGACAGTGTCCACCAGGTCCGTTATTATTATACAGTATATATATATATATATATATATATATATAGCAGTACGGTAGGCCACGGCTGTACCTACCTCTGTGTCGTCAGTGCACTCGTCCTCCATAAGTAATATAATACTATACTATCCATCCATCTACATTGTATACCTGTGGTGGCTTTTTTTTTCTTCATACTAGTTTAGCAGTCTGCTGACAGTGTCCACCAGGTCCGTTATTATTATACAGTATATATATATATATATATATAGCAGTACGGTAGGCCACGGCTGTACCTACCTCTGTGTCGTCAGTGCACTCGTCCTCCATAAGTAATATAATACTATACTATCCATCCATCTACATTGTATACCTGTGGTGGCTTTTAGTTGTGCGCATTAAAATATGGAGAACAAAAATGTGGAGGTTAAAAAAATAGGGAAAGATCAAGATCCACTTCCACCTCGTGCTGAAGCTGCTGCCACTAGTCATGGCCGAGACGATGAAATGCCATCAACGTCGTCTGCCAAGGCCGATGCCCAATGTCATAGTACAGAGCATGTAAAATCCAAAACACAAAAGATCAGTAAAAAAATTACCCAAAAATAAAAATTAAAAGCGTCTGAGGAGAAGCGTAAACTTGCCAATATGCCATTTACGACACGGAGTGGCAAGGAACGGCTGAGGCCCTGGCCTATGTTCATGGCTAGTGGTTCAGCTTCACATGAGGATGGAAGCACTCAGCCTCTCGCTAGAAAAATGAAAAGACTTAATCTGGCAAAAGCACAGCAAAGAACTGTGCGTTCTTCGAAATCACAAATCCCCAAGGAGAGTCCAATTGTGTCGGTTGCGATGCCTGACCTTCCCAACACTGGACGGGAAGAGCTTGCGCCTTCCACCATTTGCACGCCCCCTGCAAGTGCTGGAAGGAGCACCCGCAGTCCAGTTCCTGATAGTCAAATTGAAGATGTCAGTGTTGAAGTACACCAGGATGAGGAGGATATGGGTGTTGCTAGCGCTGGGGAGGAAATTGACAAGGAGGATTCTGATGGTGAGGTGGTTTGTTTAAGTCAGGCACCCGGGGAGACACCTGTTGTCCGTGGGAGGAATATGGCCATTGACATGCCTGGTCAAAATACAAAAAAAATCAGCTCTTCGGTGTGGAATTATTTCAACACAAATGCAGACAACAGGTGTCAAGCCGTGTGTTGCCTTTGTCAAGCTGTAATAAGTAGGGGTAAGGATGTTAACCACCTCGGAACATCCTCCCTTATACGTCACCTGCAGCGCATTCATCATAAGTCAGTGACAAGTTCAAAAACTTTGGGCGACAGCGGAAGCAGTCCACTGACCACTAAATCCCTTCCTCTTGTAACCAAGCTCACGCAAACCACACCACCAACTCCCTCAGTGTCAATTTCCTCCTTAAACAGGAAAGCCAATAGTCCTGCAGGCCATGTCACTGGCAAGTCTGGCGAGTCCTCTCCTGCCTGGGATTCCTCCGATGCATCCTTGAGTGTAACGCCTACTGCTGCTGGCGCTGCTGTTGTTGCTGCTGGGAGTCGATGGTCATCCCAGAGGGGAAGTTGGAAGACCACTTGTACTACTTCCAGTAAGCAATTGACTGTCCAACAGTCCTTTGCGAGGAAGATGAAATATCACAGCAGTCATCCTGCTGCAAAGCGGATAACTGAGGCCTTGGCAGGCTGGGCGGTGAGAAACGTGGTTCCGGTATCCATCGTTACTTCAGAGCCAACTATAGACTTGATTGAGGTACTGTGTCCCCGGTACCAAATACCATCTAGGTTCCATTTCTCTAGGCAGGCGATACCGAAAATGTACACAGACCTCAGAAAAAGAGTCACCAGTGTCCTAAAAAATGCAGTTGTACCCAATGTCCACTTAACCACGGACATGTGGACAAGTGGAGCAGGGCAGACTCAGGACTACATGACTGTGACAGCCCACTGGGTAGATGTATTGCCTCCCGCTGCAAGAACAGCAGCGGCGGCACCAGTAGCAGCATCTCGCAAACGCCAACTCGTTCCTAGGCAGGCTACGCTTTATATCACCGCTTTCCAGAATACGCACACAGCTGAAAACCTCTTACGGCAACTGAGGAAGATCATCGCAGAATGGCTTACCCCAATTGGACTCTCCTGGGGATTTGTGGCATCGGACAACGCCAGCAATATTGTGCGTGCATTACATCTGGGCAAATTCCAGCACGTCCCATGTTTTGCACATACCTTGAATTTGGTGGTGCAGAATTATTTAAAAAACGACAGGGGCGTGCAAGAGATGCTGTCGGTGGCCAGAAGAATTGCGGGCCACTTTCGGCGTACAGGCACCGCGTACAGAAGACTGGAGCACCACCAAAAACACCTGAACCTGCCCTGCCATCATCTGAAGCAAGAGGTGGTAACGAGGTGGAATTCAACCCTCTATATGCTTCAGAGGATGGAGGAGCAGCAAAAGGCCATTCAAGCCTATACATCTGCCCACGATATAGGCAAAGGAGGTGGAATGCACCTGTCTCAAGCGCAGTGGAGAATGATTTCAACGTTGTGCAAGGTTCTGCAACCTTTTGAACTTGCCACACGTGAAGTCAGTTCAGACACTGCCAGCCTGAGTCAGGTCATTCCCCTCATCAGGCTTTTGCAGAAGAAGCTGGAGACATTGAAGGAGGAGCTAAAACAGAGCGATTACGCTAGGCATGTGGGACTTGTGGATGGAGCCCTTCATTCGCTTAACCAGGATTCACGGGTGGTCAATCTGTTGAAATCAGAGCACTACATTTTGGCCACCGTGCTCGATCCTAGATTTAAAACCTACGTTGTATCTCTCTTTCCGGCAGACACAAGTCTGCAGGGGTTCAAAGACCTGCTGTTGAGAAAATTGTCAAGTCAAGCGGAACGTGACCCGTCAACAGCTCCTCCTTCACATTCTCCCGCAACTGGGGGTGCAAGGAAAAGGCTAAGAATTCCGAGCCCACCCGCTGGCGGTGATGCAGGGCAGTCTGGAGCGAGTGCTGACATCTGGTCCGGACTGAAGGACCTGCCAACGATTACTGACATGTCGTCTACTGTCACTGCATATGATTCTGTCACCATTGAAAGAATGGTGGAGGATTATATGAGTGACCGCATCCAAGTAGGCACGTCAGACAGTCCGTACGTATACTGGCAGGAAAAAGAGGCAATTTGGAGGCCCTTGCAGAAACTGGCTTTATTCTACCTAAGTTGCCCTCCCTCCAGTGTGTACTCCGAAAGAGTGTTTAGTGCCGCCGCTCACCTTGTCAGCAATCGGCGTACGAGGTTACTTCCAGAAAATGTGGAGAAGATGATGTTCATTAAAATTAATTATAATCAATTCCTCCGTGGAGACATTCACCAGCAGCAATTGCCTCCAGAAAGTGCACGGGGACCTGAGATGGTGGATTTCAGCAGTGGGGATAAATTAATAATCTGTGAGGAGGGGGATGTACACAGTGAAAGGGGTGATGAATCGGACGATGATGATGAGGTGGACATCTTGCCTCTGTAGAGCCAGTTTGTGCAAGGAGAGATTGATTGCTTCTTTTTTGGTGGGGGCCCAAACCAACCAGTCATTTCAGTCACAGTCGTGTGGCAGACCCTGTCGCTGAAATGATGGGTTCGTTAAAGTGTGCATGTCCTGTTTATACAACATAAGGGTGGGTGGGAGGGCCCAAGGACAATTCCATCTTGCACCTCTTTTTTCTTTCATTTTTCTTTGCGTCATGTGCTGTTTGGGGAGTATTTTTTTGAAGGGCCATCCTGCGTGACACTGCAGTGACACTCCTAGATGGGCCAGGTGTTTGTGTCGGCCACTAGGGTCGCTTAGCTTAGTCACACAGCTACCTCATTGCGCCTCTTTTTTTCTTTGCGTCATGTGCTGTTTGGGGAGTATTTTTTTGAAGGGCCATCCTGCGTGACACTGCAGTGCCACTCCTAGATGGGCCAGGTGTTTGTGTCGGCCACTAGGGTCGCTTAGCTTAGTCACACAGCTACCTCATTGCGCCTCTTTTTTTCTTTGCATCATGTGCTGTTTGGGGAGTATTTTTTTGAAGGGCCATCCTGCGTGACACTGCAGTGCCACTCCTAGATGGGCCAGGTGTTTTTTGTTGGCCACTAGGGTCGCTTAGCTTAGTCACACAGCGACCTTGGTGCACCTCTTTTTTTCTTTGCATCATGTGCTGTTTGGGGACAATTTTTTGGAAGTGCCATCCTGCCTGACACTGCAGTGCCACTCCTAGATGGGCCAGGTGTTTGTGTCGGCCACTTGTGTCGCTTAGCTTAGCCATCCAGCGACCTCGGTGCAAATTTTAGGACTAAAAATAATATTGTGAGGTGTGAGGTGTTCAGAATAGACTGAAAATGAGTGTAAATTATGGTTATTGAGGTTAATAATACTATGGGATCAAAATGACCCCCAAATTCTATGATTTAAGCTGTTTTTTAGGGTTTTTTTGAAAAAAACACCCGAATCCGACAAAAAAAATTTGGTGAGGTTTTGCCAAAACGCGTTTGAACCCAAAACACGGCCGCGGAACCGAACCCAAAACCAAAACCCGAAAAATTTCCGGTGCACATCTCTAATATATATATATATATATATATATATATATACACACACATACACTGCTCAAAAAAATAAAGGGAACACTAAAATAACACATCCTGGATCTGAATGAATGAAATGTTCTTATTAAATACTTTGTTCTCTACATAGTTGAATGTGCTGACAACAAAATCACACAAAAATTATTATTATCAATGGAAATCAAATTTATTAACCCATGGAGGTCTGGATTTGGAGTCACACTCAAAAGTAAAGTGGAAAAACACACTACAGGCTGATCCAACTTTGATGTAATGTCCTTAAAACAAGTCAAAATGAGGCTCAGTAGTGTGTGTGGCCTCCACGTGCCTATATGACCTCCCTACAATGCCTGGGCATGCTCCTGATGAGGTGGCGGATGGTCTCCTGAGGGATCTCCTCCCAGACCTGGACTAAAGCATCCGCCAACTCCTGGACAGTCTGTGGTTCAACGTGGCGTTGGTGGATGGAGCGAGACATGATGTCCCAGATGTGCTCAATTGGATTCAGGTCTGGGGAACGGGCGGGCCAGTCCATAGCATCAATGCCTTCGTCTTGCAGGAACTGCTGACACACTCCAGCCACATGAGGTCTAGCATTGTCTTGCATTAGGAGGAACCCAGGGCCAACCGCACCAGCATATGATCTCACAAGCGGTCTGAGGATCTCATCTCGGTACCTAATGGCAGTCAGGCTACCTCTGGCGAACACATGGAGGGCTGTGCGGTCCCCCAAAGAAATGCCACCCCACACCATTACTGACCCACTGCCAAACCGGTCATGCTGGAGGATGTTGCAGGCAGCAGAATGTTCTCCTTGGCGTCTCCAGACTCTGTCCCGTCTGTCACATGTGCTCAGTGAGAACCTGCTTTCATCTGTGAAGAGCACAGGGCGCCAGTGGCGAATTTGCCAATCTTGGTGTTCTCTGGCAAATGCCAAATGTCCTGTACGGTGTTGGGCTTTAAGCACAACCCCCACCTGTGGACGTCGGGCCCTCATACCACCCTCATGTAGTCTGTTTCCGATCGTTTGAGTAGACACATGCACATTTGTGGCTTGCTGGAGGTCATTTTGCAGGGCTCTGGCAGTGCTCCTCCTGTTCCTCCTTGCACAAAGGCGGAGGTAGCGGTCCTGCTGCTGGGTTGTTGCCCTCCTACGGCCTCCTCCACGTCTCCTGATGTACTGGCCTGTCTCCTGGTAGCGCCTCCATGCTCTGGACACTATGCTGACAGACACAGCAAACCTTCTTGCCACAGCTCGCATTGATGTGCCATCCTGGATGAGCTGCACTACCTGAGCCACTTGTGTGGGTTGTAGACTCCAGCTTTCAAAAGTGACCAAAACATCAGCCAGAAAGCATAGGAGCTGAGAAGTGGTCTGTGGTCACCACCTGCAGAACAACTCCTTTATTGGGGGTGTCTTGCTAATTGCCTATAATTTCCACCTGTTGTCTATTCCATTTGCACAACAGCATGTGAAATTGATTGTCAATCAGTGTTGCTTCCTAAGTGGTCAGTTTGATTTCACATAAGTGTGATTGACTTGGAGTTACATTGTGTTGTTTAAGTGTTCCCTTTATTTTTTTGAGCAGTGTATATATATATATATATATATATATATATATAAATACATATATATGCTACAAATAAGTGTACAGGTGCGCTGGTGATTCTTACCTAATAGTTTCCAGTCCACAGGGAATAAATCTCTGGACTGCCGCACTGGTGTAACCAACACCGCTGCAATTCTCCAAGCACGCTCAGGACCCCTTGAGCAAAAGTATCTGGGAAGAACAAAATTTAGGAGAATGCGCCCATAGTGCAGATCAATTTATTTCATACAGAAGATAAAAATCAGAATACAGCACGGGTTAAGAGAGACTCGTACCCTGTAAGACCCACTCTTTGGGCTAGTTAAGCACATGTTAGGAATCCACAAGGCAAGACACCAAACCGCCGCAATCAAAGCCGGGACCGTGCACCGCACCGGTGAAAGCCGGACCCGTCAGGCCACTTGCAGAGGATGCAGTCGGGATGTGTAAGCCGAGTGAAGGAGGACACACGTCTGGCAACCCCCGCACACTCTAAGCTCTAATCTTAACCCTTTCCTGAGCTATCACTGTAGCAACAATTTACTAGAATATATATATATATATATATATATATATATACACACATTTATTTATTATTATTTTTAAATGCTGTTGACTGCTTCACAAAATATTTGTTATTGGGGTGCCAAATGTCAGAGACCAGATCCTAGCAGCCCCATTTCCAGTAGAGTATGATATACTCACCAATTTGGGAACCAGTGGTCTAACATGATCAGTTGACTCCTACAAGTGAACTACTCATCAGTACAATGACAAATATGTACATTGAACAAAAGCCAACCCTCACAGTGTTTTCTGTACAATAGCTGTGGTATGAAACCAACCCACAATAACACTGTAGCTATATATCTATAAAACAGTATTATTTACGTATTCAGCAATTTTACAACATATCCGCAGTAACATAAGCCCATTGATGGAAACAGCATGTGCAGAGGTGGTGACGAACAAAGATATTGTAGAACACAGACGTCCCTCTGGAGTTTTAAGTTTATTTCCCTGATTAGCAATTTGTTCTACACATGAGACCCAAACAGCTGACGGCGCACACACACCATCTCAGAGGCAAAAATTCTAATAGGGTGAGACTGGGAGATGCCGGCATTCTGTTTGATTGTTTCAGCTACTCTCCAGAGGGATGCCTGTGACTCGCAATATCTTTGTGCAACACCTCCTCTGCACATGATGTTTCCATTGATGGGCATCATTACTACACACTGGTAATTGCAAATTAATATTGCCTAGTTATGTTAGTTAGAGCCGTTAGGGAATTATATACTGTCTTGCAATCTTTCTGACAATCATTATTACCATTTTCCACACTCTTGTTACTACAGTACATTCTGCATTCCTCATCTGGCACTTTGGAGTGGTACCAGTCACACGTATTTGCAAAGAAAGGGGTAGTGCTGTCACAACAATAAGCAGATGCAAAATCTGGTGTATAAAACATTTTATATCACGTAACTTAGTCCCAGATTTTATCAAACGTTGGAGAGTGATAAATTGCACAGAGATAAAGTACCAGTCAATCAGCTCCTACCGGCCATGTTACAGGCTGTGTTTGAAAAATGACAGTGAGGAGCTGATTGGTTGGTACTTTATCACCGTGCAATTTATCACTCTCTAAGGCTTTATAAGGCTGGGCCTATCTACCAGCTAAAATAATAAAACATTAAGAGGCTGATGTACTAAGCCTTGGAGAGTAATAAAGTGGAGCAAAATAAAACTACCAACCAACCACGTGTAATTTTTCAAGCACAGTCTGTAACATGGCAGTTAGGAGCTAATTCACTTGTACTTTATCACTCTCCACTTTATCTCTCTCCAGAGCTTAGTACATCTCCCCCTAAATCAATTTAAAATGAACACACAACTGCAGTTGTCAAACTAGATCACGGTCCTCAAGGCAGTCCAGGTTTTAAGTTTATCCATGCTTGGCCACAGGTGATTTAATTAGCACCACAGTCAATCTGATTTAACCATCTGTGCAGTACCATGGATCTACCTAAAACCTGGACCATTGGGGTGCCTTGAGGACCAGATGTAGAACAATGCACACATCAGGGTCGATGAAATCTGGTTAAACAAACATGTTGGGTGGCCTCACTGTTCCTAGCATTTGGAGGCATTTACCTGGATTTTATGGACTTTACCTGGCACTTCAGATTTATTCTGCAATGCTTTGATCCCTATTTTTCTATAGGAAATCAATTTCTGAGATCTTTCTAGATCAGGGCTGGCCAAACCGGTCCTCGAGATCTACCAACAGTTCATGTTTTCCAGGCCTCCTAGAGATCTGTAGAATTGTCAGTTAGGAATGAATGCAGCACATCTTAATTAGTAATGACTACACCTGTGCACCAGCTAGGTGGTCTGGAAAATGTGAACCGTTGGTAGATCTCGAGGACCGGTTTGGCCAGCCCTGTTCTAGATGGATTCAGATAACCCTATATTGTAATTGGGGGTCCCTTGCCGTCTGAATAAAAATATTGTTTTATGGGTTTTACACCATAGTGTGTTTATATGTTTACTGTAGATTTTGCTCCCAGTAACCAGCATTTTTTGATACCTAGATTTGGAATATTGGCAAATGTCATCCGATAAGACTATTACGCAGTAATTTGTGACCATCTATAATGGTAATTTATTCAAATCTTAATCCTAAACAGCATCCTCAATAGCCTGTAAACTCCCCCTTCTGATTATTGGGGGTCATTCCGAGTTGATCGCAACCAGCAACTTTTTGCTGCTGGTGCGATCAACTAATCCCCACCTATGGGGGAGTGTATTTTAGCTTAGCAGGGCTGCGATCGCTTGTGCAGCCCTGCTAAGCAAAAAAAGTTTTCATCAACCTGGGAGTAAGGCTAGAGCTACTTACCCTGTGCGACGGATCCAGCGACGTTCCTCCCGGCTTTGACGTCAGATATCCACCCTCCGTTTGCCTGGACACGCCTGCGTTCGGATGACCACTCCCCGAAAACGGCATCCAACGGTGAGTAACCACCATGGAATGCCTCTCTGCTGTCAATCTTCATGCGATCGGCGCTGTGTATTCTTTTTTTCACTGTGCACGTCATTGCCCAGCGATGGACGTCGCCGGGCAATGACGCACGTGCGCAATGTGCATGCCACGCATGCACAGTTCCGACCCATTTGCACCGCAGCGAACAACCGCTGCGTGCGAACGGGTCTGAATAACCCCCATTGTGTGGATTTTAGCTAAGTGTACACTACACGGTTTGCTGAGGAACTTAGATAACCTTAATAAATATAAACCACATTCGTGCTCCAATCAACTGAGATAAAAACCTTTTGCTTCCACAAACTATTACATCAGCCAATGAGTGTTGGAGGGAGAAAGAGAGGGGAGCAAGAGAGAGTGTCAGAGAAAAAGGGAGAGAGAGTGTGTCAAGGAGCAAGGGAGGGAGAGTGTGTCAAGGAGCAAGGGAGAGAGGGTTTTATGGAAAAACGGAATGAGAGAGGAGCGAGAGAGGGATGAGATGGGATAGAGAGAGAGAAAATCTGGTAGAGAAATGGTGTCAGAGAGAGAGGGAGGAAGAGAGAACAAGAGAATGAGAGAGAGTGTCAGGGAGAGAGGGAGAGAGACAGTGTCAGAGGAAGGGATAGAGAAACAGTGCTAGGGAGAGAGGGTAAGATTGTCAGGAAGAGAGACAGTGTCAAGGAGACCGGGAGAGACACTGTCAGAGGGAGAGAAAGAGTGTCAATGAAGATGGGGAGAGAGAGAGACACCGTGTCAGAGAGAGATAGGGGTATATGCAATTGCGGTCGAATTGACGCGAAAGTCGAAAAACGGGGCATTTTCGACAAAAAAAAACATGTCGAATTGGATTCGTCAATGCAATACAGTACTTTTCGGCAAAATACCTGTCGTTTCAGATTTTTTGCAAATCGACATTTTCAAAATTCGACATGTCTGCAATGGTCAAAATGCGGCTTTTCGACAAAAGTATATTCAATTGAAGAATGACGATTCGACAACAGTGCTTTTCGACAGCAATTTCGTCATTTTCAGTCCGCCTCACTTTGTTGGCGGGATCTAATAAAAAATGTTTTAAAAATGTATTTTTTTTGGCTTTTTGGATTGCTGATAGCATATCTATTTATATTTGAAGGGATTATCTACTTGTTTTTTTTTTTTAACTCACAAGTATTATTTAATTGATTTTTAAAAGAATATTTTTTTTCTTCACTCTACTGAGGGAAATGTACCCATGATTTCACAGTTTTACCCAAGATACACTTCTTCAAAGCCACTCCAGTATTGGACCAGTTTACCCCACTCTAGCATGGACGTCCTACTTGTGATGTGGACCTGAACCACCGCCATGTTAGTCACTCTTTCAGGTGAGATTTATTGGCCAAAACTCCATCTTTTGGAGTAACCTGTGTATATGTGCAGTGTTGCTGGGACCTTTTGTTCTTTCCCAGGGTGGAGGAAACGCTCTCCAATTAGCTCCTCATTCTCTTCCACAGGTCTTGCGGAGTATCCTTCCCAAGGTGCAGGAACCAGCGTGGATGAAGTGACAGGACAATTCCCCTGCTGTACCTTGTGTTTGGATGACACAAATACCTGGAACCTCATACTATTCTCTTCCACAGGTCTTGCGTAGTATCCTTCCCAAGTTGCGTGGATGTGAAGGGACACGACTGTTCCCCTGATGTACCATGGGCAACCTACTTGTGATGTGGACCTGGACCTCTGCCATGTAGCAGACAACCCCCCTCAGGTGAGATGTATTGCCCAAAACCCCCTCTTGTCCAAGTCACCCCGGCATGTCCAAAGTACAGCCCTCCGGCATTTGCAAAACTGCACATCCAATCATGCCCTGACAGCAATGCTTACGCTGCATCAGGGAATGTTTGGATGTGTAGTTACTCAAGTGCCGGAGGGCTGCATTTGGGACAAAGGCCGCTGTAACCTGCTTGTGTCAGTACCTTTTCTTTTCCATACAAGGGTGACACTATTACCAATACCTGGAACCTCATACTATTCTCTTCCACAGGTCTTGCGTAGTATCCTTCCCAAGTTGCGTGGATGTGAAGGGACACGACTGTTCCCCTGATGTACCATGGGCGACCTACTTGTGATGTGGACCTGGACCTCCGCCATGTAGCAGACAACCCCCCTCAGGTGAGATGTATTGCCCAAAACCCCCTCTTGTCCAAGTCACCCCGGCATGTCCAAAGTGCAGCCCTCCGGCATTTGCAAAACTGCACATCCAATCATGCCCTGACAGCAATGCTTACGCTGCGTCAGGGAATGTTTGGATGTGTAGTTACGCAAGTGCCGGAGGGCTGCATTTGGGACAAAGGCCGCTGTAACCTGCTTGTGTCAGTACCTTTTCTTTTCCATACAAGGGTGACACTATTACCAATACCTGGAACCTCATACTATTCTCTTCCACAGGTCTTGCGTAGTATCCTTCCCAAGTTGCGTGGATGTGAAGGGACACGACTGTTCCCCTGATGTACCATGGGCGACCTACTTGTGCCACTGCATCTCATATTACATTTTATTTACTAATAATTTAAAGAAAAACACAAAACTTCTCATTTTAAAAAATTATTGAAGAAATAAATTGTATTTTATAATAAAAAAAAATGTAATAAAACAAAAAAAATCGTGTTTGTTCTTCTTTACATTCTTTTCTTGTGTAGATATCTGTGGAAAAAAAACATATTAAGTAAAGACACTAATGATGTCATGTTCATTCCTTTCCAAAGAACATTTGTGGAACCACACAGCCCAGCATGACCCATTGCTGGGCTGTGTGGTTCCACAAGGGCGGCGGTCCAAAGTGGAATAGTGGTGTCAGTGGTCAGCACTTTGACACGCCTGAACTTGTGGAACCACACAGCCCAGCATGACCCATTGCTGGGCTGTGTGGTTCCACAAGGGCAGGCGGTCCAAAGTGGAATAGTGGTGTCAGTGGTCAGCACTTTGACACGCCTGCACTTGTGGAACCACACAGCCCAGCATTACCCATTGCTGGGCTGTGTGGTTCCACAAGGGCGGCGGTCCAAAGTGGAATAGTGGTGTCAGTGGTCAGCACTTTGACACGCCTGCACTTGTGGAACCACACAGCCCAGCATGACCCATTGCTGGGCTGTGTGGTTCCACAAGGGCGGCGGTCCAAAGTGGAATAGTGGTGTCAGTGGTCAGCACTTTGACACGCCTGCACTTGTGGAACCATACAGCCCAGCATGACCCATTGCTGGGCTGTGTGGTTCCACAAGGGCAGGCGGTCCAAAGTGGAATAGTGGTGTCAGTGGTCAGCACTTTGACACGCCTGCACTTGTGGAACCACACAGCCCAGCATGACCCATTGCTGGGCTGTGTGGTTCCACAAGGGCGGCGGTCCAAAGTGGAATAGTGGTGTCAGTGGTCAGCACTTTGACACGCCTGCACTTGTGGAACCACACAGCCCAGCATGACCCATTGCTGGGCTGTGTGGTTCCACAAGGGCGGCGGTCCAAAGTGGAATAGTGGTGTCAGTGGTCAGCACTTTGACACGCCTGCACTTGTGGAACCACACAGCCCAGCATGACCCATTTCTGGGCTGTGTGGTTCCACAAGGGCAGGCGGTCCAAAGTGGAATAGTGGTGTCAGTGGTTAGCACTTTGACACGCCTGCACTTGTGGAACCACACAGCCCAGCATGACCCACAAGGGCAGGCGGTCCAAAGTGGAATAGTGGTGTCAGTGGTTAGCACTTTGACACGCCTGCACTTGTGGAACCACACAGCCCAGCATGACCCATTGCTGGGCTGTGTGGTTCCACAAGGGCAGGCGGTCCAAAGTTTCTTGAATATATACATTGAAACATGGCTTTACTCACCTTGGTACGCACAACACGAACTACGCCGTCCACTTCAATTTTCCACCCAATCCTATGAATAAGCCAAAAAACAAACACTAGTGAATAGTAAATTCACACAACAGTGAAAGCCTATTGTACACCAATACAAAAAGGAGTTTTTTGTAAAAAAAAAAAAAAAGTGGTATCAGAATAGCTCTTTGGCCCATCATACATGTAGCCACAAGGAGCTTTCATCCGTTACCACACGCGCCCGCATACATGCCCGCGCATGTATGCCTAGACATAAAGCTCCTTGGTAGTACCCGGTCACGGGTGGGGGAGCCCAACATAAATATAAAACAATAGTAAGGAAAAAAAAACTAATGGGAGGGGGAGAAAGGGATACATGAAAAACATAAGAGTAAATAAAACAATACGACCGGGCTTATTGTGGTTGTCCGTCCGGATCCTCTTCTTCCTCCTGATGGGGCGTCGATGCCCTGGGCGACTGGGGAGTGTGTTGACTTGGCCTCGGTGGCCGTGCGGGTGTAGATGTTGTGGCCGGTGTTGGTGGTGGAGGCATCTGGTGGGTGGGGTACATCCCTGTATATCCTTGGTACAGCTGTGACCGTCTATACCAGGATGGTGGTGGAGGAAGGGAAGGAGGCGTCCATTTGGCTTGTGATGGCGGAAGTGGTGGTTCACCAGCGTGTTGATGAGCTGGCTCTGGGAGCTTATCGTACATCATCTGCATTGTGGTTGCGATGATCTGTTGGCTGGCTGCCGAATGTCGTTGGCTCTCCGACATGTTGTCAACGCTGTGTGCCAGGCATGATGTGTTCTCCACCAGCCGGTTGATGGATGTGGACAGAATGTGAAGGATGTCCATAGTCTCCCTGTGATCTTCTCTTCTGGTCTTTTGCATTTCGGCCGTGCTGTCAGCATGAGCCTTTTGCATTTCAACCAGACTGTTTGCCATCTTCTCCATTATCTTCTCAATGGCGTCCAGTCTGGTTCCAACGACATTCGTGTAAGTATCCTGGCGGGAAGTAATCTCGGCTGCCAGGGTGTGTACCCTCTGAACATTTGAGGGATCCTGCCCTTCCTGTACGTCTGCCACCAATTGCATTTTGCAGCTGAAAAGAAAATTAGAAATTAGTATACACATTCATACATTTGTTTGAAGGCTCACAATTTGATAATTACTCACACAGGGATGTAGAAACAGCGGGCTGCTGCACTTCCACCTCGTCGTCCGACGAATCCTGTAGGAGATCCGGCCTGTAGTAGGGACCAATCCCCGATGCAAGTCCGCCGCTGGTCCGTGGCACCTCTGTTTGAAAAATAAAAAAATAAAATAAAGTTAATAAACTATAAAAAAATGGCGACCCCCCCCCCCCCCCCCCAAAAAAAAACCCCAAAAATAAAAACCTACTCCATCCTGTGGTGCCGCTGCTCCAGGAGCTTCACTGATACGTCTGCACGGCTGTCTTCAAACCCAAGAAAAGTCTTGTCCGTTAACCCTGTAGACTCAAACAGTTCGGGTGATGGGTCCACAAGGGTAGTGTCTTGTTGAGGCTCTTCGGTCACAGTCCCAGAGCTCCTGGAGAGATGACGAGCTGGTGATGGCCTGCGCGCAGGAGATGTAGTTTGGCGCCCAGCTGGTGGTGTGGTCGCCGACGGTGTCTGGCGCACAGGTGACGTTCCGCGCGCTGATGTCTGGCGCGCAGGTGATGGTCTGCGCGCTGACGATGTCTGGCGCACAGGTGACTTTCTGCGCGCTGACGTCTGGCACGCAGGTGACTTTCTGCGCGCTGACGATGTGTGGTGCACAGGTGATGATCTGCGCGCTGCCGATGCTTGCTGCGCAGGTGATGGTCCGCGCGCTGCTGTCGATGCCTGCTGCGCAGGTGATGGTCCGCGCGCTGGCGATGTCCTGCGCGCAGGTGATGTCCTCTGGGCAGGCGTGTCTGGGGAAAAAGAACAAACACATTAGCAAATAAAAAAATATAAAAATAAAAAAAAAGATTAGTGCAGCTCATCTGAATGTATTCTTACCATCAGGCCTCCTTTTGGACTGCTTGTCTCCCGCCGTCTTCCGTCTTCTGGGCGGTTCTTCCTCCTCTGGAAAGCCAGCAGGACGGCTAGAGTCCACACCTCCGCGAACTCCTTCGACCATGGCAGGGTTCATGCGCCTTTTAATAACGTTCTCCCAGGGTAGCCACTTCAGCAGATTGAGAGCCGGACCACCTCCCGTAGCTGTCTCATGTCGGCGCTGAATCCCCATCTTCTTCTTGGTCTGTCTGCGGCAATCACTGTACCGCTTCATGCAGTTTCTGGTGCTCCGGTGGTTTCCAGATACTGCAGTGACTTGTCTCACGATGGCATCCCAGATGTTTTGCTTGGTCTTAGCTGCTGTGGTCTGTGCCCTTGGTCCATACAGAACGTCGTAGGACCTGTCGACGCCATCCACTAGGGCACAGTTTTCCGCCTCAGTGTATCTGGGTCCACGCGGCTTCTTCGGTCCTGCATCTTCACCAGAGGCTTCCTCCTCCGACTGCTCCTCTGGCTGGCTTCTTGCCTTTAGGGATTAAAAAACAAACAAACATGCATTTACTAAGATCGGTATGTACCTGTGAGTGTCAGTATCCCTGGCAGTGCGCAAAAATACCTGTAGGTGTGCATGGCAGTGCGCAAACTAGGGTGTGTCAAGTTGGAAGCTATTGTGTCTGCAGGTGTTGTCAGTATTTACCTTTCTAGGCTTTTTCTTTTTCTTTGACTTCTCCATTTGGTCCCTTGACGACCGCGGCTGGTCACTGCATGCCTGGTCGGTCGTATCCTCCTCCTGGGTCGGCTCCCACTCCTCATTGCTATGCAGGGAAAGTTCTTCTGAGGGTTGTGGGGAAGGGGGGGGATCGGGCCCGCTTGTCCCTGGACATCTCTGTTGTAAAAAGAGAGAATATATATTTTTACAAATTTAACACACATTATAAAATTACATGCAACCACACGTCATGCTGCTGGGACCCCAGTTCTCAAGCAGGACCAAACACACACATAAAAAAAAAAAAAAGGATAGAAAAAAAAACAGCCAAATAAGCCAAAACCCCCGTACAAGCATCCCTGCACATACTGGAGGTCAACCAGTGCTAACACAAAATGGATGACACAAACAAAATGGCTGACACAAACAAAATGGCTGAAACACAGTCACCCCAAACAAGCCAAAAAGCATCCCTGCACATGCTGGAGATACACCAGTGCTGAAATAGGAGCAAAAAAACATGTTTGGCAAACAAACGACATGACATGTCGACCGCATGGCTGACACAAACTTGCTCCAAGTCACCCCAAACAAACCAAAAAGCATCCCTGCACATGCTGGAGATACACCAGTGCTAAAATAGGAGCACAAAAACATGTTTGGCAAACAAACGACATGACATGTCGACCGCATGGCTGACAAACTTGCTCCAAGTCACCCCAAACAAGCCAAAAAGCATCCCTGCACATGCTGGAGATACACCAGTGCTAAAATAGGAGCAAAAAAACATGTTTGGCAAACAAACGACACGACATGTCGACCGCATGGCTGACACAAACTTGCTTCAAGTCACCCCAAACAAGCCAAAAAGCATCCCTGCACATGCTGGAGGTACACCAGTGCTAAAATAGGAGCAAAAAAACATGTTTGGCAAACAAACGACATGACATGTCGACCGCATGGCTGACACAAACTTGCTCAAAGTCACCCCAAACAAGCCAAAAAAACATCCCTGCACATGCTGGAGGTACACCAGTGCTAAAATAGGAGCAAACAAAGCTGTTTTGGCAAACAAACGACATCACATGTCGACCGCATGGATACCGACACACTCTAAAATCACCCCAAACAAGACAAAAAACATCCCTGCACATGCTGGAGGTACACCAATGCAAAAGCATGACCCAAAAAGTCATTTTATGAAAAAAAAAAAAAAAAAAAAAAAAAAAACAACTTGAAAAACTACCCCAAAACACAAAACTCCAAAAAAAAAAAAAAAAATGCAGCAATACAAGCAGGAGCTATACACATACCTGCACACATATATATATACATACCCCAAACACCCCAAAGACATACCCCAAACACCCCATGTACACCTCATGGCAACCCCCACTACACAAAAACATACATGCAACACCAGACCCAAATGTGGTACTTACCTAAAAATGTAGAAATCGCTCCAAAAACAACTCTCCTCCGGGGTAACAGGTATCCTCCTGTCTGTCCTGGATTAAAGCCTGCTGGGTGTCCAAACGATACCACAGCAAACAACCAATTTGCTAGCTCTGCACCTCCACACACCTCTCTGCAGGTTCACAAAATGGCTGCTGAGCACGCAGCAAACAAGCCCTAATAAAGGGCTCAAAACGGCGGGAAGTCGAATTCAGGACGCCCACTACTCGACGATTGGTCCGTTATTCGACAAGGGGAGTGTCGAATGCGTTTTGTATTGAATATGCTGAATTCATGGTCCCGGCGGGAGGGCTGCGGCTGTCGAGTACAGTCGAATTTTAAAACGGACGAAAAAAGGCGCAATTCGTCCGGAATTGCATATACCCCATAGTGTTCAGAAAAGAAGGACAGTGTCAAGGAGAGGAAGAGAGACAGTGTCAAGGAGACCGGGAGACACTCTGTCAGAGGGAGAGAAAGAGTGTCAATGAAGATGGAGAGAGAGAGAGAGAGAGTGTTCATAATAGAAGGACAGTGTCAAGGAGAGGAAGAGAGACAGTGTCAGAATGAGAGGGAGAAATAGACAGTGTCAGGGAGAGAGACAGTGTCAGAGGGAGAGAGAGTGTCAAGGATAGACTGAGAGAGAGAGACAGTGTCAGAGAAAGAGAGATAGATAGTATTCAGAATAGAGAGACAGTGTCAGGGAGGAAGAGAGAAAGGTAGAGAGAGACAGTGTCAGGGAGAAATGAAGAGACAGTGTCAGAGAGAGAGTGGGAGTTTCAGGGAGAGAGTGAGGGAGAGAGGAGCATGAAAGAGAGAGGGGGAGCGAGCACTACCTGACTACTACAGCGCACTCACAGCCACAGTAGGGGTGGCCATCGACCATTGATGATTTAAAATAATCAATGGTTTGTGGCCAATGGTGAATACTTTTACCATCAATGGGAGAGTGTCACGGTTGTTGGTACTTGTGGAACCGAACAAGGTCTAGTAGCTGATTGGCTGGAGTCCCGAGGATGGAATAGTGCGGGCTTGATATATGACCTGCTCATACAGACGTGGCAGGTTCAGCTAAAGTCTATGGCTGGCCACAGGTGTTTGTACAACTACGAGGACCTGGAACACTGGGGATACCACTGCAATGATATTTGAGTGACACTTGTGGTAGAAACTGATAGCTGGAAGCTGGGATTGAACCAGTGGTTTAGGATAGCTGGAAGCTGGGATTGAACCAGCAGTACTGGATAGCTGGAAGCTGGGATTGAACTAGCAGTACTGGATAGCTTGAAGCTGGGATTGAACCAGCGGTACTGGATAGCTGGATAGGATACTCAGTGATGCAGGCTTGCAGATATACTGGAGATTGTATTGACCAGCGGTGCAGGTTTACAGGTATACTGGATATGAGATAACTAGCGGTGCAGGTTTGCAGATATCCTTGAGATGAGATAACCAGTGGTGCAGGTTTGCAGATATCCTAGAGATGAGATAACCAGCAGTGCAGGTTTGCAGATATCCTGGAGATAGGAGTCAGGAAGTGCTGAAGTTGGTTATGCACTGCCTCTTTAAGCAGGAGATTGCAGGAGCTCTCTACAGGCTTGAGAACAACAAAGCACTGACAGCTTCCCAGTACTTGGAGCTGGAATATATACCCCTTGCTCTCTGGTGATAGGCTGAAGGGATCACATGTCAGGGAAACTACCTGGTTGGAGAGTTCTCTGCAGAGTCAGCTGATCAAGAAGTAACATGCAGTACTCCAGACTAGGCTTCAGAGTGGACTGAGGCCTAGCAGGCCGGGAAGGAGCTGAAGCCTAACTATCCTGAAATGGATGCTGTGACTGACAGCGCGGGACACCGGATGGACCAGCGAATGGCAGACAGCGTTTTGACTGCGCCACAAGTAGGTCAAAGTGTGACTGGGAAGCGCTGTAAACCTCCGTTTTGTGACAGAGAGAACCAGATGGATTCTCGCCATCGATAGTAGAGAGCTACCGAATTATTATTATTTTTTTGTCCAAGTGTCGAGACACAGAACTTTGCCTTGTCCCAAACAAGCCCTTTCCAGGCTCTGGTTAGCATGCAGCTCATTCAACACTAATGATAAAACCATCAATGGTTCCCTTACAGATGGTTTAACACCATCAAGGTTATCCATCAATGGTACCATCAATGCTGACCAGCAATGTATAACCCACCGATGGCCATCCCTAGCACAGGTCTCGGATGGGGCAATCACTTCACGGCATTTGGTCCCCGCCCCCTAAATACCCACGAAAAACAGCACTGCACTGCCCTGATGCCAAGAGCAGGCCATGCTGGGGCAAAGTTTGCTGCAGTGTGGGGGCCCATCACTGCATACTCTGTGGCTGCAGCCTGTGGGCATGCTATCATTGGCAGCCACTTTGTCCAGTGGGTAGGGGTGCAGGAGGAGCAGTGGGCCCTGGAAGCAGCTCGGGACCCATAACAGCTGCACCTCCTGCAGTTACAACACTGTTTCTTTCCCACAATATCTTAAGGGCAAATAAACCAATATTCTGCACACCTACTATATATTGCACAGCTCATCAACATTTATTCTGTTAACATTACATATATTGTATATTATTGCCTAAAAATTCTGTCTGATGCCTTTTAATATCTGCAGCATCCATCATATCACCATTTCCAGCACCAACATACTAGTTGCAGTACTGTACTAGAGTCTTCCTCAAAACTGACAGATAGGGGTAATGTGTCAGCTTTATTATTGAGTGACCCCGGATGATAACAAAGTTTAAAATCAAAACAAGTACAGAACATCACCCAACGTGCTTGTCATGTGTTGGGACATTGTGCATATTTGAGATACAGTACAGTAAATTTTAATGGTCTGTAAATACTTATCTGGATACACAGCACGCTCTAGAAGATAACGACATTCTTCGAATGCAACTTTTATGGCCAAAAGTTCTTGATCACCGATTCCATAATTGCGTTAGGCTGTAATCTTCTGATCTTTAAGATAGGACTGCACCAATGCCCACTTTAGACACTTCCACTTCGACAATAAATGGACGATAGATATCTGGCTGACATAGTATAGGAGTACATGTGAATGCTTGTTTCAGAGATTTGAAAGAGGCATCTGCCTGGGTGGACCAAATGAAAGGGGTCTTTATCTTTTTTTCGGCAACTCGGTAATGGGAGCCACTAGTGTAGAGAAATGAATTTGTTATAGAAATTTGCAAATCCCAAAAAGCATTGTACCCCTTTAAGTGTTGTAGGGGCTGGCCAATCCAGAATTGATTGGACTTTTTCAGGATCTATTTTCTGATCTGATCCAGAGATAATTTTACCAAGAAATGGTATTGTCGGTACCTCAAAGGTGCATTTTTCCAGTATACAATAGAGATGATTCTTCCTGAGTCTGGTAAGAAATTCATAGACTTGAGCAAGATGAGTGAACAAACCTTTAAAAAAGCACAATATCATCTAGGTAAACTACTAAACATTTATAGAGTAAGTCTGAATATTTCATTGACATAGTGCTGGAAAACAGCAGGGGCATTACACAGACTAAATGGCATCACTAAAATACTCATAATGCCCCTCTCGTGTGTTGAACATGGTTTTCTATTCATCTCCGGTGTCACTATTCCGGCGCGGCGATTTTTCAGATACGCCAATCTGAGAACACTGCCCGCGACACCTTACTGATTACCTCAGCATGTGTGGTAAATCCACGTGGTAACTGCCACCAGCAGAAGTACCAGTTGCTGCATCAGCCAAGCTAAGTGACTTTTAAAGGGATCAAGCCCTGGGCGAGCTTCTGCTCTCACCCGCACACAAAATTATTCATACGGAAAAATTAGATACCATGAGCCTCTCTAGGCTTTGAGTGTGAAAACACAAATTCCAGAACTACGATTAAGACATTTAATCCAAGTCAAAACATCGCTAATTACAATTTCAAGAAATAAAAATAAGGAAAGAAAAAGGGCCAACGCTCAGATCACCTGTAGCGTCTAACGCTGGATAAGTGAGGTCTCTCTGCATATCCTGGACATTATAGAATCCAATCTCTCTCCGGATGCCACCTCATGATAAATGACAATCTCTTAATCTGTGCTTCTCATATTTACGCACATGCTGCAGCTCACCTCCTCCCTCCTTGGGATTCCTTTACCCTCCCAAAACCAGCAGGAATTGAGTCTCAGCTTATACTGGGCTTCTGGGATTTTCTAGTAGGGGCTGATGCTCTTATTTCTTATTGCTTGTTTGATGCTTAGAGATTTGGTCTGGTAACGAGCCTGAACTGTTTTTTTTTTCATCTTTATGGCTTGCGTTGCAGCTGTGGACTGGGGTTTACAACTTTGTCTCAGGGAGATCAGGACACACCCTTCTGGCCAAAGCGTCTCTGAGGGATTCCCCCCAGGCACTTACTGTAAATGCATTCTACAAGCCCACTCTGGTTTCCTGCATCAAAGGGTATCTGACACCTATGTCTGTACTTTAAACAAGCTCTGTCCCAGCAGAGCAATTAGGTTTCAACTAGTGATGTGCACCGGACATTTTTTCGGGTTTTGTGTTTTGGTTTTGGATTCGGTTCCGCGGCCGTGTTTTGTATTCGGACGCGTTTTGGCAAAACCTCCCTGAAAATTTTTGGTCGGATTCGGGTGTGTTTTGGATTCGGGAGTTTTTTTTACAAAAAACCCTCAAAAACAGCGTAAATCATAGAATTTGGGGGTCATTTTGATCCCATAGTATTATTAACCTCAATAACCATAATTTCCACTCATTTCCAGTCTATTCTGAACACCTCACAATATTATTTTTAGTCCTAAAATTTGCACCGAGGTCGCTGAATGACTAAGCTAAGCGACCCAAGTGGCCGACACAAACACCTGGCCCATCTAGGAGTGGCACTGCAGTGTCAGACAGGATGGCAGATTTAAAAAATAGTCCCCAAACAGCACATGATGCAAAGAAAAAAGAGGTGCAATGAGGTAGCTGTGTGACTAAGCTAAGCGACCCAAGTGGCCAACACAAACACCGGCCCATCTAGGCGTGGCACTTCAGTGTCAGACAGGATGGCAGATTTAAAAAATAGTCCCCAAACAGCACATGATGCAAAGAAAAAAAGAGGTGCAATGAGGTAGCTGTGTGACTAAGCTAAGCGACCCAAGTGGCCAACACAAACACCTGGCCCATCTAGGAGTGGCACTGCAGTGCCAGACAGGATGGCAGATTTAAAAAATAGTCCCCAAACAGCACATGATGCAAAGAAAAAAAGAGGTGCAATGAGGTAGCTGTGTGACTAAGCTAAGCGACCCAAGTGGCCAACACAAACACCTGGCCCATCTAGGAGTGGCACTGCAGTGTCAGACAGGATGGCAGATTTAAAAAATAGTCCCCAAACAGCACATGATGCAAAGAAAAAAAGAGGTGCAATGAGGTAGCTGTGTGACTAAGCTAAGCGACCCAAGTGGCCAACACAAACACCTGGCCCATCTAGGAGTGGCACTGCAGTGTCAGACAGGATGGCAGATTTAAAAAATAGTCCCCAAACAGCACATGATGCAAAGAAAAAAAGAGGTGCAATGAGGTAGCTGTGTGACTAAGCTAAGCGACCCAAGTGGCCGACACAAACACCTGGCCCATCTAGGAGTGGCACTGCAGTTTTCTAACGAGAGGATGAGTGCTTCCATCCTCATGTGAATCTGAACCACTAGCCATGAACATAGGCCAGGGCCTCAGCCGTTCCTTGCCACTCCGTGTTGTAAATTACATATTGGCAAGTTTACGCTTCTCATCAGACGCTTTTAATTTTGATTTTTGGGTAATTTTACTGAACTTTTGTTTTTTGGATTTTACATGCTCTCTACCATGACATTGGGCATCGGCCTTGGCAGACGATGTTGATGGCATTTCAACGTTTCGGCCATGACTAGTGGCAGCAGCTTCAGCACGAGGTGGAAGTGGATCTTGATCTTTCCCTATTTTACCCTCCACATTTTTGTTCTCCATTTTTTAATGTGTGGAATTATATGCCAGTAGTATATCAATAGCAATGGCCTACTGTACCGTACTGCTGTATATTATATACTGGTGGTCAGCAAAATTATGCACTGTCCTCCTACTACTGCGCACAACAACTAAAATGCACCACAGGTATGGATGGATAGTATACTTGACGACACAGAGGTAGGTAGAGCAGTGGACTACTGTACCGTACTGCTATATATTATATACTGGTGGTCAGCAAAATTATGCAATGTCCTCCTACTACTGCGCACAACAACTAAAATGCACCACAGGTATGGATGGATAGTATACTTGACGACACAGGGGTAGGTAGAGCAGTGGACTACTGTACCGTACTGCTATATATTATATACTGGTGGTCAGCAAAATTATGCACTGTCCTCCTACTACTGAGCACAACAACTAAAATGCACCACAGGTATGGATGGATAGTATACTTGACGACACAGGGGTAGGTAGAGCAGTGGCCTACTGTACCGTACTGCTATATATTATATACTGGTGGTCAGCAAAATGATGCACTGTCCTCCTACTACTGAGCATAACAACTAAAATGCACCACAGGTATGGATGGATAGTATACTTGACGACACAGGGGTAGGTAGAGCAGTGGACTACTGTACCGTACTGCTATATATTATATACTGGTGGTCAGCAAAATTATGCACTGTCCTCCTACTACTGCGCACAACAACTAAAATGCACCACAGGTATGGATGGATAGTATACTTGACGACACAGGGGTAGGTAGAGCAGTGGACTACTGTACCGTACTGCTATATATTATATACTGGTGGTCAGCAAAATTATGCACTGTCCTCCTACTACTGCGCACAACAACTAAAATGCACCACAGGTATGGATGGATAGTATACTTGACGACACAGGGGTAGGTAGAGCAGTGGACTACTGTACCGTACTGATATAATACTGGTGGTCACTGGTCAGCAAAATTCTGCACTGTCCTCCTATTATATACTACAATGCAGCACAGATATGGAGCGTTTTTCAGGCAGAGAACGTATATTACTGGTGGTCACTGGTCAGCAAAACTCTGCACTGTCCTCCTACTATATACCGGTGGTCCCCAGTCCCCACAATAAAGCACACTGAGCACAGATATTTGCAGCACACTGAGCACAGATATGGAGCATTTTTCAGGCAGAGAACTTAGATATTTTCAGCACACTGAGCACAGATATTTGCAAGCACACTGAGCACAGATATTTGCAGCACACTGAACACAACTGAGAGAACGCTGCACACGTCCTCTCCCTATCATCTCCAATGCACGAGTGAAAATGGCGGCGACCCGCGGCTCCTTATATAGAATACGAATCTCGCGAGAATCCGACAGCGGGATGATGACGTTCGGGCGCGCTCGGGTTAACCAAGCAAGGCGGGAGGATCCGAGTCTGCCTCGGACCCGTGTAAAATGGGTGAAGTTCGGGGGGGTTCGGATTCCCGAGGAACCGAACCCGCTCATCTCTAGTTTCAACCAGTGGTCAGCATAATTTCTCTTGACAGCATCTTAATTGTTTATCGAAGGTTAACCGAGACCAATTGATTTGCATTGGTTCATCTTCCACCGGAGGAGGAGATTTGTTTCTGGGTATTATTCTTAGTTTAGGCTGCTCAGTTTTACTCTTCTCAAGCATACGCTCACAATATTTCAAATCCACCTTGTTACATAAGTATATTAATTAATTCAATTTTGCGAGGTCACGGGTTCCCAAATTGTCTTTGATTCTGTCTGATAACCCATTCCAAAAAGCTGCAATTAGTGTATCCTCATTCTAACTGAGCTCTGAAGATAATGTGTGAAACAAAATGAAATATTGACTCATGGATCTAGACCCTTGTCGAAGTCTGAGAATTTCTATAAAAGCAAAGGTAGATCTACCGGGCTCATCTAAATTATTTCAGAATATGGAAATGAAGTCATCATAATTGGACAGGAGAGGATTATTTTTTTCCCATAATGGAGATACCTGTCACGATCCGGGTATCTGGACGCCATTATTTACCTTTCAGGTGTCTCCTAAGGCTGGCTCAGCGTCCTAGGCCCGGTTCCCAGCTATGTTGCTAGCATTCATATGTCATGTCTCATCTTTGCTGATCCGTGGATATTGTCCTTCCAATGCCCGGGCGACTGGCATGGCATCACCTGCCGGCGGGGCCTCGGCATCGTCTCCTATTCTCAATGCACTACAGGGTATGTGGCACTCTTCACCTACTGCGGCCGCGGCCGTCCATGTTGAAGGTTTGAGACGCAAGTCGGCGTTCTCTGTGTTCACCGCCGCCATTACAGAGGAATCTCCATGTGGTGTTACAAACAAGGTTTCCCTCCACTGGCCGGTATGGGCGCAGCCATCTTAGTTCTAGTCACATGATCCTGACCTCCAATCCATAGCTCCGCTGAAGTCTGCCTAATTGCTCATCCAATCCCTGCATACCTAAGGGTATAAAGGGATTGAGCCTGCACCAGGAAATCGTCAGTGCTTTGGTTGTCAAACCTTGTTTCCAGTCTCTCTCTCCTGTGGTTGTTTTCATTCCAGGTTTCCAGCTCCTGTTTCCAGTTACCACTAAGAGACCCGCACCAGCTTACCACCTTGCGGTGCAGCCTGACTCTACAGTCTTCTGTGTTTGCTCCAGCTTCCAGCTACAGTTTCATCTGCTTCCAGCGGTCAGCTTCCAGCAGTGATCAGCTTCCTTAAAGAGCCGGTGCTTCTCCAGCGGTTACCTGCATACCATCGGTACCCGCAAAACATCGGTACCCGCACACCATCGGTTCCTATATCCTCGCTCCCTAGCTTCATTCTACTATTTGGCTGGTTCCATCCAGCATCCACTCCATGTTCTAACACCTGGCTGGTTCCATCCAGCGTCCACAGCAGCTACCTCAACTACAGTGTTACCGGCTTCCAGTGATACATCTGCTGGTGTGTTCCTTGGCTACACTTAATACTACGGACGGGTCTGGTAAGGACATTCCATCTCTGGGACATTAAGAACTGTACCTACTGCTACCAGTACCCTGTGGCCATTGCCAAACCCATAGTTATCCAGGAACTGTTTTATCATATCTGCTGTATATCTTCATTCATTTATCACTGCTGTGAATACATGGAGTTCTGTTAATAAACTTTTATTGACTTTTAATCCTGGTTGTCGTGGTCACGCCTTGGGCAACCTTTCTACAGCTTACTCATATGTCCAGGGGTCTGATTAAACCTCCGAAGTTTAGTTTCACCTCAGCCCCTACAACTGAGGCTTCTTCCTGTCAGCTCAGGCCCTCAGTTGTGACAGTAAGCACTGACCATATGAATCCAGCCGGAGACCAGGATCAAGCGGCCAGGCCAATGCAAGAACTGGCAGCCAGACTCGAACATCAGGAGGCTGCACAAGGCCACATCATCCGCTGTCTCCAGGATCTCTCTACTCGGCTGGATGGGATCCAAACGACCCTCCGTGGATCAGGGGCGTCCGGTGCGTCCACCACAGTGACACCAGTTGTGACCCCACCCACCTTGCCCATTTCTGCTCCACGTCTTCATCTTTCAACGCCAGCAAAATTTGATGGATCTCCAAGATTTTGCAGGGGATTTCTCAATCAATGTGAAATACATTTCGAGCTACAACCTGGCAGTTTCCCTAGTGAACGCACTAAAATTGCTTATATTATTTCCCTCCTTAGTGGCTCAGCCCTTGATTGGGCATCACCTTTATGGGAGAAATCCGACACCCTGTTGTCCTCATATATTGACTTTGTAACGACATTCAGGTGCATCTTCGACGAGCCAGGCCGTGTAACTTCAGCTTCTTCCGAGATTCTTCGTTTACGCCAAGGAACGCGTACTTTGGGACAGTACCTAATACAGTTCAAGATCCTGGCATCCGAACTGGCATGGAACGATGAAGCCCTGTATGCTGCATTCTGGCATGGCTTATCTGAACGCATCAAGGACGAATTAGCTACCAGAGACTTGCCCTCTAAGTTGGATGAGCTAATATCTCTATGTACAAAAGTTAATCTACGGTTCAGAGAAAGAGCAACTGAGTGGGGAAGGTCATCTATCCCAAAATCTTCTGCTCCTCCTCGTCAACCGTCTCCATCTAAAGATGAGCCCATGCAAATTGGTCGTTCCCGTCTATCTCCAGCTGAGCGTCGAAGACGTCTTTCTGAGTCCCTCTGTCTTTACTGTGCAGCTCCGTCTCATGCAATCAATGCCTGTCCCAAACGTCCGGGAAACTTCAAGTCCTAGCCCGCCAAGGAGAGGGCCGGCTAGGAGTAATGCTCTCCTCTCCATCTCCTCAGGATTGTAATCTCCCAGTCTCGCTTCAAATTGCTCAACGTTATAGGAACATCATTGCCCTCCTAGATTCCGGAGCAGCTGGGAATTTCATAACTGAAGCCTATGTTAAACGGTGGTCCCTACCCACTGAGAGACTTTCCTCATCCATATCTTTGACTGCCGTGGATGGCAGTAAGATTTTTGATACAGTTATTTCTTTAAGAACTTTACCAGTTCGTCTGAGAGTAGGAGTTCTTCACTCAGAATTAATTTCTTTTCTAGTTATTCCAAGAGCCACACATCCAGTGGTTTTGGGCCTTCCATGGCTTCCCCTCCATAACCCATCGATTGACTGGACGACTACTCAAATCCTGGCATGGGGTCCTTCCTGTACTGAGACCTGTTTGTCCAAAGTGCTTCTTGTAAGTTCTTCCTCCTCCAAGTCGTTTGATGTTCCACCTCCTCCGTATCAAGATTACACGGATGTGTTCAGTAAAGCTTCTGCCGATATCCTTCCTCCTCATAGGGAATGGGACTGTCCAATCGATCTCATCCCGGGGAAGGTTCCACCTCGAGGCCGAACCTATCCGTTGTCTTTACCAGAAACGCATTCTATGGAAGAATATATTAAGGAGAATCTGGCGAAGGGTTTCATTCGACCTTCTTCCTCCCCAGCTGGTGCAGGTTTCTTCTTCGTTAAGAAGAAAGACGATGGCCTGCGGCCATGCATCGACTACAGAGGCTTGAACGACATCACTGTCAAGAACAGATATCCTTTACCCTTGATTACAGAATTCTTCGATCGAGTTAGCGGAGCAACCATCTTCACGAAATTAGATTTGAGGGATGCCTACAACCTCATCCGGATCCGAGAGGGTGACGAGTGGAAGACCGCATTTAACACCCGTGATGGACATTATGAGTACCTCGTCATGCCTTTTGGATTAAGTAATGCTCCAGCTGTCTTCCAGCATTTCGTGAATGAGATCTTCAGAGACATCTTATATCGCCATGTCGTGGTTTATCTGGATGATATACTTATCTTTGCCAACAATCTGGAAGAACATCGTTTCTGGGTAAAGGAAGTTCTATCCCGACTCCGTGTCAATCATCTCTATTGCAAATTGGAGAAGTGTGTTTTTGAAGTTAAATCCATTCCGTTTCTAGGCTACATTGTGTCCGGTTCCGGACTAGAGATGGATCCTGAGAAACTACAAGCAATCCAGAATTGGCCGATACCTTTAACCCTCAAAGGGGTCCAGAGATTTTTAGGTTTCGCCAATTATTACAGAAAGTTTATACAAGACTTTTCCACCATTGTGGCACCTATCACTGCGTTAACCAAGAAGGGTGCTAACCCGTCCAAGTGGTCTGAAGAAGCTATGCAAGCCTTTCATCTATTAAAGCAACGATTCATCTCTGCTCCGGTTTTGAAACAGCCCGACATCAACTCACCTTTCATGCTTGAGGTGGATGCCTCTTCCATTGGAGTAGGGGAGGTGCTATCCCAGAGAGCTAAAGATGGCCATCTACATCCTTGCAGCTTCTTCTCCCGGAAGTTTTCTCCAGCTGAGCGCAACTATGCCATTGGCGATCAGGAGTTGCTGGCAATCAAACTCGTTCTGGAGGAGTGGAGATACCTGCTGGAGGGAGCTTCTCATTCTGTTACCATACTTACCGATCACAAGAATCTTTTGTATTTGAAAGGCGCACAATGTCTTAATCCTCGTCAGGCCAGATGGGCACTTTTCTTTTCTAGGTTCAACTTTAAACTCTAGTTTTGTCCGGGCTCTCAGAATCGCAAGGCCGATGCCCTTTCCCGCTCTTGGGAGCAAGAAAATGAGTCGGAGTCTTCTGACAAGCATCCTATTATCAATCCGTTGGCATTCTCCATGGTAAGGATGGACTCTACGCCCCCACCAGGGAAAAGTTTTGTGAAGTCGGTGTAAAGGAAGAAGCTCATGCATTGGGCACATGCTTCCCGTTTTGCCGGACATACAGGCATTCAGAAAACCCTTGAGTTCATCTCTAGGTCTTATTGGTGGCCAACTCTGAAGAAGGACGTCATGGAGTTTATTGCTTCTTGCCCAAAGTGTGCCCAACACAAAGTATCCCGCCAGTCGCCTGCGGGGCAACTGGTTCCATTATCTGTTCCCCGTCGACCGTGGACCCATTTGTCGATGGACTTCGTCACAGACCTGCCTATGTGCAACAAGTTTAATACTATCTGGGTAGTGGTAGACCGGTTTACCAAGATGGCACATTTCATTCCCCTCACCGGTCTTCCGTCAGCTTCCAAGTTGGCTCAAGTATTCATTCAGGAAATCTTCCGACTACACGGTCTTCCCGAGGAGATCATCTCTGATAGAGGAGTACAATTCGTAGCCAAATTCTGGCGAAGTTTGTGTCAAGCCCTCCAAGTCAAATTAAAGTTCTCTACAGCTTACCATCCTCAGACCAATGGTCAAACTGAGAGGGTGAATCAGGACTTGGAGGCCTTCCTCCGCATCTATGTATCTTCCTCTCAAGATGACTGGGTTCAATTTCTTCCCTGGGCCGAGTTCAGCCATAATAACCAATATCATTCCTCATCTTCTTCAACACCATTCTTCATCAACTACGGATTCCACCCTAAAGTTCCAGAAATCCAGCCGCTTCCAGCGACTTCTGAACCAGCAGTTGATATCACCTTGCGCCAGTTTTTAAACAACTGGAAAAATGTTCGAGCGGCCCTGCTCAAAGCATCATTTGGATACAAGAAGTTTGCAGATAAGAAGCGTAGGGCAGTTCCTGCCCTCAAAGTGGGTGATCGTGTGTGGTTGTCTACAAAGAATTTGAGATTGAGAGTTCCAAGCATGAAGTTTGCGCCCCGTTACATCGGTCCTTTTCAAATTGAACAAGTTATCAATCCTGTTGCTTACAAACTTCAGTTACCCCCATTCTTGAAAATTCCTAGGACATTCCATGTTTCCCTTCTGAAACCGCTGATCCTGAATCGATTCCATTCTGCACTACCTTCGGCTCCTAAAGTCCAGACTCAACGGGGAGTTGAGTATGAAGTTGCCAAGATTCTGGATTCACGATTCCGTTATGGTCAGTTACAATATCTTATTGATTGGAAGGGCTTTGGCCCTGAGGAACGCTCTTGGACCAATGCTTCAGATGTCCATGCTCCTACCTTGGTCCGGAATTTCCACTCCAGATTTCCTCAGAAGCCTAAGAAGTGTCCTGGGGCCACTCCTAAAGGTAGGGGGGGGTGCTGTCACGATCCGGGTATCTGGACGCCATTATTTACCTTTCAGGTGTCTCCTAAGGCTGGCTCAGCATCCTAGGCCCGGTACCCAGCTATGTTGCTAGCATTCATATGTCATGTCTCATCTTTGCTGATCCGTGGATATTGTCCTTCTAATGCCCGGGCGACTGGCATGGCGTCACCTGCCGGCGGGGCCTCGGGCATCGTCTCCTATTCTCAATGCACTACAGGGTATGTGGCACTCTTCACCTACTGCGGCCGCGGCCGTCCATGCTGGAGGTTTGAGACGCAAGTCGGCGTTCTCTGTGTTCACCGCCGCCATTACAGAGGAATCTCCATGTGGTGTTACAAACAAGGTTTCCCTCCACTGGCCGGTATGGGCGCAGCCATCTTAGTTCTTGTCACATGATCTTGACCTCCAATCCATAGCTCCGCTGAAGTCTGCCTAATTGCTCATCCAATCCCTGCATACCTAAGGGTATAAAGGGATTGAGCCTGCAACAGGAAATCGTCAGTGCTTTGGTTGTCAAACCTTGTTTCCAGTCTCTCTCTCCTGTGGTTGTTTTCATTCCAGGTTTCCAGCTCCTGTTTCCAGTTACCACTAAGAGACCCGCACCAGCTTACCACCTTGCGGTGCAGCCTGACTCTGCAGTCTTCTGTGTTTGCTCCAGCTTCCAGCTACAGTTTCATCTGCTTCCAGCGGTCAGCTTCCAGCAGTGATCAGCTTCCTTAAAGAGCCGGTGCTTCTCCAGCGGTTACCTGCATACCATCGGTACCCGCAAACCATCGGTACCCGCACACCATCGGTTCCTATATCCTCGCTCCCTAGCTTCATTCTACTATTTGGCTGGTTCCATCCAGCATCCACTCCATGTTCTAACACCTGGCTGGTTCCATCCAGCGTCCACAGCAGCTACCTCAACTACAGTGTTACCGGCTTCCAGTGATACATCTGCTGGTGTGTTCCTTGGCTACACTTAATACTATGGACGGGTCTGGTAAGGACATTCCATCCCTGGGACATTAAGAACTGTACCTATTGCTACCAGTACCCTGTGGCCATTGCCAAACCCATAGTTATCCAGGAACTGTTTTATCATATCTGCTGTATATCTTCATTCATTTATCACTGCTGTGAATACATGGAGTTCTGTTAATAAACTTTTATTGACTTTTAATCCTGGTTGTCGTGGTCACGCCTTCGGGCAACCTTTCTACAGCTTACTCATATGTCCAGGGGTCTGATTAAACCTCCGAAGTTTAGTTTCACCTCAGCCCCTACAACTGAGGCTTCCTCCTGTCAGCTCAGGCCCTCAGTTGTGACAATACCCACTCAAGAGCTTGCCCAGTTAAAAGAGAAATTATGTATGCTATACAAATTCTGGGTATAGGAAAGTCCATTGGCTTCACTTCAAAATTAATTTCACATTGGTTTAGAAAACCACGTCAGTGATTTAGTCACATTTTAGTCTCTTTTTTTTTGCTTTGTTTTAGTCAAAATTTAGGCAGTGGATCTCAGTTTACATTTTTTTTATGGGCTTGGACTGTTCGCGGCCTAAATGGTCAGATAGTGATTGAATTTAGTGTCGAGGAACATCTAAAATGAGTATGTGGTAAATAGAAACACTCCTGTTTTTGGTAAAAGGATGATAACTGTCCATCAGGATCAAAGACATCCTTAATACCACTGATTCCCTTCAAATGCCAGGAGTAGAATGTTAGGTTGTCAAGAAAGGGTGGGAAGGTCAGGTTGCCCCATAGGGGAATATGTGGGGTAGTAAATGGATCACTCTGCAGACAGTTGTGTGTAGCAGTCCAGGCTTTGTAGGTGCGCCAGAATATAATGTTATTCCTCCTGTGTGATCTTAGTCAGTGGGGCGTGAAGAGCTGCTGGTGAGTAAGGAAAAAAAAGGGCTTCCTCTATTAGATTAGTAAAAAGATTGAGGCATAAGAGCAAGTCAGATGCGTACCTGTAAAAAGACGATCTAGGATATTCGGCATACTTAGACCCCCCTGCTTTTTAGTGATATAGGCTTTAGAATAAGGCATGTTTGGACTATCTTTTTTCCAGATAAATTTAGAAAATAATTATGAGCACAAAAGAATATATTTCTTCACTATGATAATTGGCAACATTTGAAGCAAATATGCCAGCTTGGGAATAGAACAGATTCCACTACAACAATCCTGCCGAACCTGAGCCTGAGGTCCATCCAAGAATCCACTTTGGATTTAACCTTACAAAGAACAGATATGATATTAACAGAATAAAGTTGAGAAAACTTAGAAGGAATATATAACCCCAGATATTTCTACTTGTCTGGGACAAGGGTGAACATAGAGGAAAGATTAGGGTATTGTGCAAGTCCTCCTGGGCAATTAAGGAGAAGTAATTCTGATTTATTGACATCGAAGCGGTAGCCTGCAAATGAGCTAAATTCACGAACAGTATAAAAAATGCAGGGATAGAAGATGAAGACTTAGTAATAAATAAGAGCATGTCATTCGTGAAGAGATCCAGTTTAGATTCAATTGTTTTTATAGATATGCCAGTAAAAGCTGTGTCCTGGCATAAAGCAAACGCAAGCGATTCTAATGTAATTGCAAATAGGAGAGGCGATAACGAGCATCCCTGTATCATGCGTCTATGGATTATAAAGGGATGGGAAAGAAGCCTATTAGTAAATAGTTGGGTAGATGGATTATTATAAAGAGTTTTCAGTACGCTTATGAGTTCCGGAGGGAAACCAAATCGCAGGAGAGCCTCGAATAGGTGACCCCAGGATACCAAATCAAATGCTTTTTCAGCATCAAGTGATAATAAAAACGCAGGATCACCCATTGAAGAAGACTCCTGCGATTGGAGAATGGTCAGAACTTTACGGATATTAGTTACGGAGTATCTACCCCAAATGAATCCAGTTTGATCTGGATGTATTATTTCTGGTAAAATAATTTTTAACTGATATACTAACAGTTTAGTGAACAATTTATAATCGACACTGAGTAACGATATGGGTCTGTATGAGGAAGGGAGTAGAGGATCTTTTCCAGGTTTTGGTAATACTTTTATCAACGCTGAATTTATATGTAGGCGCATAGAATGTGACTGAAGGAAAGAGTTATAAAAGGCCATTAAGGAAGGGACAATTTTTGGAAAATGGAGTTTAAAAAATTTGCCTGAAAGGCCATCGGGGCCAGGTGTTATTATAGATTTAAGGGTCTTAATAGCATCGGAGACCTCTTCAGTGGAGAACTGGGTGACAAGAAGCTCTACCAAGGGGGATCTGCGGCAGTGAAATCTTTTGCCAAAATGACTGCTTATTATGCAGATTAATGGGGTCTTGAGTATATAGACGCTGGTAGAGATCAGGGAAAATATGGGCAATAGATTTCCCATCAAATTGAGTGGTTGAATTGTCATCCTTCGGTGCTGCAAAATGTGAGTGGCAGCTATCAGCTCAAAGTAAGTTAGAAAGTAGGCAGCTAGGTTTATTTCCATGCTAAAAAAAAGATGATTCCCACCAGTCAGAAACATATTATCTATCTGCGTTAAAACCTGATCGAAATGCAGTTTTGCTTCCTTAAATTTTTGTTTAATGTCTAGGGTGGAGGATGTTTTAAAGGCCTGAAAGGTTGTAGGTAGGGCAGACTAGGCCTCCCTGTAAGCAGTAGATATGAGCGGGTTTGGTTTCCAGAGAACTGAACTCCCCCAAACTTCATGCTCCGAGCTGGGATCCGAGCCCAGCTCAGGACTTCCCGCCAGACTCGGAAATCAGAACGAGGCAAAACATCATCATCCTGCTTTTGGATTCTCTCAGGTTTTGGTTTCCATATAAACAGCCGTGCATCGCCGCCATTTTCACTCCAGACTTGGAGAGTGAGGGAGACAGACCTCTGTCTCTGTGGGTGGTGGCGTCGGGTGCAGTCAGTGTGTGCTCTGTAGGGGTGCTGCTGCAGTCACTGTGGTGTGCCTGTGCTGTTAGTGGTGCTGTCCTGGCTGTCACTGGTGTTTTATGTGCTGTTAAAGGTGCTGCAGCTGTACATGGGTGCTGCTGTCCTGGTTGTCACTGTGTTGTAGATGAAGCAGGGGCACTATCCTCCTGTATGCTGTAAAAATTCAGGGGTGCTGCTGTTAAAATAAAAGCAAACTGGTCCTGTGTGCTGTAAAGATTTAGGGGTGCGGTTGTTAAAAAAAGCACACTTGTCCTGTATGCTGTGAAAATACAGGGGAGCTGTTGTTAAAATAAAAGCACACTGGTCCTGTGTGCTGTAAAAATTCAGGGGTGCTGTTGTTAAAAAAAGCACACTGGTCCTGTATGCTGTGAAATACAGGGGTGCTGTTAAAATAAAAGCACACTGGTCTTGTATGCTGTAAAAATTCAGGGGTGCAGTTGTCATGTACGTTGGTCCTGTATGTTGTAAAAATGCAGGGGTGCTGCTTTTAAAATATTACACTGGCCCTGTACGCTGTAAAAATTCAGGGGTGCAGTTGTTAAAATAAAATCACACTGCTCCTGTATGCTGTGAAAATACAAGGGTGATGGCCCAGTCTTGTATGCTGAAAAAAATCAGGGCTGCTGCTGTTGTTAAAATAAAAGCACACTGGTCCTGTATGTAGTAAAAATACAGGGGTGCTGCTGTTAAAATATTACACTGGCCCAGTATGCTGTAAAACTTCTGGGGTGCAGTTGTTAAAATAAAAGCACACTGGTCCTGTATTCTATGAAAATACAGGGGTCCTGGCTCAGTCTTGTATGCTGTAAAAATTCAGGGGTGCTGCTGTTGTTAAAATAAAAGCACACTGGTCCTGTATGCTGTGAAAATATGGGGTGCTGGCCCAGTCTTGTACGCTGTAAAAAAAAAATAAGGGGTGCTGCTGTTGTTAAAATAAAAGCACACTGGTCCTGTATGCTGTCAAAATTCAGGGGTGCAGTTGTTAAAATAAAAACACACTGGTCCTGTGTGCTGTGAGAACACATGGGTGCTGGCCCAGTCTTGTATGCTGTAAAAAATAAGGGGTGCTGCTGTTAAAATAAAAGTACACTGGTCCTGTATGCTGTGAAAATACAGGGGTGATGGACCAGTCTTATATGCTGTAAGAATTCAAGGGTGCTGCTGTTGTTAAAACAAAAGCACACTGGTCCTGCATGCTGTGAAAATATAGGGGTGCTGGCCCAGTCTTGTATGCTGTAAACAATAAGGGTTGCTGCTGTTGTTAAAATAAAAGCACACTGGTCCTGTATGCTGTAAAAATTCAGGGGTGCAGTTGTTAAAATAAAAACACACTGGTCCTGTATGCTGTGAAAATATAGGGGTGCTGACCCAGTCTTATATGCTGTAAAAAATAAGGGGTGCTGCGGTTGTTAAAATAAAAGAACACTGGTCCAGTATGCTGTAAAAATTCAGAGGTGCAGTTGTTAAAATAAAATCACACTGCTCCTGTATGCTGTGAAAATACAAGGGTGATGGCCCAGTCTTGTATGCTGAAAAAAATCAGGGCTGCTGCTGCTGTTGTTGTTAAAATAAAAGTACACTGGCCCTGTATGCTATGATATACAGGGATGCTGGCCCTGTCTTGTATGCTGTAAAAATTCAGGGGTGCGGTTGTTAAAATAAAAACACACTGGTCCTGTATGCTGTAAAAATTCAGGGGTGCAGTTGTTAAAATAAAAACACACTGGTCCTGTGTGCTGTGAGAACACATGGGTGCTGGCCCAGTCTTGTATGCTGTAAAAAATAAGGGGTGCTGCTGTTAAAATAAAAGTACACCGGTCTTGTATGCTGTGAAAATACAGGGGTGATGGACCAGTATTATATGCTGTAAGAATTCAAGGGTGCTGCTGTTGTTAAAACAAAAGCACACTGGTCCTGCATGCTGTGAAAATATAGGGGTGCTGGCCCAGTCTTGTATGCTGTAAACAATAAGGGTTGCAGCTGTTGTTAAAATAAAAGCACACTGGTCCTGTATGCTGTAAAAATTCAGGGGTGCAGTTGTTAAAATAAAAACACACTGGTCCTGTGTGCTGTGAGAACACATGGGTGCTGGCCCAGTCTTGTATGCTGTAAAAAATAAGGGGTGCTGCTGTTAAAATAAAAGTACACTGGTCCTGTATGCTGTGAAAATACAGGGGTGATGGACCAGTCTTATATGCTGTAAGAATTCAAGGGTGCTGCTGTTGTTAAAACAAAAGCACACTGGTCCTGCATGCTGTGAAAATATAGGGGTGCTGGCCCAGTCTTGTATGCTGTAAACAATAAGGGTTGCTGCTGTTGTTAAAATAAAAGCACACTGGTCCTGTATGCTGTAAAAATTCAGGGGTGCAGTTGTTAAAATAAAAACACACTGGTCCTGTATGCTGTGAAAATATAGGGGTGCTGACCCAGTCTTATATGCTGTAAAAAATAAGGGGTGCTGCTGTTGTTAAAATAAAAGAACACTGGTCCAGTATGCTGTAAAAATTCAGAGGTGCAGTTGTTAAAATAAAATCACACTGCTCCTGTATGCTGTGAAAATACAAGGGTGATGGCCCAGTCTTGTATGCTGAAAAAAATCAGGGCTGCTGCTGCTGTTGTTGTTAAAATAAAAGTACACTGGCCCTGTATGCTATGATATACAGGGATGCTGGCCCTGTCTTGTATGCTGTAAAAATTCAGGGGTGCGGTTGTTAAAATAAAAACACACTGGTCCTGTATGCTGTAAAAATTCAGGGGTGCAGTTGTTAAAATAAAAACACACTGGTCCTGTGTGCTGTGAGAACACATGGGTGCTGGCCCAGTCTTGTATGCTGTAAAAAATAAGGGGTGCTGCTGTTAAAATAAAAGTACACCGGTCTTGTATGCTGTAAAAATACAGGGGTGATGGACCAGTATTATATGCTGTAAGAATTCAAGGGTGCTGCTGTTGTTAAAACAAAAGCACACTGGTCCTGCATGCTGTGAAATATAGGGGTGCTGGCCCAGTCTTGTATGCTGTAAACAATAAGGGTTGCTGCTGTTGTTAAAATAAAAGCACACTGGTCCTGTATGCTGTAAAAATTCAGGGGTGCAGTTGTTAAAATAAAAGCACACTGGTCCTGTATGCTGTGAAAATATAGGGGTGCTGACCCAGTCTTATATGCTGTAAAAAAATAAGGGGTGCTGCTGTTGTTAAAATAAAAGAACACTGGTCCAGTATGCTGTAAAAATTCAGGGGTGCAGTTGTTAAAATAAAAACTCACTGGTCCTGTATGCTGTGAAAATACAGGGGTGCTGGCCCAGTCTTGTTTGCTGTAAAAATTAAGGGGTGCTGCTGTTGTTAAAATAAACGTACACTGGTCCTGGATGATGTAAAAATTCTGGGGTGCAGTTGTTAAAATAAAATCACACTGCTCCTGTATGCTGTGAAAATACAGGGGTGATGGCCCAGTCTTATATGCTGTAAGAATTCAGGGGTGCTGCTTTTGTTAAAATAAGAGCACACTGGCCTAGTATGTTGTGAAATACAGGGGTGCTGGCCCTGACTTGTATGCTGTAAAAATTCACGGGTGCTGTTGTTAAAATAAAAGCACACTGATCCTGTATGTTGTAGAAATACAGGGGTGCTGGCCCTGACTTGTATGCTGTAAAAATTCACGGGTGCTGTTGTTAAAATAAAAGCACACTGATCCTGTATGTTGTAGAAATACAGGGGTGCTGGCCCAGTCGTGTATGCTGTAAATTTTCAGGGCTGCTGCTGTTGTTAAAATAAAAGTATACTGGTCCTGTATGCTGTGAAAATATAGGGGTGCTGGCCCAGTCTTGTATGCTGTAAAAATGCAGGGGTGCTGTTAAACTAAAAGCACACTGGTCCTGTGTGCTGTAAAACTACAAGGGTGCTGCTGTTAAAATAATATTACTCTGGCCCTGTATGCTATAAAAATTCAGGGGTGCTGCTGTTGTTAAAATAAAAGCACACTGGTCCTGTATGCTGTAATAATTCTGGGGTGTAGTTGTTAAAATAAAAGTACACTGGTCCTGTATGCTGTAAGAATACAGGGGTGCTGTGGAAATAAAGGGGCACTGTTCTGTGTGCTGTAATAATAAAGGGGGCTGTCCTGTGAAATGGAGAACAACAATTTAGAGGAAAAAATAGTGGATGAGCAGGAACCACTTTCAATTCTTGAAGCTGCTGCTGCCACCAGTCATGATATTGACGATCATCTGCTAAGGCCGATGCCCAATGTCATAGAGGGCATGTAAAATCCTAGAAGCATAAATTAATAATCCGGAAAAAAAAGAAATTATCTGATGAGAAACGTAAAATTGGCAATTTGCCATTCACGACACAAAGTGGCAAGGAAAGGCTAAGGCCTTGGCCTATGTTCATGACTGATGCCTCAGCTTCTCATGACGATGGAAGCCCTCCTCCCTCTCGACAAATTAAAAAACTTAAGCTTGTTAAAGCACAGGAAAAAATAACTATGGGGGTCATTCCAAGTTGATCGCTAGCTGCCGTTGTTCACAGCACAGCGATCAGGCTAAAAATTGGTATTTCTGCGCATGCGTATGGACAGCAATGCGCACACGCAACGTATAGGTACAAAGGCCTTTGTGGTTTTGCACAGGTTCTAGCGACGTTTTCATTCGTACTGGCGGCCTCAAGATGATTGACAGGAAGGGGGCGTTTCTGGGTGTGAACTGACCGTTTTCAGGGAGTGCTTAGAAAAACTCAGGCGTGCCAGGGAAAACGCAGACGTGGCTGGCCGAACACTGGGCGGGTGTGTGACGTCAAAAGACAACCCACCAACGTTAGAATCAACGCACACGAAGAGTAACTACAGGGCTGGTCTTGTTCTGCACAAAATGATTTTGCAGGAGCTCTGCTGCACAGGCATTCGCACTTCTGCAAAGCGAAAATACACTCCCCGGTGGGCGACGACATTGCGTTTGCACGGCTGCTAAAAATTGCTAGCGAGCGACCAACTCGGAATGACCACCTATGTGTTCAGAAATATTGCAAATACCCAAGGAGAGTCCAAGTGTGTCCGCTGTTGCGATGTCTAGGCCTGATCTTCCCAAGACTGTATGGAAAAAGGAGGCTCCTACCACCATTTGCACGCCCCCTGCAAGTGCTGGAAGGAGCACCACCAGTTCAGTTGCTGATATTGAGATTGAGGATGTCACTGTAGACGTACACCAGGATGAGGAGGATATTGGTGTAGCTGGCGCTGAGGAGGAAGTTGACGATGAGGATTCTGATGTTGAAGTGGTTTCTTTGAATAAGGCACCAGTGGAGACAGTTGTTGTCCATGGGATGAGAAAGCCCATTGTAATGCCTGGGCAAAATACCAAAAAAGCCACCTCTACGGTGTGGAATTATTTCTCCTCAAATCCAGACAACAGGTGTCAAACCGTGTTTCCTTTGTCAATCCGTAAAAAGTACGGTTAAGGACGTTAACCACCTCGGAACATCCTTCCTTAAACGTCACCTGCAGCGTATTCATCAGAAGTCATTGTCAAGTTCAGACACTTTGGGTAAGAGCGTAGGCAGTCCACTGACACCTAAATCCCTTCTTCCTTTTGTACTCAAGCTCCTGCAAGCCACACCACCAACTCCCTCAACGTCAATTTCCTCCTCAGTCAGGAACGTAAGTAGTCTTGCAGGCCATGTCATTGGCATGACTGACGAGTCCTCTCCTAACCGAGATTACTCCTAGGGATCCTTGAGTGGTACATGAAAAAACACTGGTTGTTGATCCTGCACAGAACTAGATTCAAAGATACAGAAAATTAAATAAGAGCCAGAAATGGACAATAATCTTTGGAAATCCCAATCTGTCCGTATGGCGGTGCGCCCAGGGTCATAAAAGGCAAGCAGAATTGTATATACAAAGAGAAAAAAAGTATGACACTAGTTTGGGCGCACTCTTGTTATTATTTTTGATAATGATCAAATGAGATAAAGGCCTAAAGCTTGATATTGACGTCTAGGGCTAGTACTCTGCTATCCTTTTAAATAACCTCAAAACATGATATATTCTGCATGAATAGCCATATTTATATAATGAAAGATGTGACTGGAAGAAACACCAATTTAAGTTGCAAAATAATGTGTGAAATGTTCAGATCTTAATTATACCTGGATAATTGCATAATGGAAGGTAGCTACATCACAAACTGCCTCCGTCTGCCAGAGATCTGTACAAACTTTGTTTGTATTAATGCGGCCCTGATTAGGGTTGGATTAGTGGGTGGGAGAGCCCACACACTATGGAATGATTTTTAGTAACTTGCCACTGTCTTTGATAGGTAAATCATAGGAAGATTAGGAAAGTAGTTGGAATCAGTGAAGTAGTGATACTGCTGTTGGCGTTAATACCATAGGAGGATCTTTCTACTTCACCGGGTATTCCCTAGTAGTCACCCGTCTAGGTACTGACCCAGCCCACCTCCGTTTAGCTTCCAAGATCGGACGAGATTGGGCGTGAACGGAGGGGTATGGTCGTAGAGAGAGCTTGCCCTATATCGCCAATGAGAGTGCACCGAAACGGAAGGATAGATTCCTTCTCGGGAGAGAATATTATGAGATTATAAAATGATTGAATAAATACCGATAGATAATTAGGTGTGAATCTGCTGTCCACGTTAGACTGGCAAGACGTGTACCCTAGGGGACTAGTCCGCCTGAATCGTGGATGAGAGTTCACGGAAAGAAGGAAAGTGGGAACGTAGTCAAGAATTTACACAGTCATAAAGGATAAATATTTGGAGTTCTTGATTTCCTTAGGATCACCTGTCTGACTTAAATTAAATATATAAATCTTGATGATAGTGGACAGTATCATGCAGATATCACAAAAAGGAAGGAAATACCGAAGAATGTAATCAGAATATCCATGCATTGACACATTGATATATATCTTTAGTGCTATTACATAGATTACTGGCAAAGTTATGAGTTATTGCCTGCGTGCTTCAGGCAATTACATTTGTGGGACTTATATCATTCGGTTCCACCAGTGGTCTGCGCCAGACAGTGCTTTAAAAGCAACTCGAGGGTACTGTCCCCCTGACGACCCGTTACCAAGGAGACAGTTAATAACTCATAACTTTGCCACTGTCAGTAGTGACCAGTTTTTCTAGTTATTTTATAGGATGTGTTGAACATACCAAATCCAGTACCCAGCATAATAGCACTAAAGATATATATCAATGTGTCAATGCATGGATATTCTGATTACATTCTTCGGTATTTCCTTCCTTTTTGTGATATCCGCATGATACTGTCCACTATCATCAAGATTTATATATTTAATTTAAGTCAGACAGGTGATCCTAAGGAAATCAAGAACTCCAAATATTTATCCTTTATGACTGTGTAAATTCTTGACTACGTTCCCACTTTCCTTCTTTCCGTGAACTCTCATCCACGATTCAGGCGGACTAGTCCCCTAGGGTACACGTCTTGCCAGTCTAACGTGGACAGCAGATTCACACCTAATTATCTATCGGTATTTATTCAATCATTTTATAATCTCATAATATTCTCTCCCGAGAAGGAATCTATCCTTCCGTTTCGGTGCACTCTCATTGGCGATATAGGGCAAGCTCTCTCTACGACCATACCCCTCCGTTCACGCCCAATCTCGTCCGATCTTGGAAGCTAAACGGAGGTGGGCTGGGTCAGTACCTAGACGGGTGACTACTAGGGAATACCCGGTGAAGTAGAAAGATCCTCCTATGGTATTAACGCCAACAGCAGTATCACTACTTCACTGATTCCAACTACTTTCCTAATCTTCCTATGATTTACCTATCAAAGACAGTGGCAAGTTACTAAAAATCATTCCATAGTGTGTGGGCTCTCCCACCCACTAATCCAACCCTAATCAGGGCCGCATTAATACAAACAAAGTTTGTACAGATCTCTGGCAGACGGAGGCAGTTTGTGATGTAGCTACCTTCCATTATGCAATTATCCAGGTATAATTAAGATCTGAACATTTCACACATTATTTTGCAACTTAAATTGGTGTTTCTTCCAGTCACATCTTTCATTATATAAATATGGCTATTCATGCAGAATATATCCTGTTTTGAGGTTATTTAAAAGGATAGCAGAGTACTAGCCCTAGACGTCAATATCAAGCTTTAGGCCTTTATCTCATTTGATCATTATCAAAAATAATAACAAGAGTGCGCCCAAACTAGTGTCATACTTTTTTTCTCTTTGTATATACAATCCTTGAGTGGTACGCCTGCTGCTGCTGGCGCTGCTGTTGTTGCTGCTGGGAGTCGATCGTCTTCCCAGAGGGGCAGTCGGAAGACCACTTGTACTACTTCAACTAAGCAATTGACTGTCCAACATTCCTTTGTGAGGAAGATGATCACCCTGTTACAAATCGGCTACAACAACTATGTTGGTGTTAGACGTACGTCCGGTATCCGCCATTAGTGCAGTGGGATTTAGACAATTGATGGACGTACTGTGTCCCTGGTACCAAATGCCATCTAGATTCCACTTCACTAGGCAAGCGATTCCCGGACTGTACAGGGACATTAAGAAAAGTGTCCTCAGCGTCCTGAAAAATGCGGTTGTACCCAGTGTCCACTTAACCACGAACATGTGGACAAGTGAAGCAGGGCAAACTAAGGACTACATGACTGTGACAACTCACTGGGTATATGTATTGCCTCCCACAGCAACAACAGCAGCAGCACCAGTATCAGCATCTCACAAACGTCAACTCGTTCCTAGGTAGGCTATGCTGTGTATCACCGGTTTCCGTAAGAGGCACACCGCTGACAACCTATTACGGAAACTGAAGGACTCATCGCACAATGGCTTACCCCACATAGACTCTCCTAGGGATTTGTGATATCTGACAATGCCACCAATATTGTGCGTGCATTACATCTGGGCAAATTCCAGCATGTCCCATGTTTTGCACATACAATTAATGTGGTGGTGCAGCAAAAGGCCATTCAAGCCTATACAGCCACCTACAATATAGGCATATGAGGGGGAATGCACCTGACTCAAGCGCAGGAGAATGATTTCCGTGTTGTGCAATGTTCTCTGTGAGGATGAGTATGTACACACTGAAAGGGGTGAGGAATCGGAGGATGAGGACAACATCTTGCCTCTGTAGAGCCAGTTTGTGCAAGGAGAGATTAATTGCTTCTTTTTTGGTGTGGGTATTAATTACTTCTTTTTTGATGATACCCAAACAAACCAAACCAATCATTTCAGCCAGTCGTGTGGCAGATCCTGTTGCTAAAATGATTGGTTTGTTAAAGTGTGCATGTCCTGTTTCTACAACATAAGGGTGGCTGGGAGGGTGGGAGGGCCCGGGTGGGCCATCCATCTTGCACCTCTTTTTTTTCTTTGCATGATGTGCTCTTTGGGGCCTATTTTATAAAACTGTCATCCTGTCTGCCACTGCAGTGCCACTCCTAGATGGGCCAGGTGTTTGTGCCGCCCACTTGTGTTGCTTAGCTTAGTTGTCCAGCGACCTCGGTGCAACCGTTTGGCCAAAAAACAATATTGTGAGGTGTTCAGAATAGACTGGAAAAGAGTGGAAATGAATGTTATTGAGGTTAGTAATACCATGGGATCAAGATTACCCCCAAATTCTGTGATTTTAGCTGTTGTTCTGGGTTTTTTCAAAAATCATCCAGATCCAAAACCAAAACGAAAACCCGAAAGGGTGGTTTTGGCAAAAACAATCCAAATCCAAAACACGAGCGAGATCCAGATCCAAAACCAAAACACAAAGTGTCCACCGCACATCTCTAGTAAGCAGTATCCTGATCTTTCTTATATTGAGATACAAAGGTAATAATGTCACCCCTTAAAACAGCTTTAGCATGTTGCCAAAAGAGAGCAGGGTCCGTTTCATGGGAGACATTACAAATGGCATAATTGTCCCAAGCCACTTCAGGAATAATTATAATTTTTTAGAATTAGATAGTTTTGCTGGGAAGCGCCAATGGGAGTAACTGCCTAAGGTAAATTTACCCTGAAGAGACATCCACATAGGGGCATGATCTGACAGAGTGATAGGGTCAATGTCTGAGTCAATGATCTTGATTTTTTGTGTCCACTACAGAGTAGTGGACACAAAAAAATAATCCAACTAGAAAAGACATTATGTGTAACCGAATAACAGGTATATTCTAAATCGATAGGATGGCGTATCCTTGAAATATCAATAAGGTCAAGTTGGTCTGCAATATAACCTAAATTTATTTTCGGAAGTTGTGCTGGTTGATTTGATGGGAGAGTTGTATCTAAAGTGGTAGAAGAAACTAAATTTAGGTCACCTCCCAAAATGAGAGAAGTGTTGGCAAATGGTCTCAGGAGGTTAGTTAGGTTTAGGCATGGCCTAATAATATAGGGGGCGTGTCCTCACAGATCTTTTTTTTCTTTGCTTCGGGGGCATGCCAGCTTCCCCGAAGATGCTGGCTGCCCCCCGGAGACTGCTCAGCATGCAGTGCCGGCTCTTATCTGTGACAGAAGCAGAGTGCTGCAGGGGTTTATCTCACTGCAGCACTCGGCTGCTATCACTACAGAAGAGCTGGCACTTTGGTGTCACCCCTTCCGAGGCGGACAACCGGGTGTGGGCCGCACCCCCCGCACCCGCCTTCTGACGCCACTGGTGTAGCTTTTGCTAGAAAGATATTTTAGTAGACTTTTCAGAAGAAACTATGCTGCTTCATACAGAAACGCCTGTAACCCTACAAAATTCATGCACAGATGTGAAAGGAACCTCACATCACTATTGTGTGCTGGTGTTAAAGCTCTAGGGTACCAAATTGGTCAGGGCCAGTCCTGATACCACACCCACTGGTGACTACAGCCACAGAAAATAGCATTCCCCTCCCTCCCCCCTTCACCCTGATGTAGTGTGACCATGGGAGGTAGTGCAGTTATGTAGTGTGGGGCAGGGGCGGAACTACTGGCGGGGCAGGCAGTGCATTGCACTGGGGCCCCGCCGCACTCAAGGGCCCACAGCCGCCGGCCGGCATTACATGAATGAGTCACAATGACTCATTGTATCTCATGCCGCAGCCGCACACCAGCACTCCCGTGACCCGCCGTCGGGTCTGCGTCCCGCGACTCCCGCCCGTCGTAAGGAACGATCTGGCCACCCGCCAGGGCACTACGGGCAGCAGCCGCACTGCAGCACCAGACACGCTGCTGCGGCTGCCGCCTCTGTAACACACGAAGAGGGAGGAGGGTCCGTCCCTCCCTCCCTCATATACAAACAGGTCACCGTCTCACACACTCTCTTGTGACTGGCTGCTGCTGGAGGGAATGCTCTCTCCAGCGCCTCCTCCTTCACTGCTGCAATATCATGTTATCAATCAGGAAAGCGAGGAGGGGCAGCTAACAGCTCCTCCCCCTTCCTGTTTATATCCCGCCCCTCCCTCGGCTTCCTCTCTCTCTCTCTCTCTCTGTATTTGGGCGCCGGGGATCTGACAAGCATCACGCCAAGATCTCGTGGCCGTCCCCGGCGCCCACTGTCATAATGGGAGGGACTGGGAGAGAGAGGGAAAGAGAGAGAGGAGCTGGAGCTGCTGCTGCTGCTGTTCATTCCCTATGTGCATGGTGAGTCTCCATTTGCTTTTATTGCTGTCTGCAGCAACCCCCTGGGGCTGGTAGGAATTATGTGTTTCAATTCTGTTGCATCACATGTGTATAAAAACACACACAAAAAAAAAAATTATATATATGTATATATGTATATGTGTGTGTATGTATGTATATATATATTGTATGTATAATTTTTTTTAAATTTCTTATGAAAAAAATGTATATTTTTATATTGAGTTTCATCTCTTGCCTCTGTATCACCGATACCATGTGTTTTTCAGCCGATAAAGATGGCTTCTAATTTGATACTGCGTTAATTACCATCAATCATTAATCGCAATATCCGTCTGTTTTCACCTACCGAAGCGACATCGCAGCTTTTTGTATATCCCCCCCCTCCCCCCCCCCCCCCCCTGCCCTTGTCTGTTTCTATATTTTGCAGTTTTAAGTAGTTACATCACCACCACCTGTTAGGGGTCTCCCTTACTCCATTTCCGCCGTTATGTGTAAAAAGTGTATGCTGTCTGCCGTAATGTGTAAAATGGGGACGCTGTCTGCCGTAATGTGTAAAAAGTGCACGCTGTCTGCCGCTATGTGTAACGAGGGCACGCTGTCTGCCATTATGTGTAAAAAGTGTATGCTGTCTGCCGTAATGTGTAAATAGTGCACGCTGTCTGCCGCTATGTGTAACGAGGGCACGCTGTCTGCTGTTATGTGTAACGAGGGCACGCTGTCTGCCGTTATGTGTAAAAAGGGGAATCTTTTCGCTGTAAGGTGTAAAAGGGTCTCTACCTGGTGTAGTGGTGCTACTGTGCGGCGTAATTTGAAGAATGGAGACTACTGTGCACCGTTTTATGAATTGGTATTATTTTGTGGACACACCCCTTCCCCACGAAGCCACGCCACTATGTATTTTTGCGCGCGCCTACGGCGCGCACTGCCCATGGGGTGGACTTAGATGGGATGGGGGGCCCAAAGCATTTTGTCGCACCTGGGCCCACCGCTTGCTTGTTCCGCCACTGGTGTGGGGGATTGTATTGTAGTGATGTAGTGTGGTGATGTAGTATGAGGAGGGAGTGCAGTGACATAGTGCAAGGACATATTGCAGTGATATAGTGTGGGGATGTAATCTGGGGAAATAGCGTTGTGATGTAGTTTGGGGAAATAGCATTGTGAAGTAGTGTGGGGAGGTTGTGCAGTGATATAGTGGTGGGATGTAAAGTGGGGTGGTAGCGTAGTGATATAGTGCAGGGAGGTGGTGCTGTGATATAGCACGGAGATCTTGGGGTAAATTTACTAAAGCTTCTAAAACAGAATTGGTGACGTTGCCCATAGCAACCAATCAGATGCTGCCTATCATTTCTCTATTACTTTTTAGAAAATGATAGACAGCATTTGATTGATTGCTATGGGCAACATTACCAATACTCTGTTTTAGAACCTTTAGTAAATTTTGCACAATAGTGTGAGGAGCTTGTGCACAGATATAGTCTGGGGATGCAGAACAGTGATCTAGTGCAGGGATGTAGTGTGGGTTTGTAGCACTTCTGTGTGGTGTTTAAGAAGCTCTACTACAGTATGTAGTGTAACATGTATATAGGAGCTCTACTGTGTTGTGTAACTTGTATAAGGCGTACTACAGTGTTGCGTAACGTGTATAAGGAGCTCTACTGTGTGATGTAACATCTATAAGGAGCTCTACTGTGGCGTAATGTGTATAAGGAGCTCTACTTTGTGGAATAACGTGTATAAGGAGTGCTACTGTGTGGTGTAACGTATATAAGGAGCTCTACTGTGTGGCGTAATGTGTATAAGGAGTGCTACTGTGTGGTGTAATTAGAATTGGGGGTACTATTGTGTGGTCACGACTCTTCCCCACAAGATTGCACCCATTTTTTTTTTTCATTTTTTTTTTTTTTTGGGGGGGGGGGAGATTTAGCATACACTGACTGACTGGGATGGGAATGATTGAAGAAGGGGGTCCCCAAATTGGTGTCTCGCTTAGGGCCCAGTGAGGTCTAAATCCGCCTCTGGTCAGGCATGCCATAAAACATAGCTCAAAAACATTGTATATATAAAACTAAAGAAGTACCATTAATATGTAAAGTATTATGTCAGATAGACAGTGCTAAAAAAGGAAGTAGGTACAACCAATAATATACTAGCAGTGGCGTAACTACTGCCCCCGCAGTCCTCGCGGTGGCTTGGGGGCGAGGGGCTGCGGGGGCGCCACTGATTTACAGCAGACTGACATGCGGACGAGCGTCCGCATGTCAGTCTGCTTTCTCCTTCCCTCCGCCACTTGTTGGAGGGACACGGAGGGCACAGCGTGTGCGTCTCCTGTGTCCCTCCTGCATCATCTCCGGCGGCCGCGGGTCTAAGAGGGGGAAGTGCCGTCCGTGAGCTCTAATTGGCTCACGAACCGGCACTTCCCCCTATTAGACCCGCGGCCGCCGGAGATGATGCAGGAGGGACACAGGAGACGCTGTGCCCTCCGTGTCCCTCCAACAAGCGGCAGCAGCGGCGGCGGGCATTATCTGGCACTGGGGGGGGATCTGGCACTGGGGGCATATATGGCACTGGGGGGGGGGGAATATCTGGCACTGGGGGCATATATGGCACTGGGGGGGGATTATCTGGCACTGGGGTATATCTGGCACTGGGGGGAATATCTGGCACAGGGGGGGGGGAATATCTGGCACTGGGGGGGAATATCTGGCACTGGGGGAATATCTGGCACTGGGGGGGGATATCTGACACTGGGGGCAAATATGGCACTGGGGGGGGGAATATCTGGCACTGGGGGAATATCTGGCACTGGGGGGGAATATCTGGCACTGGGGCATATATGGCAGGGGGGGGTATCTGGCACTGGGGGGGAATCTGGCACTGGGGGCATATATGGCACTGGGGGGGGGATATCTGGCACTGGGGGAATATCTGGCACTGGGGGGGGGATATCTGGCACTGGGGGCATATATGGCACTGGGGGGGGATTATCTGGCACTGGGGTATATCTGGCACCGGGGGGGAATATCTGGCACTGGGGGCATATATGGCACTGGGGGGGAATATCTGGCACTGGGGGAATATCTGGCACTGGGGGGGGGATATCTGGCACTGGGGGCATATATGGCACTGGGGGGGAATATCTGGCACTGGGGGAATATCTGGCACTGGGGGGGGGAATATCTGGCACTGGGGCATATATGGCAGGGGGGGGGATATCTGGCACTGGGGGGGAATATCTGGCACTGGGGGGGGATATCTGGCACTGGGGGCATATATGGCACTGGGGGGGAATATCTGGCACTGGGGGAATATCTGGCACTGGGGGGGGATATCTGGCACTGGGGGCATATATGGCACTGGGGGGGAATATCTGGCACTGGGGGAATATCTGGCACTGGGGGCATATATGGCACTGGGGGGGGATATCTGGCACTGGGGGCATATCTGGCACTGGGGGGGAATATATGGCACTGGGGGCATATATGGCACGGGGGGGAATATCTGGCACTGGGGGCATATGTGGCACTGTGGGGGAATATCCGGCACTGGGGGCATATGTGGCCTGGGGGGGAATATATGGCACTGGGGGCATATCTGGCACTGGGGGTATATGTGGCACTGGGGGGGAATATCTGGCACTGGGGACATATGTGGCACTGGGAGCACAGCCCTAGCAACAAGGACTACCTCCTAGCAACGAGCATGACACCCAGTGCATGAAACACCTGACAACGAGCATGACACCCAGTGCATGAAACACCTGGCAACGAGCATGACACCCAGTGCATGAAACCCCTGGCAACGAGCATGACACCCTGAGCATAAAAACCCCTGGCACCGTGCATGGAACCAAGAGCATGAAACCCCTGGCAACGAGCATGACACCCAGTGCATGAAACCCCTGACAACGAGCAGGTAATTGAAAAGTAATTAGAAGCCTTACTGTAGGACTTAATGTGTAATGGGCATTACGGTGTGTGGCATAATGTATCACGGACATTGCGGTGTGTGTCATAATGTGTCACAGGCATTACGGTGTATGGTATACTATATCGCAGGCATTGTGATATGTGGTATAATGTCTCAGGGTCATTGCAGTGTGGCATAATACATAACGGGCATTGCGGTGTGTGGCATAGGGTATAACGGGCAGGGCATTGCGGTATGTGTCACAGGCATTACGGTGTATGGTATACTATATCACGGGCATTGTGGTATAATGTCTCAAGGTCATTGCAGTGTGTGGCATAATGTGTCACAGGCATTGTATGTGCTATAATGTATCGGGCATTGCAGTGTGTGGCATAATGTATCACGGACATTGCGGTGTGTGTCATAATGTGTCACAGGCATTGTATGTGCTATAATGTATCAGGGGCATTGCAGTGTGTAGCATAATGTATAACGGGCATTGCGATTCCTGTCATAATGTGTCACAGGCATTACAGTGTGTGGCATAATATGTCTGGGGCATTACGGTGTGTGCATATTGTGTCATGTGCATTATTGTGTGTGGCATAATGTCTAAGGGCCATTGCAGTATGTGGAATAATGTATACTGGGCATTACTATAAGGAGGAAAAATTACAAATAATGTAAGGGGCATGAATCAGGATTATTTTTCTTTCCTGTGGTGGCTAACGTCTGGGCGTGCAGGTTGCAAAACTGGGGTATAAGGTAGTCTTTTCCTGCAATGCCACGCCCCTTTATGAGAAACCACGCCCATCCCAACGAAACCACGCCCCTTTTCGCGGCGCGCGCGCATATTTAGCCCTTTCTTGCTCCCAATTATGGGGCATGGGGGGGGCGCTGAAGAATTTTTTGGCTTGGGGGAGAAAAATTTCTAGTTACGCCACTGTATACTAGAGTCAATTCTACTAGAGACTTAACCAGGTAGTATATTCGGAAACTTGCAGTTAATCATTTTGATCCATAGTGGCTGGATGAGATGACTCCTCTTCATCCCGAAGGAAATTCTTAGCGTCTTCAACATTAGCAAAGTCTTTTGGACCTTGAGCGGTGAAAAGACGCAATCTTGCTGGATAGAGAAGAGCAAATTTTTTGCCTGATTGGACCTATTGAGAGCATACAGAGGACATGTGATGGGCTCTGGAGTAGTCTTGGAATATGAAAAGGCGTTGACCATTCCACTGTAATGAACCCTTATTTTTAGCAGCAGTCAAGATGATCTCTTTATGTCAGAAATTCAAACACTTAAAGATGACCGCCCTGGGGTGGGATTGATTTGAATCTCATGGAGGATCCAATCTATGGGCTCTTTCAATCTCCAGTGGTGATAACTCCTCAGGGACGCCAAGCAGGTCCAGCAGGTCAGATAGCAAGAACTTAAAGAGATCAGGGCCTTGGATAGATTTCTTTAAACCAATAATGCGCAAGCTATTGTGTTTGGATACATTGTCAAGATCATCCATCTTGGCTAGCATCTGTTTGTTCGAGTACTTGAGTGAGGCAACTTGTTCTTTTAAATCCCAGTTTACATTTTAATCTAATTTTAGCCAATGTTTTAGTCATAACTTTTGCAGTTTAATGATACTGTAATGGATTTTGCTGAAGAACATTTCTCTAAAATTCCCTTGTGAAGTTTGCATACCTTTAACTATGTATTAGTAATCTACACTCAGTAGGCTGAGAATGTGTTACATACTGAGTCTTACTTAGTACGTAGTACTCCCATATATCATATACAAATGAATGCCTTAAGTTTGTTAGAACAAACAAGTGCAATACGCACTCCTAGAGAAGCGGTGGTTTGGCTGGATCATACCTTTCTGGCCGCCCGTGCTATGGATACGGACTAACACAGTGACGACCGTTAAGCTGGGACTATACGTAACTATGATGCTTCATACTCTCGTAACAGGGGTGCCTTCTCACATTCTTCTATATATAACAGTTAGGATCTTATACTGACTGCTTCTGTTACTATTTTCACAAAGTATCCGATTTCACACTTGGGTAGCAGCATACTCGTCAGGATTCATGTTAATTTCTTGTTATAAATCTCTTCCACCAGCGACAGTTAGGTACTATCCGTTTTCACCGGGGCTTACATTCTGCTTGGGTCGGTGCACCACTAGAGGTGTAGTAGTTTTTGCATACCTTGCCTCCTTTTTTTTTTTCCTGGCTAAGAAAGTAAGAAGCTTTACAAATAGTACTGTTAGCTAGGTAGCGGTTAAGAGTGGGGTGTATATTTACTAAGATTCGTGTTTCTGACGAATTGGTGGGAGTTTGAACTCGAATTTTATCTGTCGTATTTTTCTGCAACTTTTTAAAATAATTTTCAGGAATTTACTAAGCTGCCGAGTTTTGCTTTTTCGTATTTTCCGATGTCAATGTTATTCGTATTTTCGGGCAGTGTTTTACGGGAGTGATGAGTAAAACACTTCCGGACATAACACAATGAAGCCCGGCCGGATCAGTGAGATCCGTGCCTGGTCCCCCCATATTTAGACAAACAGCACCGGGTACAGATGGGTTTTCTTCCCCTAGCGCAAGATTAGTAAAGATGAGAGACACAGAAGTGAAAAGAAATTTCTTTTATTCTAAAATTGTATAAAACATAATATGGTTATAATCATCAGTGTAAAATCACTGGTTATGTGATGTGCAAGTGATTATGACACCTATTACCGGTAAACATATAGACAAACTACATAAAACATATATAACATGTACTAATGCCAATTGTCCATAGCAAGAAAAGTCTATTTATTATAAAAGCTGTTGTCTGAGTACAGAGGAGGTGCACTTTTTAGCGACTTACCCTCTCTGATGTATTTCAGGTTCTGCAATTTCCAACAGGTGCAGGATATATCGGTGCATATGTAACACAGTCTTTAATGTGTGCTGTGACGTCAGAAGTCCCTGTTAAGCAACTTGTGACCTATTGTTTTTAAAGTTCAAGAGTACCTTGATATTAGTTGCATAGCCAGTCTTGAATGGTTTCAGGTGGGTCTTCCAGATGAGAGTATCCCCCCTAAGACAGATGGAGCTGAAGTCCGCCGGCGGAGATCCTGCAGATGCCGTTTCTCAGCGCTGAATGGCAAAGTGCGGGATCGATTCAATCTGTAATCGACGCGTTTCGCCTTGGATCAAGGCTTCCTCAGGAAGTGCGGGAAGATTGAATCGATCCCGCACTTTGCCATTCAGCGCTGAGAAACGGCATCTGCAGGATCTCCGCCGGCGGACTTCAGCTCCATCTGTCTTAGGGGGGATACTCTCATCTGGAAGACCCACCTGAAACCATTCAAGACTGGCTATGCAACTAATATCAAGGTACTCTTGAACTTTAAAAACAATAGGTCACAAGTTGCTTAACAGGGACTTCTGACGTCACAGCACACATTAAAGACTGTGTTACATATGCACCGATATATCCTGCACCTGTTGGAAATTGCAGAACCTGAAATACATCAGAGAGGGTAAGTCGCTAAAAAGTGCACCTCCTCTGTACTCAGACAACAGCTTTTATAATAAATAGACTTTTCTTGCTATGGACAATTGGCATTAGTACATGTTATATATGTTTTATGTAGTTTGTCTATATGTTTACCGGTAATAGGTGTCATAATCACTTGCACATCACATAACCAGTGATTTTACACTGATGATTATAACCATATTATGTTTTATACAATTTTAGAATAAAAGAAATTTCTTTTCACTTCTGTGTCTCTCATCTTTACTAATCTTGCGCTAGGGGAAGAAAACCCATCTGTACTCGATTTCCATAGCGGAACCAGGTAGTGATTCCGCATCCCTTCCCAGAGCAGCATCCATAGTAAAGTCAGAATACCTATCTGTTAGCGCAGTGCCACACTCTCCCCTTTTTTCTGTTAAACAGCACCGGGCTCTTGGGCCGGCCCTGGTTACAAAAATATGGGGGACAAAAGACATAGGGGTCCCTCGTATTTTTAAAACCAGCACCGGACTTCACTAGCCAAGAAGATAATACCACAGCCGGGGGACACTTTTATACTTTTCCCTGCGGCTGTGGCATTACCCCCCCCCCCAACTAGTCACCCATGGCCAGGGTACCCTGGGGGAGTAGGGGCCCCTTAAATCAAGGGGTTCCCCCCTCCAGGAACCCAAGGGCCAGGGGCGAAGCCCGAAGCTGTCCCCCCCATCCCTGGGTGGTGGATGGGGGGCTGATAGCTTTTTTTGTGTGTAAAAAAAGAATATTGACTTTTGTTTAAGAAATACAAGTCCCATAAAGCCTCCCCTGCTTGCTGGTACTTGGAGAATCACAATTACAAGCATGCGGGGAAATAACGGGCCTGCTGGTACCTGTAGTTATACAACAAAAGAAATACCCAAATAAAAACAATAAACTCACACCGCGATAGTACAAATGTATTAAAACACACTTACATACTCATACATACTTACATACATCCCACGCTGGGCAATCACGTCCCCTTCTCCATGTAGAATCCAAACATTTACCTGTAAATCCAAAATTCCATTATACTCCCCTATTATCCAGTGTTGATCGGTCCTCTTCTGTCCTGAAGTAATCCACTAAAAAAGTTTCACACAAAACAAGACCAGGGTCAGACCTACTTACCCTGTGCGACGGATCCAGCGATGATGGTCACGGCTTTGACGTCAGACATCTGCCCTTCGTTCGCAAGTGTGGTAGGTATTATGTTTATAATCTCAGTTCGATTGCCAAAGTCTGTATTGCCAGAGCCTGGCTGGCCCCTGCCGGCTCCGTGCTGGCAACATGGAAATCGCTGGTCAATGATGCAATCCTACACGAAAAGTTTATTTATTTGTCAAGGAATGCGGTACAGAAATGTCATAATATTTGGGATAGGTGGCTGGATTCACCGCACACCAAGTAACCCAGTGCATGTAACTCAATTTAGCTTACTCTTTCTATTTTATGTGGTTGACTGAAGAGCTAGCTCCGTATTACGTATTTCATACGTATGTAACCTACTGTCGTGAGGACATATTCCTGACAACCTGATACTGGATGTTTATGTACTATGATAACTATTATCTACAAGGTGATAGCCATGAACACTTTCTAATCTCATCAAATAAGACCACACAAATTGTTTCTCTTGTAACAGTTTAATTGTATTTTTTCTTTTGATTGTACCCTGTATGTGTTTTTACATAAAATGCAAAAATCAATAAAAAGATATTGAATTTAAATAAAAAATTACAATAAATTACAAAAATACAAACTGGCTGATTACAGCTCTGCTACAAGTATGTCCAAACAAATAAGCCTTAAGTACCGCAGCAGTAGGCGAAGTTGAGGAACTTTCATCATTCAACATTGTTTTTGTATGTTACGCTGCCTCTAATGGTGAGCAGGGTGTTCATATCAGCTAGTACCAAGGCCAACACTTTAAAAAACTCACATAGTAAACATTGCTAATAGTAATGGTGGGTGATATATGACAAATAAAACAGTGTACGTATGTAAAATAAAAAAAATACAATTTATTGAGTTTGTCACAAACAATGTGCTCAACAACATACACTAAAACATAATATATACCATAGACGCAGTGGTTGGCCAAGATGAAAGGTACTTCATGCTTACTTCCCTTTGAAATTGGAGATGTCTAGCAGTGCCATCAACTGAACTGACAGAAACCAGTGGGACACCCAAGTACACCCATCTACTGTTCTTAGAAGTCTGGCCAGAAGTGGTCCCAAAAAGTAATACATTTGGCCAAGGCCAAGCGACTCAACTATGTACGAAAACATAGGAATTGGGGTGCAGAAAAATGGAAGCAGGTGCTCTGGACCGATGAGTCAAAAATTTTCATATTTGGCTGTAACAGAAGGCAGTTTGATTTGGTCAGGTTTAATGGTGTCCTCAATGCTGAGAAATACAGGCAGGTACTTATCCATCATGCAGTACTATCAGGGAGGAATCTGATTGGCTCCAAATCTATTCTGCAGCAGGACAACGACCTCAAACATACAGCCAATGTCATAAGAGCTATCTTCGGTGTAAAGAAGAAATAGGAATCCTGCAAGTGATGATATGGCCCCCACAGAGCCCTGATCTCAACATCATCGATTCTGTCTGGGATCACATGAAGAGACAGAAGGATATGAGCAAGCATACATCCACAGAAGATCTGTGATTAGTTCTCCAAGATGTTTGGAACAATCTCCTGCTGAGTTCCTTCGAAAACTGTGTGCAAGTGTACCTAGAAGAATTGATGCTGTTGTGAAGGCAAAGGGTGGTGTCAAAGTCAGAAAAATATCACGATGCACACTACCATATTTGCACCTCATACAGGTCCGCGCTGCGCATGCGTGCGCTCTCCCGTGCGTGCGCATACTCGCTGTTGCGGGCACCCGCAGGCGCACGGTATGCGCATTTACGGTAGAGTTTCTGTGCGCCCAGCGTGCGACTCAATTGTTATATATTTTCACCATATAATGTATTTTGTAGATCATGGTCCCCTTGATAGATTCTGAAAGTTTAGTTAATATAGCATGTTCATGGACAGAGAGATCCCTCTTTGTTTGATACGAAGGGTCAGACAGGGGTCATACAGTGGTGTTTAGTATCCATCGGAAGAGTATTTAATTAGCAATATTCCGGTATTGGTTTGAAGCTGATTAATCGCTCGTGCGAATAGTTATGGACATAAGAAGTTTATGTCCATTTACTATTATTTGCACTTACTTATCCATGCGGCGGGAAACCTAGTTTCCCACCCACCTGAGCAGTTGGAAATGGTCTCAGCCCACCTGTATGAATCAACCTATGACCTCTTGTTATAATGCGAAGACGAATTCCTGTGTCCAATGAACAATGAGATTGTAGGGACCATTGAATTGCATTGTGTGTGGGGCATAAATAGACAAGCCGATCATATCTAGCTCACTCTCTTCAACGGTTCTCATTGCTGATAATCGGGAGCTGGATATCGAGGCGCATGCGATCGTTCCTTTGTGCGTAAGTTTTCTCCGCAATCATATTGTCTTTATTGTGAGCCATCTCTCTCTCTCTCTCTCTCTCTCTCTCCTCCTCTTTCTCTCTCATTTTCCCTTAAACGTAATTGTATTGTATTTCCTGTGTAGTTATCTGGTTAGTTAGTCTATGTTATATTGTAGTGTATGACTTGTATTGTATTATTCTTTTCCAAGTATAACATTCACATAAGGCGTTAGACCCTAAGCCCGGTATTTGTGTATTTCTTATAGTGTTAAGTATTCTCAGAGTGTCGGTGACGCTCGAACAGCTTTTAAGTTAATAAGGTTACACTGTGTTGCATCTACACTCTATCATTACATAAAGGTTTCACTGCATATTACATTGCTTATGGTTTAAATATAAAGGTTTAACATTGTGAGCGTTAGCGCCGCTGGTGATCTCCTCGTGGTCCCGAGCGTCCGCTACGCTATAGCGAAACATTACGTTAGTCGGCAGCCAGTAGCCTGCCTGCCTGTGATCTCTTGGCCGTGAGCGAACGTGACGCTTGAGCGTCTCGATTACGGCTAAGCGATTGTTACGCAACGTGCGTACCCTTACGGTACTCCATACGTCAATAGCGTACAGTGTTCTTAGACCTCTTAAAGGGTTTTAAATAAGATAGTCTATTTCTCTGACGTCCTAGTGGATGCTGGGGACTCCGTCAGGACCATGGGGATTAGCGGCTCCGCAGGAGACAGGGCACAAAAATAAAGCTTTAGGATCAGGTGGTGTGCACTGGCTCCTCCCCCTATGACCCTCCTCCAAGCCCCAGTTAGGTTTTTGTGCCCGTCCGAGCAGGGTGCAATCTAGGTGGCTCTCCTAAAGAGCTGCTTAGAAAAAGTTTTTAGGTTTTTTATTTTACAGTGAGTCCTGCTGGCAACAGGCTCACTGCAACGAGGGACTTAGGGGAGAAGAAGTGAACTCACCTGCGTGCAGGATGGATTGGCTTCTTAGGCTACTGGACACCATTAGCTCCAGAGGGATCGAACACAGGCCCAGCCATGGAGTCCGGTCCCGGAGCCGCGCCGCCGACCCCCTTGCAGATGCCGAAAAGTGAAGAGGTCCAGAAACCGGCGGCAGAAGACTTTTCAGTCTTCATGAGGTAGCGCACAGCACTGCAGCTGTGCGCCATTGTTGTCACACACTTCACACCAGCGGTCACGGAGGGTGCAGGGCGCTGCAGGGGGCGCCCTGGGCAGCAATGAGAATACCTTGTTCTGGCTAAAAAATACATCACATATAGCCCCTGGGGCTATATGGATGTATTTAACCCCTGCCAGGTCTCAGAAAAACGGGAGAAGAAGCCCGCCGAAAAGGGGGCGGGGCCTATTCTCCTCAGCACACAGCGCCATTTTCCTTCACAGAAATGCTGGTGGGAAGGCTCCCAGGCTCTCCCCTGCACTGCACTACAGAAACAGGGTTAAAACAGAGAGGGGGGGCACTTATTTGGCGATATGATTATATATATTAAGATGCTATAAGGGAAAAACACTTATATAAAGGTTGTCCCTGTATAATTATAGCGTTTTGGTGTGTGCTGGCAAACTCTCCCTCTGTCTCTCCAAAGGGCTAGTGGGGTCCTGTCCTCTATCAGAGCATTCCCTGTGTGTGTGCTGTGTGTCGGTACGTGTGTGTCGACATGTATGAGGACGATGTTGGTGAGGAGGCGGAGCAATTGCCTGTAATGGTGATGTCACTCTCTAGGGAGTCGACACCGGAATGGATGGCTTATTTAAGGAATTACGTGATAATGTCAACACGCTGCAAGGTCGGTTGACGACATGAGACGGCCGGCAAACCAATTAGTACCTGTCCAGGCGTCTCAAACACCGTCAGGGGCGTTAAAACGTCCTTTTACCTCAGTCGGGCGACACAGACACAGACACGGACACTGACTCCAGTGTCGACGGTGAAGAAACAAACGTATTTTCCTTTAGGGCCACACGTTAAGGGCAATGAAGGAGGTGTTACATATTTCTGATACTACAAGTACCACAAAAAAGGGTATTATGTGGAGTGTGAAAAAACTACCTGTAGTTTTTCCTGAATCAGATAAATTAAATGAAGTGTGTGATGATGCGTGGGTTTCCCCCGATAGAAAATTATTGGCGGTATACCCTTTCCCGCCAGAAGTTAGGGCGCGTTGGGAAACACCCCTTAGGGTGGATAAGGCGCTCACACGCTTATCAAAACAAGTGGCGGTACTGTCTCCAGATAGGGCCGCCCTCAAGGAGCCAGCTGATAGGAGGCTGGAAAATATCCTAAAGTATATACACACATACTGGTGTTATACTGCGACCAGCGATCGCCTCAGCCTGGATGTGCAGCGCTGGGGTGGCTTGGTCGGATTCCCTGACTGAAAATATTGATACCCTTGACAGGGACAGTATTTTATTGACTATAGAGCATTTAAAGGATGCATTTCTATATATGCGAGATGCACAGAGGAATATTTGCACTCTGGCATCAAGAGTAAGTGCGATGTCCATATCTGCCAGAAGTTGTTTATGGACACGACAGTGGTCAGGTGATGCAGATTCCAAACGGCACATGGAAGTATTGCCGTATAAAGGAGAAAAAGACAACGTCTTTTCAGCCTCAGTCCTTTCGTCCCCATAAGGGCAAGCGGGCAAAAGGCCAGTCATATCTGCCATGGGATAGAGGAAAGGGAAGAAGACTGCAGCAGGCAGCCCATTCCCAGGAACAGAAGCCCTCCACCGCTTCTGCCAAGTCCTCAGCATGACGCTGGGCATAGGCGTGCGCAGCACATTTTATAAGGGGGTGCACGACTGGAGTGGCGTGCCTAGCACCATATATTAGCAGTCAGAGAGAAAGAGGGAGAAAAATAGAGGTGAGACAGAGGGTTGAGAGAGAGGGCCAGGGTAGAGAGGGGGTACAGGTGGCACTGTGTACCTCGTTCTGTCACCGTACCCCCTAGTACAAGCATTACTGAATGTGTGTGTCCCTTCAGTACAAGAGGCACTGGGTACCTGAGGCAGTGGAGGGTCCCCCTTTCAGCACCGGCAGCAGCGGTCCCCCTCTTCTGGTTTCCATTGGAGTGTGATGTCGGGCAACAGGATCAGAGAGTAGAAGAAAAGGTGAGAGGAGGGGCTGGATCGCCTCCTCCTACTAGTACTGCGTTGACGGGTGTGGCCCGTCAAAAGGGGGCATGCCCTTCAGTGTAGTTTAACACACCATATAACCCTTATATACATTATGCATCACAATAGTAGGACCCCTTATACTATCTAGTACTGGTGCCCCTTTCACATTATAGCACACGGTATGAGCCGAAATTCACTTTATAGCACACAGTATGAGCCGAAATTCACAATATAGCACAAGGTATGAGCCGAAATTCACTTTATAGCACACAGTATGAGCCGAAATTCACAATATAGCACACGGTAAAAGCCGAAATTCACTTTATAGCACACGGTGTATATATATATATATATATATATATATATATATATATATATATATAAAGTAATGTCCCTTCTTTTATACAGAATTTTATCCCCCCCACCGACTCTCACCCTGAATCAGGCAGGAGGGCTCAGCTGGACACAGGCAGCGGCGTCTAGTCTTAGGCTCCAGTCTTGGCGTGTGTCGGCCGGGCTGTAGGAAATGGCAGGGCAGGGCACACTCATGGAGTCACTGGAGAGAGACTGAGCGCAGGGAGGAAGGGCGCAGGGTGCTAGGCAGTCACTGGGATCATGACGGCGGCTGGGCTGTGCGGCCAGCCACCCCAGGGCCGGCCCTAGCGTGATTATTTTGGTATGCGAAAATATATTTTGGCACCCCTTAGTAAAATATATAGGGATGTGGCTTCATGGGGAAGCGGCATGGCCACAGAATAGTATCAATTCACATTACACTGCACAGTAAAGCCCCTTATACATGCTACGCCACACCACAGTAGAGCCGCTTATACACGTTACAGCACAGTAGAGCCTCTTATACACGTTACAGCACACTAGAGCCGCTTATATACGTTACAGCACAGTAGAGCCTCTTATATACGTTACACCACAGTAGAGCCTCTTATACACGTTACAGCACACTAGAGCCGCTTATATACGTTACAGCACAGTAGAGCCGGTTATACACGTTACACCACAGTAGAGCCTCTTATACACGTTACAGCACAGTAGAGCCGCTTATATACGTTACACCACAGTAGAGCCTCTTATACACGTTACAGCACAGTAGAGCCGCTTATATACGTTACAGCACAGTAGAGCCGGTTATACACGTTACAGCACAGTAGAGCCTCTTATACACGTTACAGCACAGTAGAGCCGCTTATACATGTTACAGCACAGTAGAGCCTCTTATACACGTTACAGCACAGTAGAGCCGCTTATATACGTTACAGCACAGTAGAGCCGGTTATACACGTTACAGCACAGTAGAGCCGCTTATATACGTTACAGCACAGTAGAGCCGGTTATACACGTTACAGCACAGTAGAGGCGCTTATACATGTTACAGCACAGTAGAGCCTCTTATACACGTTACAGCACAGTAGAGCCGCTTATATACGTTACAGCACAGTAGAGCCGGTTATACACGTTACAGCACAGTAGAGGCGCTTATACATGTTACAGCACAGTAGAGCCGCTTATATACGTTACAGCACAGTAGAGCCGGTTATACACGTTACAGCACAGTAGAGGCGCTTATACATGTTACAGCACAGTAGAGCCTCTTATACACGTTACAGCACAGTAGAGCCGCTTATATACGTTACAGCACAGTAGAGCCGGTTATACACGTTACAGCACAGTAGAGGCGCTTATACATGTTACAGCACAGTAGAGCCTCTTATACACGTTACAGCACAGTAGAGCCGCTTATATACGTTACAGCACAGTAGAGCCGGTTATACACGTTACAGCACAGTAGAGGCTCTTATACACGTTACAGCACAGTAGAGCCGCTTATACACGTTACAGCACAGTAGAGCCGGTTATATACGTTACAGCACAGTAGAGCCGGTTATACACGTTACAGCACAGTAGTATACATGTTACACTACAGGAGGGTAGTGCACCGGAGGCGGCGCAGTGTGACAGGACAGAGGAGGCAGCAGGGTCTGGCAGTGGTTTAGTGTGGGCGTGGAGTCCGACTGCTGGGAGATTAATGGCAGAACAGTGACTGTAGCGCACCCTTATCAGTCCTGCACTCTACGCAGCTGTGTAGTCGGCGTGTGCGTAGGGTGTACAGAACCCTCACTGATACATTACTACACACCACATTCCAACTCCTCCACCAGTAATATTGTCTATACCACCCATACACACACATCTATCCTCCCCACTGCTGTCTCTCAAACCCCCCCCCCCCCCGTAATATTAGTGTACAACCCCTCTCCCATACATTACTTTATTCACCAACCCACCTCCCCTCCTCTCCCCCCCCTCCCAGGTAATATTAGTGTACAACCCCTCTCCTATACATTACTATATCCACCAACCCATCTCCCCTGCCCAGGTAATATTATTAGTATGCACCCCCTCTCACACACCATGACCACCCACCATTCCAGACAAAAGGAATAAGCCCAGGTACTTACCACTGCCTGCAGGGTGGCTGTGCTCTCCTCACACACTGGCTGCTGCAGGGGAGAAGCCAGAACAGGACAGGCCAGGGCAGGAGGCGGGGACTCGGGAGCACATTGTTGTTGTACCCAGTGCCAGGGCTGACTCCAGTCCCCAGCTCCTGTGTGGATCAGTTTCATTCTGCAGGGGGCCCAGTCACAAGATCAGAGTCTGAGTGGGACACTGCACCTGTAGCAGGCACAGGTGCTGACAGTGCAGGGGATAGTGTCACATGGGCTGGCTCACATGTCACCTCCTGTAGGGGAAGTGACAGGAACGGGAGGGGGCGGAGACTGGGAGGAGTAGACAAAGGACGGATGGCACATGTCTGTGGAAGGAGAGGAGAGAATCAGTGTGACAGCGCCCCGGGCAGCGCAGTGTGACAGGGGAGAGGAGGCAGCAGGGTCCGGCAGCAGTGTAGTGCAGGCGTGGAGGCCGGTTGCTGGGAGGTTAGTGGGAGAGAACACTGACTGCAGCAGCGCCCTCATCAGTCCCGTGCTCTACGCAGCCGCGTAGTCGTCGTATGCGTAGGGCCGGGCCTGAGCCAACCACAAACCACTACAACTCTGTCTGAACGGCGGCGGCGCAGTGGGAGGGGGCCGGGCAGCGATGCGCAGCAGGTGATCCAGTCATCGCTGTCTGTGTGCTGCTGTAATAGCACTGCTACAACAGCAGCACGCAGACAGCGATGATCGGATCGCAGGCATGACGTGCGGGGGGGGTGCCGGACATTAGGGGGTGCCTGTGCGCACCAGGCACCCCCCGTGCGCACGCCTATGACGCTGGGGCCGTACAAGCGGACTCAGGTGCGGTGGGGGGGTCGTCTCAAGAGTTTCAGCACGCAGTGGGCTCACTCGCAAGTGGACCCCTGGATCCTACAAGTAGTATCCCAGGGGTACAGATTGGAAATTCGAGACGTCTCCCCCTCGCAGGTTCCTGAAGTCTGCTTTACCAACGTCTCCCTCCGACAGGGAGGCAGTAGTGGAAACAATTCACAAGCTGTATTCCCAGCAGGTGATAATCAAAGTACCCCTCCTACAACAAGGAAAGGGGTATTATTCCACACTATATTGTGGTACTGAAGCCAGACGGCTCGGTGAGACCTATTCTAAATCTGAAATATTTGAACACTTACATACAAAGGTTCAAATCAAGATGGAGTCACTCAGAGCAGTGATAGCGAACCAGGAAGAAGGGGACTATATGGTGTTCCGGGACATCAGGGATGCTTACCTCCATGTCCCAATTTGCCCTTCTCACCAAGGGTACCTCAGGTTCGTGGTACAGAACTGTCACTATCAGTTTCAGACGCTGCCGGTTGGATTGTCCACGGCACCCCGGGTCCTTACCAAGGTAATGGCCGAAATGATGATTCTTCTTCAAAGAAAATGGACGATCTCCTGATAGGGGCAAGGTCCAGAGAACAGTTGGAGGTCGGAGTAGCACTATCTCAAGTAGTTCTACGACAGCACGGGTGGATTCTAAATATTCCAAAACCGCAGCTGTTTCCGACGACACGTCTGCTGTTCCTAGGGATGATTCTGGACACAGTCCAGAAAAAGGTGTTTCTCCCGGAGAAGAAAGCCAGGGAGTTATCCGAGCTAGTCAGGAACCTCCTAAAACCAGGAAAAGTGTCAGTGCATCATTGCACAAGGGTCCTGGGAAAAATGGTGGCTTCTTACGAAGCGATTCCATTCGGCAGATTTCACGCAAGAACTTTTCAGTGGGATCTGCTGGAAAAATGGTCCGGATCGCATCTCCAGATGCATCAGCGGATAACCCTGTCTCCAAGGACAAGGGTGTTTCTTCTGCGGTGGCTGCAGAGTGCTCATCTACTAAAGGGCCGCAGATTCGGCATTCAGGACTGGGTCCTGGTGACCACGGATGCCAGCCTGAGAGGCTGGGGAGCAGTCACACAGGGAAAAAAATTTCCAGGGAGTGTGATCAAGTCTGGAGACTTCTCTCCACATAAATATACTGGAGCTAAGGGCAATTTACAATGTTCTAAGCTTAGCAAGACCTCTGCTTCAAGGTCAGCCGGTATTGATCCAGTGGGACAACATCACGGCAGTCGCCCACGTAAACAGACAGGGCGGCACAAGAAGCAGGAGGGCAATGGCAGAAACTGCAAGGATTCTTCGCTGGGCGAAAAATCATGTGATAGCACTGTCAGCAGTGTTCATTCCGGGAGTGGACAACTGGGAAGCAGACTTCCTCAGCAGGCACGACCTCCACCCGGGAGAGTGGGGACTTCATCGGGAAGTATTCCACATGATTGTGAACCGTTGGGAAAGACCAAAGGTGGACATGATGGCGTCCCGCCTGAACAAAAAGCTGGACAGGTATTGCGCCAGGTCAAGAGACCCTCAAGCAATAGCTGTGGACGTTCTGGTAACACCGTGGGTGTACCAGTCGGTGTATGTGTTCCCTCCTCTGCTTCTCATACCCAAGGTACTGAGAATTATAAGACGTAGAGGAGTGAGAACTATACTCGTGGCTCCGGATTGGCCAAGAAGGACGTGGCACCCGGAACTTCAAGAAATGCTCACAGAGGACTCATGGCCTCTGCCGCTAAGAAGGGACTTGCTTCAGCAAGTACCAGGTCTGTTCCAAGACTTACCGCGGCTGCGTTTGACGGCATGGCGGTGGAACGCCAGATCCTAAGGGAAAAAGGCATTCCGGAAGAGGTCATTCCTACCCTGGTCAAAACCAGGAAGGAGGTGACCGCAAAACATTATCACCACATGTGGCGAAAATATGTTGCGTGGTGTGAGGCCAGGAAGGCCCCACGAAGAAATTTCAACTCGGTCGATTCCTGCATTTCCTGCAAACAGGAGTGTCTATGGGCCTCAAATTGGGGTCCATTAAGGTTCAAATTTCGGCCCTGTCAATTTTCTTCCAGAAAGAATTGGCTTCAGTTCCTGAAGTCCAGAAGTTTGTCAAGGGAGTATTGCATATACAACCCCCTTTTTGTGCCTCCAGTGGCACTGTGGGATCTCAACGTAGTTCTGGGATTCCTCAAATCACATTTTAAACCGCTCAAATCTGTGGATTTGAAATATCTCACATGAAAAGTGACGATGCTGTTGGCCCTGGCCTCGGCCAGGCGAGTGTCAGAATTGGCGGTTTTGTCTCACAAAAGCCATATCTGATTGTCCATTCGGACAGGGCAGAGCTGCGGACTCGTCCCCAGTTTCTTCCTAGGGTGGTGTCAGCGTTTCACCTGAACCAGCTTATTGTGGTACCTGCGGCTACTAGGGACTTGGAGGACTCCAAGTTGCTAGATGTTGTCAGGGCCCTGAAAATATAGGTTTCCAGGACGGCTGGAGTCAGGAAAACTGACTTGCTGTTATCCTGTATGCACCCAACAAACTGGGTGCTCTTGCTTCTAAGCAGACGATTGCTCGTTGGATTTGTAGCACATTTCAACTTGCACATTCTGTGGCAGGCCTGCCACAGCCTAAATCTGTCAAGGCCCATTCCACAAGGAAGGTGGGCTCATCCTGGGCGGCTGCCCGAGGGGTCTCGGCATTACAACTCTGCCGAGCAGCTACGTGGTCGGGGGAGAACACGTTTGTAAAATTCTACAAATTTGATACCCTGGCTAAAGAGGACCTGGAGTTCTCTCATTCGGTGCTGCAGAGTCATCCGCACTCTCCCGCCCGTTTGGGAGCTTTGGTATAATCCCCATGGTCCTGACGGAGTCCCCAGCATCCACTAGGACGTCAGAAAAAATAAGATTTTACTTACCGATAAATCTATTTCTCGTAGTCCGTAGTGGATGCTGGGCGCCCATCCCAAGTGCGGATTGTCTGCAATACTTGTACATAGTTATTGTTACAAAAACATCGGGTTGTTATTGTTGTGAGCCGTCTGTTCAGAGGCTCCTACGTTTGTCATACTGTTAACTGGGTTCAGATCACAAGTTGTACGGTGTGATTTGTGTGGCTGGTATGAGTCTTACCCGGGATTCAAAATCCTTCCTTATTGTGTACGCTCGTCCGGGCACAGTATCCTAACTGAGGCTTGGAGGAGGGTCATAGGGGGAGGAGCCAGTGCACACCACCTGATCCTAAAGCTTTATTTTTGTGCCCTGTCTCCTGCGGAGCCGCTAATCCCCATGGTCCTGACGGAGTCCCCAGCATCCACTACGGACTACGAGAAATAGATTTATCGGTAAGTAAAATCTTATTTTTAGCTTTAACAATTGGCGGCTCGTCCGTCCTTCACATATCTCTGCTAGGTAATTTCAGCAGACATTATCCATCAGCAAAGGGCGGGAGATCATATTCCTCGTAGTGCTGTCTGGATAAGCGTCTGCTTTGCTTAGTAAAGGGTGCTGAGGGAATCCGGAACCGGAGGTAAGAATAACACGCTAGTGTCTTTTAAAACGGTTTATTTCTGTCTTGCGTACGCACACACGCATACCTGCATTTCTTTTATTCGTGTATTTTCATATATCACTCTCCTGTTTGCCATTTTATAATTGATAAACTTGCTAAGAGAGATTTGTCGCTATTTCATAGTTAAAGTGTAAAAGTAATACATTAAGGGATAAATTGCAAAGCTCGCACACAGCTCTACCTAAAGATACAAGGAGAGATTGGTGTGGTGCTCAGTAGATGATCGAGGATCATCTACATTGATAAACGTGTTAATTGTGTTACGGTGAATTTCTGCTTTGCGTGCACGTGTCTCTAACAAAGGGCTGAGACTCGCGTACGCAACTCAAAGGCCGACGCACGCAGCGTACATTACGTAACGGAGCGCTCGGGTACGCCCACGTAACTCAAATCACACACGTGTTATTGTAACAGGCGAAAAGGTGGCAACGCGATAAATAGCGCAAGTCTATTTTAGTGTCCGAAATTTAGACTAACAGATCCTTCTCCAAATTTACAACACATCTGATCTAAAGGAAAGAAATTTCTGCGCAGAAATAGAAATAGAAACAAAAGTGTACATGTGATGAGTGAGTGTTTTGTATATATAAGTTTATACAATTTTTTGAGGTTGAACCACAAGAAGTCGAGTTCTCGCAGGGTACATGCATGTAAGTGACGTACATGGTGGCTAGGGAGGCATCCCTTGTTAAACATAGAATCTGAGCATTAGAGTATAGCAGACCAGGAGGTCACACTGTAGCACAGACCAGGAGGTCCAGAACAGACCAGGAGGTCCAGGTACAGCAGACAAGGAAGTCCGCTATAAATAGAGAAAAGAGCACAACCCAGGGGGTTGGTGCAGAACCCATATAGGCCATTAAAGCTCATGCTGAAGGAATTCGCAGCCGAAATTTTCGATTCCACTGGTCGCTCTGCACATAAGATTAGTTGCTTATGTGCTGAACGATTGTACCGCACGTAATTGTGTGCATTAGTTAAATCTGACCAGTACCGTTTGTGTACGAAACGGGTCATAAATACTATTTGTACATTCTGACGTGATTTGTGTAATTTTTTATTTTTTTTAAAGGGAAGTTCGCTGGTCACTCAGGAATTGTCCAACAACCAATAGTTACTGGAAAGGGTCAATGCTCTGCGGAACACACTCACATGTTCCAGTAAATAAAGGTTCATAGGGGCCCTGGGTCGAGTACGCCAGCACTAGGACAGTGTGTAGGTCGTATTGGTCGGCGTGGGCGAGTGAGTGGGGTACTCGGTAAACCGCCACCGTCAGCCTATCTTGAACATTTTGGTTTTGTAAGGGTTCGCTGAAGACCCTGATTGAAGGTCAGAGGTGGTGAAAGCAACGCCTACAGGTATGGGGGCCAATTGTTCAGGTAGGGGGCGATCAACCTCGGTTCGGGTTGATTTAGTGAACCGACCAGTCGGGTCGGCAAGGTATGTAATGTGTGAAAAATACGGGTCACACACAGAAGTTTTATGTGATGAATGGGAGAGAATGACTGTACATGATGGGGAGAAATTCCCAAGAGTAGGTAGCTTTAGCCCAGAAGTGTTACAAAATTTAAGGAGGAGGATATGTCTCATTAAATCAACAAAGAGACGGATCAAACATTATGATTATTTGCAGTTATGGCAACAGGAGGGTGAAATACAGAGAGGATTGGCTCAGGCGGCGGGATCTAACCCTATCAGGAAACTGATAGCCACGGCACCACCGCCACCTTACATAACGGGAGAGAAATTGGTTGCGGAGAATGACGCACTAGGGAGTAACAAACAAACACTTAGCAACTGTGTAAATGTTAATAAGTTAACCAATACAAGTATTAACCCGTGCAAGTTGTACCCTGTTTTGAACTTTCCCCAGGAGTGTGATCAAGAGGACGAATCGGCAACAATATCGGCGCTCTCTCTAGCAGCCACCATATCAGAAACTACAGTAGGCACGGCCCAACCCTTAAGAGTAGTAACAAAGGCCCCTAGCGGAGGGACAGGTGAGGTCGTATCTACAGGTAAGTACGGCACCATACACAATGCTGAAACCATTTCACCACAGGCTGTAGAATCTACACAGAATGATGTTGCTAGACTTAATCCTGTTAGGGTGATAGCTCTTCCAAATGGGAAAACAGACACCACAGGAGTCACTCCCATTAGGAACATTGCCATGTATAGCCCATTTTCCCGAATGGAATTAAGAACCATAGTGTCTGAATTCCCTGACCCTAGGAAAGACTTAGTTGCTAGCCAGAAATACATCAGAGACCTAGGGAACACTTTAGAGCCCAATAACAAAGACTGGCAGATATTGCTGAGGGCATGTTTACCCTCCAATGTCGACTCAGCTCAATTTTTAGCTGACTGTGGATTGGATCAGGATGTACCTCTTACAGATGTGTACAACAAAGACAATGTAAAAAGGATAAGTTTACAGTTAAAGGAGTATTTCCCAGCTGTAGTTAAATGGAACAAGATATTCTCCATTAAACAAAAGGAGTCAGAAACCGCTGCAGAGTATTTTCACAGGGCATTACTAGATATGGCAAAATACACAGGCATAGAGGACATTAAAACAAACTTAAACCATCGAGAAGTAGCAGTATCTGTACTAATGGATGGTTTAAAATAGGCATTAAAGACAAGGGTACAGACCACGCAACCATGTTGGCGAGGTCTGTCGGTGGCTACTTTGAGAGAGGCAGCTATTGATCACGATCGGAATATCACCAGACACAGGGAATTACAAGGTGATAAATTAATGGCCGTAAGTATACAGGCCCTGACCACAAGGCAGCCTTTGTATAAATCACCAAACCCTGTGGGTAAGTCAAATGTGGTAACATGTTTTTCTTGTCATAGAGAGGGACACTTTGCACGAGACTGTAAATCGAGAAACATACAAAAGTCTTATCAACCCCCTAGACAACGACACGACACACGACATTGGGAGCAGGGTCCACAGAAACGGAGTTATGAGCCACATGCAGGGGAAACAAAAAGATACCCCCCGAACAGAGACTGGCAAGCCTCTGGTAGTCCCCATTTAACCCCTTCACAAGTAGTTGCTGCCAGCGGGATTCAGGGAGGTCACCATACCCAATAGGGGTGTGGCCATACCTGTAGTCTGCAGCCAGTGAAATTGATTGCAAGTCTTGGAAGTGAACCCGAAATTGCAATTAATGTAGCTGGTAAATCATTAAACTTTCTTGTAGATACGGGGGCGGCCAAATCAGTGATAAATTCGACAGTGGGCATGAGAACCACTGGTAAGACAATTCCAGGCATGGGAGTAACGGGAGTAGTCCAGCATTACCCTGTTAGCAAACCAGCCGAGATTACAATAGGGCCTTTACATACCAAGCATTCCTTTTTGCTGGCTGCATCGGCACCGACTAATCTCCTGGGAAGAGACTTATTGTGTAAAATGGGGTGCGTCATTTATTGTACTCCTGAAGGTGTATTCTTGGACATACCTGAGAATCACGCTCAGGAAGTGCGAGACATGTTAGACTCCCCATCAAAATTAATGTCACATACCATTATGACAAATAGGACTCCCTCCCAGGTAGAAGAGATGACATCCCAGATACCAGAGTCACTTTGGACTAAAGATGGACAGGACACTGGATTAATGGCAAACGTAGCTCCGGTAGTTGTACAAGTAAAAGATGGTAGGATAGCTCCAAAAATCCCACAGTACCCTCTGAAGCCAGAGGTGGAGTTAGGAGTTTACCCAGTAATAGAGCGCTTGCTACAACAGGGCATTCTGGTAAGAACATCCAGCACTGCAAATAGTCCCATCTTCCCTGTGAAAAAGAGTGGGGGGAGGGGTTATAGGCTAGTGCAGGATCTAAGGGGGATTAACAAAATAGTTGAGAGTCAGTTCCCCGTAGTGCCAAATCCAGCTGTCATCCTTATGCAAATCCCTCCCACTGCGAAATTTTTCACTGTTATTGACCTCTGCTCTGCTTTCTTTTCGGTACCCCTACATCCTGACAGTCAATATTTGTTTGCATTTACATACAGAGGAGTCCAATACACATGGACTCGATTACCACAAGGTTTCATAGATAGTCCAAGTATATTTTCTCAGGCTTTGCATGATTGTTTACAGTCTTTCCAACCAGGGAGTGGATCAATATTGATACAGTACGTGGATGATTTACTACTGTGTTCAGATTCATTGGAAGCATCCCTGAGGGATACGAAACAGCTCCTGTTTCATCTTTCAGACACAGGACACAAGGTTTCCAAAGACAAGTTACAATTATGCCAAACTAAAGTAAAATATTTGGGACACTGTCTAACACAAGGACTGAGACACCTGACCGCTGATAGAATTCAAGCAATTAGAGACATGACTCTGCCTCAAACCCAGCAACAGATCAGAACGTTTTTAGGAATGTGTGGGTATTGCCGTAACTGGATCCCAGGATTTTCCATTCTAGCATTACCTTTGCAGGAGATGGTTTCCTCAAACAAGCCTGATCGGATTTTGCACACAGACGAGTCCGAGATGGCATTTGAGAGACTTAAACAGTGCCTAACGCAGGCACCAGCATTAGGTATGCCAGACTATGGGAAACCCTTTGAGCTGTACGGAACAGAAAGTGCTGGTTGCGCGGCAGGCGTCCTAACCCAAAAGCACGGTGATGCCAGCAGGCCGGTAGCATACTACAGCGCTCAGCTAGATACGGTAGCGCGATCCCTCCCCACATGCTTGCGAAGCGTTGCTGCGATAGCATTGCTAGTAACAAAAAGCGAAGATGTAGTGCTAGGTCACAACCTCACAATTCATACACCACATGCAGTGTCAGCCTTGCTAAATTCTGCCCAAACCAGGCACGTCTCATCAGCGCGGTTTACAAGATGGGAATTGGCACTAATGGCCCCCGTAAACATCACCATAAGGAGATGCAGTGCATTAAATCCTGCAACATATCTCCCAGGTGTGCCTGCACAGGCACAAAGGGTGGAGGATGAGAGTGGTGGGGAAGGAGGATTTAATACAAAGGAGGACACACATGATTGTATGGAATATTTGACCCAAAATTTTACCGCAAGGCCTGACATCAGTGACAACCCACTGGAAGAGGTAGATCTTACTTTCTACACGGACGGTAGTTGTCACAGACAGTCAGACTCGGGAGACTTGTGTACTGGATACGCAGTCGTAGATGACCAAGGCACCATAGAAGCAGAACCGCTAGGCCCACCTCACTCAGCCCAGGTTGCTGAACTGGTCGCCCTAACCAGAGCATGTGAATTGGCTAAGGGCAAGTCAGCCAATATCTACACCGATTCTAGATACGCCTTCGGGGTGGTCCATGATTTCGGAGCCCTATGGCGCCTCAGAAATTTCATGACAGCAGCTGGCACACCGGTAGCGCATGCAGCTCACATCAAAAGGCTTCTAACAGCGATACAGGAACCCGACAGAGTGGCTGTTATCAAGTGTAAAGCACACACATATAGCCAGGACCCAGTATCACTTGGTAACAGCCGAGCAGACGAAGCAGCTAAGTTAGCAGCTGGTACCCCCAGACAGACAGACACCACACAACTGATGGTATTTAATACCATCAACACACAGAAGTTGTGTGAAATGCAAAATTTGTGTTCCACACAGGAAAAGGCAAAGGGATATGGCCAGGAGTCCTCAGGACTCTGGACGGATGGACAAGGTAAACCAGTGGCCCCCAGAGCATACCTTCCATGTTTAGCTGAGGCAGCACACGGGCTGACTCATCTGGGCAAGGAGGGAATGTGCAAGTTGGTAAGAGCATATTGGTGCGCCCCAGGATTTTCATCTCATGCGAGTAAGAGAGCAATGTCATGCCTTACCTGCTTGAGAAAGAATATCGGAAAGGCAATACCAACAGAACCATCTCATATCCCACCTACAGGCGGCCCTTTTCAGGTAATACAGATTGACTTTATTCAATTACCTCCTTGTCGAAATTTGAAATATGTACTTGTTTGTATAGATGTATTCTCAAATTGGGTCGAAGCATTTCCTGCGGCCACAAACACCGCTATGTTTACTGCTAAGAAAATTGTGCAGGAATTTGTATGTAGATATGGTATAACTAGAATAATCGAAAGTGATAGGGGTACCCATTTTACAGGTGATGTCTTTCAAGGAATGTGTAAGTTGATGGGAATTGATAGCAAGCTGCACACTCCATACCGTCCACAGGCGAGTGCGAAGGTGGAAAGAGTGAACAGCACTATTAAAAATAAACTGAGCAAAGTTATGGCAGAGACAGGATTGACATGGCCAGAAGCTTTACCCATTGTACTATACAGCATCAGAACCACTCCCAGGTCCCCTCTTAATCTGTCTCCCTTTGAAATCTTGTTTGGTCGACAACCGCATGTTATGATTAACCCTCAGGATGATTTGAAGTGTAACAATGAAGTGACTGTAAAATACTTGATTAACATGAGTAAACAGCTAAGGAACCAAAATGATAATTTGAAGTTGGTGATTCCTGATTTACCAGATAGTAATTGTCATGACATTGAACCTGGGGATTATGTAATGATACAGAATTTTCTACGCTCAGGTTGCCTTATTGACAGATGGGAAGGACCATACCAAGTCATTGAAGGTTGCCGAGAGAGAGACTTGGGTTCATTCGTCCCACTGTAAGAAGGTTGCTGATCCAGAGAGGTCCCGTGATAAGGAACAGACGGTAGAGGAAGTTGTATCACTGGAGTGTCTGTTCCAGGAGGACTGAGGCAGCACCTGAGCATTGAAAATCATAAGATCAAAAGCAGTTGTCGATTCCCTGTTCCCTTTTATTGTTTTTCTCCACTTCCCATCCCCTCTCCCTCAATTATTTGTTTTCCCCCTTCTCATTCTTCTCCGTTTCCTCCTATAAGATGGACTTGCCCCAAGAGACTGTGATCTGGATTTTCCTGTTGACCATGATGTTGACCAGAGCAGTCTGTTCCGGCGAGAGTACCATGGAGGTCGAGAGAGGTTCTGGAATGGGTTCTGATGACAAAGATGGAGGCTTAGTTTTCCAAGAACAACTTAATCAACAAGTAAAGGCGAGTATCAGAAAACGATCCGATAGCATTGACAATAGAAGGAATTGTGAAGGATTGTTAGCTGAAGAAAACTGTATCTGTAGGCTCTGTGACAATGTAGTTGAGGATGGGTGCATTAAGAAATGCCAATCCAGTTTTAATATCCACATGGACCGGCATCCATTGAGTGACTATCACTCCTTAGTGGGTAGTGTGTTAAATCAAACAGATTGTTGGGTATGCTCTCAAGTACCTCAAGGTCATAGCAAATCAGGACTAGTACCATTTCCTTTAACGGTAGGGGAGGTACTTGAGCTAAAGGGTGGGAGACCGGTGGACAGGAGGTTTAATATCTCCAGTCCTCCTAGTTTGAAGCTCCACCAATATCATGTGGATAGATCCCTAATATGTTTTAACATTACCAATCCCCGAAAGCCGGGAAATTGGGAAGTGTCATGGAGTAACCAAACCATGACCTTTTCATATAGAGCAGATAGAATGCCGACAGATACAGAGCTTATACGCCACATAGCCAGTAGAGAAAAATCTTTCCGATATAGGTATACCCTAGGAAGTAGGATTACGAGAGTTGGAGAGGTATCACCAGGATACTGTGCACATATCGTACAAACTGATACGTGTACTAGACAGATGGGAGAATTAGGGGTAGGAGATTTCACATGGAGGATGTGTAATATGGTTATGTCCTACTCCGTCCCATATGTTCTCCCCGATGATGCATATTTCATATGCGGGAGGAAGGCATATAAGTGGCTTGCCCCAAACTCTGAAGGATTGTGTTATATTGGAAAAGTACTGCCTGAGGTAATGACTGTATCACATGCCAAAATGAAAGATATACACCGTGGTGCCCAAGCTCCTTATACTCACACTCATTACGAGCACGTAGTTAAAAGGCAACTGACAGAAAGGACAGAGCATTCGGCCTCTGACATGATCCATGAATCCACCGGGATTCAGGTCCTAATCGCGTTAGATTTCACTCGCACCGCTAGAGGAGTGCTGAACTATAGATACATATCTGCGCTTGCAAATTTGTTAGACAATATCACCGAAATGTATGATGACACGTTTAGGTATACTGGAAGAGAACTTCAAGCTTATAAAACAGAACTGGTTCAGCATAGAATGGTTCTTAATTATCTCACGGCAGTGACAGGTGGATATTGTGTCACACTGGCAACGCAGTACGGCGTGAAATGCTGCACATATATAACGAATAGTACCGAGGACCCGGTCGAGGTCATAGACCAAAAGATGGACGATATTCTCCAATTAAAGTGGGAATTTCGCAGGAGACACAATCTCACTCTTGCTGCTGTGGGTAATGAGCTGACTGGTTGGGTGTCATGGTTGAACCCGCGAAATTGGTTCTCTGGTTTAGGAGAATGGGCTCAAGGAGTCATAATGGATGTAGGGAAGTTTCTCCTATGTATCTTAGGTGTTGTCATAACGATTGGCTTGATATTTAGGCGAGTTCAGGCTTTAACGAAGTGCAAACGTAGTACCAGGGTAATGAGTCTAAGGAGTGAGGTAACTGAAATTCCAATGGATTTGATTTATGACCCAACGGTAGAAACAATGATGTGATGAAAAAGCGATTATACGGTCCGTTTCTTTCACCTGTTTTTCCGTTTTTTCCAAGATCAAAAGACCCACTTGGACAAGAAATTTGATGATCCTGTATACAGACAACTGATGGATTAAAGAAGAAGTTTTGACAACCTTATACACAGATATTTGATGAACTATGCCATAGACCCCCAGTTTCCCTAGAAATTTTAAAATTACGCTAGCCCAACACTTTTGTAAGTCTATGGACATTGACAAAGCTTTTTGCCCACACCTTTTGGCAAAAGCCCAAAGAAGACTGCATTCAACAGACACCAGACAAGACTTCAACCGACAAATGTTCATTAACCTGACATAGAATACCACTGCATTTACCATAAGTGTTCTTTATCTTCATCTCTACAACCTTCAGGTAATGACACACATAGTCGATAGGGAATACAGGCACAGATATCAGCAATCACATATTCCCCCATTCATGTATCATCAACTAAAATGTGCTCCCCCATTTTGTTGCAACCAAAATCCGAAAAGAGCTCGGTAAAGTTTGACAGCCCATCCACAGACCCGTACCGCGGGATAAGAAGGAATTCAAATATATACTTCGCAATACCTCGAAGCTTGATTTACAACACATACGGCACGATGATACATGACCCCCCAAACATGGATTCATACACACATGCTTCTGCTATCTCACTAGGTCATACCCTTTTCACACCTTCTTCTCTCCTCCCCTACCCAACCATGGAAATGTATTTACACCTGACATATATTTTTCTCTTTTTGAAATGTTTTAGGAAGTGGCAGTTATTGTTGACTGCCAAAGGGTGGACTGTCAAAGTCAGAAAAATATCACGATGCACACTACCATATTTGCACCTCATACAGGTCCGCGCTGCGCATGCGTGCGCTCTCCCGTGCGTGCGCATACTCGCTGTTGCGGGCACCCGCAGGCGCACGGTATGCGCATTTACGGTAGAGTTTCTGTGCGCCCAGCGTGCGACTCAATTGTTATATATTTTCACCATATAATGTATTTTGTAGATCATGGTCCCCTTGATAGATTCTGAAAGTTTAGTTAATATAGCATGTTCATGGACAGAGAGATCCCTCTTTGTTTGATACGAAGGGTCAGACAGGGGTCATACAGTGGTGTTTAGTATCCATCGGAAGAGTATTTAATTAGCAATATTCCGGTGTTGGTTTGAAGCTGATTAATCGCTCGTGCGAATAGTTATGGACATAAGAAGTTTATGTCCATTTACTATTATTTGCACTTACTTATCCATGCGGCGGGAAACCTAGTTTCCCACCCACCTGAGCAGTTGGAAATGGTCTCAGCCCACCTGTATGAATCAACCTATGACCTCTTGTTATAATGCGAAGACGAATTCCTGTGTCCAATGAACAATGAGATTGTAGGGACCATTGAATTGCATTGTGTGTGGGGCATAAATAGACAAGCCGATCATATCCAGCTCACTCTCTTCAACGGTTCTCATTGCTGATAATCGGGAGCTGGATATCGAGGCGCATGCGATCGTTCCTTTGTGCGTAAGTTTTCTCCGCAATCATATTGTCTTTATTGTTATTGTGAGCCATATCTCTCTCTCTCTCTCTCTCTCTCCTCCTCTTTCTCTCTCATTTTCCCTTAAACGTAATTGTATTGTATTTCCTGTGTAGTTATCTGGTTAGTTAGTCTATGTTATATTGTAGTGTATGACTTGTATTGTATTATTCTTTTCCAAGTATAACATTCACATAAGGCGTTAGACCCTAAGCCCGGTATTTGTGTATTTCTTATAGTGTTAAGTATTCTCAGAGTGTCGGTGACGCTCGAACAGCTTTTAAGTTAATAAGGTTACACTGTGTTGCATCTACACTCTATCATTACATAAAGGTTTCACTGCATATTACATTGCTTATGGTTTAAATATAAAGGTTTAACATTGTGAGCGTTAGCGCCGCTGGTGATCTCCTCGTGGTCCCGAGCGTCCGCTACGCTATAGCGAAACATTACGTTAGTCGGCAGCCAGTAGCCTGCCTGCCTGTGATCTCTTGGCCGTGAGCGAACGTGACGCTTGAGTGTCTCGATTACGGCTAAGCGATTGTTACGCAACGTGCGTACCCTTACGGTACTCCATACGTCAATAGCGTACAGTGTTCTTAGACCTCTTAAAGGGTTTTAAATAAGATGGTCTATTTTAGCTTTAACAGTGGTCACACCAAATATTGATTTGATTTAGATGTCTCTTCTGTTCATTCACTTTGCATTTTGTTAATTGATACAAATAAACACTTCTATTTTTTAAAGCATTTTTATTTTGAACCATTTTTTTTACACGTGCCTAAAACTTTTGCACAATAATGTATATAGTTTTTTTTTATAAGTCATCATTTTCATAATTATATATTGGGGGGTACAGCCACTATGATGCAGATTCAATTACCAGCAGTATTTACCACAGGTTGGTATCGCCTTGCAGGCTGCTGGGATCCCGGCAGTCAGCATACAGACCCTGGGATCCCTGCAGCAGAATGCCGGCGGGAGAGGAGGCAAGAGCAACAAGCAGCTGCGGGCTCGCTGCGCTCACCATGCAGTGGGCTCGGTGGGTCGCGGCACTTGCCACAGGTTCTATTCCCACTATATGGGTGTCGTGGACACCCATGAGTGGGAATAGACCCTATGGTTTGGCATTCCATCAGCCAGCATTTTGAGTGCTCGGAATTCCATCGTCGGCATGTTGACTGCCGGGATCCAGAGCGCCGGTTACATGACCGCATCCCTTTACCACACAGGTAAACTTCAGTATTAACTTCTGGAGCTATTCAATTGTGCATTCCCTGTGGGTAACACGCAGGGACAGACAGGGGCCTCTTTCTGGCCCTGCCATCTGCGTGCACATAAAAAGGGACACGCGTGCCGAGAAAGGGGCGCATAGACACTGCAAATAGGGGTGTGCTGTGAGTAAGGGGGCGTGGACTTGCGGCACGCTTCCATATTGCTTAGCAACGGGGCATTACTGCGGCGGCTGCAGCGGAGGACAAAACAGAGATCCAGAAGCTGCGCTGCGCGCTGTGCGCAGCGTTCTCTGCTCTCTGCGGACCGGACCGGCCCACTAGCCCAACGGCCCTTCTGGCATTCTGACCCAGGTAACACGCATTAACCCATAGAGCCTGGGTTAGATACAGGAATCTATGGGTTTCCCCACACCTTAAGTTCTAGAATGTCCATTAACATTGATTTTTCCTCACAGTGCTCCTGAGGCACTTAATTGAATTGGTCCAGACTCATATGCTCATATTTTTCCATATGAAGACTACCTGCTTCACCATGACATAAGAAAGTTTTCAATAAAGGAAATTCACCCAATACGGACTACAGTGCAATATAAATCTAATGATAATAGTGGATGGGTATTTTTTTTTCTCTAGTTCTCTTATGTTGTAAAGTTCATTCGAGATTAAAGAAAATAAGTAATTCTGTCATGATGTAATGCACAAAAAAGTACAAACAAGCATAATTACTGATATATATATATATATATATATATATATATATATATATATCTATATATATATATATATATATATTAGTTAGTAGTAGCAGCACTCAGTGATGACTTTTCCAGGGATTAACACATCATCACTCTGGGTTACTTCAACGTTTCAGGATCGTTTATTGAGACTCTTTTGTCAGGATATATATATATATATATATATATATATAATACGAGCATGCCACTTTATAAAGCAGCAGGTGTTCAACAGGGATTGGTTATCCAATATTTATTCTATAATATATAGCCCCAGAACACTACTCTAATCTAGTATTTTGAAATTAAAACAATCCCTGTATTGGGTTATATAAAGATGTGTCTTTGAACACCAAGCATCAATACACCATGCGGCAAAGCTTTTTGGAGTTTAGCCCCTTTAGCTTACATCATCTTCAGATGGTGTAAACTACTTTAAGCCTATCCAGGAATACTCGCAGGAGAGAGACTGACACTGTGCCATGCACACAAATGTAAACGACTCCTCCAATATGTTGGGGAAGCATGGACGTGCGGTGAGGTAAACGGCTGTGGAGGCACTGGCTAGTACCTGAGTCAGATTTACACACAATATATGAGCCAAAGGGTTCATGTGGGCATTATACACATGTGCAGCAGTATACACAGGTGCAGCAGTATATACATCTGGGCATTATACACAGGTGCAGCAATATATACATCTGGGCATTATACACAGGTGAAGCAGAATATGTTGCTGGAAATTTGGCGAGTTTTGATCAGAGATGTGCACTGCCTCACCTGCCATAGACTTTTTGTCTATATAAATGATTAGAATAATATAAAGAAGATATTTCTAATATATTCTTTGTATTTTTCAAATACTTTATACCAGGCCTGGCCAACCTGTGGCTCTCCAGTTGCTGTGAAACTACAAGTCTCAGCATGCCCTGCCACAGTTTTGCTATTAGGGAATAATAAAACTGTGGCAGGGCATGCTGGGATGTGTAGTTTCACTACAGCTGGAGAGCCACAGGTTGGCCAGGCCTGCTTTATACAGTCAAAACTCTGGTTCAAATGTTAGTATGACAGGAAAGGCTCTGCCTCACCCCACCGCACGTCACTGTGGGGAAGTAACACACAAGGGGGGTCATTCCGAGTTGTTCGCTCGTTGCCGATTTTCGCTATGCTGCAATTTGTTGCTAATTGCGCATGCGCAAGACACGCAGGGTGCATGCGCTTAGTTATTTAACTAAAAACTTTGCAGTTTTGCTGTGGATCCTGCGGCGCTTTGCAGTCACTCTGCTGATCGGTGAGTGATTGACAGGAAAGGGGCGTTTCTTGGTGGAAACTGAGCGTTTTCCGGGAGTGTGCTAAAAAAACGTAGGCGTGTCAGGGAAAATCGCGGGAGTGTCTGGAGAAACGGGGGAGTAGCAGGCCGAACGCAGGGCGTGTTTGTGACATCAAACCAGGAACTAAACGGACTGAGCTGATCGCAATCTAGGAGTAGGTCTGGAGCTACTCAGAAACTGCAAAGAATTATTTAGTAGCAGATCTGCTAATCTTTCGTTCGCTATTCTGCTAAGCTAAGATACACTCCCAGAGGGCGGCGGCCTAGCGTGTGCAATGCTGCTAAAAGCAGCTAGCGAGCGAACAACTCGGAATGAGGGCCTAGGACATCGGCTATTGCTACCACTGTCCCTGCGGGGTAAAGTTTTGTACATAGTAGCAGGGTACAAAAGTAAAATATCCGTTGTGATATGAATTGTTAATACATAGGCAGCCAGTCTGATAAAAGTGGTGTGTGTCTGAGCTGGCAGCCTCCATTACTTGTCTTGTTGGTTCAAAAGCCATACAGGCAAAACATGAAGTCATTTAATGGTGCTTCACAAATAAATAATAAAGATGATGATGGCAAAGGGGTTGAGAACTGTTATTTCAATGATCATAGCTGGAAATGTTACAGTATATGATCTTTAAGATATCATCAAGCATAATCAAGCTCCTGAAGTCATCAGGCAGCTCTGATTACTAGAGAATCGAATCCTGATTACTCGTGTAAATCTTGAATCCTTCCCATTTGTGATGATAAGACCCAATCAGGACTATCATATTTTCAGCTACAGTGCAGATGTAAGGCTCTGGCTTGTTACTTATCAGATATGTATCAGTAATATTACTTGCTACAGTTTGTCCATATAGCTGTTTTTCTCATAATCCCTTCATCATAAAATATTTTTTTTATTTTTTCTGTCTTCCCTGAAAATGCTTCATACCCTGCAATGACCCGCAACAGGCTCAGTGCTACAATATGCTGCAGACGTGCAGATGAAAGCATGGTGCAGGGAGGGAGTTCAGATGAAAGTGTAAACAAAGAGTCCCAGGTACAGAAAGTGAAACCAGGCGGTATTTAGGGTAAGCTCCGCAAAAAGCAGCTGCCAAATACGGGTTATTCAGACCCACATGAAATGCATATAAAAAAGGAAAAAGTAGCAGCGCTGATATATTAACTAACATAAATTAAAAGAATAATGCACATATTTTAATGAAACATTAAAATGACAATGTAAAATATTCAACAATAGCTGTTAGGCTATAACACCCAGGATAGCTTTAGCAGTATACATTTTTGGGAGAATTTGGTAAAGTGTCCATTCTTTAATACCCCTAGTAGAGTTGATGGCTTCAGGGTTTGTAAGACAACTGCCTTATGCAAACAGCACAATGTCCAGCAGGTTTATAGTTACCAGTATCCACCAATAGAGGATAGTTACTCCAGGCAATGGTAATCCCTATTGTATTGTGGATTCCTCCAAAGCACTTGTGATAGAGTACAGTACTGGTCCAGGTCACTGGATGTGTCTCAAAAAAGTGCCAAACAGCTGATTGCGGGCAAGTTTGAGGAAAGATCTTTATGCAATGAATAAACACTCTCCACAAGTCTTAAAAGCATCCAACACAGGACTTATAATAAAATGGAGAGACACACCAAACAGCCACGTGGAGGACGTCACAGCCTGAGACTTGGAGACAATGTGATAATTGAGATTGTAAGTTTTGATATGTGTGTGTTTTTCATATTGGTGCCAATGTGTTTGTCATTTTCCATGTGAATCCAATGTGTTTTATTACTTTCATTGTGGTGGCCTATGTACTTTATTATCCTGTGTTGGCCTATGTGCTGTGTTATTTTTCTATCAGTGCCAATGTATTTTATTTTCCTGATAGGGACCTACAGTGTGTGCTTTTTGTGGTAGCCTATGTGCCTTATTATTTTTCTATCAATGTGTGTGTTTTGTTCCCTACTGTACTGTATATGTGCCAATCTGTGTATGTTTTTACCTACAATGGGGTCAGTAATGTAGTGTAGGGTACACAGAGGTCAGTAATTTAGTGTAAGGTACAAACAGGTCAGTAGTTTAATGTAGGGTAGAGGTGTCAGTGATTTAGTGTATGGTATAAAGGTGTTAGTGACGTAGTGGCAGGGTATAGAGTAGTCAGTTAGAATACTAATTATTTTTCATGGGGGCAATATTTGTCTTGCCTCCGGGTAACTGGGATGAAGTTACGCCACTGTAGTCTACAGCAGTGATCCATACTTTCCGCAGGGGGAAACATGAGACTCCCACCGGCTTACTAAATATACATCTAAAGCTGGGATTAGGGGGCCGATTCAGACCTCATCGCTAGGCTGCGTTTTCTCACAGCCTGCGATCAGATCTGAACTGCGCATGCATATGCACTGCAATGCGCAGGAGCAACGGACTGCAGCAATGGGGATCGCCGGTCAGCGATGGGATGGTGTTTTGAAAAACGCAGGCATGTCCAAGTGTTTGGAGAGAGGGTTCCTGACATCAATTCTGGTCCCGGACAGGCTGATGTGATCGCAGGGGCTGAGTAAGTCCTGGGCTGCGCAGAGACTGCACAAAATCAGTTTGAGCAGCTCTGCTACACATGCGTTCGCACACTTGCACAGCTAAAATGCACTCCCCCTGTAGGCGACGACAATCTGAATGCAGCAGTGCAAAAATCGTTGCCTAGCGATCAGGTCTGAATTATCCCCTAGGATGCAGAAGTTACAGGTAGCTGGGACATTAGGCTGCCCATACACTGGCAGAACTTGCTGTTCAGCCTCTGTGCTGGGTAACCAGCCTTCGGGGGTCATTCCGAGTTGATCGCACCAAGCAACTTTTAGCTTAGCAGGGCTGCGTTCGCTTGTGCAGCCTTCTAAGCAAAAAAAGTTTTAAGCAACCTAGGAGTAAGGCTGGAGCTACTTACCCTGTGCAACGAATCCAGCGACGTTCCTCCCGGCTCTAACATCAGACATCCGCCCTCCGTTTGCCTGGACACGCCTGCGTTTGGACGACCACTCCACGAAAACGGCATCCAACAGTGAGTATCCGCCCCGGAACGCCTCTCCGCTGTCAATCTTCATGCGATTGGGGCTGCGTCTTCTTTGTTCGCTGTGCACGTCGCTGCCCGGCGATGGAGGTCGCCAGGCAACGAAGCATGTGCGCAATGCGTACGCCACGCATGCACAGTTCCGACCCGTTCGCACCGCAACAAAGAACTGCTGCATGCGAACGGGTCGGAATGACCCCCTTTGTGCAGTTTGGCTAAGATATATCCAAGTCTCAACTTGATTGCTTGGGAACATCCTGGGAATGGACCTACACATTTTAAATCAGGGCCATATTACAATGAAAATAAAAAACCAGCTAAACGAGAATGTGCAGATAACTGTCTCCAAGGTTATAAGGCAATCAGCAGGAGTATGATACCATGGAACGGAATACATATGTTTTACCGCCAGACGGGATGCCGGATGTCAGTATACCAACAGCGGCATCCCATCTGTCAGAATCCCGGCAATGAGGCAGCAAGTCCCCTCGCGGGCTCTCTGTGCACGCCACTCTTCGGTCCAGTGGCTCACTTCACTCGCCATAGGTTATATTCCCACTCGGTTGGTAGCGTGGACCCACCAACCGTGTGGGAATAACCTGCGTTGTTCAGGATTCCGGCTGGCGGCATTTCACTGGCTGTTGGGATTCCAGTGTCGGTCTCCTGATCGGCCGGGATCCCGACAGGCGGTATTTTAACTACATCCCCATGGAAGGAATACATAGCATATGTTCATTCACAGAATAAATACACACTGCTGAGTTTGTGCAATACTTGACCAACACATTTCATCCTAACCTCCTAATAGCTGCTTTACTTACTGTAGATTTGCAATATAGACATACAGTAAAGGGTTTGGTCAAAAATAAGTTCTATGATAATGGGGGAGATTTATCAAAGCTTGCAGAGATAAAGTGGAGAGAGATAAAGTACCAACCAATCAGCTTCTCTCTCTCATTTTTACAGTACAGGCCGTGTTTGAAAAAACTATAGTAGCTAATTTGTTAGTGCTTTATCCCTCTCCAAGCTTTGATAAGTCTTCTCCAATATCTTACATTATTCTATTATTATTATTTTTAATAAAAGATCAGAGAGGCTTAATATGGCTCTATCTGCTTTGACTGCTGCAGAGCTGTAGGGGTCTTTCAATATGTTGTAAAATCCTGTGCTGTGCACACAAATGTGGCTACTGTTTTTGATCCAGGAAATACCAGATAGTGACATATTTTCCTTTTCATACTGGTATCTTTCCATTGCATTATTGCAATGAGATTCCTCTTAGGATTAAAAATAAAATGTCTTATTTCCTGAATGCAGAGACATGTTTTCCACCCCTGACTGTTTTCAGCTATTAGTGAGGTTTCCGTCCTGGAATTTCCACAATACAAACTCAGTATGTAACAAGTTCAACATATTTACCACAAAACGTTTTCAGAAAATAAACACTGATATTCCAGCATAACTGCAGAGTCAGGACATTTTTGCAAGACTGCAGGAACACATTATACAGAGGCTCATCTTGTACTAACCTCACTGAGATCACTAGTCAATCTTTCAGCAGTTTGATGATGAGAGCAGTTTAATAAAAGCAGTTTTGCTCTTTGAACATTGAAGGTTGATAAAGTCATCTCAGGTGAAATCCCGTTTGTACTGTTATCTGAAAGCTGAATTATTAGCAATGCAAAAGAGCGAATAGGTCATTTTTTTTCTAAGTATATATTTTGTAAAGTAGACATTTTACTGTTATTTGTAAATCTCGTTTTTATATTCAAAAAGTGCAAACATTTACTGCAAATATTTCGATGGAAGGATTGCAAATATGAAGCTATCCTATCTGGGTGTTTTTCCCCACTTTGTCATGGCTGCAGTGCAGAACTTGGGGGTAAATGGGAAGTCCAATAGGCAGCCACAAAGTCCTTCATTATGACTTCTCATTGGATCTCTTTCTCACATCACTCTAAATTGTCCCACATCCTTAGCTTTATGCAGTGACTGGGACATGAAGGGCCCACCGGGGGAATGTAGTTATAGGGGCCCATACTTGGGGTGTGGCCAGCCTACAAAGGGGGTGTGGCCAGCCTCCACAGAGGCTTGAAATACACAATAGTTTAGTGCAGTGTAATGCAACATATCTACCATGTATAATACAAGTGCACAGTCTGGAACCTGATCCCTAGAGGAAGGAGTGGGCCCTCAGGCAATGGGACCTACCTGTGGTTTCCCTGGTACCCCTGTGGGCCAGTCCGACCCTGGCTTTAAGATGAAACAAACCACAGAGCCAGGGGAATCGGGTAATGGGGCAGAGCTGTAATGTTCTGCTCCCTCCCATGCTGGCAGTGTAACCAAGCATGTTAAATATTCTACACTGTACAATGCAATTTTGAGGTGTAAAATGTTTATTGATTATATATGAACAGACAGCTAAAAGCATCAGTGTTTATCATCTTTCACAAGATGCAGTTAGCAATCAGTCTGCAATTTTGCAGTAGTATCATTAAAAAGTAGGTTTCACAGCCACAAGCTGTTGGGGTCTTTTTGGGATTGCAACTTATACCCTTCTTATTAATAAAATGGCATTGATTTCCTAATATCATGGGTAAAGCATCCTGTAAATAAATAGTGAATTAACACGAATGGAGTTATACTTATGGTGTACCTTATATTTATTTTCCTACCAGTCTACTTGCTGTGCCTCATAGCTAAAGGTGGAACCCCCTAGGCACAAGTTCGAGAATCAATGTGTTTCATTTATAAACAAACAGTCTAAAATTTCTAAAGGTTTTATCAGTATTGGTTATTACAGATATTTTATTATACAGTATTTATATATACACACACAAATGACATAATTTTTTTTTTAGGTATATACAGGATGTATGGGGCTAAGCCTTGGGCCCATCTACTGTCTATGTTACAATTTGCTACTGCTATAAAAAAAAAAGTATTCAAGCCCCTCAGCATACGAGGGGGTATCATAAAGTTTCCATTATCACCATGAACAGGATGACATAGATAATTGTGATATGTTGAACTTAGGTCTTCTCCACGTGGTCACCCTGCAGAGCCACACATTTCTGCCATCATTTCTTGACCTTCCTCAACCCATCATTATAGAGGTCCTGCGATATCCTCGAAAACCACTGTTCCACTTCTAGAATTACCTAATTTGTGTTGTCAAATTGCTTACCCAGAAGTGGCTTCTCCATCTCAGGGAAGAGAAAGAAGTTGCTGGGTGCGAGATCAGACATATAAGGGGTGTGGGGCAAAATTTCATAGCCACATCTGTCAGCTTTCACAGCAGATGCTTGGGCAGAGTGCGCGGGTGCCTTGTCAGCTAGGAGACGTATGCCTTTGCTAATCATACAACAGCATTTTTCTTTCACTTTCTGCAGAGAGGTGCAGTAGTAAGCATTGGTGATGGTTTGACCCTTCGGAAGGTAATTAGTTAAAAATAGACCATAAAATGGACAGCATGACCTTCCCTGCATATTTATGCACCTTAGCCTTTTTGGGAGAGGTGGGAGAAGTGGTTCCACTCCTTGCTAATTTCTTTGGTCTCCGGATTGTACAGGTAGACCCAGCATTCATCCATAGTCATGAGACGTGCAAAGAAATTCTCTTCATCCTGCTCCAACAGTCAATATCCACTGCGAAAGTTCAAACTAAGTTGGCTTGTGAAATGGGGTCAGCAAGCGGGTAACCCATCGTGAAGATACTTTAGATATGTGCAGTTGCTTGTGCATCTTCCACACACGTCCGTAACTAAGACCAAATTCTTTTATGATCACCTCTGTGGTTAGTCTGTCTTTGAGGACAAGAGCCTCCACTTCACAGTGTCAAGATTATCTGTGATTGAGGATTTCCAGGATCGAGGCTCATCTGAGAGGAACATTTGTCCAGTTTAAAAGTTCCTTTTCCACCTCACAACGGTGTCATATGACAGCCACCATTATATCATGGATTTGGTGGGAGCTGTTACCCTTCAAATGGAGGAATCTGAGAACACTATGGGGTATATTCAATTGAATTCAAAAGCTGCAGTCTGTCGAAAAGACGTCAGTTTTCGACTTTTGTAGGTCAGAAGGGGTTCTGACCTATTCAATCTAACCCCAAATTATTCGACAAGTCGAGGAATTCGACTTGTTGAAAAGCACGTGGTTCGGCGGAATGGCTGCCAATCTGCGTGCTTGTGTCGAAAATGGGGCGCACCCTTTTCGACCATCTCAATACAACTTTAAAAAAAGTCAAAGTGAGATGCGGGAGCAGAGACGAGGAGAGCTGCGGGCAGACGGGGAAGAGCAGCGCCGGAGGATGTCACGGCTACCGCTCACAGCAGCGTCCACCCGGCTCCAGCAAGCGAGACCTTGCTTGCTGGAGCTGGGTGGATGCTGCCATGAGTGGCGGCTGTGATGCGGGAGCAGAGACGGTCGAGAGGAGGAGAGGGGTGGGGGGAGGAAACGGGGAGAGCCGCGGGCAGACAGGGGTGAGCAGCGCTATAGCAGCGGGCAGCGTAGCCGGAGGATGTCACAGTCGCCGCTCACAACAGCGTCCACCCGGCTCCAGCAAGCGAGACCTCGCTTGCTGTAGCTGGGTGGATGCTGCCGTGAGCGACGGCTGTGACATCCTCCGGCTACGCTGCCCGCTGCTCTCCTCTGTCTGCCCGCGGCTCTCCCCCGTCTCAGCTCCCGCATCTCAATTAGACTTTTTTTAAAGTCGAATTGAGATTACATTGAATAGCCCAGATCAGATCCATTCCGACAAATGAATGTCGGAATGGATCCGACTTCAATTGAATATACCCCTATGGCCTTCAATTTTGACCATCATTCAGGTTACGGACACCTACCAGCTCGTGACAAGAAACAAAATTACATAAATAGCTGTAATTTATAACATCATGCACATAAGGATCAATGATTATGTTGAACAAATCACTATCTCACCAAGACCTTTGACAAACTACAGTATATGAAACAAAAGAGAAAATAAATATTCCATACTTGGTTTTACCAATATTTATTTATTTATTTATTACCAGTTATTTATATAGCGCACACTTATTCCGCAGCTCTTTACAGAGAATATTTGGCCATTCACATCAGTCCCTGCCCCAGTGGAGCTTACAATCTATGTTCCCTATCACACACACAGATACATTCACGATAGGGTTAATTTTTGTTGAGAGCCAATTAACCTACCAGTATATTTTTGGGATATGTAATAAAGACAAGCAGGGGAATCCAATTAGCCACAGGGTTTTCCGCCTAAACTCTGCAGCTACTTTAATTGGATTCCGTCCTTGATGTCACTCAGATTTATTTAAGGCAAATTTTTACCTAAAACTCAATGGTACATTAAAAAAACAGCCAAACAAAAAAACAGAAGACAAATTAATTGAAATGACTATACTGGTAAAGTACTGGGGGTTGACCTTTGATGAGACATTTACATATTTTGCGCAGTGCACTCCATCACATTTTTCTACCTCCCACAATAGAAGGAGCACTACACAGAGGAGTTTCCTGAGAGGAGAATAGGCCTACACCTTAAAGCAGGCATGTCCAAACTGCGGCCCTCCAGCTGTTGTGAAACTACATATCCTAGCATGCCCTGACACAGTTTTGCTGTCAGAGAATGCTAAAGCTGTGTCAGGGCATGCTGGGATGTGTAGTTTCTCAACAGCTGGAGGGCCGCAGTTTGGACATGCCTGCCTTAAAGTAAATGGATGATACAAAGGGGGCGATGTATTCAGCCTTGGAGAGAGATAAAGTGAAGAAGTTGCCCAAAGTAACCAATCAGCCTCTGTCATTTATCTAGCACAGTTTATGAAATGACAGAAGCCAACTAGGTACCCTGGTCAACCTCTCCACTTTATCTCTCTGGTACATCTCCCAGTGTTTTTCATTTACTAGGCTGAATAGAGGTGGAGTTTACAATGTACATAGGGAAAAGAGACCCATAGGAACAAAAAAATTGATTCCGTTAATATACTAAGTAAGAAGCACCTCAAGCTCAAAAAGAGTAGGATTTGTACAGGGAATATGTCAGGTGCAACAATGGTGTATATATATGTACAACTAGTGATGTAGTGAATACCTTGACATAGTGCAGAGATGCAGCTTGACAGGGTTACTAGTAAATTCTAAAGCTGTATTACAATATTTGTACACAATATAACAGAAGTGTCATATACACAAGAGAGAATATTAATTATTAAGAGTTATTAATGAATGTGAAAATTGTATGTTCCATAATAAATGTGGTTACATGCAAACAAAAATACAAATTAAATGTAATTAAAAAAATGGTTTTGCCATGGGTTTTTTTTTTGTTGTTCCCTAATTGAGAATCTTGATTCCAATAGTAGTCAAAATATAAATATCAATTAGGCAATACAAATAGATAGCCAAAGTACTATCAGCTGGATGGGTTACAATGAGCCAATCACAAGTGGTTATAGTGTGAGTAGTTTAACCAGTCCTTCAATATCTGTAAAGGAGACTCTTTCTAAAAGAATGCATCCATGTATAATTGTATTAGAATTACATGTAGACACCCCTTTACTATGTTTAAACTATATTGCCCTATTAGTGACTGCCCCTTTACACAATTTCCTTGCACACACAGAAAAGTATACATACAGTAGATGTACTGTATGCAGCCAGAAGCTCTGATATATATGCAGATATATCGGGCATCAACTGTACTGCAGGGTTGACGTGATATGTCTGTGAATGATGGCGTTCACAGTAGTGACGTGCGGTGGGGTGAGGCAGAGCCTTTCCTGTCATACTTACGTATACACCAAGTTTTGACTATATAAAGTATATGAAAAATACATAGAATATGTTAGAAATATCGTCTTTGTATTATTCTTAGCATTTTTTCTAGTCAAAACTCTGGAGTAAAAAGTCTATGGCAGGTGAGGCGGTGCCTCATCTGTCCATTTTTTCCACCCATCTCTACACTGCTGCACCTGTGTATAATGCCCACATAAACCTTTTGGTTCATATATTATGTGTAAATCTGGCTCTGGTACTAGCCAATGCCTCCTGAGCCATTTACCTCACTGCACGTCCCTTGTTCACAGACATATCGGCAATACACAACCGCCGACCCACTAATGATATATCGTTTGTTTGATCGCCCAGTGTGTACCCAGAAAAGGATTCATTAATGATATGTCATATGTGCTGAGAAATTAAAATGTTACCAAAACCAATGTGATTTAGATACAGAGCAGAATACATTCGCTGAGGAACTACAGATTAAGGGCTCTATTTACTAAGCCTTGGATGGAGACAAAGTCACTGGAGATAAAGCACCAGCAAATCGGCCTGTATATTATACATGGTACAAGCTGCGTGGCAATATTAATGCCATATATGTATACAAAACAGATAGACTTTTGCTACTGGCACTAACAATAATATACTGCAAATCTGTGTGTGCGTATGTAGCAAATAAAAAAGAGGGAGTTTTGTCATACATATAAGCTTGCAGAAAATAAGAATTTACTTACCGATAATTCTATTTCACGTAGTCCGTAGTGGATGCTGGGGACTCCGTAAGGACCATGGGGAATAGCGGCTCCGCAGGAGACTGGGCACATCTAAAGAAAGCTTTAGGACTATGTGGTGTGCACTGGCTCCTCCCCCTATGACCCTCCTCCAAGCCTCAGTTAGGATACTGTGCCCGGACGAGCGTACACAATAAGGAAGGATTTTGAATCCCGGGTAAGACTCATACCAGCCACACCAATCACACCGTACAACCTGTGATCTGAACCCGGTTAACAGCATGATAACAGAGGAGCCTCTAGAAAAGATGGCTCACTACAGCAATAAGTTAACCCGATTTTTTGGTAACAATAACTATGTACCAGTATTGCAGACAATCCGCACTTGGGATGGGCGCCCAGCATCCACTACGGACTACGAGAAATAGAATTATCGGTAAGTAAATTCTTATTTTCTCTGACGTCCTAGTGGATGCTGGGAACTCCGTAAGGACCATGGGGATTATACCAAAGCTCCCAAACGGGCGGGAGAGTGCGGATGACTCTGCAGCACCAAATGAGAGAACTCCAGGTCCTCCTCAGCCAGGGTATCAATTTTGTAGAATTTTACAAACGTATTTGCTCCTGACCAAGTAGCTGCTCGGCAAAGTTTTAAAGCCGAGACCCCTCGGGCAGCCGCCCAAGATGAGCCCACCTTCCTTGTGGAGTGGGCATTTACAGATTTTTGGCTGTGGCAGGCCTGCCACCGAAAGTGCAAGCTGAATTGTACTACCAATCCAACGAGCAATAGTCTGCTTAGAAGCAGGAGCACCCAGCTTGTTGGGTGCATACAGGATAAACAGCGAGTCAGTTTTCCTGACTCCAGCCGTCCTGGAAACATATATTTTCAGGGCCCTGACAACGTCTAGCAACTTGGAGTCCTCCAAGTCCCTAGTAGCCGCAGGCACCACAATAGGTTGGTTCAGGTGAAACGCTGAAACCACCTTAGGGAGAAACTGAGGACGAGTCCTCAATTCCGCCCTGTCCGAATGGAAAATCAGATAAGGCCTTTTACAGGATAAAGCCGCCAATTCTGACACGCGCCTGGCCCAGGCCAGGGCCAACAGCATGACCACATTCCATGTGAGATATTTTAACTCCACAGATTTAAGTGGTTCAAACCCATGTGACTTTTGGAACCCAAAAACTACATTGAGATCCCAAAGTGCCACTGAAGGCACAAAAGGAGGCTGTATATGCAGTACCCCTTTTACAAACGTCTGAACTTCAGGAACTGAAGCTAGTTCTTTTTGGAAGAAAATTGACAGGGGCGAAATTTGAACCTTAATGGACCCCAATTTCAGGCCCATAGACACTCCTGTTTGCAGGAAATGTAGGAAACGACCCAGTTGAATTTCCTCCGTCGGGCCTTACTGGCCTCGCACCATGCAACATATTTTCGCCAAATGCGGTGATAATGTTTTGCGGTTACATCCTTCCTGGCTTTGATGAGGATAGGGATGACTTCATCCGGAATGCCTTTTCAGGATCCGGCGTTCAACCGCCATGCCGTCAAACGCAGCCGCGGTAAGTCTTGGAACAGACAGGGTCCTTGCTGGAGCAGGTCCCTTCTTAGAGGTAGAGGCCACGGATCCTCCGTGAGCATCTCTTGAAGTTCCGGTTACAAAGTCCTTCTTGGCCCATCCGGAGCCACGAATATAGTGCTTACTCCTCTCTATCTTATCAATCTCAGTACCTTGGGTATGAGAGGCAGAGGAGGGAACACATACACTGACTGGTACACCCATGGTGTTACCAGAAACGTCTACAGCTATTGCCTGAGGGTCCCTTGACCTGGCGCAATACCTGTCGAGTTTTTCCCAACGGTTTATAATCATGTGGAAGACTTCTGGGTGAAGTCCCCACTCTCCCGGGTGGAGGTCGTGCTGAGGAAGTCTGCTTCCCAGTTGTCCACTCCCGGAATGAATACTGCTGACAGTGCTATCACATGATTTTCCGCCCAGCGAAGAATCCTTGCAGCTTCTGCCATTGCCCTCCTGCTTCTTGTGCCACCCTGTCTGTTTACATGGGTGACTGCCGTGATGTTGTCCGACTGGATCAACACGGCTGACCCTGAAGAAGAGGTCTTGCTAAGCTTAGAGCATTGTAAATGGCCCTTAGCTTCAGGATATTTATGTGAAGTGATGTCTCCAGACTTGACCATAAGCCCTGGATATTCCTTCCCTGTGTGACTGCTCCCCAGCCTCGCAGGCTGGCATCCGTGGTCACCAGGACCCAGTCCTGAATGCCGAATCTGCGGCCCTCTAGAAGATGAGCACTCTGCAACCACCACAGGAGGGACACCCTTGTCCTTGGTGACAGGGTTATCCGCTGATGCATCTGAAAATGCAACCCGGACCATTTGTCCAGCAGGTCCCACTGGAAAGTTCTTGCGTGGAATCTGCCGAATGGGATTGCTTCGTAGGAAGCCACCATTTTACCCAGAACCCTTGTGCATTGATGCACTGAGACTTGGCTCGGTTTTAGGAGGTTCCTGACTAGCTCGGATAACTCCCTGGCTTTCTCCTCCGGGAGAAAAGCCTTTTTCTGGACTGTGTCCAGGATCATCCCTAGGAACAGAAGACAAGTCGTCGGTACCAGCTGTGATTTTGGAATATTGAGAATCCAATCGTGCTGCCGCAACACTACCTGAAATAGTGCTACACCGACCTGCAACTGTTCCCTGGATCTTACCCTTATCAGGGAATCGTCCAAGTAAAGGATAACTAACATTCCCTTCCTTCGAAGGAATATCATCATTTCGGCCATTACCTTGGTAAAGACCCGGGGTGCCGTGGACCATCCATACGGCAGCGTCTGAACTGATAGTGACAGTTCTGTACCATAAACCTGAGGTACCCTTGATGAGAAGGGTAAATTTTGACATGAAGGTAAGTATCCTTGATGTCCCGAGACATCATGTAGTCCCGTTCTTCCAGGTTCGCAATCACTGCTCTGAGTGACTCAATCTTGAATTTGAACCTCTGTATGTAAGTGTTCAAAGATTTTAGATTTAGAATCGGTCTCACCGAGCCGTCCGGCTTCGGTACCACAACAGTGTGGAATAATACCCCGTTCCCTGTTGCAGGAGGGGTACCTTGTTATCACCTGCTGGGAATACAGCTTGTGAATGGCTTCCAAAACAGTCTCCCTGTCAGAAGGAGACATTGGTAAAGCCGACTTTAGGAAACGGCGAGGGGGAGACGTCTCGAATTCTAATTTGTACCCCTGAGATATCACCTGAAGGATCCAGGGGTCTACTTGCGAGTGAGCCCACAGCGCGCTGAAATTCATTGAGACGGGCCCCCCACCATGCCTGATTCTGCTTGTAAAGCCCCAGCGTCATACTGAGGGCTTGGCAGATGCGGGAGTGGGTTTCTGTTCCTGGGAACTGGCTGATTTCTGCAGCCTTTTTCCTCTCCCTTTGTCACGGGGCAGAAATGAGGAATCTTTTGCCCGCTTGTCCACGAAAAGACTGCGCCTGATAATACGGCGTCTTCTCATGTTGAGAGGCGACCTGGGGTACAAACGTGGATTTCCCAGCTGTTGCCGTGGCCACCAGGTCTGAAAGACCGACCCCAAATAACTCCTCCCTTTAATAAGGCAATACTTCCAAATGCCGTTTGGAATACGCATCACCTGACCACTGACGTGTCCATAACCCTCTACTGGTAGAAATGGACAACGCACTTAGACTTGATGCCAGTCGGCAAATATTCCGCTGTGCATCACGCATATATAGAAATGCATCTTTTAAATGCTCTATAGGCAATAATATACTGTCCCTATCTAGGGTATCAATATTTTCAGTCAGGGAATCCGACCACGCCAACCCAGCACTGCACATCCAGGCTGAGGCGATTGCTGGTCGCAGAATAACACCAGTATGTGTGTAAATACATTTTAGGATACCCTCCTGCTTTCTATCAGCAGGATCCTTAAGGGCAGCCATCTCAGGAGAGGGTAGAGCCCTTACAAGCGTGTGAGCGCTTTATCCCCCCTAGGGGGTGTTTCCCAACGCACCCTAACCTCTGCGGGAAAGGATATAATGCCAATAACATTTTAGAAATTATCAGTTGTTATCGGGGGAAAACCACGCATCATCACACACCTCATTTAATTTCTCAGATTCAGGAAAACTACAGGTAGTTTTTCCTCACCGAACATAATACCCCTTTTTGGTGGTACTCGTATTATCAGAAATGTGTAATAACATTTTTCATTGCCTCAATCATGTAACGTGTGGCCCTACTGGAAGTCACATTTGTCTCTTCACCGTCGACACTGGAGTCAGTATCCGTGTCGGCGTCTATAACTGCCATCTGAGGTAACGGGCGCTTTAGAGCCCCTGACGGCCTATGAGACGTCTGGACAGGCACAAACTGAGTAGCCGGCTGTCTCATGTCAACCACTGTCTTTTATACAGAGCTGACACTGTCATGTAATTCCTTCCAACAGTTCATCCACTCAGGTGTCGACCCCCTAGGGGGTGACAACACTATTACAGGCAATCTGCTCCGTCTCCACATCATTTTTCTCCTCATACATGTCGACACAAATGTACCGACATACAGCACACACACAGGGAATGCTCTGATAGAGGACAGGACCCCACTAGCCCTTTGGGGAGACAGAGGGAGAGTTTGCCAGCACACACCAGAGCGCTATATATATACAGGGATAACCTTATATAAGTGTTTTTCCCCTTATAGCTGCTGTATCTTTAATACTGCGCGTAATTAGTGCCCCCCCTCTCTTTTATAACCCTTTCTGTAGTGTATATGACTGCAGGGGAGAGACAGGGAGCTTCCCTCCAACGGAGCTGTGAGGGAAAATGGCGCCAGTGTGCTGAGGAGAGAAGGCCGCCGATAAGGGGGCGGAGCCTATCTCCCGTTTTTCTATGTATTTTGGCAGGGGTTAAATGCATCCATATAGCCCAGGAGCTATATGTGATGCATTCTTTTGCCATCCAAGGTGTTTATTATTATTGCGTCTCAGGGCGCTCCCCCCCAGCGCCCTGCACCCTCAGTGACCGGAGTGTGAAGTGTGCTGAGAGCAATGGCGCACAGCTGCAGTGCTGTGCGCTACCTTGTTGAAGACAGGACGTCTTCTGCCGCCGATTTTCCGGACCTCTTCTGCCTTCTGGCTCTGTAAGGGGGCCGGCGGCGCGGCTCTGGGACCCATCCAGGCTGGGCCTGTGATCGTCCCTCTGGAGCTAATGTCCAGTAGCCTAAGAAGCCCAATCCACTCTGCACGCAGGTGAGTTCGCTTCTTCTCCCCTTAGTCCCTCGATGCAGTGAGCCTGTTGCCAGCAGGTCTCACTGAAAATAAAAAACCTAAACTAAAACTTTCACTAAGAAGCTCAGGAGAGCCCCTAGTGTGCACCCTTCTCGTTCAGGCACAGAGATCTAACTGAGGCTTGGAGGAGGGTCATAGGGGGAGGAGCCAGTGCACACCACATAGTCCTAAAGCTTTCTTTAGATGTGCCCAGTCTCCTGCGGAGCCGCTATTCCCCATGGTCCTTACGGAGTCCCCAGCATCCACTTAGGACGTTAGAGAAAACTACAGTATTTGCCACCAAAAGAATCATTTTAGACAGAGCTTTTGCATTGATCCAAGAATATCATTTCCTAGTTAAGACATATAGCTGCAGTCAGGATGTCTATACTTACTAAACTTCTGTGCTTATGGAAAACCCTCCCTATCCATGTCAAAATTCTCAAAAACGAACAAAAATTTCTGTCTAAACTCTGGGCTGGCTGGGTGTAAAGAGAAATCTGGTGTCCCTAACCTCACTAAATACTACCAAGCAACCTATCTAATCCACTAAATTTTATGGCACTACCACCCTCCCCCCTTCCCATTCCTTCATCTTCACTGTGATTAAATTTGGGCACACAAAGAATCAGGTTTACTAAATATATATTTACTTCCTTCTCTGGATCTCCTGGCAGAACATGGCCAGAAAGATCAATTTGATCCCTACCATGACATTCTCATTGTTAGTTTAGGACTCCTAGGCTCTTACTTACCAATTGAGGTTCTTTCACCCTCACTTCATTCCCTAATGCAGGGGTGTATCTACCTATTGGCCAGGTTGCCACTCGCCAGTGGTGCCAACAGAGCAGGGGCGCCATCCAGTGGTGCCACCCACGGCCAGCAGGTAGCAGCTGAATCCATGTGTCCCCACCCCCCGCGCGCCGGGTAGTACCTCACCTGCTGTAAGGGCCATCAATAAACACAGCATGCAGCAGCAGGTGCCGGGGTCCGGCACTGCACCGCACTACAAACAAAAACCTCTACATAAACTACACTTCCCAGCAGCGCTTGCAACCAGGAGCTCCCGGTATCAAGGGCTGCTAGGAGGTGTAGTTTATGTAGAGTTTCTTGTTAGTAGAGCGGTGCAGTGCCGGACCCCGGTGCCACTTACAGCGGCTGCCACTGCTGCTTGTTGTGTTCATTGCTGGCTGCCACAGCAGGTGAGAAACTACCCGGGATGGGGGAAGTGCAAGAACTATATATATATATATATATATATACACACATCGGTAGGCGGCACTCCGGTCCGAATGAAGCTAACCTGCGTTTGTACTTCATTCTGACCGGAGTGCCGCCTACCGATGTGTATGTTTGTCCCGTCGCTGTACGGGTCCAGGAGGGCACCGGACTTTAATTAAAGTTGTGGGAGTGCTGCCAGAAACTGTTTATATATATATATATAAAGAATTTACTTACCGATAATTCTATTTCTCGTAGTCCGTAGTGGATGCTGGGGACTCCGTCAGGACCATGGGGAATAGCGGGCTCCGCAGGAGACAGGGCACATCTAAAAAGCTTTTAGGTCACATGGTGTGTACTGGCTCCTCCCCCTATGACCCTCCTCCAAGCCTCAGTTAGGTACTGTGCCCGGACGAGCGTACACAATAAGGAAGGATCTTGAATCCCGGGTAAGACTCATACCAGCCACACCAATCACACCGTACAACTTGTGATCTGAACCCAGTTAACAGTATGATAACAAAACGAAGTAGCCTCCGAAAAGATGGCTCACAACAATAGTAATAACCCGATTTTTGTAACAATAACTATGTACAAGCATTGCAGACAATCCGCACTTGGGATGGGCGCCCAGCATCCACTACGGACTACGAGAAATAGAATTATCGGTAAGTAAATTCTTATTTTCTCTAACGTCCTAGTGGATGCTGGGGACTCCGTCAGGACCATGGGGATTATACCAAAGCTCCCAAACGGGCGGGAGAGTGCGGATGACTCTGCAGCACCGAATGAGAGAACTCCAGGTCCTCCTTAGCCAGAGTATCAAAATTTGTAAAATTTTACAAACGTGTTCTCCCCTGACCACGTAGCTGCTCGGCAAAGTTGTAATGCCGAGACTCCTCGGGCAGCCGCCCAGGATGAGCCCACCTTCCTTGTGGAATGGGCATCTACATATTTCGTCTGTGGCAGGCCTGCCACAGAATGTGCAAGCTGAATTGTACTACAAATCCAGCGTGCAATAGACTGCTTAGAAGCATGAGCACCCAGCTTGTTGGGTGTATACAGTATAAACAGCAAGTCAGACTTTCTGACTCCAGCCGTCCTAACTATATATATATATATATATATATTTTTTTTTAGGGCCCTGACCACGTCTAGTAACTTGGAGTCCTCCAAGTCCCTAGTAGCCGCAGGCACCACAAGAGGTTGTTTCAGGTGAAAACGCTGACACCCCTTTATGAAGAAACTGGAGACGAGTCCCAGTTCTGTCCTGTTCAAATGGAAAATTTTAATATGGGCTTTTGTAAGACAAAGCCGCCCATTCTGACAATCGCCTGGCCGAGGCCAGGGCTAACAACATGGTCACTTCCCATGTGAGATATTTGTCAACAGCATGGTCACTTTCCATGTGAGATATTTCAAATCCACAGATTTGAGCGGTTCAAACCAATATGATTTTAAGAAATCCCAACACTATGTTGAGATCTCACGGTGCCCCTAGGGGCACAAAAAAGCTGTATATGCAATACATCCTTTACAATCTGGACTTCAGGAACTGAAGTCAATTCTTTCTGGAAGAAAATCTACAGGGCCGAAATTTAAATGTTAATGAACCCCAATTTGAGGTCCAAAACACTCCTGTTTTCAGGAAGTGTAGAAATCGACCTAGTTGAATTTCCGTCGTGGAGCCTTCCTGGCCTCACCCACGCAACATATTTTCACCACATGTGGTGATGACGTTGTGCGGTCACCTCCTTCCTGGCTTTGACCAGGGTAGGTATGACCTCTTATGGAATGCCTTTTCCCCTCAGGATCCGGCATTCAACCGCCATGCCGTCAAACGCAGCCGCGGTAAGTCTTGGAATAGACATGGTACTTGCTGAATCAAGTCCCTTCTTAGCTCCCCAGGCCCTTAGTCCTCTGTGAGCATTTCTTGAAGTTCCGGGTACCAAGTCCCTCTTGGCCAATCCGGAGCCACTAGTATAGTTCATACTCCTCTATGTCTTATAATTCTCAATACCCTGGTTATGAGAAACAGAGGAGGGAACACATACACAGACTGGTACACCCACGGTGTTACCAGAACATCCACAGCTATCGCCTGAAGGTCTCATGACCTGGCGGAATACCTGTCCCGTTTTTTGTTCGGGCGGGACGCCATCATGTCCACCTTTGGTCTTTGCCAACGGTCCACAATCATGTTGAAAAACTTCCCTATGAAGTTTCCACTCTCCCGGGTGGAGGTCATGCCTGCTGAGGAAGTCTGCTTCCCAGTCGTCCACTCCCGGAAAGAACACTGCTGACAGTGCTATCACATGATTTTCCGCCTAGCGAAAAATCCTTGCAGTTTTCACTGCCCTCCTGCTTCTTGTGCCGCCCTTCTGTTTACGTGGGCGACTGCCGTGATGTTATCCCACTGGATCAATACCGGCTGACCTTGAAGCAGAGGTCTAGCTAAGTTTAGAGCATTATAAAATTGCTCTAAGCTTATTTATGCGGAGAGAATTCTCCAGACTTAATCACACTTCCCTGGAAATTTTTTCCCTGTGTGACTGTTCCCCAGCCTCTCAGGCTGGCCTCCGTGGTCACCGGCATCCAATCCTGAATGCCGAATCTGCGGCCCTCTAGAAGATGAGCACTCTGTAATCACCACAGGAGAGACACCCTTTTCCTTGGATATAGGGTTATCCGCTGATGCATCTGAGGATGCGATCCGGACCATTTGTCCAGCAGATCCCACTGAAGAGTTCTTGCGGGAAATCTGCCGAATGGAATTGCTTCGTAATAAGCCACCATTTTTACCAGGACTCTTGTGCAATGATGCACTGACACTTTTCCTGGTTTTAGGAGGATCCCGATTAGCTCGGATAACTCCCTGGTTTTCTCCACTGGGAGAAACACGTTTTTTCTGGACTGTGTCCAGAATCTTCCCTAGGAACAGTAGACGTGTCGTCGGAAAAAGCTGCGATTTTGGAATATTTAGAATCCACTCGTGCTGTCGTAGAACTACTTAAGATAGTGCTACTCCGACCTCCAACTGTTCTCTGGACCTTGCCCTTATCAGGAAAGCGTCCATGTTTCTTTTAAGAAAAATCATCATTCCGGCCATTACCTTGGTAAAGACCCGGGGCGCCGTGGACAATCCAAACGGCAGCGTCTGAACTGATAGTGACAGTTCTGTACCAGGAACCTGAAGTACCCTTGGTGAGAAGGGCAAATTTGGACCTGTAGGTAAACGTCCCTGATATCCAGTGACATCATATCGTCCCCTTCTTCCTGGTTCGCTATCACTGCTCCGAGTGACTCCATCTTGATTTGAACGCTTGTATGTAAGTGTTCAAATATTTCAGATCTCACCGAGCCGGTTGGCTTCAGTACCACAATATAGTGTGGAATACTACCCCCTTCCTTGTTGTAAGAAGGGTACTTTGATTATCACCTGCTGGGAATACAGCCTGTGAATTGTGTGAGGGGGAGACGTCTCGAATTTCCAATGTACACCTGGGATATTACATGTAGGATCCCGGAGTTCCCTTGCGAGTGTTGCTGAAACTCTTGAGATGACCCCCTACCGCACCTGAGTCCGCTTGTACGGCCCCATCGTTATGCTGCGGACTTGGCAGAAGCCGTGAGGAGCTTCTGTTCCTGGGAATGAGCTGCTTGCTGCAGTCTTCTTCCCTTTCCTCTCCCCCTGGGCAGATATGACTGGCCTTCGCCCGCCTGCCCGTATGGGGACGAAAGGACTGAGACTGAAAAGACTGTGTCCTTTTCTGCCAATATGTGACTCGGGGTAACAAAAGGTGGATTTTTCAGCTGTTGCCATGGCCACCAGGTCCAATGGACCGCCCCTTTATACGGCAATACTTCCATATGCCGTCTGGAATCTGCCTCACCTGACCACTGTCGTGTCTTCGTCTGGCAGATATGTACATCACATTTACTCTTGATGCCAGAATGCAAATATGCCTCTGCGCATCACACATATATAGAAATGCATCCTTAAAATGCTCTATAGACAATAAAATCCTGTCCCTGTCAAGGGTATCAAAATTTTCAGTCAGGAAATCCGACCAAGCCCCCTCAGCGCTGCACCTCCAGGCTGAGGCGATTGCTGGTCGTAGTATAACACCAGTATGTGTGTATATACTGTTATGATATTTTCCAGCTTCCTATCAGCTGGCTCCTTGAGGGCGGCCGTATCTGGAAACGGTAACGCCATGTTTTTTATAAGCGTGTGAGCGCCTTGTCCACCCTAAGGTGTGTTTTCCAACTCGCCCTTACTACTGGCGGGAAAAAGGGTATACCGCCCATAACTTTCTGTCGGAGGAACCCCACGTATCATCACACACTTCATTTAATTTATCTGATTCAGGCAAAACTACAAGTAGTTTATTCCCACCCTACAAAATACCCTTATTTGTGGTACTTGTGGTATCAGAAATACGTAACACCTCCTTCATTGCCCTTAACATGTAACTTGTGGCCCTAAAGGAAAAATACGTTTGTTTCTTCACCGTCGACACTGGGGTCAGTGTCCGTGTCAGTGTCTGTCGACCGACTGAGGTAAATGGGCGTTTTTACAAGCCCCTGACGGTGTCTGAGACGCCTGGACCGATACTAATTTGTCCGCCGGCTGTCTCATGTCGTCAACCGGCTTGCAGCGTGTTGACATTATCACGTAATTCCATAAGTAAGCCATCCATTCTGGTGTCGACTCCCTAGAGAGTGACATCACCATTACAGGCAATTTTCTCCGTCTCCTCACCAACATTTTCCTCATACATGTCGACACACACGTACCGACCTACAGCACACACATACAGGGAATGCTCTGATAGAGGACAGGACCCACTAGCCCTTTGGGGAGACAGAGGGAGAGTTTGCCAGCACACACCAAAAGCGCCATAATGTATATAACAACCCTAGAAGGTGTTGTTTCTATATATGGGCTCTTAATATATAATTATATCGCCAATTTATGCCCCCCTTCTCTTTAACCCGGTTTCTGTAGTGCAGGGGAGAGTGGGAGCCTTCCTCACCAGCGGAGCTGGTCAGGAAAATGGCGCTGAGTGCTGAGGAGAATAAGCTCCGCCCCTTTCACGGCGGGCTTTTCTCCCGGTTATTAGGAAAACTGGCCTGGGTTAAATACATACATATAGCCTTAATGGCTATATGTGATGTATTTATTTGCCTCTAAGGTAATCTATATTGCTGCCCAGGGCGCCCCCAGCAGCGCCCTGCACCCTCCGTGACCGAGATCAGTGAGCCGTGTAGCAACAATGGCGCACAGCTGCAGTGCTGTGCGCTACCTTCATGAAGACTGAGGAGTCTTCTGCCGCCTGTTTCCGGACCTCCGTTCTGCCGTTCTTCAGCGTCTGTAAGGGGGATCGGCGGCGCGGCTCCGGGACGAACCCCAGGCTGACCTGTGTTCCGACTCCCTCTGGAGCTCAGTGTCCAGTAGCCTAAGACTTCAATCCTCCTGCACGCAGGTGAGTTGCAAGTCTCTCCCCTAAGTCCCTCGTTGCAGTGATCCTGTCGCCAGCAGGAATCACTGATTAGAAACCTAAAAAAAACTTTTCTAAACAGCTCTTTAAGAGAGCCACCTAGATTGCACCCTCTCGGACGGGCACAAAAACCTAACTGAGGCTTGGAGGAGGGTCATAGGGGGAGGAGCCAGTACACACCATGTGACCTAAAAGCTTTTTAGATGTGCCCTGTCTCCTGCGGAGCCCGCTATTCCCCATGGTCCTGACGGAGTCCCCAGCATCCACTAGGACGTTAGAGAAATATATATATATATATATATATATATATATACACATACATACATACAGTATATATATACTTATCTTGCGGGTGCGGCACTCCGGGTTTCACAAATGAACACACAAAACTTCAAATGTATCTCATTAACATTTCAGTTCACTTAACTGTCATCAGAATGCCCAGGGCCCGGAGTGCCGCACCCGCAAGATAAGTATCACTATTTCTGTTAGGGCACCGGCTGTAGTTAATGATGAGTAAACACGAGCGCCAGCCCTGCTAAAGACTATTTTTATATATATATATATATATATATATACTTCCAAAAAAGAGCCTGGCACTCAGGAGACTGTTGAGAATGTTGAGAATGTTTAGGGACTCCTTTGTGCTGTTTATGGACTACTGATTGATTCCCCTTCAGATAAGCTCCATGTTGTTTACGTAATTGTATGTCTGTCTGGATATTTTTTTATCATTAAAAAGTGTTTTACTATATTTTAAATATCCACATATTTGTTTCTCCTCATGGTCTAATTGTGAGCACCATCATCATATGGTACGTGTGTTACCTATTGCTACCTATACGGCATTCCCCAGAGATCTTTTATTTTACTGCACTAGGAGGCGCCTGTTTGTCTTTATATATATATATATATATATATATATATATATATATATATATATATATATATATATATATATATATATATATTGTGGTAAATCAGTAAGTCCAATCTCTGGGACTTCCTCAGGGGTTAATGGTCCCAGAGATGAACTAAGGGACGAAACGCGTTGGGCATCTACCAGCTTTCCGCTCCTATCTGAGGAATTAACAGAAAAGCTCATATGTATTTTTAAATTGTACGAGTCCATCTATATGTTTTTCTGTCATTTTTTGTATTATTAAAATGTTTTTTAAATAATACTACACTATCAGAGGCTTTTCCTTCCCGTATGGGACTTTTTTAAGGCACATAAGTCTGATGACGGAATGACGGCAGCATCATTCAATTTAGTGCAATTCTATATGTAAGTGCTTTGTATAAACATTTCTTTTTTGATCTCCTCTGAATCACTGAGATATACGGTGTTGCACCCTTAATAAATGGCACATTACCTAAGAAAAAAGGGGACTAGCACACTGTCAGCAACATATATACCTTATTTCATCCATATTTATTTTTGAACAAGCACTTTAGCACTTTTCTGCACATATTCACTTTTATTGCAAAATTTTGCACAAAGCAGCACTTTGTCACTTTCTAAGAGCAGTTTACTGATACATTGTCTTGCATATACGTACAAACTCCACACCAACACCTGGACGAATTGAACCGGAGAGTCAGTACGAGTAAGGGACATCCCGATGCAAAGACACTTCATATAAGGCGACTGTTCTAAGTATGTCTGGTACGCACATTTTAACTGTCATCTAAGGATTTGTAATGAATTATTCACAAACACTGAAGGCGCAACTGATTTACCACTAGAACAATTTTGAAAACAAAGTTCCCCTGGGAATTGGACTTTTTTTTAATCTGGTTGCGACACCATTTGATTTGGGAGTGTTTCTTAAATTATTTGTTTTTTAAATTATTTATTGTTTCACTTGTAATTCAAAATCTCCCATTTGGGGATATCTGGTTGTAGAATATTTAGGTTGTAGCGCTATCTGCACTTTTTTGTACACATATATATATATATATATATATATATATATATATATGGGCACTACTGTGTGGCAAAATGTGTATAAGGGGCACTACTGCATAGCATAACCTGAATAACGGACATTACTGTGCTGTGTAGTGTGAGTAAGGGACACTGGTATAATATGAATTGAGGTACTACTGAGTGGCCACACCCCTTTTTTGACACACGCGCCTTCCCTATTTCAAATATCGGGGGGTACCAGTCCTTTACTTTGCAAGGGGCGCTCGGACCCCTAGATACACCCCTGCCCTAATGGACCAATCCGAACGTTGTACTAAGTAAAAATCATGAGTACCATCAGTGGAAGAGACTAACTTACTCTTCCCCATACAAATCGCTTCCTGACTTTGCAAGCCTCTCTTCCAGATTTACTTTCCCCCATGGCCCCTTTTTTCTGTTTCTACAAATAAAGTACTTTAGTCACTCATTTTCCCAATCCTCTCACTTGACTTAAATTTCAGTATAGAAGATTTGTCAGTGAAAAGTTTCACCAAATGTTTAATATACTCCATATATAATTTAATAATGTTTCACTCCTCAAGCTCCTTAAGGATGCATATGAACTTTCCTGGTATAGGGAAGATGGAGCTGTTTTGCATCCCAATGAGTTGCCCAAAAAACTTCAAATTGAAAGCTGTCATACAAGTGGGGAGTGGTGGATCACTAAATACACCCAGTGGAGAGGGCGGTATTCAATTCTCTTCACCCCCTTCCACACCTATTCTGTTTCTGCTGATGGGTGTGGTATCATAATTTCAGCTTGCTACCCCCAGGAGTAGCGAGGTGCCTAACGCTTTATGCAGATAAACCTGATTACTATGGGAGCGATATGCATGATAACGGGAATCACTTTAGAAAGGAAATTGGGTGTGATATATCAATTGAATACCACCCAAAGAAGTAAGTGCAATTGGTGTTACATCTGACTTTCCGCAAACAACATAAAAATGTGTAGAAAGTAGAAACATTGCTATTTAGATTTTGTAGTAAGCACAGATGATGACTCTACATTGCAAAGTACAAACAGTATGGCTAAACCCATTTCCTCTTTTATTGCTAGGACTGCAGTAAAATATAGCAATTGAAAGAACAGCGGCACAGGGCAGTCCATGCTGCTATAATGTAATAATGAAGCTGGATGTACTCTAAATCCTATTTATTCCTCTAATAAACAAACTTAGTAACCAGACTCACTGATAGTCACTGCTCTGACAGAGGATACAGTTGTTAATCTCATACAGTGCTTATCTAAATTGTCATAGTATCGCTGAGAATTAGAAAATATTATCATTGAGGAGACCTTGAGTGCAGAAAACTAGTAGAAGAATGTACGGACAATGCAATAGCTTGAAATAAAGTTACATTTATACCAGTTTAACACTTGTGAATGACTGTTAACTACACACAATTACTAATTTGTATACATTATAATTTCCAGTCAAACTGCGGTGACTATTGGTAAAATACAGATTATTGAATGGAATACAGATGGGTCCACCGTTATCTTGACTAGTTTTCTGTGCCTAGTCACAACATGACTTATTAGCATAAAAGTAGCACAGGAATTACAATAGGAAATAGAAAATAAACAGTCCCAAGGCGCAACCAAGACTTATGCAGCCCTATACACAAACAGGATCACCAAATCCTAAATGACATGTGAAAATACAAAAAAGTGAACAGTTTAGCTCTCAGTCTTGTTTCAACAACATAATTTCCCCAAATATGACCTTTAGGTAAGCAAAGTCCTCAAATTGAAGAAATAGTTCTCTCTCTGTTTTCCTTGGGAAATTCAGTGGACCCCTTCTCAAATGGAAATACCTGCGAAAAAAAACAGAGAGCAAAATATGGTGTAGTATGTCACACACTTGAAATTTCACCAATGTGGAATAAATAAATCGGCTGAGGTATGGAGGCCAAAACAGTAGCATACCAGACTCACACTATGTCAGTGTGGATGTCTCCAATAAAGGTATCTTTATCACCGATATCACACATGCTCAAGAGGTAGAAATAGGCAATCACCTTCACAAGACAGTTATCCCATACAGTACGGTATGTACTCACATAACACGGAGTAATTTCAATCACATAGTGGTTTCTTTAACCTTCCCTTGATGTATCCTTATTTGGATGGGAGAAACTAGCCGTCTCCACACCAAGGTATACCATAAAGGCAGAGGAAAAAAACACTTTTAGAAGGTTTTTCAACATATGGTATTTATTTTTTTATAAAAAAGACTAAGAAAGTAAAAAAAGCTGAATAAAAATGACAATTAAAAGCTGAGAATAAGCTACAAATAGCGGTTCAGGACATGACACGATGCAGGAAATTACCTGAAAAGCAATACACGGCCATTTGGATGCCATTCAGGAAAAAGCCCCATACTATATGTCCACTCCCGCGATGCTGCAGCCAGATCAGTCATAAGCCCTTACCTACCAACATGTTTCGAATTTAAGTACTGTAGGTCATTATCAAGGTTAGAGAGCTGTTTGACTGAGGTTACCTTTATCACCCTGTAACAAAGTGTCACTTCCGGTCACAGCATCCACGAGGCCGGTACTTCCGGTATTTAGTATCCGGCGTGTACTTCCATCCACCAGCCAACCACAACCGCAAGGCATGTAAACATTTATATCTGACAGATGTTGCAAAGTTAGTTAGTCTGTGGCTAAGCTGGCAATACATTTATAACCCTCGAACCACATTAAAGGCTGCATAGAATAGTTCAGTAACTGAACCATAAGAAATGAATAGCGGAGGGTCATTTCTGCCCGTCACTCACTTCTGCCAACCAGTTGCCAACCATTCCTCCTGGTTTTGATAAATACAAACAGGGGAACTGGTTGATATGAAGTGCATTGTGGACATACACACATAGCCACTCACAATATAAACCCCTTTAAAATGTGAGGTAGAGGTAACCTGTGATCTAAAATAAAAGATAAGGTTGTTACGCCAACCAGTCCTCCCGTTTGTACATTATACTGTACATACACAGGACTCTCCCTTATGGATTTAATAATCCAGGAGAGGAGGAATGAAGCAATGGCATTAGATGAACAAATTAAATTGTTAGAACCACTCATTACTCCCTTTAGAGGCCTAGAGGATTTTAAAAGTATGGAAGAACAAAAAATATAAAAAAAAGAAACATGAGAGAGACCTTGTTACTAAAAAGCAAAGAGAAATATATTAGGGATCTAGTTTAAAAAAAAGAAAAAGAAGACTCCCCTACTATCCTTCTTAAAGAAAGGATTGAGATGCAGTCCTTGACATTAGGTAGATCCAGTCCCGGATCACCAAAACCAAGGGACACTTTCAAAAAGGGTACCCGTGACAATTATTATCATGGCAGGAATAGGTACAGGAATATTCCTGATACCAGAGAGGAGGATATTAAGTTCAACAGACGTTTTAAGCCAATAAAGTGTCCCTTTAAATCAAATCATAGATTGAGAAATAGGGAAGCATATGACCATTCCAATGATGGTTATGTAAATCATGGTCATAAGGTCCGGACTCCCTATAAACCTGTTAAAAATTCATATAGGAAACCCTTTGAAAAAATAGGGTATGAAAGACATCCAAATAGGAGAAATGATGAACGATGGGAGAGAGAGATCCCGATTCATAACAATAGGTTTACTACCCTTTGGAATAAAGAGAGTGATGATTTTTTAGAATAGAGGACACCACTCAGACAACATTGTTAGATGAACAGACACACAACCATACTACAGTAAAAAATGGTGAGCATCAAAAAAGGTGTAAAAGAGGGAAAAGAGGAGGTATACGAAAAAAAGATAGACACTTTAAAAAGACTAAAGAAAAATAAGATTTATCAGAAAATAGACTCCACTAGAATATTTATTCTCAGTGATCATACTCTTACTATGGATGAGAAGTCTGTATTGGAAAGCCAAATAATTTATTTTTTATTTTTTTATAGATGTGCAGAAGTTCATCAGAAAACTGTCCTTAAAAAAGTATTTTGCACAGAAAAATGGAGAAAGGAATGAGGAAAGCTCACACATAGTTAATAAACCTTTTAAGAGACCCTCTACTTTTAATCCAGGTTTTGCTAAAGGATGCTTTGTTGAAACTTTTAATAAAATTATCACAGATAAAATTAGAAATTTGAAGGATAGATTACCATCTTTTAGACATAATTTGAATCGGGGTGAGAGAGAGGCTTTGGAGAGTTTATGTAACGTCTCCCAAATTATTATTAAGCCCGCAGACAAGGGTGGTGGAGTCGCTATGTTAAATAAAACTCAGTATGTAGTAGAAGTACTACGTCAACTTAGGGATGGAGATACATATAAAAAAACGCAGAAGTGACCCTTCAAATAAGGTATTATCTCTTCTTAAGTCTTTCATTAAGAAATATCGAGATCTGGGTATGACTGATCCTGAGACCAAACAATTTTTGATTAATAATGAATTTTCGGTCCCTGTGATATAATTATTACTAAAAATACACAAGAGTGAAACTAATCCACTGGGCCGCCCCATAATAGCAGACTCGAACTCCATCACTTTGAATGTTTCTCTGTTTATAGACTATCACCTGCAACCCCTTGTCATTAAGGGTAAATCACACTTAAAAGACACCAAAGATATCTTAAATAAATTGGGTAAAATAGATAATGTGGATGGGTTTATTTGGTGACGGGGGATGTTACATCCCTGTACACCATTATCATAGTAACATAGTTAATGAGGTTGAAAAGAGGCAAAATGCCCATCGGGTCCAACCTGTAATCTATCTTAAGCCGAGTTCATTATAATGTCCCAATTGAAATAATGTTTTATGTTTAGTTATCAACTGTAAATCATGTTCCTCCCAGATTAACAATGTCAATATTTTAAATGCTATAACCTTGGATATCTTTTTCAGTCAGAAATGTATCCAATCCGTTTTTAAATGCATATATAGAGTCCGCCATTACCACCTTCTCTGGCAGGGAATTCCAGATCCTTATTGCCCTAACAGTGAAGAACCCTTTCCTAAGTTGCATATGGAATTTCCTCTCCTCTAGCCTCAGCGAGTGACCTCGTGTCTTATACAGAGTTATTTTAATAAACAATTCCTCTGATAGCTCTTTGTAATGTCCCTTTATATATTTGAAGATATTAATAATGTCTCCTATTAGACGCCTCTTTTCTAGTGTATACAAATTCAACCTAGTAAGCCTTTCCTCGTATTCCAGTCCCTCTAGCCCTTTAATCAATTTAGTAGCATGCCTTTGAACCCTTTCGAGTTCACAGATATGTTTTTTATAATGTGGTGCCCAAAATTGAACACAATATTCCAGGTGCGAACGTACCAATGATTTGTACAGCGGCAGGATTACACTCTCGTCCCTTGTCTCAATTCCACGTTTTATGCACGCTAGCACCTTACTTGCCTTCTTTGCTGCACTTTGACATTGTATACGGTTATTAAGCCTATTATCAATGAGTACCCCCAAATCTTTTTCCACTACTGTTACCCCTAGATTTTCCCCATTTAATATGTAGGTTGCAAGTTTGTATTTAGTCCCGAAGTGCATAACCTTGCATTTTTCTATATTGAATCCCATTTTCCATTTAGACGCCCCGATTTCAAGTTTAGATAAGTCATTCTGTAGAGACTCCACATCTATTTCCGAATTAATTACCATGCACAGTTTAGTATCATCTGCAAAGATTGACACTGTGCTTTTCAGGCCTATTTCCAGGTCATTGATAAATATGTTGAACAGTAATGGCCCGAGTACGGACCCTTGTGGTATTCCGCTGACTACTGGTGCCCAGTTGGAGGACATCCCATTGACCACTACACACTGTACGCTGTTATCCAGCCAATTACTTCTCCATGTACAAATAGTTTTTCCTAGGCCAAGCTCCTTTAATTTGTTGATCAGTCTCCTGTGAGGCACTGTATCGAAGGCTTTTGCAAAATCTAAGTATACCACATCCACTGCTTTTCCCTGGTCAAGATTGTTGCTCACTTCCTCATAGAAGCTAACTAAGTTTGACAACATCTGTCCCTCACAAACCCATGCTGGTTCTTGCTAATAAACTTAGCGGCATGCAGATACTTCTGTATGCTATCCCTTAAAATTCCCTCCAATAATTTCCCCACTATAGATGTCAAATTAACTGGTCTGTAGTTACCCAGATGATTTTTAGATCCCCTTTTAAATAATGGCACTACCTCAGCTATACGCCAATCCATTGGTACCATGCCTGATCTAATTGAACTATTGAAAATCAAGTATAGGGGTCTTGCTAGTTGTGACCTAAGCTCCATAAGAACCCTTGGGTGAAGTCCATCTGGACCAGGTGAGTTATTAATCTTAATTTTGCTTAGTCTCTCCCGGACTATTGCTTCACTTAAACAAGTATCTAGCCACGAATCATTGCTGTCACTATCATTATGCACTACTCCAAGCCATATAGAAGGTATAAAAGCAATCAAAGGTTCTCTGGAAGAAAGTACTATTGATAAAAAACTGCAAAATATGATTGTAGAGGGAATCAAATTGATTTTATACAATAACTACTTTAATTTTGATGATGTGTTTTACAATCAGGAAGTCGGTACAGCAATGGGGACCAGGTTTGCCCCCAGTTATGCCAATATCTTCATGACCAGGTGGGAGGAGTCATCTGTCTGGCATGGACATAACTGGGTGGCAAGCCTGGCCCATTGGTGGAGATACATAGATGATGTGCTTTTCCTATGGAAGGGAGACCTCACATCTTTGGAAGATTTGTGTAAGTATCTCAATGAGAACGACCTTAATATTAAATTTACTTTCTCTATTAGTAATGAGAAGGTCAGCTTTTTGGAATTGAATATAGGTGCACGGGAAGGAAAAATAGAAACTTCAACTTATTTCAATCTAATGGACTCTATAACACGTATATAGAAGCAACAAGTAATCATCTACCATGTTGACTTGAGAATGTCCCAAAAGGACAATTTACCAGACTATGTAGAAATTGTTCTAGTGTAGAACAATTAAAGACAGAAGCCAAAAATATGAAAATCAGATTTACCGATAAAGGATACAATTCTGCTAAGCTAGATCATTCTATTCAGGAAGTATCAATTATGGATAGAAATCAATTACTGGAATATAAGAACAAGGCTATTGGGGACAAGAACTATTATGTTCTGTCCTTCATCACCAAGTACAAGTAACATAGATCTATTGAGTCCATTGTCCATTTAAATTGGCACATACTGTTAAAAGACCCTATATTGTCCAATATACTTCCAGAGAGACCACGGTTCATATATAAAAAAGCACAAACTATTAAAGATAGAATAGTATCCAGTGCATTTGTTAACAAAACTTCAGGGGTCAATACAGGTCAAAAAGGTTTCCATAAGTACTTTGACTGTAATATGTGTAAGGCCTGCCCAAATGGGGACAAATAAACACATTATTTCCACAATGGAACCACATACCAGATTAAACCTTTTATTACATGCAACTCTAAATTTTGTATATACGCTATTAGATGTTTGTGTGAAAAAATATATGTGGGCAAGACCACTAGATCTTTGAAAACACGTTGGTCAAAGCATATACGTAATATCAAAAAAGGGAATGAAAATCACCCCTTTTCGTTGCATTTTAAGAATATGCATAATTGCTCAGTAAAGCACATTACAAATGTTTGGGGAATAGATCAAGTTAAAGAGAATTAACGGAATAATAATAAGGATTCCGCTTTAGCTAAAAAGGAAATGAAATGGATCTATGATTTAGATACATTAACACCACGGGGTCTGAATCATGACTTCGCATTGAAGTGGTTTTTATAATGGTTTTTAATTTGGTTGAGAATGTATTTTATTGTATGTGTTCATGTTTACAAACCTTTATCACCTTTTTAATTGAGTGTCATTAGGGGGTTAACAATATGATTATTGTTATGAATGGTTGGATGGCACAAGCCACCAGATCTATGTTAATGATCGTTTTTAATAAAGTTTCCTGTGTACGTATAATGTGCAAACGGGAGGACTGGTTGGCAATGGTTGGCGGAACGGGCGGAAATTATTTTCTGTACCTTATCTTTTATTTTACCTCACATTTTAAAGTGGTTTATATTGTGAGTGGCTATGTTTATAACCACAATGCACTTCTTATCAACCAGTTCCCCCGTTTGTTTGTATTTATCAAAACCAGGAGGAATGGTTGGCAAAAGTTAGTAACGGGCGGAAATGACGCTCCGCTATCCATTTCGTATGGTTCAGTTACTGGACTATTCTATGCAGACTTTAATGTTGTTCGAGGGACATAAATGTATTGCCAGCTTAGCCACAGACTAACTTTGCTACATCCGTCAGATATAAATGTTTACATGCCTTGCGGTTGTGGTTGACTGGTGGGCGGAAGTACACGCCGGATACTAAATACCGGAAGTACCGGCCTTGTGGATGCCGCGACTGTAAATTACACTTTGTTACAGGGTGATAAAGGTAACCTCAGTCAAACAGCTCTCTAACCTTGATAAAGACCTACTTAAAGTCGAAACATGTTGGTATATGAGGGCTTATGTGGTTAGCTGGTGGATGGAAGTACACGCCGGATACTAAATACCGGAAGTACCGGCCTCGTGGATGCTGTGACCGGAAGTGACACTTTGTTACAGGGTGATAAAGGTAACCTCAGTCAAACAGCTCTCTAACCTTGATAATGACCTACAGTACTTAAATTCGAAACATGTTGGTAGGTAAGGGCTTATGACTGATCTGGCTGCAACATCGCGGGAGTGGACATATAGTATGGGGCTTTTTCCTGAATGGCATCCAAATGGCCGTGTGTTGCTTTTCAGGTAATTTCCCCCATCATGTCATGTCCTGAACCGCTATCTGTAGCTTATTCTCAGCTTTAAATTTTAATTTTTATTCAGCTTTTTTGACTGTCTTAGTCTTTTTTATAAAAAAATAAATACCATATGTTGAAAAACCTTCTAAGAGCGTTTTTTTCCTCTGCCTTTATGGTATACCTTGGTGTGGAGACGGCTAGTTTCTCCCATCCAAATAAGGATACATCAAGGGAAGGTTAAAGAAACCACTACGTGATTGAAATTACTCCGTGTTATGTGAGTACGGTAAGTCCCTGCATGGGATAACTGTCTTGTGAAGGTGATTGCCTATTTCTACCTCTTGAGCACGTGTGATATCGGTGATAAAGATACCTTTATGGGAGACATCCACACTGACATAGTGTGAGTCTGGTATGCTACTGTTGTGGCCTCCACACCTCAGCCGATTTATTTATTCCACATTGGTGAAATTTCAAGTGTGTGACATACTACACCATATTTTGCTCTCTGTTTTTTTTCGGAGGTATTTCCATTTGAGAAGGGGTCCACTGAATTTCCCAAGGAAAACAGAACAGGAGAGAACTATTTCTTCAATTTGAGGACTTTGCTTACCTAAAGGTCATATTTGGTGAAATTATGTTGTTGAAACAGGATCCGGTCTCTAGGTCGACAGTAACTAGGTCGACAGGGTTTCTAGGTCGACATGTTCTAGGTCAAAAGGTCGACATGAGTTGTTCACAATTTTTTTCTTTTTTTTAACCTTTTCATACTTAACGATCCACGTGGACTACGATTGGAACGATAATCTGCCGAAGCAAGGCGAGCGAAGTGAGCCATGCGAGGGGATACGGTGCACTAATTGGGGTTCATGGTCACTCTACGAAGAAAACAACACCAAAAAAAATAAAAAAACTCACGTCAACCTTTTGACCTAGACCATGTACACCTAAAGACCCTGTCGACCTAGAGACCCTGTCGACCTAGTTACTGTCAACCAATAGTGGTCAACCTAGACACTGTCAACCTAGTTACTATCTACCTTCCATACCACATCAGTTGAAACAAGACTGAGCGCTAAACTGTACACCTTTTTGTATTGGCACGGAAATTACAATATGGTGAGCATTTATATATAAGGAACACAGCAGACCGCAGCCTTTAGAACACACGGGTAACTATAAACAGTTCCATTTTACCAGATGTTCAATTTGCAGTGACTTTGATTGCATTTTTTCCAGACTCAGAAAGAATTGCTGTATGTACTATTTCATTCAAACCAATCAAATTCTATAACCAAATGATAACAGCTGGTTACCCATTATTGTGAGTAATATAGTCCATTTATCAGTGATCTGCAATATAAAAAATCATTTGCTGTTACTGCTCTTAGCAACCAATATCCAACCTAATGAAGATGGAGAAAAAGCTTCCCGCCTCTCCTTATACCCCCACCCGCCACAGTCTGCCACACATATCCAACACAGAACATCGCTGCCCTAATGAATACATATATTTACATTGGGACCAGCTGCCAAATACACTATGCAGCTCAATCACAATTGCTGGCAGAACAATTTGGCATATCACAGCTGGAGGTGCTGAGGGCTGAATACACTTTTCTCCTTGTGGTACATTATGTTATCTCTCCTCCTAAGTGTAAGAAATAAGAAATTGAATGTTTGCAGGCAGACATAAATAGGGAAACCACGGTAAGATGTTGAAACAAGGTCTGTCCCTCCAGATCTGCTGACCTATGTTATTTCGTAATCCTGGCCTTAGCGTGCATATCTATACAGTACTGTTCTACTTGGAATTTCCTTACTAGTGTTCTGTGCTTTCCTTAGTCCTAGAGTCTATAAGCAATTTTCAAAACCATCTGATTTTAATGTTTACACATTTATTTAACTCTTGCAATGTATCAGTCTCACCTGGTATAGGTTTTATCTTAGGGGTCTAGTTATCAACTACAGAAGAGCAAATTCTCTTGAGAAAACAACAGTTTTCTCCTGAGACAGGCTTTCTCCAATTAATTAAAGCCCCTACACACTGGGCGATGGTGACAGGCGATATGAACAATATCTCTCAGAAATAAACAATATATCGTTCATATCGTTTAGGCACAAACGATGGCATATCGTTTAGGCACCAATGATGAACAATGCACGTCCCCACGGTTGTTCATCGTTGGTTTCCCGTCGTTTGCAATGCAAAACAATTTGGACGATAACGATCATCATTCAGATCGTTCATCATCCAAATTGCTGCTGTCGCCCAGTGTGTAGGGCGCTTAAGTGGTTCTCGCTGAAGAATCAGTAATTTCTATAGCTGAACCTCAAGCACTGCTGCACATTACTTTCCCTGTGCAGCACTATGGGGATAGTTGCTTGATACAATTTAACAAGCAATGATGTTCCCAACATTTCTGCACAGAGGGTGCCGCCGCCACCGTGGCAAGAGCCGCTACTCCTGATCCCGGCGACCCCCCGCAACCCCTCCCCCCCCCGCGCATTCCCAGTGACAAACACTAGAAGTCCTAATTGACCTCTAGTGTGCGGCGCTCCCATTGTAGAGAGCAGCCGGCGGCCGGAGATGGAGGGCAGCGCTGCAGGAGTGGTAAGTATTGTGTGTTTTTTCTTTAATGGGTGTGTGTATGTGTGTGTGGCGCTACTGGGGCACAACTACTGGGGGCACTGGCACAGCTACAGGGGGCACAACTACTGGGGGCACTGGCACAGCTACAAGGGGCACAGCTAGGGGGCACAGCTACTGGGGGCACAACTACTGGGGGCACTGCTACAGGGGGCACAACTACAGGGGGCACAGCTACTGGGCTCACAACTATTGGGGACACTGCTACAGGGGGCACAGCTGCTGGGGGCATGACTACTGGGGGCAAATCTACTGGGGGTACAGCTACAGGGGGGCACAAGTACAAGGAGATAACTGTGGCCATGCCCCTTCCCTATGATGAAGCCACGCCCCTATTTTTGGGCGCCCGCTGCAGCCGGCTCCAGTGACAAACACTAGAGGTCCTAATTGACCTCTAGTGTGCGGCGCTCCCATAGTAGAGAGCAGCCGGCGGCCGGAGACGGAGGGCAGCGCTGCAGCAGCGGTAAGTATTGTGTGTGTGTTTTTTCTTTAATGTGTGTGTGTGTGTGTGTGTGTGTGTGTGTGTGTGTGTATGTGTGTGCGGCGCTACTGGGGCACAACTACTGGGGCCACTGGCACAGCTACTGGGGGCACAACTACTGGGGGCACAACTACTGGGGGCACAGCTACTGGGCTCACAACTATTGGGAACACTGCTACAGGGGGCACAGCTGCTGGGGGCAAATCTACTGGGGGTACAGCTAGAGGGGGACACAAGTACAAGGAGATAACTATGGCCATGCCCCTTCCCTATGCGCACCAACTCTGTTTTACCTGTGGGGGGGGAGATGTGCACCGGAAATTTTTCGTGTTTTGTGTTTTCGTTTTGGATTCGGTTCCACGGCCGTGTTTTGGATTCGGACGCGTTTTGGCAAGACCTCCCTGAAAATTTTTTGTCGGATTCGGGTGTGTTTTGGATTCGGGTGTTTTTTTTTTTTCAAAAACCCCTCAAAAACAGCTTAAATCATAGAATTTGGGGGTAATTTTGATCCTATAGTATTATTAACCTCAATAACCATAATTTCCACTCATTTCCAGTCTATTCTGAACACCTCAGAATATTATTTTTAGTCCTAAAATTTGCACCAAGGTCGCTGGATGACTAAGCCAGGGCCGTTACTAGGGGGGGCTAAGGGGCAGGGCCGGACTGGCCATCTGGCACTTCTGGCAAATGCCAGAAGGGCCGATGGCCACTTGGGCCGGTCCAGCGGTCACTGAGACACGCTGACGCTCAGTCCGGCGGCAGCATGTCTCAGCTGTCAGGAGAGGAGAGGAGAGCAGAGCGCCCGCCAGCGCGGCTTTGTCTGGTGCTGCGGCGGCTTCGTTCAAACCAGCCGCCGGTTCGTGAGCCAATCAGAGCTCGCGGACCGGCAGCCAATCAGAAGCCGCCGGTCCGCGAGCTCTGATTGGCTCACGAACCGGCGGCTGGTTTGAACGAAGCCGCCGCAGCACCAGACACAGCCGCGCTGGCGGGCGCTCTGCTCTCCTGATTCACCCCCGTCCCTCACAGCCCGGAGGAGCAGCAGCAGCAGTAGCAGTGCAGCAGCGGTAAGTAGCTGCAGCACTGGCTGCTGTGGGGACAATTGTATATCTGGCACTGTGGGGGCAATTGGCTGGCACTGTGGGGCATTTGTATACCTGGCACTGTGGTGGCAATTGTTTACCTGGCACTGTGGGGGCATTTGTATACCTGGCACTGTGGGGGCATTTGTATACCTGGCACTGTGGGGGCAATTGTTTACCTGGCACTGTGGGGGCATTTGTATACCTGGCACTGTGGGGGCAATTGTTTACCTGGCACTGTGGGGGCATTTGTATACCTGGCACTGTGGGGGCATTTGTATACCTGGCACTGTGGGGGCAATTGTATACCTGGCACTGTGGGGGCATTTGTATACCTGGCACTGTGGGGGCATTTGTATACCTGGCACTGTGGGGGCATTTGTATACCTGGCACTGTGGGGGCATTTGTATACCTGGCACTGTGGGGGCATTTGTATACCTGGCACTGTGGGGGCATTTGTATACCTGGCACTGTGGGGGCAATTGTGGATCTGGCACTGCACTATTGGGGGCATATAATGTAAATTTCGGCTCATACTGGGTGCTATAATGTAAATTTCGGCTCATACTGGGTGCTATAATGTGAATTTCGGCTCATACTGTGTGGTATAATGTGAAAGAGGCACCAGTACTAGATAGTATAAGGGGACCTACTATTGTGGTGCATAATGCGTATAAGGCGTGTATGGTGTGATAAACTACACTGAAGGACACGCCCCCTTTAGAGTTGCCACGCCCCCTTTTCCGGAGCGCGCTTATTTACAAACTTCACATTTACATACCCCCACTTAAAAATTTCCACTTCAACCACAGGTTGTGTGTATTTTAATAGAAAATGATGTACGCTTGTATGTTGTTAGAATATTAATTATATTTGTAAGAGCATAGACTAATAAGTGGGAGGAGTCAGGAATAGTAAGGGGAGGAGTCACAGAGGTGGGCCTGTGTGCTTCAAAAATGCCAGGGCCTATTTTTAGTCCCAGTCCGGCCCTGCTAAGGGGGCATGTGACCCGGGCGCCGGTGTTGAGGGGGCGCGCAATGCGCATCCACCCTGATTGTCACCGACTTACCGCTGCAGCAGCGATGCCGTAGACATTGATCACGGGTGCAGGCAGCGTGTCAGAGTCTGCCCTTCAGATGTTCCGCCTCCCCTCCCCTCACGCCTCTCCTCCCTCATCTGACTGCAGCGGGACTTCCGGGTATAGGAGGCAGCTGTGGAGGGACAGCGGGAAGCGCAGTGAAGAGAATGAATGAGAGGAGTTCCCTCCTGCTGCCCATCAGACTTTCCTCTCACGTGTTGCTGTATGAAGCCCTCCTGATGTCGGGTCTTCTGTCCGGATCTTCCTGCGGCTCTATCTCCCGCTGTGTGCACGGCTTGTCTGATCAGAGTTCCATGAGGCACAGCCCGCAGTCCTCTCTGCCTCCTCCTGCTTTGGTGGTGAGTCTCCAGCCCCAGTGGCTGCCCCCAGTATTCGCTGTTAGTGTGTGTGTTACTGGACTGCCTTATAGTGTGAGAACTGAGGCACCATTTTGAGGCAGTCACTTGTGTGATCTGCTGGCTGCTCTGAAACCCCTGTGCCTCCCCATCTGATGCACTACATTTTTGGGCACAAGTTTCTGAACTCCACTGGGTCCTAATTGCTTTCCTCATAGTTGCAGTTGGGAGGGTGTGTTTGTGTGTGTGTGTGTGTGTGTGTGTGTGTGTGTGTGTGTGTGTGTGTGTGTGTGTGTGTGTGTGAGAAGTGTAGCATATAGGGTATTTAGTGTAGTGCAGTGTATAGGGGCATGTTTTGTGGTGTAGTACAATGTGTAGTGATGCAGTCAGCGTATGGGGCATGTAGTGTAATGATGTAATGTAACGTATGGGGACACACAGGGGGCTCATAATAGAACACGCTGCTGGGAGGCCATTTTACAGAAGCGGGAGGGGGCGCCAAATTCATGCCTTGCTCCGGGTGACGAAAATCCTAGTTTAGGCCCTGACTAAGCTAAGCGACCCAGGTGGGCGGCACAAACACCTGGCCCATCTAGGAGTGGCACTGCAGTGTCAGTCAGGATGGCACTTAAAAAAGTTGGCCCCAAACAGCACATGATGCAAAGAAAAGAGAAAAAGAGGTGCACTGTGGTCGCTGGACGGCTAAGCTAAGCGACACAAACACCTCAATATCACAGGAATTATTTGTTCTAATCAATGGTATTATTGGTCCAAATCACTGAAAGAAAATGACAAAATCACTGGAATAATTTGGCAAGATCACTGTAATTAATAATTAATTAAAAATCACTGATATTAATTGGTAAAATCTCGCTATCGCCTGCCTAGAGAAGTGGAACCTAGATGGTATTTGGTACCGGGGACACACTACCTCAAGAAATTCTCTAAGTCCCTGTGAAATAAAGCTGGTTACCGGACGCACGTCTAAAGGTGCATACACACGGAGAGATTTTGACTATGAGAGATTTTGACTGAGAGATTTCCCTTGAACTGGCAGTAGGAGATTTTGACTAACTTTACCAGAGATTTTGTCTAACTATGCAAGAGATTTTGGCTATGGGAGATTTTGGCTATGGGAGATTTTGACTATCTCATTTAAATAAGGGGATGAGTGGGGGAGTGTCATATATAGGACGATTTTACAGGGTGGCTGGTATTTAAATAGCTAAAAGTTTTTTAAAAATATTGCGTGGGGTCCCCCCTCCTATGTATAACCAGCCTCGGGCTCTTTGAGCCAGTCCTGGTTTTTAAAATACAGAGGGAAAAATGAGTAGGGTTCCCCCATATTTAGACAACCAGCACCGGGCTCTGCGTCCGGTCCTGTTTTAAAAAATACGGGGGACAAAAGACATAGGGGGTCCCCCGTATTTTTAAAACCAGCACCGGGCTCCACTAGCCAGGGAGATAATGCCACAGCCGGGGGACACTTTTATATTGGTCCCTGCGGCCGTGCCATTACCCCCCCAACTAGTCACCCCTGGCCGGAGTACACTGGAGGAGTGAGGACCCCTTAAATCAAGGGGTCCCCCCCTCCAGCCACCCAAGGGCCAGGGGTGAAGCCCGAGGCTGTCCCCCCCATCCGTGGGCGGTGGATGGGAGGCTGATAGCCTTTCAAAATGACATAAAAAGAATATTGTCTTTTGCTGTGGAACTACAAGTCCCAGCAAGCCTCCCCCACATGCTGGTACTTGGAGAACCACAAGTACCAGCATGCAGGGAAATAACAGGCCCGCTGGTACCTGTAGTTCCACAACAAAAGAAATACCCAAATAAAAACACAACTCACACATCGTGAAAGTAAAACTTTATTTAAACACACTTACACACTCACACATACTTACCTACATCCCACGCCGCCAATCACGTCCCCTTGTCCAGTAGAATCCAATAGGGGTACCTGTAAAAAAAAAAAAAAAAATCCCCTTTTTACACATTACGGCAGACAGCGTCCCCTTTTTACACATTATGGCAGACAGCGCACCCATTTGACACATTACAGCAGACAGTGCACCCATTGTACACATTACGGCAGACAGCGCACCCATTTTACACATTACGGCAGACAGCGCACCCATTTTACACATTACGGCAGACAGCGCACCCATTGTACACATTACGGCAGACAGCGCACCCATTTTACACATTACGGCAGACAGCGCACCCATTGTACACATTACGGCAGACAGCACACCCATTTTACACATTACGGTAGACAGCGCACCCATTGTACACATTACGGCAGACAGCGCACCCATTGTACACATTACAGCAGACAGCGCACCCATTTTACACATTACGGCAGACAGCGCACCCATTGTACACATTACGGCAGACAGCGCACCCATTTTACACATTACGGCAGACAGCACACCCATTTTACACATTACGGCAGACAGCGCACCCATTGTACACATTACGGCAGACAGCGCACTCCACCATCATGCCTGCGGGACAACAGCAGCCGGGACAACAGCGAGCAGCCCCGCCACCCGCCAGGCAGCAGAGCACCATCTCCGTCTCGCTCTCTCCTCCCTCCCCCTCAGGGACAGCTATGGACACACCACATAGCTGCTCCCCCCCCGCACTAGCTGTCACCATCTCTCAGGGCCAGCCACGGACACAACACACAGCTCTGGCCAAGCGCACCCCCTCCCCCCCCTCACAGCAGCTACGGACAGAGCGCACCATCGCCCGGCCGCCGCCTAACCCCCCCCCCCCCCCGGCCAGCAACGGACACACCACACAGAGCACAAGGCTCTGCCCTAGCGCCGCCGCCCCCCCGGCTGTCAGCAGCCCTCAGGAATAGACCACCGCCCGGCCGCCACCGCAAAGCCCCCCACCCCGGACCTGCAACGGCTGTCAGCTTGAAACGCACAGCGCTTCCACCATCATCTCCCCCCCTTCCCCACCTCACGGAGCAGCAGCTAGGCAGAGGAGAGCAGCGGGAATTGGCCAGGCACCTCGTAGTCATACTCACGTCTGGAGCTCCTGAATGCTGCTGGCTCTTCCCTCTTCAGTCTCCGCACACTGAGCTATGGGCGGCGGGGAGCGGCTAGAAGGAAACAGATCGCTATCGCTGGGAAAAATCGCTTGTGCACACAAAATATGAGCGATTTTAACTAACTTTTTCAGCGACATAGTCTAAATTGACTTGCCTGCACTGTCTATTTTTCCCAGCGATAGCGACCTGGCGGGGACGCGCATCGCTATCGCTGCCTGTGTACACACGGAGCGATATGCACTAACTTTCTGAGCGATTTTGACTATATAGTCAAAATCGCTCTGCTATATCGCTCCGTGTGTATGCACCTTAACACCAACACAGCTGCCAAGGCCTAAGTTATCCGCTTTGCAACAGGATGACTGCTGTGATATTTCATCTTCCTCGCAAAGGACTGTTGGACAGTCAATTGCTTACTGGAAAAAGTACAAGTGGTCTTCCGACTTCCCCTCTGGGATGATGATCGACTCCCAGCAGCAACAACAGCAGCGCCAGCAGCAGTAGACGTTACACTCAAGGATCCATTGGAGGAATCCCAGTTAGGGGAGGGCTCGTCAGACTTGCCAGTGACATGGCCTGTAGGACTATTGGCATTACTGTCTAAGGAGGAAATTGACACTGAGGGAGTTGGTGGTGTGGTTTGCAGGAGCTTGTGTACAAGAGGAAGGGATTTAGTTGTCAGTGGACTGCTTCCGCTGTCACCCAAAGTTTTTGAGCTTGTCAATGACTTCTGATGAATGCGCTCCAGGTGACGTATAAGGGAGGATGTTCCTAGGTGGTTAACGTCCTTACCCCTACTTATTACAGCTTGACAAAGGCAACATACGGCTTGACACCTTTTGTCCGCATTTCTATTAAAATAATTCCACACCGAAGAGGTGATTTTTTTTGCAATTGACCAGGCATGTCAATGGCCATATTCATCCCACGGACAACAGGTGTCTCCCCGGGTGCCTGACTTAAACAAACCACCTCACCATCAGAATCCTCCTTGTCAATTTCCTCCTCAGCGCCAGCAACACCCATATCCTCATCCTGGTGTACTTCAACAGTGACATCTTCAATTTGACTATCAGCAACTGGACTGTGGGTGCTCCTTCCAGCACTTCCAGGGGGCGTGCAAATGGTGGAAGGAGCCACCTCTTACCGTCCAGTGTTGGGAAGGTCAGGCATCGCAACCGACACAATTGGACTCTCCTTGGGGATTTGTGATTTAGAAGAACGCACAGTTCTTTGCTGTGCTTTTGCCATCTTAACTCTTTTCATTTTTCTAGCGGGAGGATGAGTGCTTCCATCCTCATGTGAAGCTGAACCACTAGCAAATGAACATAGGCCAGGGCCTCAGCCGTTCCTTGCCACTCCGTGTCGTAAATGGCATATTGGCAAGTTTACGCTTCTCCTCAGACGCTTGTAATTTAGATTTTTGGGTCATTTTACTGAACTTTAGTTTTTTGGATTTTACATGCTCTCTACTATGACATTGGGCATCGGCCTTGGCAGACGACGTTGATGGCATTGAATCGTCTCTGCCATGACTAGTGGCAGCAGCTTCAGCACGAGGTGGAAGTGGATCTTGATCTTTCCCTATTTCACCCCCCACATTTTTGTTCTCCATTTTTTAATGTGTGGAATCATGTAATAAAATAGCAATGGCCTACTGTACTGTACAACTATATACTGTTGGTCACCAAAATGCTGCACTGTACTACTATATATACTGCTCATAAAAATGCAGCACAGATATGGAATGGCTACTTGCAGTGACACAGAGCTGCAAGATACAGCAATGGCCTACTGTACTGTACAACTATATACTGTTGGTCACCAAAATGCAGCACACTGAGCACAGATATTTGCAGCACACTGAGCACAGATATGGAGCTTTTCAGGCAGAGAACGTAGATATTTGCAGCACACTGAGCAGAGATATTTTCAGCACACTGAGCAGAGATATTTTCAGCACACTGAGCAGAGATATTTTCAGCACACTGAGCAGAGATATTTTCAGCACACTGAGCACAGATATGGAGCTTTTCAGGGAGAGAACGTAGCCACGTCCTCTCCGTTCAATCTCCAATGCACGAGTGAAAATGGCGGCACCACGCGCGGCTCTTTATATAGAATACGAATCTCGCGAGAATCCGACAGCGGGATTATGACGTTCGGCCGCGTTCGGGTTAAGCGAGCAAGGGGAAGACCCGTGTAAAATAGGTGAAGTTGGGGGGAGGGGGGGGGGGGGGGAGGGGTTCGGATCTCGACGAACCGAACCCGCTCATCTCTAATATATATATAAAATATAGCAAAATGACAGCACTCTTTGTCCATAGCATTAGGTTCTGGTGCAGGGTCCTGGCAATTAATATAAACACTCACTTCTTCCAAAAGAGAAAAAAGAAATTGACCAGCACTCACGTTTAGTAGATGAAAGAAAAAGGGTTTTATTCCTGACAAGCCATCTGGATATAACCCGGTACTACAGCCCGCCCGACAGCCGTTTCAACGCACAATGAATGATGAAAACCATTGTGCGTTGAAACGGCTGTCGGGCGGGCTGTAGTACCGGTTTATATCCAGATGGCTTGTCAGAAATAAAACCCTTTTTCTTTCATCTACTAAACGTGAGTGCTGGTCAATTTCTTTTTTCTCTTTTGGAAGAAGTGAGTGTTTATATATATATACTTGGTAGACTCCTACAGTGTGACTAATTAAAACCAAATACAGCAAGTGTTCCGAGCTGAAACACATGCCTAACTTCTGGTCCTTGGCCTAGAACTTCATAGTAACTCACAATGAAGCCATAACATTTTAAAATTATTTTGTGGCCTTTTGTATCTTGTGTATATCTATAACTTTATCTTTCATTTCTCTTTTTGCTTCACTTTTAAAGCTTTCCTTCAGATTCACAGTGCGGCCAATGTTATTTGAATTAGGGGTTCTATTATCCATATCACCTCGTCTTTTTAATTATTCACAGGTAGAGGCTAATTGAAAGCCAATTGCTAGGGCAATATCTGTCATCTGTGTAAACTTGGAGCTTTCACAGCATGTGGAGTTGAATTGCAGCATGTGGAGCTCCATTGTTCAATTTTATTTTCCAAACAAAAATCTGCAAACATTTAATGAATTATGAGATTTTAAATTTATGTAAGCCTACTACTCAGCCTACTGGTTCGTATATAAAATACTGTACAGAGGATGAATCTTCCATTTTTCTCTCTAATTATTAATGCAGGAAAAAAGGTGATTTTATGTCACTGGATATCGGCTTCTCCAACTTTACTTGGGGAGTTGAAATAATTTTTATTACAATTATTGTATCTTGATAGGCAGGCAGCAGCACTGCTCATGATAGAAAATGGAGTTGAACCATTTTATAAAAAATATGGATACATCTTTTGATAAACTTTGTGAATCAAAAGATTGAAAAAAAAATACTGTCTGGAGAAATCTGTGGGTCGGATTCAAATGTTTGCCTGTACCTCCCGCCCCCTATCGCGCCCGTTGGCGGTATTCTAATGTTACTGCCGACGGATGCGACAACTTGCCCCCAAGGTAGCGAACTGAAATGCATGTAAAGAGACCTGTTTGGGCACCCAAACGGGTCTCTTCACAATTGCGCCCATTACTTTCGTCGGGTTTAGGTGCTTAATGTGCCTAAACCAGACTGTAATGAGCGTGATCAGCGAGATAACGGGGCACATTTGAATATCGCCCCTCTATCTCCTGTCACTTTAGATGGGAGATAGTGGGTGTGATTAGGAGCAGTGGTGCAAGTAGAAATGTTTTCTTAGTGGTACTGATAGTTAAAATGGGCGTGGTCATGTGTCATGAGGGGGCATGGTCACACAAAACTAGGGGAGTGGCTACATGACAATAGGGGCATGGCCACATTATACCACACACCGTAAAGCCCCTTACACATTATGCCAAACACCGTAATGCCCATTACACATTATGTCACGCACCGTCATGCTTATTACACATTATGCCACACACCGTAATGCTTATTACACACTATGCCACATACCATTATGCCCATTACACATTATGCAACACACTGTAATGCCTTACATATTATACCACACACTGTAATGCCTATTACATATTATGCCACACACCGTAATGCCTATTACATATTATGCCATACACCGTAATGCCTTACATATTATACCACACACCGTAATGCCTATGACATATTATGCCACATATAGTTATGCCTATTACATATTATGCCATACACAGTTATGCCACTGACACCATTTTATGTCCCACACACAAAAATGCCCCTTATAAATTATGTCCCAGCTGTGGGCTGGTGGTACTGAGTACCACTACCATATTTCTTAATGGTACTCCGTAACACCCCATACCACCCTACTTTCAGCACTGGATATGAGTTGAATCCAGCCCTGTGTGTCATTAGTAATAAAAACAAATTAACTTTTTTAAGGGGTTTAACATTTTTGTAAGTCACTATATTTTCTGAATATTCTGCTTGTGTTTTTTTTTAATTGCTTGCACTGGTAGATCTTGAAATAATATCTTTGCATTTCAAAATTAAGGTAAATAACAGTTTTTTGTTTGTTTTTTTAGCCAGGAACAGCATTCTATTAATGTCATTAATTGAAGAGCAAGAAACATTCATGTAAACATTGACAGCAAATACAGTATCCAATCCAAATGATTAAATATATGCAAATGATACAGTAATTAATGTTATTTATGTAATAACTAGTTATTACACTGTTAGATTCACTACACCACAGGCTGATAAAAAATAAACATGATTTTTGTACTGCAGATCCCCACTTACACTGTACTCGAGCACACTCTGCTGGTATAACATATTCAGTAAAATAAGTAAATCAATAAATGCGGAAAATTACAAGAAAAGCAATCCATTGCCTACTTGTCCAAACTGCAACTTTTATAAAGTTTCAGAAGAAACAATTAAAACTGTGGGACTGCTACAGAGACTTGAACCCATTTGCACAGCATTTGTTGTATGAATCCGCACTGTGCATGCTCAGAAAATAGGGATGTGTAAAGGCGGCTATGCATGTATGCAAAGACACACCTATTGGAAGGTGTATCTTTTGCACCCAGTATAGGGGGTCATTCCGAGTTGATCGCACGTTGATGATTTTTGCAGCGCAGCGATCAGGTAAAAAAAACGGCAAAACTGCGCACGCACGTCGTACGGGTATAAACAGCATCGTTGCTGTGCAATGCTTCTAGCGACTAATCCATTCGCACAGCCTGTCACAAGTAGATTGACAGGAAGAGGGCGTTTATGGGTGCCAACTGACCGTTTTCTGGGAGTGGTAGGGGAAACGCAGGCGTGACCAGGCGTTTGCAGGGCGGGTATCTGACGTCAATTCCGGGACCTCCGTTGCTAGAATCATCGCACAGGATAAGTAACTACAGGGCTGGTCTTGTTTTGCACAAAACGCTTGGACCAGGTAGTTCATATCCGGCTATTTGCTGTAATACTACCCGGAGAACAAGCTATATGTGACCTGGCAGTGCTATTGTTCCAGACCTAACGGACAGAGATCGGAGAACTGTGTTGACTTTAAACACTCTTTTTGTACCCGTCCGACGCACGTGCGCATTGTGACACATACGCATGCGCAGTTTTGCCATTTTTTTACCTGATAGCAGTGAGCGATCAACTCGGAATGACCCCCTTTATGCATATGCTGCAACAATACCCTTCCCTGATGCACATCTGTACGTCTGAATATACAAGGACTGATATGCCCACTTTCAGTGTCTACTAACACTGCAGTCATGCCTTTAATCTACTTCTTATTTTATTGATTTTTCATTCTACAAACCCCTTTTTTTAACCTTATATGTTTCAAAGTACAGGGAGGAGGAGCACATACTACATACAGCACAGTACAGGGAGGGAGCACACACTACATACAGCACAGTACAGGGAGGGAGCACACACTACATACAGTACAGGGAGGGGAGCACACACTACCAGAGGCGTAACTAGCATGGGGCGAGCAGGGCACGTGCCCTGGGCGCCGTAGCAGCCCCAGCAGAAGGGGGGCGCCACCGCCACCTGCACGGTCCACTCGCCCCATGCGACAGGGTTTCTGCGGGCGGGCTCTCCCTGGCTCCCCAGCCCCGGCTGCTGTGCCTGTCACACTGTACAGGCAGCAGCAGCTAGGACGGAGCTTCCACCTACTCCCCCCCCAAGCAGTGTCTAATTGCGTAGGATGCGCGTGCATGTGTGCGCGACCTCTGAGGTGCGCGTGCGGCCTCGGAGGTGGCAAGTGAGCAGGCAGGCGGCGGCGGCAGCAGCAGTTTACTGTCGGGAGGGGGAGGGGTGCGCTACAGTGTGAGTGTGCGTGTGTGAGTGTAAGTGAATATCTGTAGTCCTGTGTGGGGTGGGGAGGGGAAAGTATGAGAATGTGTGTGTGGGGTTTGAGGGGTGGCCAGTCTGTGTGTGTGTAATCTGTAGATTACACACACACAGATTGGCCACCCCCAAACTCCACACACATACACACTCAGACTACACACACATTCTCGTACTTTCCCCTCCCCCACACACACTGGACTGCAAAAATTGACACACACTCACACTGTCCCCCCCACACACACACACACACACACACACACACACACACACACACACACACACACACCAGAGGCGTAACTAAGGGGGGTTGAGCAGGGCACGTGCCCTGGGCACCTTGGCAGGCCCAGCAGAGGGGGGCGCCGCAGGCGGCCAGGGCATCATGCCCACTCCAGGGCATCATGCCCACTCGCCCCCGCTATTGATCTACACTGAATTTTATATCGCTGCACACCGCCGCGGGCCGTTACGAACAGGAGGAGGCGGTCCGGCTGGAGGAGCAGGAGGGAGCCCACTCCCCTTCCCTCCCTTCCTCCTCTCTGACAGACACGCACCTCCCGGTCAGTAATGCATTTGCTGACCGGGAGGACGTTCCACGCGCTGCAGCTCCCAGGCACGCCCCCCCCCCCCCCCGTTTCAACCATTGCAGCATCGCATGACGTCACGTCGCCCTCCGCCCTCATCCGCTCGGCCGCCACAGCTCGGAGGCACTGAGGTGGAGCCGTGGACTTGCCTAAATGACGGCCCGCCCACTAGCGAACTCCCGCCAGCCTGCTTGAATATCTGCAGCCCGCGTGTCTGACTGCGGTGCAGTCTGTGGTGGAAAGTGCCTGAGGTCCTGAGCAGAAAAGTACCACCCTCTCCCCTTCCCATGCTGTCTGACTACCTGCCAGAGCTATCCTGTCGAACTACAAGTCTCAGTGATGGTGTGCTGAGATAAGACACAGTGGGGTAGGTGATGGTGTGCTGAGTGACGACGCAGGGGTAGGTGATGGTGTGCTGAGTGACGACGCAGCGGGAGGTGATGGTGTGCGGAGTGACGATGCAGGGGGAGGGGATGGTGTGCTGAGTGACGACGCAGGGGGAGGTGATGGTGTGCTGAGTGACGACGCAGGGGGAGGTGATGGTGTGCTGAGTGATGACGCAGGGGGAGGTGATGGTGTGCTGAGTGACGATGCAGGGGAGGTGATGGTATGCTGAGTGATGACGCAGGGGAGGTGATGGTGTGCTGAGTGACGACGCAGGGGGAGGTGATGGTGTGCTGAGTGACAATGCAGGTGAGGTGATGGTGTGCTGAGTGACGACGCAGGGGAGGTGATGGTGTGCTGAATGACGATGCAGGGGGAGGTGATGGTGTGCTGAGTGACGATGCAGGGGGAGGTGATGGTGTGCTGAGTGAGAGACGACCAGAGGCGTAACTAACTAACTTATTTTTTAATTAGCAGACAGCAGCAGCACGAAGGAAGGAGGCTCTGGTGGATTCATGCCTGCACCTGTCACCGGAGCGACCAGAGCCATCCGCGCTGAGTGGAGAAGATGCCGCAGAAGAGGAGTCAAGCCAGACGCTGGACCGGGGAAGGACATCCAACCTTCGGTGGACCAGGACACTGCAGCAAGGGAGCAGACTGACCAGCGATGGGAGCACCGGCAGAAGACCCTGGCTGGCTTAAAGAAGACGGCACGGAACAGCGGGGAGGACGGCGCAGATCGGGATCCTGCAGCAGGAGAGAAGATTCCCCTTCAGAGCGCAGCAGACCACACTGAAAAGGGTGCATCCCCGGTGCCGTGCTCTGCATCCCGAAGATGTGGAGTGTCGGAGGTGGCAGAAGCGCCGCAGCTTGGGGTGAGAAACCGCTACAATCCTTCCGCTGCTAAACTCTGCAATTAGTCGATTAAGGGGGTAGGCTCCCCTCACCACAGTGCCCCGCAGGATTAGTTATTTAAGGGGGTAGGCTCCCCTCACCACAGTGCCCCACAGGCCTTGTTAATTAAGGGGGTAGGATCCCCTCACTCTATAATGTGAATTTCGGCTTCTACCGTGTTATTATATGAAAGGGGCACCAGTACTAGATAGTATAATGGGTCCTACTACACTGAAGGCCACGCCCCCTTCTGAGTGGCCACGCCCCCTTTTCCAGAGTGCGCATAATTCAAACCTCCATTTTTTCATATCCTCCTTCAAAAATTACACTTACATGCACCTACATCTATACATACACACCCTGACATCTTTATATACAGTGACACCTATTTGTGTAGGAGATGATGATGGTAAGGTGCATGTGGAATTGAAAAGAATGTTCCCAGTATGACCTGAAACAGCTGGCATGTCATGTTGGCACATCGCCATTAGTGTGCGCACATACTTTCCTTTTGTGTGTGTTTTTTTTTTTGGGGGGGGGGGGCACACCATTTTTGATCTTGCCCTGGGCTCCAAAACCCCTAGTTACGCCTCTGCACACTACATACAGCACAGTACAGGGAGGGAGCACACACTACATACAGCACAGTACAGGGAGGGAGCACACACTACATACAGCACAGTACAGGGAGGGAGCACACACTACATACAACACAGTACAGGGAGGGGGAGCACACACTACATACAGCACAGTACAGGGAGGGTGAGCGCACACTACATACAGCACAGTACAGGGAGGGGGAGCGCACACTACATACAGCACAGTACAGGGAGGGTGAGCGCACACTACATACAGCACAGTACATGGAGGGGGAGCACACACTACATACAGCACAGTACAGGGAGGGAGCACACACTACATACAGCACAGTACAGGGAGGGGGAGCACACACTACATACAGCACAGTACAGGGAGGGAGCACACACTACATACAGCACAGTACAGGGAGGGGGAACACACACTACATATAGCACAGTACAGGGAGGGAGCACACACTACATACAGCACAGTACAGGGAGGGAGCACACACTACATACAGCACAGTACAGGGAGGGAGCACACACTACATACAGCACAGTACAGGGAGGGAGCACACACTACATACAGCACAGTACAGGGAGGGGGAACACACTACATATAGCACAGTACAGGGAGGGAGCACACACTACATACAGCACAGTACAGGGAGGGAGCACACACTACATACAGCACAGTACAGGGAGGGAGCACACACAAGTAGTGAAACACAGACACAGGGGACCAGCGCAGCAGAATCTGTCCCAGTGGCCAATCCGCCCCTGATTACATACATAGCCACCACATTATTACATACATAGCCACCACATTATTACATGAACAGCACCACATTATACAAATAGCACTGCATTACACATATAGCACCACATTACACGTATAGCACCGCAGTGCATGTATAGCACTACACGTATAGCACTGCATTACACAAATAGCACCGCATAACACGAATAGCATAACATTACAGGTATAGCACCGCACTACACCTATAGCACCGCATTATATGACTAGCACCACATTACTGACAATGCTAAATTCCTTTGTCGTATAAACAACCCTTTATGAAGTCTAAGAACACTGTACGCTGTTTACTTAAGAAGTACCGTACGGGTACGTTGGTTGCGTAACGATCGCTCCGCCGTAGGCGAGACGCTCAAGCGTCACGTTCGCTCACGGCCCAGCGATCACAGGACAGCACGTTAAGGGCTATGACTAGAGTAATGATTCGCTATGGCGTAGCGGACGCTCGAGACCACGAGGAGATCACCAGCGGCGCTGACGCTCACAACGCTATACCTTTATGTCTAAACCTTATACCAATGAAATACACAGAATACCTTAATGTGAATACAGGGTGTAAGTGCAACCTTGTGTAACCTGACTAACTACAAAGCTGCTTGAGCGTCACCGACGCTCAAGTGAACACTTAACACTATAGGAAATACACAGATACTGGTTTAGGGTCCAAAGCCTATTAACTGTATTATATCTAATATACTTGTAAAAGGGGATAACAGTACAAATGATACACTACAATATAACAGAGACTTCCTAACCAAAATACAATACTATCTAATACAATTCAATACTAGTCTAGGGGAGATGTGAGAGAAAAGAGAAAGGAGAGAGAGAGAGAGAAATGGAGAGAGATGAGAGAAATTGGCTCACAGTAAGACAATGATTACGGAGAGAAACTTACGCACAAAGGGTATGATCGCATGCGCCTCGATATCCAGCTCCCGGTTATCAGCAGAAAACCGTTGATGAGAGAGTGAAGTTGGATATGGTCGGCCTGCCTATTTATGCCCCTCACACAATGCAATCTCATAGTCCCTACAATCCCATTGTCCATTGGACGTCGGAATTCGGCCCTGTATCATAACAAAAGGTCATAGGTTGATTCATACAGGTGGGCTGTGACGATTTCAAACAGCTCAGGTGGGTGGGAAACTAGGTTTCCCGCCGCATACCTGAGTATGAGTAAATAATAGAAATGGACATAAACTTCTTATGTCCATAACTATTCGCACGAGCGATTAATACGCTCCAAACCAACACCGGAATATTGCTAATTAAATACTCTTCCGATGGGTACCAAACACTGCTGCATGACTCTTGTTAGACCCTTCCCACAATACAAAGAGGGATTCCTCAGCTCAGGGACATTCTATATTAACTAAACTTTCAGAAACTATCAAAGGGACCATGATCTACAAACTACATTAATTGTGAAAATATGTAACGATTGGGTCGCACGCTACGACTACATACTCCTTACCGTAAATACGCATACCGATGCGAGCGGGTGCACGCATCAGCGGGTATGCGCTATCACGGGAAAGCGCACGCATGCGCAGCACGGACCAGCATGAGGTGCAAATATGGCAGCGTGTATAGGGATATTTTTCTGACTTTGACAGTCCACCCTTTGGCAGTCAATAATAACTGCCACCTTCTAAAACATTTCAAAAGGAGAAAAATATATATGTCAGGGGTTAATTCATTTCCATGGTTGGGTGAGGGAGGAGAGAGGAGTAGGTGTGAAGAGGGTATGACCTAGTGTGATAGCAGAAGCATGTGTGTATGAGTCCATGTTTGGAGGGTCATGTATCATCGTGCCGTACAAGCTTCGAGGTATTGCGAAGTATACATTTGAATTCCTTCTTATCCCGTGGTACGGGTCTGTGGATGGGCTGTCAAACTTTACCGAGCTCATTTCGGCTTTCAGTTGTAACAAAATGGGGATGCACATTTTAGTTGATGATACATGAATGGGGGAGGTATGTGGTTGCTGATATCTGTGCCTGTATTCCCTATCGTCTATGTGTGTCATTACCTGAGGGTTGTAGAGATGAAGATAAAGAACACTTATGGAAAATGCAATGATATTCTATGTCAGGGAAATGTACATCTGTCGTTGAAGTTGTGTTCGGTATCTGTTGAGAGTCGTCTTCTTTGCGCTGTATTGCTCCTTGGGCATGAGCAAATAGCTTTGTCAGTGCCATCAGATTTACAAAAAATGTTGGGCTAGCGTGAGTTTAAAAATACTAGGGAAACTGGGGATCCATGGCAAAGTTCATCAAGTGTCCATATCATAGGTTGTCAAAACTTCATCTTTGGTGCTTGTCTGTTGTCTGTATAGCGTCTCGTCAACTTCCTCGTCCAAGGGGGTCTTTGTATCTTGGAGAAAAGCAGAAAAACAGGTGAAAGAAACGGACCGTATAATCGCATTTTCATCACATTCTGGTTTCTATCATTGGGTCATAAATCAAATCCAGGTTAATTACAGTTTCCTCACTCCTCAAGCTCATCACTTTTGTACTTTGTTTGCACCTCATTAAAGCCTGCCCGCATCTAAATATCAATCCAATCGATATAACGACACCCAAGATACATAGTAGAAACTTTCCAACATCCATTATGACTCCTTGAGCCCAGTCTCCCAAACCGGAGAACCAATTTCGCGGGTTCAACCATGACACCCAACCAGTCAGCTCATTACCTACAGCAGCAAGGGTGAGATTGTGTTTTCGACGAAATTCCCACTTCAATTGGAGAATATCGTCCATCTTTTGGTCTATGACCTCTACCGGATCCTCGGTGCTATTTGTGATATACGTGCAACACTTTATGCCGTACTGTGTTGCCAATGTAACACAATATCCGCCTGTTACTGCTGTAAGATAATTAAGAACCATCCTATGCTGAACTAGTTCTGTTTTATAAGCTTGAAGTTCTCTTCCAGTGTATCTAAACGTGTCATCATACATTTCAGTGATATTATCTAACAAATTGGCGAGTGCGGAAATGTATTTATAGTTCATCACTCCTCGAGCGGTGCGAGTGAAATCTAACGCTACCAGAACCTGAATCCCGGTGGATTCATGGATAAGATCAGAGGCCGGATGCTCTAACCTTTCTGACAGTTGTCTTTTAACTCGGTGCTCGTAATGAGTGTGAGTATAAGGAGCTTGGGCACCACGGTGTATGTCCTTCATTTTGTCATGTGTAACAGTCATCACTTCAGGCAATACTTTTCCAATATAACACAATCCTTCAGAGTTTGGGGCAAGCCACTTGTACGCCTTTCTCCCGCATATGAAATATGCATCATCGGGGAGAACATATGGGACGGAGAAGGACATTACCATGTTACAAACCTTCCAGGTGAAATCTCCTGACCCTAATTCTTCCATCTGCTTAATGCACGTATCAGTTTGTACGATATGTGCACAGTATCCTGGTGATACCTCTCCAACTCTAGTAATCCTATTTCCTAAGGTATATCGATACCGGAAAGATTTTCCTCTACTGGCTATGTGGCGTACAAGCTCTGTATCTGTAGGCATTCTATCTGCTCTGTGTGAAAAGGTCATGGTTGAATTGCTCCACGACACTTCCCAATTTCCCGGTTTTCTGGGATTGGAGATGTTGAAACATAAGAGGGACCTATCCACATGGTATTGGTGGAGCTTCAAACTAGGAGGGCTGGAGATATTAAACCTCCGGTCCACCGGTCTCCCACCACTTAGCTCAAGTACCTCCCCTAACGTTAAAGGAAATGGCACTAGCCCTGATTTGCTATGACCCTGAGGTACTTGAGAGCATACCCAGCAATCTGTTTGGTTTAATACGTTACCCACTAAGGAGTGATAGTCACTCAATGGATGCCGGTCCATATGGATATTAAAACTGGATTGGCATTTCTTTATGCATCCATCTTCAACCAGATTATCACAGAGCCTACAGATACAGTTTTCTTCAGCTAACAATCCGTCACAATTTCTTCTATGATCAATGCTATCGGATCGTTTTCTGATACTCGCCTTTGCTTGTTGGTTTGGTTGATCTTGGAAAACTACGCCTCCATCATCATAATCGGAACCCATTCCAGAACCTCTCTCGACCTCTATGGTACTCTCGCCGGAACAGACTGCTCTGGTCAACATCATGGTCAACATCATAATCCGGATCACAGTCTCTTGGGGCAAGTCCATCTTTGAGGAGGAAATGGAGAAGAATGAGAAGGGGGAAAAAGAAATTTTAAGGGAGAGGGGATGGGAAGTGGAGAAAAACAATAAAAGGGAGAGGGGAGTCGACAACTGCTTTCGGTCTTCAAGGCTCAGGTGCCGCCTCAGTCCTCCTGGAACAGACACTCCAGTGATACAACCTCTACCGTCTGTTCCTTATCACGGGACTTCTCTGGATCAGCAACCTTTTTGCAGTGGGATGAATGGACCCAAGTCTCTCTCTCAGCAACCTTCAATGCTGTGGTGCTAGTCAATAAGACCTGGTATGGTCCTTCCCATCTATCAATAAGACAACCTGAGCGTAGAAAATTTCGTATCATTACATAATCCCCAGGTTCAATGTCATGACAATTACTATCTGGTAAATCAGGAATCACCAACTTCAGATTATCATTTTGATTCCTTAACTGTTTACTCATGTTAATTAAGTACTTTACAGTTACTTCATTGTTACATTTCAAATCATCCTGAGGGTTAATCATGACATGCGGTTGTCGACCAAACAAGATTTCAAAAGGAGACAGATTAAGAGGGGACCTGGGAGTGGTTCTGATGCTATACAAAACGATGGGTAAAGCTTCTGGCCACGTCAGTCCTGTCTCTGCCATTACTTTACTCAATTTATTTTTAATAGTGCTGTTCACTCTTTCGACCTTCGCACTCGCCTGTGGACGGTACGGAGTGTGCAGCTTGCTATCAATACCCATTAATTTACACATTCCTTGAAAGACATCACCTGTAAAATGGGTACCCCTATCACTTTCAATGATTCTAGGGATACCATATCTACATACAAATTCCTGCACAATTTTCTTAGCTGTAAACATAGCGGTATTTGTAGCTGCTGGAAATGCTTCGACCCAATTCGAGAAAACATCTATACAAACAAGTACATATTTCAAATTTCGACATGGGGGTAATTGAATAAAGTCAATTTGTATTACCTGGAAAGGGCCGCCGGCAGGTGGGATATGGGATGGTTCTGTAGGTATTGCCTTTCCAATATTCTTTCTCAGACAGGTAAGGCATGACATTGCTCTTTTACTCGCATGAGAGGAGAATCCTGGGGCGCACCAGTATGCTCTTACCAATTTGCACATTCCCTCCTTGCCTAGATGAGTCAGCCCGTGAGCTGCTTCAGCCAGACATGGAAGATATGCTCTGGGGGCCACTGGTTTACCATGTCCATCCGTCCAGAGCCCTGAGGACTCCTGGCCATATCCCTTTGCCTTCCAGATTGCTCTTTCCTGTGTGGAACACAAATTCTGCATCTCACACAACTTTTGTGTGTTGATGGTATGAAATACCATCAGTTGTGTGGTGTCTGTCTGTATGGGGGTAGCAGCTGCAAGCTTTGCGGCTTCGTCTGCTCGGCTGTTACCAAGTGACACTGGGTCTTGACTATATGTATGTGCTTTACATTTGATAACAGCCACTCTGTCGGGTTCCTGTATCGCTGTTAGAAGCCTTTTTATATAAGCTGCGTGCGCTATCGGTGTACCAGCTGCCGTCATGAAATTTCTGAGGCGCCATAGGGCTCCGAAATCATGTACTACCCCGAAGGCGTATCTAGAATCGGTGTAGATATTGGCTGACTTGCCCTTAGCCAATTCACATGCTCTGGTTAGGGCGACCAGTTCAGCAACCTGGGCTGAGTGAGGTGGGCCTAACGGTTCCGCTTCTATGGTGTCTTGGTCATCTACGACTGCGTATCCAGTACACAAGTCTCCCGAGTCTGACTGTCTATGACAACTACCGTCAGTGTAGAACGTGAGTTCTGCATCTTCCAGTGGATTGTCACCGATGTCAGGCCTTGCGGTAAAATTTTGGGTCAAATATTCCATACAATCATGTGTATCTTCCTTTGCATTAAATCCTCCTTCCCCATCACTCTCACCTTCCACCCTTTGTGTCTGACCAGGCACACCTGGTAGAAATGTTGCAGGATTTAATGCGCTGCATCTCCTTATGGTGATGTTTACTGGGGCCATTAATGCCAATTCCCATCTTGTAAACCTTGCTGATGAGACGTGTCTGGTTTGGGCAGAATTCAATAAGGCAGATACCGCATGTGGTGTATGGATTGTGAGGTTGTGGCCTAGCACGACATCTTCGCTTTTTGTCACTAGCAATGCTATCGCCGCAACGCTACGCAAGCATGTGGGGAGAGATCGCGCTACCGTGTCTAGCTGGGCGCTGTAGTATGCGACTGGCCTGCTGGCGTCACCGTGTTTTTGGGTTAGTACACCTGCTGCGCACCCAGCACTTTCTGTTCCGTATAGTTCAAAGGGTTTCCCATAGTCTGGCATACCTAGTGCTGGTGCCTGCGTTAGGCATTGCTTAAGTCTCTCAAATGCTGCTTCGGATTCGTCTGTATGCGAAATCCGATCAGGTTTGTTTGAAGAGACCATTTCCTGCAAAGGTAGCGCCAATATGGAAAACCCTGGGATCCAATTACGGCAATACCCACACATTCCTAAAAACGTCCTGATCTGTTGCTGGGTTTGTGGCAGTGTCATGTCTCTAATGGCTTGGATTCTATCAGCGGTCAGGTGTCTCAGTCCTTGTGTTAGACAGTGTCCCAAATATTTTACCTTAGTCTGGCATAATTGTAACTTGTCTTTGGAAACCTTGTGACCTGTGTCTGAAAGATGAAACAGGAGCTGTTTCGTATCCTTCAGAGAGGCTTCCAGTGAATCTGAACACAGCAGTAAATCGTCCACGTACTGTATCAATACTGATCCACTCTCCGGTTGGAAAGACTGTAAACAATCATGCAAAGCCTGAGAAAATATACTTGGACTGTCTATGAAACCTTGGGGTAACCGAGTCCACGTGTATTGGACTCCTCTGTATGTAAAAGCAAACAAATATTGGCTGTCAGGGTGCAGAGGTACCGAAAAGAATGCGGAGCAGAGGTCAATAACAGTGAAAAATTTGGCAGTGGGAGGAATTTGCATTAGGATGACAGCTGGATTAGGCACTACGGGGAACTGACTCTCAACTATTTTGTTAATCCCCCTTAAATCCTGCACTAGTCTGTAACCCCTCCCCCCACTCTTTTTAACAGGGAAGATGGGACTATTGGCTGTGCTGGACGTTCTTACTAGAATGCCCTGTTGCAGCAAGCGTTCTATTACTGGGAAAACTCCTAACTCCACCTCTGGCTTCAGAGGATACTGTGGGATTTTTGGAGCTATCCTACCATCTTTTACTTGTACAACTACTGGAGCTACGTTTGCCATTAATCCAGTGTCCTGTCCATCTTTTGTCCAAAGTGACTCTGGTATCTGAGATGTCATCTCTTCTACTTGGGATGGATTCCTATTTGTCATAATGGAATGTGACATTAATTTTGATGGGGAGTCTAACATGTCTCGTACCTCCTGAGCGTGATTCTCAGGAATGTCCAAGAATACACCTTCAGGAGTACAATAAATGACGCAACCCATTTTACATAGTAAGTCTCTACCCAGGAGATTAGTTGGTGCCGATGCAGCCAGCAAAAAGGAATGCTTGGTATGCAAAGGCCCTATTGTAATCTCGGCTGGTTTGCTAACAGGGTAGTGCTGGACTACTCCTGTTACTCCCATGGCTGGAATTGTCCTACCAGTGGTTCTCATGCCCACTGTCGAATTTATCACTGACTTGGCAGCCCCTGTGTCTACAAGAAAGTTTAAAGTTTTACCAGCTACATTGATTGCAATCTCTGGTTCGCTTCCAAGACTGGCAATCAACTTAACTGGCTGCAGATTACAGGTATGGCCACACCCCTATTGGGTATGGTGACCTGCCTGTACCCCGCTGGCAGCGACTACTTGTGAGGGAGTTAGCTGGGAACTACCAGAGGCATGCCAGTCTCTGTTCGGGGGATATCTTTTTGTTTCCCCTGTATGTGGCTCAAAACTCCGCCTCTGTGGACCCTGCTCCCAATGTCGTGTGTCGTGTCGTTGTCTAGGGGGTTGAAAAGATCTTTGTACACTCTTTGCTCTACATTCTCGTGCATAGTGTCCTGGTCTGTTACAGGAATAACAAGTTATTACAGTTGATTTACTTACAGGATTCGATGGTACATACGCAGGCTGCCTTGTGGTCAGCGCCTGTATACTTACTGACATCAACTTATCACTTTGCGACTCCCTGTGTCTAGTGATGTTTCTGTCGTGATCAATAGCAGCCTCTCTCAAAGTGGACACCGACAGACCTCGCCAACATGGTTGCGTGGTCTGTACCCTAGTCTTTAATGTTTCCTTTAAACCATCCATCAGTACAGATACTGCTACGTCTTGATGGTTTGGGTTGGTCTTAATGTCTTCTATTCCAGTGTACTTTGCCATTTCTAATAGTGCCCGGTGAAAATATTCTGATGCCGTCTCGGACTCTTTTTGTCTAATGGAGAATATCTTGTTCCATTTAACAACGGCTGGGAAATACTCCTTTAGCTGTAAATTTATCCTTTTTACATTATCCTTGTTGTACACGTCTGTAAGCGGTACATCTTTATCCAATGCACAGTCAGCTAAAAATTGAGTTGCGTCGACATTGGAAGGTAAACAAGCTCTTAGCAGTATCTGCCAATCCTTGTTGTTGGGTTCTACAGTGTTGCCTAGATCCCTGATGTATTTTTGGCTAGCAACTAAGTCCTTCCTGGGGTCAGGAAATTCGGACACTATTGTTCTTAATTCCATTCGGGAAAATGGAGTGTACATGGCAATGTTCCTTATGGGAGTGGCTCCAGACACATCTGTTTTTCCATTGGGAACTGCTATTACCCTTACAGGAGCAAGTCTAACAACCTCATTCTGTGTAGATTCTACAACTTGTGGTGAAATTGTTTCAGTGTAGTGCATGGTGCCGTACTTACCCGTTGACACGACCTCACCTATCCCTCCGCTAGGGGCTTTCGCTAATCTCGTGGGTGTTGTTGTGCCTACTGTGGTCTCTGCTATGGTGGCCGCGAGAGAGAGAGCTGAAATTGTTGTTGAATCGTCTTCTTGATCACACTCCTGAGGAAGGTTCAAAACAGGGTACATCTTGCACGGGTTAATAATTGCATGAGTTACTTGGTTAACATCATTAACATTTACAGGGTTACTAAGAGTTTGTGTTTTACAACCCAGTGCGTTTCTCTCCGCAATCAACTTCTCTCCTGCAATGTATGGTGGAGGAGGGGCTGTGGCTATCAGCTTCCTGACTGCCCCAGATCCTGCCGCCAGAGCCAAACCTCTCTGTATCTCACCTTCCTGGTGCCATAACTGTAAATAATCATGATGCTGAATTCGTCTCTTTGTTGATTTTAGGAGACATATCCTCCTCCTTAAATTTTGTAACACTTCTGGACTGAAGCTACCTATTCTTGGGAATTTGTCCCTGTCTTGTACAGTCATTCTCTCCCATTCATCACATAAAGATTCTGTGTGACTTCCGTATTTTTCACACATGATGTACCTTGCCGACCCGACGGGTCGGTTCTCTGAATCAACCCGAACCAAGGTTGATCGCCCCCTACCTGAACAATTGGCCCCCATAATCTGCAGGTGTTGCTTACTACTCCTGTGATCTTTATATCACGGTCTTCAGCGAACCCTTACAGCAAACCAAATTGTCCAAAAATAGGCCGGCGGTGGCGGTTTACCGAGTACCCCACTCACTCGCCCACCTCGACCAATACGACCTGATCACACTGATATGGTGCTGGCGTACTCGATACAGGGCCCCTATGGAACCTTCTGTTTACTGGAACATATGAGGGTTACCCGCAGGACACTTACTCTTTCCAGTAAAGGTGGGGTTGTTAGATAGTTCCTGAGTGACCAGCGAACTTCCCTTCCAAAAATAAAAAATTACACAAATCACGTCAGAATGTACAAATAGCGTTTGTGACCACTTTACTCTAATGGTATTAGGTCAGATTACTAACTACTGCACACAATTACGTGCGGTACAATCGTTCAGTACATAAGCACTACTTGTCATGTACTGAAAGATCAATGGAATCGATGTTTCCGGCCGCGATTCCTTCAGCAAGAGCTTGTATGGCCTATATGGGTTCTGCACCAACACCCCAGGCGTTGTGCCTCTTGTACCTTTATAGCGGACCTGTTTGTCTATTTAACCTGTTACCTTATGACCTCCTGGTCTGTTACCGTCTGTTAATGACCTCCTGGTCTGTTACCTTATGACCTCCTGGTCTGTTACCTTATGGTCCGCTATACTCTAATGCTCAAATATTATTTAACCAGGGATGCCTCCCTAGCCACCGTATATGTCACTTACACGTATGTCCTTTGACGAGTACCCGACTTTCCTTTTGGTTCAACCTCTAAGTTATATAAACTTATGTGATAAAAACACACTCACTCAACACATGTACACTTTGTTTCTATATCTATTTCTGCGCAGAAATTTTCTTCAGCCCAGCTGTGTTACCAATTAGGAGCAGGATCTGTTAAACTAAATTTCAGATTTTTCCAAAAATAGATTTGCGTTATTTACCGCGTCGCGTTATCTACCGCTGTGCGTTACTTATCGCCTTTGCGTTAATTATCGCTTTGCGCTAATTATCGCTTTGCGCTAAAATCCAACTTTTCGTGACTTGAGCTACGTGGGCGTAACCGGACGCTACGTTGCGTAATGAACGCTGCGTGCGTCTGCCTTTGGATTGCGTACGCTAGTCTTTGTTAGTGACACGTGTACGCAAAACAAAGATCCACCGTAACACAATTTCTACTTTTATCAATGTAGATGATCCCTGATCATCTACCGCACACCACACTGACTGCCTTATCTCCCAGACAAGCCGTGTGTTGGTCTATACTTTAACTATCACCTCTACTATGAAATAACAGCAAATCTCTTTTAGCACTTTCTATCAACTATAAAAATTGGCAAACAGGAATAGTGATATACGAAATTTGAAAAAAGAAATGCAGATATATATGTATGCGTGCGTGTATACGCAAGACAGAAGAGAAATAAACAGTTTTAAAAGACACAAGCGTTTTGTTCTTACTTCCGGTTCCCGGATTCCTTCAGCACTCTTTGTCTAAGCGAAGCAGACGCTTATCCCGTCAGCACAGCACTGCGAGACAACCTCCCACCCTTTGCTGGGGGGATAATGTCTGCTGATCTACCTAGTGCAGATATGAGAAGGATAGGACGAGTCCCCAATTGACAATGCTAAATTCCTTTGTCGTATAAACAACCCTTTATGAAGTCTAAGAACACTGTACGCTGTTTACTTAAGAAGTACCGTACGGGTACGCTGGTTGCGTAACGATCGCTCCGCCGTAGGCGAGACGCTCAAGCGTCACGTTCGCTCACGGCCCAGCGATCACATGACAGCACGTTAAGGGCTATGACTAGAGTAATGATTCGCTATGGCGTAGCGGACGCTCGAGACCACGAGGAGATCACCAGCGGCGCTGACGCTCACAACGCTATACCTTTATGTCTAAACCTTATACCAATGAAATACACAGAATACCTTAATGTGAATACAGGGTGTAAGTGCAACCTTGTGTAACCTGACTAACTACAAAGCTGCTTGAGCGTCACCGACGCTCAAGTGAACACTTAACACTATAGGAAATACACAGATACTGGTTTAGGGTCCAAAGCCTATTAACTGTATTATATCTAATATACTTGTAAAAGGGGATAACAGTACAAATGATACACTACAATATAACAGAGACTTCCTAACCAAAATACAATACTATCTAATACAATTCAATACTAGTCTAGGGGAGATGTGAGAGAAAAGAGAAAGGAGAGAGAGAGAGAGAAATGGAGAGAGATGAGAGAAATTGGCTCACAGTAAGACAATGATTACGGAGAGAAACTTACGCACAAAGGGTATGATCGCATGCGCCTCGATATCCAGCTCCCGGTTATCAGCAGAAAACCGTTGATGAGAGAGTGAAGTTGGATATGGTCGGCCTGCCTATTTATGCCCCTCACACAATGCAATCTCATAGTCCCTACAATCCCATTGTCCATTGGACGTCGGAATTCGGCCCTGTATCATAACAAAAGGTCATAGGTTGATTCATACAGGTGGGCTGTGACGATTTCAAACAGCTCAGGTGGGTGGGAAACTAGGTTTCCCGCCGCATACCTGAGTATGAGTAAATAATAGAAATGGACATAAACTTCTTATGTCCATAACTATTCGCACGAGCGATTAATACGCTCCAAACCAACACCGGAATATTGCTAATTAAATACTCTTCCGATGGGTACCAAACACTGCTGCATGACTCTTGTTAGACCCTTCCCACAATACAAAGAGGGATTCCTCAGCTCAGGGACATTCTATATTAACTAAACTTTCAGAAACTATCAAAGGGACCATGATCTACAAACTACATTAATTGTGAAAATATGTAACGATTGGGTCGCACGCTACGACTACATACTCCTTACCGTAAATACGCATACCGATGCGAGCGGGTGCACGCATCAGCGGGTATGCGCTATCACGGGAAAGCGCACGCATGCGCAGCACGGACCAGCATGAGGTGCAAATATGGCAGCGTGTATAGGGATATTTTTCTGACTTTGACATTACATACGTAGCCACCGCATTACATATATAGACACCGCATAAATAGGCCATTCATCATGGACAGACATTGGGCAGCTATAGGGTTGAAGGACGTTGCATTAGAGATTGTCCCAGGCATTGGCGTTTCTATAATGATGCAATGTGTGCGGTGCACATGGGCCCTTGGGTCCAGGGGGGGCCGCACACATTGCACCCATATTTTAGTACTCACCTCTCCGGAGTCCAGTGTCGGACGCTGCAGCCGCCTTCGTCCAGCACAAAATCGACTCCAAAATAGGGATTTTTGTTTACTTACCGTAAAATCTCTTTCTCTGATTCCATCTGGGGGACGCTGCGCACTTACTAATGGGGTTAGAGTGTGTGGGATGGGAGTTTGGCACAGAACCTATAAAAAACTAACTCCTCCCCCCTCTAACCCCTCCCATCTCCTTCCTGCTCAGCAGATTACCTCAGTTAACGTTTAGCAAAGCCGGAAGAGACAGAACATAATATATATATATATAAATATACGGGAGGGATCGCAGCGTCCCCCAGATGGAATCAGAGAAAGAGATTTTACGGTAAGTAAACAAAAATCCCTATTTCTCTTTCATCCATCTGGGGGACGCTGCGCACTTACTAATGGGATTTCCCAAAGCAAGCTAATTAGAGGAGGGAGACACAGACGACATAGCCGTCTGCAAAATTTGATGCCCAACAAAGGCAGTCTCCAAACCAAAAGTTTGAAAAACGGAATAACTTCGTGAAGGTATGTACGGACGACCAGGTCGCCGCTCTACACAGCTGCTCGACGAATAAACCACTGCGAACCGCCCAAGAGGCTCCAACAGGTCGAGTCGGATGAGCCCCTAAGGAATCAGGAACAGGCAACGCCTAAGAACCTAAGCCTGCTGAATAGCAGAATTAACCCAGCACATTACCGTGTTCTTATTGGCCAGTCAGCCACGCTTGGGCGCAGCAAACAAACCCAACAAGGTAAGATTTAAGGTTTAAACGCCAACCAATAAGGCCAAGTATCGACCCGCCCCGGACGAGCCCGGGACGACACAAGAAGCACAATGTGCTGAAGAAGAGGAAAAACCGATATAACTTGTGGTTTGTAAGTAAAACCACCCTAACTGTATAAACAAAAACACTGTAAGAGAAAAGAAACCGCAACTCAACCAGAGGCCGGAAAGGAGAAACAGGAGCCATTCTGGAAAGTAAATTCTAGAGCAGAACCCAGTCTGCTAAGATAAGAAGACAAAGTAGTTCTGACAACTGTGTTATAGAAAAGCTAAGAGGCGGAAAGTACTAAGAACTCCAGCTGAGTGACCGTTAAATACACATAAACGATGACAAACGTTCTGGCACTGTGATTGGTTAGAGAGCCAGAAACGTAGTAGGGCTTGATGACGTTGTTCTCCACAATCACGCCGTCACAGTCAGAATAGACAAAATCCCGGTGATGACGCAAAGGTTGAGAGTGGAGAGCTGGCCGGAAAGGCACCCTGTAAGGAGCCCTGGTCACCCTGGCCTATAGCATTGCAGAACAGAGGCAACAGGCAAATCCGAAGCGGATTACCGAAAGAGCCACTGGTCAAATGTGTTGAAGTACTCACTAGATTTTGCAAGAGGCAGAATAACTATGCTAGATGAAAGTGACAAGGAGCTGACACGGCGTCCACGAATTCCACAAGAGGATTTCCGGAGCGATCACAGTACAAATGAAGTCCTGAGGTCTATGTCAGCTAGTCATAGACACGCCAAAGCCAGAAATCCCGGATGATTTCACATACTTTAAGGAAGAACAGCCTGACGATCCAGGAAGTCCGCTTCCCAGTTGCCCATTCTGGAACTGGAGATGATAGATATTGCCGGAATCCAAAATTCCGCCCTCTGCATATGTTAGATACTGCTCCGATGGCTCTCCAGCTACAAGTGCCACAAAACAATTGATATAGGCCACAGTGGAAAGACCTTGTAGAAGACATTGAGCTGGAGTCAAGGCGTTGTGGATCGCCCGTATCGGAAGTGACATTTCCACTTCGGACATCAGTTTCATTGAAAACTCCAGAGTTGAAACCAAAAACCGTAATGTCTGAAACTTTTGACTGTGGTTATGACCCTCCATGTCGAGACAGAATGAAGTCCTATGAGTCAGATCTGGATTGTGTAGCCCAACGAAAAGATCGACCAATGAAAATATTTTCGTATTTTAATAGAGAAACTAAACTGCTGTTTATGTAAACTCAATCCTGCCTGAGATTAATAACATTGAATCTGAGATTGAAGAAACTAGGCAGAAGACCGGGGGGATGGAGCCACCTATAAAATCACCACTGTCCTGCAGAGTAAGTGTATGCTTGACCCCTGAGTCTATTCTGGTCAGTAAATCCTGCACTCCGCCAAGGTTTGAGATATCAGGTATCGAAAAGAATACCCATGAATAACATCATCTGCGAAGGAAGAAATCCAGAACCAAGGTCCGCTGTAGAAACAAACAGTGCACGAGAGAGGATTTTTTTTTTTTTTTTTTTTGCAACAACTGACCCAAAATTGTAGCGATGCCCAGATGACGGGCAAAGGATTGGACTGAATACTCCTGTGGCGGATAGCGAACAGACTGCAATGATTAGAGCCCGTCTAAGATGGGCACTAAAGATTCTTGCTTGGTACGTGTTCCCCAAGATTCAGAATATATGTTCGTGCTACAAATTCAGTACATCCAACGGACCAGTGGACTCTGAGAAAGTTGGTGCCCTCCCCCTTGGGAATCAGACTGTCCGACTCCGTGGTCCCTGCAGAGGGCACATCGGAAGTCCGTGTTCTAGGTCGACAAATGCCTCCCAAAAGAGTACACATTTTCCTGACATAGGTAATAAAAACAAAAACAAAAACCAGTTCTCAGCTATTATACTCAGGATGAGAACCCACGACCTGTTATACCGCAGGCATACACCTTACTGATAGAGTTATTTGCTCCTGCTTTAATTTGGAAGCAGAATTTCATGATTCGCAACCAAAATGGATAGAAGGGTGTCATAGCCTGGGAAAAAATGCAACATTGAGTAGATAGGGAATAGAGCTTGAGAGACCAAACCCGTCAATGGATAATTTGAAAAGGATCAGCTGCCACAAGAATGAACAACTTGCATTATGCAACCGGTTTAAAGATTCATGGATAAGCCAGGAGAGGGCGTAGGAATATTCCTGTCAGAATGAATACCAATATAATAACGGTCTCACCGTTGTCAATCTGTGGTGACTGTCAAGGTCACATACTGTACTTTAGTAAAGACAGTCGCCCTAGGCTCTCCCATGATGGATGCGTCCACTAATAATTATTGGAACCTTCATTAGATCAGTGTCTTCATCAGCGAAAGGATAAAGAAATACTGTCTCTAATAATGAGACACCGAAACTGAACTGAAAACAGTATGTACGAGAGACAGACACATTTCCCTGGAAATATAAACTTTTGCATCAGGTGTGTAGTCAGACTTCCATCAACATTCTCTCACGGGAAGGAAGAGGTGGAAAACAAGAAATTCAGTAGATTATTTCTTATTTCTATCCTGAAGGATCCTCACTGACAGGATTTATCCTCAAAACGCCTCTGAAGTAAAGGAGCTATATTGTCTGTCAAAGACCAGGCTCGCTACTGATTAAGAAGCTTTGTCCAGCCATTTGGCAATTCATAAGTACATAGAGTACAAGAAATAGAAATAGTCTGTCCTGTTTTGAAAGGCGCACCGGTCCCGGAGGTACTGCAATACCGGATCAATGCGTGGAGTGGACAGAGCAATCCATTTTAAATATATTTAATACATGGGCCCCCAGATAGGGGGCGTATCAGATATTAAACTGATAAGAACAGATACTACACTTGATCTTAGCCAAAAGGCCAAGAAGTGATCTTTTTACCAAGACTAACGGCTAAGTAGTAAACAGAGTACCAGACCCATTACATTGACATAGTGTAAGGAAAAGTAGACTCAAAGAATACCGGTATTTGTGGACCGGTCCTGGAACCCCAATCCCTGCAAGTGCAGGGAATATATATATATAACTTCACACAGTTAGGGGCATACACTGAACTGGAGGGAGGCCGGTTCAGGGGCAATTTAAGGAAAATATTTCTTCACAGAAGGGGTAGTGGATAAGTGGAATAGCCTCCCATGAGAGGTGGTAGAGACTAAGACTGTAGAGCAATTTAAACCTGCTCGGTATATACATATACTTCTATGTAAACAAGCTCATGGACTCAGTGCTGTCAGGCAGCAATGCTAACCACTACTCCATCTGTATTATTTTGGATTGAGGTGTGCTTGGCCCACAGAGGCATAAACTGATCCCTGGAACCTCCCGGCTGCTCCGCAACTGGTGTCCTGGAGCATGGGGTACCTGTGTCCGTGCTACCTTTTGGAAGTCTGGAGCCACATTTGGAACATGTAATTTAATGTATATGGGAATCAAACCTGTCTACTCTATCTTACTAATACACAGCATTAGCCCACAAAGCTATCGGAGCTCCTGTGTAGTAAACTACTGAACTTGTCGTTCCTTTAGGAGATTTTCTGGTTTACAGACCATGGAATATACAATGCCACAACCAAAGCACATAATAATGTTCCTCATAACTCTGTGTGCTGTAGTCCAGCTCTACCGACTGAGCTATAACCGCTCCTTTTTATAACATGATGTTTGTAAACAGGTAAACCACTGTTGTCTATGTCAGAATAGCACAACACTAGTTAAGAAATGATTCCCGCCTGTGTAATAAACAGGGTGAGGTAAAAATAACTTTTTTACAGTGAGACTACCGAAATATAGGCAGACAAGAAATAAAATTGGGTGATGCAGATTTCTGATTTAACCCAATAACACCTGTATTTTCTGATCCCCGCCTGTATAATAACAGGGTGAGTCAGGTTCCTGTCAGATAATCTCCTCCTCTGTTGTGCAGTCCCTTTCAGACAGCGTTGATACAGAGGGAGTGGGTAGTAAAATGGCGCCCGCTGGTTGAGTCCGCCCCCACAGACAGTGATGGGCGGAACAGTAAAGACTAGCAATGCGGGAAGAGCTCGGCGGGAAGCCTCTACGCTCCAAAATCCCCTTTAGGAGAACAGACTGTAGCAGCCGTAAAACTTCAGTTAAAGCACAGACGCGACTACCGCTCCCCTTCCGCTGCAGTCCCGCCGCCGCCTGCCCTGAAGCGGCAATGGCAGGATCCGAAGTAGCGGGGAGCGACAACCAACCTCCTGTCAGCGGCGTGATCCTAGCCGCTCTCAGTATCCTGCTGCGCGCCACTGCAGTCTAAATGTAAATCGTAATAATGGGACACTGTTCAACACTGCCAGAGCAAGTTGCCTGTCCTACCTGATATAGTGCCTCCTCGGTGCTGTGTCCGGTAACAGAAAGCCCCAGAGACCTCTGGCATGGTGACTTTCTAGAGGCTGGGTGAGTGAGAAATAAGGCACACAGCCGCCTTCTATTAACTTAACCCCACTCACAATATGCTTGTCGCCTGTATACAGGGACTAAACATAAAATCAAAACAGATAGGAAACAAAAACCTATTAAAATCTAAGAGCAAAGGAAAACTGTGCCTGTCCTCCAAGGCCCAAAACTAAAACTGAGGTAATCTGCTGAGCAGGAAGGAGATGGGAGGGGTTAGAGGGGGGAGGAGTTAGTTTTTTATAGGTTCTGTGCCAAACTCCCATCCCACACACTCTAACCCCATTAGTAAGTGCGCAGCGTCCCCCAGATGGATGAAAGAGAAATGGCCACCACGCATGCGTACTTTAAATTTTGTCTCCGGGACATGGCGGGCGAAATGTTTCCGGAAACCTGCGCATGCGCAGTAGGCTCCGGCGCAGTGTCGGAGCCTACAGCGCCATGGAGAGGAGGGGGCCCACCCGGAGTCTGCACACGGGCCCCCTCCTCGCTTAAGACGCCCCTGGTACCAGGGCTGGCTGTGAGTGCTGCCTGGTCAGCTGGCATCCGGAGAACAAGGTACATCCTGCTCCTGTCCAGTCCCCAAACCATACACTGTGACCGGGGATGCCCTAACCGTTACACTAACATGATAATGCAAATAATGTAATTAAAAATAACCTCTCTGCCGGATCCCCTTCAGTGCCCAGTCACCGCTCTGGCCAATTCAGTGAGAGTGCGGGAGCTGGGGTGGCAGCGGGTGTAGTGAACCTGGCTCCGACCATCGCTTTGCTGCTGCTCCTGGGCCAGGCTCGTTGAAGAGACCTTTGGCCTGGGCCAGGGAGAGAATGCTGCTGGTCTAGTTAACTTTCTCAAGGTCCCCCATTGGTAGAACAGCATCACCACTTTTCACGGCTAGAAGTTCCCGCTAGCCTAACTTCCGGATTGAATTCCAATGAACCACAAGTACTGGAAGCAGTGTGAGCCAGCCCAGACTGAGTGTGAATCGACGTGGCTGAGGGGGATATGGGACCACCCCTCGAAATCTGTCATGGTGTCCTAGTGGGCCCATCCGCCCCTGGTAGCTGCACTCCCTGCACATGTAACTGTGACAGGGAAGGTGGCTCCTCTCAGCTGTGGGACCCAAAGCAGCTGCACCTATGGTAGCTACAGCCTGTATATAACACATGTAACTGTGACAGAGAAGGTTGCCCCTCTCAGTTCTGCATAGCAGCTGCACTCCCTGCACTTATGGTAGCTACGTCCTTGTATGTAACACATGTAACTGTGACAGGGAGGGTGGCCCCTCTCAGCACTGGGCCCCATAGCAGCTGCAGTCCTCGCACCTATAGTATCAGGATGCTGACCGCTGGTATCCCAACCGCCGGTTACACGATCCCAATGCATGACCTATGGTAGCTACACCCTTGTATAACTATATAACACGTGTAACTGTGACAGGGAAGGTGGCCTCTTTCAGCTCTGGGTCCCATAGAATCTGCACTCCCTGCACCTATGGTAGCTACACCCTGTATATAACACATGTAACTGTGACAGGGAAGGTGGCCCCTCTCAGCTCAGGGCCCCATAGCAGCTGCACTCCCTGCACCTATGGTAGCTACACCCTGTATATAACACATGTAACTGTGACAGGGAAGGTGGCCCCTCTCAGCTCTGGGTCCCATAGCAGCTGCAGTCCTCGCACCTATGGTAGCTACACCCTGTATAGAACACATGTAACTGTAACAGGGATGGTTGCCCCTCTCAGCACTGGGCCCCATAGCAGCTGCACTCCCTGCACCTATGGTAGCTACACCCTGTATATAACACATGTAACTGTGACAGGGAGGGTGGCCCCTCTCAGCTCTGGGCCCCATAGCAGCTGCACTCCCTGCACCTATAGTATCAGGATGCTGACCGCTGGGATCCCAACCGCCGGTTACACAATCCCAGCGCATGATAGAGCATATGGTAATTGCCTATTCTCCCGCAATGTCTTGGAGACTCCAGGATAGCAGGCACCAAGGTGTAGGCATATCTTCAGTAACGCCTCAGTTCCACACGCTGATGCCCACTTCCCGCGTGAAGTGACCAGTCCAGGCGAGCTGATGACACTATTCCTGTGAATCCCATCATCATGGCCCCTTCCCCCGCTTTACAGTGATGTGTAATCGTGGCTTTATATACTGTGCCTTGATGATGCGATTCTGCTGTCATGCCCCTGTACTGCTCACATGGTTGTGCCATACCCCTCCCAACTGGCAGCCAAGAACTTGGTAAGTGTGTGATATCTGGGCCCTGCAGCTTACCAGCAAAAAGTATCTATTTTTTAACCATTTCATCACCTCCACATCCACTGCATACAATGGGGTCTATGTACTAAGCCTTGGAGACAGATAAAGTGGCTGGAGATAAAGTACCAGCCAATCAGCTCCTGTCATTTTTCAAACCAAGCCTATGACACTTAGCAGCTGATTGGCTGGTACTTATCACCGTCCACTTTATCTCTCTCCAAGGCTTAGTAAATAGACTCCAGTATTTGTAACGAGCCCCAGTGCTTTAGCCTACCAAACACCCACCACCACCACCAATTTTGCAACTGAACACTGTAAAGTATGAGAGGACATGGGCTGTTATCCGATGTCTCCACTGTACAGCTGGCCACATGCAGGCCCATCCCGCCTCAGGAGCTGCGGCCCAGGATTATTCATCAATTTGACCTCACACTTTGATGGCCAAACCTGACATGGACAAGTAAAACAGCCCCATGGGGTTTCTGGAGGATCTATGGGACCAATTCACAGCTGATTGCTCGCTAGCTGTTTTTTGCAGTCCTGCGTTCACATAGTCGCCGCCCACCGGGGAGTGTATTTTAGCTGTGCAAGTGTGCGATCGCATGTGCTGCCGAGCGATATAAAAGATTTTGTGCAGTTTCTGAGTAGCCCAGGACCTACTCAGCCGCTGCGATCACTTCAACCTGTCCGGGACCAGAATTCACGTCAGACACCCGCCCTGCAAACGCATGGGAACGCCTGCGTTTATCCAACCACTCCCAGAAAATGGTCAGTTGACACCCACAAATGCCTTCTTCCTGTCAATCTCCTTGCGATCACCCATGCAAATGGATTCTTTGCACAAAAACCCATCGCAGAGCAACGAACCACTTTGTACCTGTGCGACGTGCCTGCACATTGCGGTGCATACGCATGCGCAGTTCTGACCTGATGACAGCGCTGCAAAAAACGCTAGCGAGCGATCAGGTCTGAATTAGGCCCTATAAACACTGTGTTATGCAGTGCCGTTTCTAGCGGCGGGCGAGCCGTGCAACCGCACGGGGCGCCCGCCGCGGCACTTTGTGACTCCTTATCTCCTCTCCCCGAGCGCTCCTGCTCGGGGGGGGGAGTTTCGCGTCATTCCGCGAAACTCCGCCCCCCGAGCAGGAGCGCTCGGCGAGAGGAGATAAGGAGATACGCATGGAAGGAGGAGGCGGCCGGCGCGAGGGACGTGAGGCGGCGGGACCGAAGAGCGGGAAGATGTAAGTATCCTCTCTCTTTCTCCCTCTTCCTTCCCCCCCACTTGAAACCTGCCTGCATATGGGGTTGCCTGCTGCACTGTATAAAATAGGGACACCTGCATATGGGGTTGCCTGCCGCACTGTATAAAATGGGGACACCTGCCTATGGGGTTGCCTGCCGCACTGTATAAAATGGGGACACCTGCATATGGGGTTGCCTGCTGCACTGTAAAAATGGGGACACCTGCATATGGGGTTGCCTGCCGCACTGTATAAAATGGGGACACCTGCCTATGGGGATGCCTGCCGCACTGTATAAAATGGGGACACCTGCCTATGGGGTTGCCTGCCGCACTGTATAAAATGGGGACACCTGCCTATGGGGTTGCCTGCCGCACTGTATAAAATGGGGACACCTGCCTATGGGGTTGCCTGCCGGACTGTATAAAATGGGGACACCAGCCTATGGGGTTGCCTGCCGCACTGTATAAAATGGGGACACCTGCCTATGGGGTTGCCTGCCGCACTGTATAAAATGGGGACACCTGCCTATGGGGTTGCCTGCCGCACTGTGTAAAATGGGGACACCTGCCTGCCGCACTGTGTAAAATGGGAACACCTGCCTGCCGCACTGTGTAAAATGGGGACACCTGCCTGCCGGACTGTGTAAAATGGGGACACCTGCCTGCCGGACTGTGTAAAATGGGGACACCTGCCTACCGTACTGTGTAAAATGGGGATACCTACCTACCGTACTGTGTAAAATGGGGATACCTGCCTACCACACTTTGTAAAATGGGGACACCTGCCTGCCGCGCTGTGTAAAATGGGGACACCTGCCTGTCGCGCTGTGTAATATGGGGACACTTGCCTGCTGTAATGTGTAAAAAGGGGACTTTTTTTTTTTTTTTTTTTTTCCCCCCTGTGGTGGGTGTGATGATATCAGACGAGGCTGCGCCCACTTTAATGAGACCACACCCATTTTAATCAGGCCACACACCCTTGTCGGGAGCGCGCGCGCCGAAGGCGCGCGCATGCTTTTTCTTTTTACGGCTATATGGGGGGGGGGGGGCGCATTTTGAAATCTCGCACTGGGAGCCAAATTGTCTAGAAACGGCCCTGGTGTTATGTGCACATTAAGTGGTATAAATGAAAATGTATGGAACATGAGTAATTAACATGAATTAAAAACAAATCATCACATTATAGTGAAGTCCAGTAAACATGACACGATGGGAGTTGTAGTGCACAAAGGTCCTCCTAGACAGATCCGCACATGACATTCCACCATGCACGGGGCTCAGCCACCAAGCATCCCTGGAATTTGTTATAAAATGTTGTCAAGTATGACAGACAGTCACAAATCAAAGTAAACTCGAAGTGTATCTACTATATAAAAGCGAAAATCCGTCCTTCTATCTTTCTATACAAATCCACAGTTTACAAGCGACGATCGTGACATATTACATACGAGTGTATTAAAACACGGTGGAGGAAACTAAAACAATTAGAAATCCCTAGCACTCCTAGGGGGGCAGACAGCAGCACAGAGTATATCAGGAGACAGCATAACTCCGGAATTGCTGGAGCAATGTACTCAAAACTTGGTACACATATGACTTACAATCTGGGAACAAACACTGTGGGAGGAAGACACCCTAGGGGTGAGGCAGCAGCACTGAGTATTTTAGCAGACAGCTTAACTCTGGAATACCTGCAGCAATTTACAACAAACTTGGTACACATATGACTTTCACTGTGGAAACAAACACTGGCCCTCATTCCGAGTTGATCGCTCGCAAGGCGAATTTAGCAGAGTTGCTCACGCTAAGCCTACGCCTACTGGGAGTGTATCTTAGCTTCTTAAAATTGCGACCGATGTATTCGCAATATTGCGATTACAAACTACTTAGCAGTTTCAGAGTAGCTTCAGACTTACTCGGCATCTGCGTTCAGTTCAGTGCTTGTCGTTCCTGGTTTGACGTCATAAACACACCCAGCGTTCGCCCAGACACTCCCCCGTTTCTCCGGCCACTCCTGCGTTTTTTCCGGAAACGGTAGCGTTTTTATCCACACGCCCCGAAAACGCTGTGTTTCCGCCCAGTAACACCCATTTCCTGTCAATCACACTACGTTCGCCAGAGCGAAGAAAAAGCCGTGAGTAAAAATACTATCTTCATTGTAAAATTACTTGGCGCAGTCGCAGTGCGAATATTGCGCATGCGTACTAAGCGGAATTTCACTGCGATGCGAAGAAAATTACCGAGCGATCAACTCGGAATGAGGGCCTCTGTGCGGGTCAGACACCCCTAGGGGTGGGACAGCAGCACAGAGTATGTCAGCAGACAGCATAACTGTGGAAGGCCTGGAGCAATTTACACCAAACTTGGTACACATCTGACTTACAATCTGCAAACAAACTATGTGGGGGTTAGACACCCCTAGGGGTGGTACAGCAGCACAGAGTATGTCAGGAGACAGCATAACTCCCGAATGCCTGGACCAATTTACAACAAACTTGGTTCACATATGACTTGCAAGCTGGGAACAAACACTGTGGGGGTAAGAAACCCCTAACACCCCTAGGGGTGGGCCAGCAGCACACACTATATCAGGAGGACATGCATGATATCACAGTGATGACAGGGCTGCATGTGACAGGGCCAGTGACATGATGTGAGGAGGGGAATGGAGGCAGCAGGAAGCCACAGACTGAGAGTTGTCTAGTGGGAAGAGCAGGGTCCCTTGGGGGACCAAAAAGGGGTGCGGCCACTACACAAAGTGCATCAGGGAAGCAAGATATGCCTATATACTAGCAAGATATGCCTATATACTAGCATACAGGTACAGTACCTTTTTTTATGGTCTGTCCCGAGTTTTGGCTTTCCAAACTTCCATTGAAAGTATAGGAAAAGGAGCGTAACCACGACCCCCTTTACACGTGACCACGCCCCTTTCCCTCTTTTGTACCGATTTTTATGTGTAAAATGTTGGAGGGTATGTACTAGATCTCCAAGGTCATCATGCAATAAGTGATATGCCGGCCAGTCTAAGTTTCCTTTTGATGCTTGATCCAAATAATGTATCACTAACAACAGTTCTGCAAGTATGGCGGTACGGGGCGGTACGGCATACCTGTAAGAAAATCCCTGCAGGTATGCTGTACCGCTGGGCCGCCACCTTGCAGACACTGGGTCTTGGAGAGAGGAGAGCGCAGCACGCGCCTCTCCTCTCCTGTCTGCAAGTCCCGACTTCCGGGTCTGGCAGTGGCAGGCAGCAGCGGCGGCGTGCACTGAGCCGGTCCGTGAGCCAATCAGAGCTCGCAGACTGGCAGCCAATCAGGAGCCGCTGCTGCCGGACCGTGAGCCCTGATTGGCTCGCGGCCTGGCGCCATTTCAGCAGACTGGACTGAGGCAGGAGAAGAGAGGGACAGGAGGAACGCGTTCTGCACTCTCCTCTGCCCAGCAGAAGACAGTGTCAGCCCCAGGCAGCAGCAACATTGGTAAGTTGCACTGTTGGGGCATATCTGGCACTCTGGGGGCATGTGTATCTGGCACTGTGGGGGCATATCTGGCATTCTGGGGCATATGTATCTGGCACTGTGGGGGCATATCTGGCACTGCAGGGGCATATCTGGCACTGAAGGGGCATGTGTATCTGGCACTCTGGGGGCATATCTGGCACTGGGGGCATATCTGGCACTCTGGGGCCATGTGTATCTGGCACTGTGGGGCATATCTGGCACTGTGGGGGCATGTGTATCTGGCACTGTGAGGGCATGTGTATCTGGCACTGTGAGGGCATGTGTATCTGGCACTGTGAGGGCATGTGTATCTGGCACTGTGAGGGCATGTGTATCTGGCACTGTGGGAGCTTGTGTATCTGCACTGTGGGGGCCTATCTGGCACTGAAGGGGCATTTCTGGCACTCTGGGGGCATATGTGTATCCAGCACTGTGGGGGCATATCTGGCACTGTGGGAGCATATCTGGCACCGTGGGGGCATATCTGGCACTGTGGGGGGCATGTGTATTTGACACTGTGGGAGCATATCTGGCACTCTGGGGGCATGTGTATCTGGCACTTTGCAGAATGTCGGGTGACCGGCAAAAAGATCTGCAAAGTGTCAGTTGTAGACGACGGGAGGGGTCGCAGAGGAATTAGTGACTGGAGAATAGCATGCAGGAGGTAAGTTACCATACTTGTGTAATTGTGTGTGTGGTGGGGGGTATTGAGAGCACAGTACAAAACAGGGTCTATGGGGGGGGAGAGCGGACAATACAAAACATGCAGAAGGGGGCAACTTGGTATAGCACATACAGATGGTGTGGGGGCACAATACAAAAACATAGAAACTGTGGCGTACTCTATAGGACATATAGAGGAAGGACATGTGTAGAACATACTGTAATACAGAAAAACAGGATGGGTGGGGAGAGCATGATATAGAACATACAGGTCGGGGGAAGAACAATACAGATCGGGGGAGATAGTGAAATGGTTGACATTTACAGTATATCAATGAACTGGGTGCAGGTGTACAAAGCCTGGGAAAGTGATGAAGTGGAGAGAGATAAACTAACAACCAATCAGCTCCTAGTTGTCATTTTTCAAACACAGCCTGTAACATGGCAGTTAGGAGCTGATTGGCTGGTACTTTACCTCTCTCCACTTTATCACTCTGCAGGGCTTAATACATCTCCTCCATAGAATAACCAAATGATGAAATGGAACAGAATGGTATAAATGATGTGAATTGGAGCTGTAACAAGTGACGGTTTCCCTATCTTTACATATAATAAAGGTGACATAGTCCTTTCCCCAGAGTCCTTCTCCTTACCGCTCAGGGGGCCTGATTCAGATGCGGACGCAGAGCTGCTGTTGCACCAAGTGGCTCAATGCTTTTTCACTGTGCATGCGTGTAAGCTGCACTGCGCACAAAATTAAATCAAGCTCACATAGAGGATTCCATCGCAAAGTGATTGACAGGAAGTCAGCGCTTGAGGTGGTAACAGGGGTGGCTAACTGTATACAGGCATGTCAGGTCCGTTCAAACGCCGTTCCCTGTGCATGCATAAATTACCCATTGCGACCTGTGTTGCTGCTGGAGAGCCCTCTGTGTCTAGGAGACTTGCTCATCCTATGACTGCTCAGACTCATGATGCAATTGTGAACGGCAAGATTGCAGCAGCGATCACTTTAACACCCACATCTGAATCAGGCCCACAATTACACCATTATATTTTACTATTTTATCACATTTAACAACTAAGGGGTCAGTTTTATTAGGTGCGAGTTTGTCTTACAACAGCCGCACTTTCTGGTAGCCCCATAGGCTGAATCTGGCCACGAAGGGTGTGAGTTTGGATGCTGTTGAAATGTCGCAGCAATGGTAACTCATACCGAATTGGATTGACCCCTAAATGTTAGCAATTTATAGCTTTTATCATTTACTGGTCAAATTTCTTTTCTGAAGGTACCCACTAATTACTATAAGAGAGAACTTATCCCCCCAATGTGTGTATTGTATAAAAACAATTGTCCTTATTTTAGGTATTTTCCATGTCCTCAGTCCGAGAGTAACATTTTTACATAGATTTTTCTCTCAAAGACAATGAACTATAAACCTGGTTTTACACCCTTTCCTGCGCAGTCCAGAATCTCCTTGCAGCATTAGTGTGTCTGGGAAACGAGTACAGTGTTTCCTTGGAAATGAATGCTGAACAGTGAAAAATAGACACACTAATTGGCGCCAATTAGTGTGTCTATTTTTCACTGTTCAGCATAGATTTTTCTCTCTACACAACCACACCACTGTTTGCAGTTTGTCTCTCTGCTTGTTCATCCACTAACAATGATTTTTCATCTCTTCCTCTTCGTCTACACGCAGTGGGTGATCCCTGAATAGCTGCCCTGGGAGGAGAGCAGCGGACACATGCTCCAAATGTTGGGACATATGCATTACCTATTAGGAGATGCAGTAAAGATGCCGGCTGTCGGGTTTACGGCAGTCAGAATACTGACACTGGGATCCCAACACTCTACAGAATCCCGACGTTGGAACACCGAATGGGCAAGGATACCGACGTTCGTATCCCCACGATCATAGGTTTAGGGCTGGGCGAGGGGGGTTAGGTTTAGGCATCACGCATGGGGGGGAGGGGGGTGGTTAGGCTGCTGGGGAGGGAGGGTTAGGCTTCAGACGGGGAGGTTAAGTTTAGGTGTCAGGTGGGGGGTTAGGGTTAGGCTGCAGGTGGGGGGAGGTTAGGGTTAGGCTGCGGATAGGGTGGGATAGGCACCCCCAGGGGAGGTTAAGCTGCATGGGAGGGAGGGTTAGGTTTAGGCATCAGGCGGGAGGGTTAGGTTTAGGCGTTAGGCAGGGGGGTTAAGTTTAGGCTGCGGGTGGGGGGAGCTTAGGGTTATGCAACCCTGGGGGTGGTTAGGCTGCAGGGGAGGGAGGGTTAGGTTTAGGTGGGGGATTAAGTTTAGAAGTCAGGCGGGGGGAGGTTAGGGTTAGGCTGCGGGTAGGGTGGGTTAGGGATAGGCACCCATGGGGGTGGTTAGGCTGCAGGGGAGGGAGGGTTAGGTTTAGGCATCAGGCAGGGGGTTAGGTTTAGGTGTCAGGCGCTGGGTTAGGTTTAGGCTGCGTGTGTTGGGAGGTTAGCGTTAGGCTTCAAGTAGGGTGAGTTAGGGTTAGGCACCCCCTGGAGTGGTTAGGCTGCGAGGGAGGGAGGGATAGGTTTAGGCAGCAGGGACAGAGGGGGGGGGGGTTAGGCTGCAGGAGAGGGAGGGTTAGGTTTAGACAGCAGGGAAGGAGGTTAGGATTAGACACCTCAGCGGGAGGGTTAGGCACAAAGGGTTAGACTGCGGACAGGCAGGGTTAGGGTTAGGCTGCAGGTGGGGGGAGGATAGGGTTAGGCACCTCCGGGGGTGGTTAGGCTGTGGGGAAGGGAGGGTTAGGTTTAGGCATCAGGCGGGTGGTTAGGTTTTGGCATCAGGCGGGTGATAGGATTAGGCTGCGGGTGGGGGGAGGATAGGGTTAGGCTGCGGGTAGGGTGGGTTGGGGTTAGGCACCCCCGGGGGTGGTTAGGCTGTGGGGAAGGGAGGGTTAGGTTTAGGCATCAGGCGGGGGGTTAGTTTTAGGCATCAGGTGGGTGATAGGATTAGGCTGCGGGTGGGGGGAGGATAGGGTTAGGCTGCGGATGGGGAGAAGTTAGGGTTAGGCTGTGGGTAGGGTGGGTTAGGCACCCTAGGGAGTGGTTAGGCTGCGGGGAAGGGAGCGTTAGGTTTAGGCAGCAGGGATGGAGGTTAGGATTAGGCACCTCCGCGGGAGGTTTAGGCACAAAGGGGGGAGGTTAGGTTTAGATTGCAGACAGGCAGGGTTAGGGGGGTGGGGAGAGGGGAGAACACCCCTTACTCACCCCTGCCGATCTTTTCTGTACTGGAATCCCGGCATCGGTATGAGAACCACCGGGATCCCATGCGCTGCGATAGCATACTGACCCCTCTATTAGTACACCTCTTAATGCCCAGAGGGAAGGGCGATCCTGAGGCCATGGTTTCCCCCCAAGGGGGTTTTTCCTCTCCTGAGTGCTGAAGGATGACTCTTCATGAGTCCAGAGGTGAGGCTTTTATGCCATAATGAGTACCAATCTCATGCCCGTCCCTGCAATGTATAAGAAGTAAAATAATTGCTAATGCGATCACTTTACTTCTGGGTTTAGACCCCGGCTGCGCATGTTCACATGTACAATCGTCAGACTGCGTATGTGAGAGCAGACAGTAATGCAGAGGGATCCCAAGGATCCTTCTCCTGGGAATTATTGCATAATGTAGCCCACAGGCTACAAAAGCCATTTAGAAATGGCATTAGCTCCCGGGCCAAGCTCAGAAATGCTTTGCATTCTGGAGCTTGGTGAGTTTCACAGTTTACCATCTGCCGTAGAAACTTTTGGTGGCTGCTTTTGTGTTCAAAATAGGTGGAACGTAATAGATATCTCAAATATCCATTGCAGTCCCTAATACATACATTCAGGGGCTGATTAATATTTGTGGGCATCCCCCAAAACTGACTGTTTTTGGAGATGTCTCGCAAATATTATTTATTAAATATTCCACTTAATAAACTTTTTATATTTTAACATAAACTAAAACATGTTTTATGTATTCATTGACTGAGTCTCCCGTCTTTACTGAGTGCTAATTTCACAGGGTCCGCAAATTATTATTGATATGACTGTTACTCTACTGTCCTGCTGGTGCTCCGGGCCTGCTGTATAGCAGCCAGACATATATTTTATATACAGCACTCTTGGGGAGATGTATCAAGCCTTGGGGCGGGATTTACTAAAGGGAAAATGTGGTAAAACCCCCGTTTTACCGCATTTTCATATGTACTAACTCCCGACCGCCGCGTTTTCGCCTCATAGGGTATCGCCATCTTTTTATGGCGATACCCTATAGAAGCCTATGGGATTCTTACCGCCGCCCCACGCCGCATCCCGCCGCCGCTCCGTGCCGCTCACGACGACCCCTCCTTCCCCCCGGCATACCTGAGCTGCTGCTGGTGCGGCCCCACTCCTCCTTCTCCCCCGCATCACAGCCTTGTCTCCTTCCGGCTGCAGGGGGGAGGAGTAGGAGCCCGGGGACTCCCTGCACAGGTCACCTCCCGAGTCTGGGAGGTGACAGAGACCCCCGCTGACCCCCGCCGAACCCCGCAGACCCCGGCAGACATCATCGCGGGGGGCCTCCTATACCGCATTGCGAAACTAATCGCATATGTTAGTACATATGCGATTAGTGTCGCTGCGGTAGGCGGCGATGGCTTATAGTACATCCCACCCTTGGAGAGAGATAAAGTGCAGATGTCCAAACCACCCAATCATCCTCTATCACTTATCTAGCACATTACATGAAATGATACCTGTAGTTAGAAGCTTCATTTTATTTGGGCAAATACTCAACTTTATCTCTCTCCACGGCTTGATACATCTCCCGGAAAATATCATGTCTTTCTTTCACGTAATTAACAAGTTAAATTAATTAATTGTCTTGGAAATAGGGTAAGAAATTCACAGTATAAAATAATGTTATAAAGGCTTGTCAATACCTCCTGGTACATTTACATTGATTTATCATTCACATTTCTTCCATGCCAGACAGGGGCAGATTGGGAACGTAAACTGGCCCTGGAAAGATATGAAAAGTGGCCTCATGTAGGTTGGAGTATGTAGCTATAAGCGGGGCCCAACACAAATTGGGCTTAAGCAAATTGTTAGCATTACCCACAGTGGTAGTAAGCAAGGCTACTGCAGCATGGTAGGCAGTCACAGCACCAGCAGTAGGATCGTGTCACAGGAGGTGGAGATCACACCGGTGGGTGAGGCATTACACTGGTAGGCAGTCACAGCACCAGCAGGAGGATCGTGCCACAGGTAGTGATGAGCGGGTTCGGTTCCTCGGAAACTGAACCCCCCCGAACTTCACCCATTTTACACGGGTCCGAGGCATACTTGGATTCTCCCGTATGGCTCGGTTAACCCGAGCGCGCCCGAACGTCATCATCCCACTGTCGGATTCTCGCGAGATTCGGATTCTATATAAGCAGCCGCGCGTCGCCGCCATTTTCACTCGTGCATTGGAAATGTGAGGGAGAGGACGTGGCTGGCGTCCTCTCCGTTTATTGTTGATGCAAATATTTGTGCTTGCTTATTGTTTCATTGTGGTGACTGGGAAGCAGCTGTATAATATAGGAGGAGTACAGTGCAGAGTTTTGCTGATCAGTGACCACCAGTTTTATCCGTTCTCTGCCTGAAAAAAACGCTCCTTATCTGTGCTCAGTGTGCTGCATATATCTGTGCTCACACTGCTTAATTGTGGGGACTGGGGAGCAGCTGTATTATATAGGAGGAGTACAGTGCAGAGTTTTGCTGACAGTGACCACCAGTATACGTTGTCTGCCTGAAAAACACTCCATATCTGTGCTCAGTGTGCTGCATATATATGTGCTCACACTGCTTTATTGTGGGGACTGGGGACCACCAGTATAATATATAGGAGGAGTACAGTGCAGAGTTTTGCTGACCAGTGACCACCAGTATACGTTGTCTGCCTGAAAAACACTCCATATCTGTGCTGCATTGTAGTATATAGTAGGAGTACAGTGCATAATTTTGCTGACCACCAGTATATAATATATAGGAGTACGGTACAGAAGGCCACTGCTGTACCTAACACAACACAGGGGTGAGTATCTACTGCGCCCACAGACAGCTGCGGTGAAGGCGTCCAAGGAGATGTCACTCTCTCTCCAAAAAGAACAATCACAAACAATACAATGGTGCGCCTTCTACTGCGCTATCCGCCAGTTTAAGATTTTAAATTAATGGTCACTTTTCACAACCATAATAAAGTCTCAAACACGAGGAGAGATAGCTTCCAACAGTTCAAATAGTTCAGGCAGAGTGGTATATTAGAGTCTATATGGATGGTAATTGATAGATGTAGGTCGTATGCAGGTACGCACCGTACTTACATGTGCGGTGTGCACGAACTGTTCATAAAGGTATCTTTCTCCTCCTTACGTGTCGTGGTTTCCCTTGCTCTTCTTTCCTTTTTTCAATCGCCGCTCATAAAACAGAGAAGGGCAGAAGGGGGGGGTGCAAAAAAACCCAGATGGTGTAATACGTTCAATGTACAATTGTCAGGATGATGTATGTGCAACTAAGAAATCGATATTATGTCAGGAACATACCCAAATTACATCAAAATAAGCGGGTTGCTCATATAAAGGTATCTTTTCAAAAGTACTGATGAGAAAAGAGGGTCATGCGTACCCCAGACTCACGTTCTGCATATATCGCACAGGCACATCAAGGTTTCTTTAGTGGATTATTCCCTGTTCACCACCTTCCGTGCTGTTATCGAGGCCACAAGATGCTCGAACCCTCACAAAAGAGAAGAGTAAAGGGGTACATAGACCCCAATAGTGTAATACGTTCGATATATGGCTACCAGAAAGGTGTGCAGGAAATGAGGAGGTGATACAAGATCTGGGACGTACCAAACTTACATAGACATAAGACAAGATAATCTTATAAAGGTATCTTTCAAAAGTATTGGTAGTGTGGGGGTGATGCGTACCCCAAACTCACGTTCTACAGATGTTGTGCAGGCACGTCACAGTTTCTTTACTGGATCCCTTCCTTTTTCCTCTTCTATACTGTCGCTGAGGCCACAGGATACACAAACCCTCACAAAGGAGAAGGTTTCATGATAATGTGTCCATTTATTGTAAATAGTTAAAAAAAAATTCTAAAAAGTCCTCATAAAATTATCAAGATATCAGATGTATAATATGAGTCACCATGTACATAACAGAGGATAACAACCCAATATTGGGAGGTAGTTATAGAGAAAAAAACACAGACCTGGGGTGTGGGGAGGTGTCTTGACAAAGACTGTTTAGTTGAAACGCGTTGGTGGTAAAGGAGGGACACCCCAATATCCAGGAGAACAGCCGTTTGGAGTGTGGGAGTCCGGAGTTACCACACCCCAGGTCTGTGTTTTTTTCTCTATAACTACCTCCCAATATTGGGTTGTTATCCTCTGTTATATACATGGTGACTCATATTATACATCTGATATCTTGATAATTTTATGAGGACTTTTTAGAATTTTTTTTTAACTATTTACAATAAATGGACACATTATCATGAAACCTTCTCCTTTGTGAGGGTTTGTGTATCCTGTGGCCTCAGCGACAGTATAGAAGAGGAAAAAGGAAGGGATCCAGTAAAGAAACTGTGACGTGCCTGCACAACATCTGTAGAACGTGAGTTTGGGGTACGCATCACCCCCACACTACCAATACTTTTGAAAGATACCTTTATAAGATTATCTTGTCTTATGTCTATGTAAGTTTGGTACGTCCCAGATCTTGTATCACCTCCTCATTTCCTGCACACCTTTCTGGTAGCCATATATCGAACGTATTACACTATTGGGGTCTATGTACCCCTTTACTCTTCTCTTTTGTGAGGGTTCGAGCATCTTGTGGCCTCGATAACAGCACGGAAGGTGGTGAACAGGGAATAATCCACTAAAGAAACCTTGATGTGCCTGTGCGATATATGCAGAACGTGAGTCTGGGGTACGCATGACCCTCTTTTCTCATCAGTACTTTTGAAAAGATACCTTTATATGAGCAACCCGCTTATTTTGATGTAAGTTGGGTATGTTCCTGATATAATATCGATTTCTTAGTTGCACATACATCATCCTGACAATTGTACATTGAACGTATTACACCATCGGGGTTTTTTGCACCCCCCCCCTTCTGCCCTTCTCTGTTTTATGAGCGGCGATTGAAAAAAGGAAAGAAGAGCAAGGGAACCCACGACACGTAAGGAGGAGAAAGATGCCTTTATGAACAGTTCGTGCACACCGCACATGTAAGTACGGTGCGTACCTGCATACGACCTACATCTATCAATTACCATCCATATAGACTCTAATATACCACTCTGCCTGAACTATTTGAACTGTTGGAAGCTATCTCTCCTCGTGTTTGGGACTTTATTATGGTTGTGAAAAGTGACCATTAATTTAAAATCTTAAACTGGCGGATAGCGCAGTAGAAGGCGCACCATTGTATTGTTTGTTACTGCTGTACCTACCTCTGTGTCGTCAAGTATGCTATCCATCCATACCTGTGGTGCATTTAAGTTTTGCACAGTTTGCTGACCACCAGTATATAATATATAGCATTACGGTACAGTAGGCCACTGCTGTACCTACCTCTGTGTCGTCAAGTATACTATCCATCCATACCTGTGGTGCATTTAAGTTTTGCACAGTTTGCTGACCACCAGTATATAATATATAGCATTACGGTACAGTAGGCCACTGCTGTACCTACCTCTGTGTCGTCAAGTATACTATCCATCCATACCTGTGGTGCATTTCAGTTTTGCACAGTTTGCTGACCACCAGTATATAATATATAGCATTACGGTACAGTAGGCCACTGCTGTACCTACCTCTGTGTCGTCAAGTATACTATCCACCAATACCTGTGGTGCATTTAAGTTTTGCACAGTTTGCTGACCACCAGTATATAATATATAGCAGTTCGGTACAGTAGGCCACTGCTCTACCTACCTCTGTGTCGTCAAGTATACTATCCATCCATACCTGTGGTGCATTTCAGTTGTGCGCAGTATATATAGTAGTAGGCCATTGCTATTGATACTGGCATATAATTCCACACATTAAAAAATGGAGAACAAAAATGTGGAGGTTAAAATAGGGAAAGATCAAGATCCACGTCCACCTCGTGCTGAAGCTGCTGCCACTAGTCATGGCCAAGACGATGAAATGCCATCAACGTCGTCTGCCAAGGCCGATGCCCAATGTCATAGTAGAGAGCATGTAAAATCCAAAAAACAAAAGTTCAGTAAAATGACCCAAAAATCAAAATTGAAAGCGTCTGATGAGAAGCGTAAACTTGCCAATATGCCATTTACGACACGGAGTGGCAAGGAACGGCTGAGGCCCTGGCCTATGTTCATGGCTAGTGGTTCAGATTCACATGAGGATGGAAGCACTCATCCTCTCACTAGAAAAATGAAAAGACTTAAGCTGGCAAAATCACAAATCCCCAAGGAGAGTCCAATTGTGTCGGTTGCGATGCCTGACCTTCCCAACACTGGACGGGAAGAGCTTGCGCCTTTCACCATTTGCACGCCCCCTGCAAGTGCTGGAAGGAGCACCCGCAGTCCAGTTCCTGATAGTCAAATTGAAGATGTCACTGTTGAAGTACACCAGGATGAGGATATGGGTGTTGCTGGCGCTGGGGAGGAAATTGACCAGGAGGATTCTGATGGTGAGGTGGTTTGTTTAAGTCAGGCACCCGGGGAGACACCTGTTGTCCGTGGGACGAATATGGCCATTGACATGCCTGGTCAAAATACAAAAAAAAATCAGCTCTTCGGTGTGGAATTATTTCAACACAAATGCGGACAACAGGTGTCAAGCCGTGTGTTGCCTTTGTCAAGCTGTAATAAGTAAGGGTAAGGACGTTAACCACCTCGGAAAATCCTCCCTTATACGTCACCTGCAGCGCATTCATCATAAGTCAGTGACAAGTTCAAAAACTTTGGATGACAGCGGAAGCAGTCCACTGACCACTAAATCCCTTCCTCTTGTAACCAAGCTCCTGCAAACCACACCACTCAGTGTCAATTTCCACCTTACACAGGAAAGCCAATAGTCCTGCAGGCCATGTCACTGGCAAGTCTGACGAGTCCTCTCCTGCCTGGGATTCCTCCGATGTATCCTTGAGTGTAACGCCTACTGCTGCTGGCGCTGCTGTTGTTGCTGCTGGAAGTCGATCGTCATCCCAGAGGGGAAGTCGGAAGACCACTTGTACTACTTTCAGTAAGCAATTGACTGTCCAACAGTCCTTTGCGAGGAAGATGAAATATCACAGCAGTCATCCTGCTGCAAAGCGGATAACTCAGGTCTTGTCAGCCTGGGTGGTGAGAAACGTGGTTCCGGTATCCACCGTTAATTCAGAGGCAACTAGAGACTTGATTGAGGTACTGTGTCCTTGGTACCAAATACCATCTAGGTTCCATTTCTCTAGGCAGGCGATACCGAAAATGTCCACAGACGTCAGAAAAAGAGTCACCAGTGTCCTAAAAAATGCAGTTGTACCCAATGTCCATTTAACCACGGACATGTGGACAAGTGGAGCAGGGCAGACTCAGGACTATATGACTGTGACAGCCCACTGGGTAGATGTATTGCCTCCCGCAGCAAGAACAGCAGCGGCGGCACCAGTAGCAGCATCTCCTAAACGCCAACTCGTTCCTAGGCAGGCTACGCTTTGTATCACCGCTTTCCATAAGAGGCACACAGCTGACAACCTCTTACGGAAACTGAGGAACATCATCGCAGAATGGCTTACCCCAATTGGACTCTCCTGGGGATTTGTGACATCGGACAACGCCACCAATATTGTGCGTGCATTACAGCTGGGCAAATTCCAGCACGTCCCATGTTTTGCACATACCTTGAATTTGGTGGTGCAGAATTATTTCAAAAACGACAGGGGCGTGCAAGAGATGCTGTCGGTGGCCCGAAGAATTGCGGGCCACTTTCGGCATTCAGCCACCGCGTGCCGAAGACTGGAGTACCACCAAACAGTCCTGAACCTGCCCTGCCATCATCTGAAGCAAGAGGTGGTAACGAGGTGGAATTCAACCCTCTATATGCTTCAGAGGATGGAGGAGCAGCAAAAGGCCATTCAAGCCTATACATCTGCCCACGATATAGGCAAAGGAGGGGGAATGCATCTGACTCAAGCGCAGTGGAGAATGATTTCAACGTTGTGCAAGGTTCTGCAACCCTTTGAACTTGCCACACGTGAAGTCAGTTCAGACACTGCCAGCCTGAGTCAGGTCATTCCCCTCATCAGGCTTTTGCAGAAGAAGCTGGAGACATTGAAGGAGGAGCTAAAACAGAGCGATTCCGCTAGGCATGTGGGACTTGTGGATGGAGCCCTTAATTCGCTTAACCAGGATTCACGGGTGGTCAATCTGTTGAAATCAGAGCACTACATTTTGGCCACCGTGCACGATCCTAGATTTAAAACCTACGTTGTATCTCTCTTTCCGGCAGACACAAGTCTGCAGAGGTTCAAAGACCTGCTGGTGAGAAAATTGTCAAGTCAAGCGGAACGTGACCCGTCAACAGCTCCTCCTTCACATTCTCCCGCAACTGGGGGTGCGAGGAAAAGGCTAAGAATTCCGAGCCCACCTGCTGGCGGTGATGCAGGGCAGTCTGGAGCGAGTGCTGACATCTGGTCCGGACTGAAGGACCTGGCAACGATTACTGACATGTCGTCTACTGTCACTGCATATGATTCTGTCACCATTGAAAGAATGGTGGAGGATTATATGAGTGACCGCATCCAAGTAGGCACGTCAGACAGTCCGTACGTATACTGGCAGGAAAAAGAGGCAATTTGGAGGCCCTTGCACAAACTGGCAGTATTTTACCTAAGTTGCCCACCCTCCAGTGTGTACTCCGAAAGAGTATTTAGTGCAGCCGCTCACCTTGTCAGCAATCAGCGTACGAGGTTACTTCCAGAAAATGTGGAGAAGATGATGTTCATCAAAATGAATTATAATCAATTCCTCCGTGGAGACATTCACCAGCAATTGCCTCCAGAAAGTACACAGGGACCTGAGATGGTGGATTCCAGTGGGGACGAATTAATAATCTGTGAGGAGGGGGATGTACATAGTGAAAGGGGTGAGGAATCGGAGGATGATAATGAGGTGGACATCTTGCCTCTGTAGAGCCAGTTTGTGCAAGGAGAGATTGATTGCTTCTTTTTTGGTGGGGCCCAAACCAACCAGTCATTTCAGTCACAGTCGTGTGGCAGACCCTGTCGCTGAAATGATGGGTTCGTTAAAGTGTGCATGTCCTGTTTATACAAAATAAGGGTGGGTGGGAGGGCCCAAGGACAATTCCATCTTGCACCTCTTTTTTCTTTCATTTTTCTTTGCATCATGTGCTGTTTGGGGACAATATTTTTGAAGTGCCATCCTGCCTGACACTGCAGTGCCACTCCTAGATGGGCCAGGTGTTTGTGTCGGCCACTTGTGTCGCTTTGCTTAGTCACACCAGCGACCTTGGTGCACCGCTTTTTTTCTTTGCATCATGTGCTGTTTGGGGACAATTTTTTTGAAGTGCCATCCTGCCTGACACTGCAGTGCCACTCCTAGTTGGGCCAGGTGTTTGTGTCGGCCACTTGTGTCGCTTAGCTTAGCCATCCAGCAACCTTGGTGCACCTCTTTTTTTCTTTGCATCATGTGCTGTTTGGGGACTATTTTTTTGAACTGCCATCCTGCCTGACACTGCAGTGCCACTCCTAGATGGGCCAGGTGTTTGTGTCGGCCACTTGTGTCGCTTAGCTTAGCCATCCAGCGACCTCGGTGCAAATTTTAGGACTAAAAATAATATTGTGAGGTGTGAGGTGTTCAGAATAGACTGAAAATGAGTGGAAATTATGTTATTGAGGTTAATAATACTACGGTATCAAAATGACCCCCAAATTCTATGATGTAAGCTGTTTTTGAGGGTTTTTTTATAAAAAAACACCCGAAAAATTTTCAGGGAGGTTTTGCCAAAACGCGTCCGAATCCAAAACACGGCTACGGACCCGAATCCAAAACCAAAACCCGAAAAATTTCCGGTGCACATCACTAGTCACAGGAGGTGGAGATCACACCAGTAGGTGAGGCATTGCCCTGGTAGGCAGTCACAGTACCTATGATAGCTACACCCCTATATATAACACATGTTACTGTGACAGGGAAGGTGGCCTTTCTCAGCTCTGGGCCCCATAGTAGCTGCCAGGGGCAGATTGGGATCGAACATCAGCCCACAAAATTTATGGAAGCAGCCCTTATGGGTGGAGGAGTCTGTTGAGGGGGAGGGGCCAGTCAAGAGGGCGGGGTCACTCCTCAAAGGTCCTGATTCTGAGATAGACACAGTTGGGGCCTCCTTTGCTTTACGTTATGCTAATGTTTACCTGTGACTGTGGCCCTCATTCCGAGTTGATCGCTCGCTAGCTACTTTTAGCAGTCATGCAAACGCATTGTCGTCACCCACGGGGGAGTGTATTTTCGCTTTGCAAGTGTGCGATCGCATGTGCAGCCGAGCGACATGAACACATTTTGCGCAAAACAAGACCAGCCCTGTAGTTACTTATCCTGTGCGATGATTCTAGCGACGGAGGTCCTGGAATTGACGTCAGATACCCGCCCTGCAAACGCCTGGACACGCCTGCGTTTTCCCAAACACTCCCAGAAAACGGTCAGTTGCCACCCACAAATGCCCACTTCCTGTCAATCTCCTTGCGATTGGCTGTGCAAATGGATTAGCTGTTAAAAGCATTGCACAACAGCGATGCTCTTTGTACCTGTACGACGCACGTGCGCATTGCGGCACATAATCATGCACAGTTTTGCCGTTTTTTTACCTGATCGCAGGGCTGCGAAAATCGGCAGCGAGCGATCAACTCGGAATGACCCGCTTTATGCATATGCTGCTACAATACCCTTCCCTGATGCACATCTGTATGTCTGAATATAGGACTGATATGCCCACTTTCAGTGTCTACTGATGCTGCTGTCATGCCTTTAATCTACTTCTGATTTTATTGATTTTTCATTCTACAAACCCCTTTTTTTAACCGTATATGTTTCAAAGTACAGGGAGGAGGAGCACACACTACATACAGCACAGTACAGGGAGGGAGCACACACTACATACAGCACAGTACAGGGAGGGGGAGCACACACTACATACAGCACAGTACAGGGAGGGAGCACACACTACATACAGCACAGTACAGGGAGGGAGCACACACACTACATACAGCACAGTACAGGGAGGGAGCACACACAAGTAGTGAAACACAGACACAGGGGACCAGCGCAGCAGAATCTGTCCCAGTGGCCAATCGCCCCTGATTACATACATAGCCACCATATTACATACATAGCCACCATATTACATACATAGCCACCATATTACATACATAGCACCACATTATTACATGAATAGCACCACATTATACAAATAGCACTGCATTACACGTACAGCACCACATACGCGTATAGCACCACATTACATGTTTGCACCGCATTAGGGCCAGGGCCGGCGCTACCACTAGGCAGCTTTAGGCAGCTGCCTATGGGCGGCGACCACTGGAGGGCGGCACCGCACAGTGAATTAAAGAGAGCACTTTCTTTACCATGTGCCTCGCCTCAGTCCAGCCAAACTCCTCCTTTTCTTTAAGACACAGAGGAGCAGCTCGTGGGCGTCTGTCTTTCTTCAACGTGAGTGACATGACTGACTGTGTGAGTCCCTAATTCATTCTGCAAGTTCTGCAACCCTGCCGTGCCGCCCCCCCCACCTCTGCGATAGCCCGCATAGTGTAATGTAATGTTATATTCAGGCTGCTGCCGCCCGCCGCATGTATGTGCTCCTGAGTCCGGGGTCCGTCCCACATTATCTTTATGAGCAGCTATCACTGCCGCTCCCCCCCGCGATGGTCTCCCGCGCCATGATGGCCGCTCCGGCGTCCGCCCCCCCCCCCCCCCATCTCCTCTGCATTTGGGCACATGAAGCAGACCAGTCACCCGCTGACCTGGTCCGCTCCGCTGCCGCATCGTGTTACCGCTCCTGCGCCGCCTCCCCCCTACGATCGTCTGCAGCTTCTTATCCGTGCACCCCCCCTCGGCCCTCCATGCAATCTCGCGACTCGCTCTCGCATCTGACGCTCACTGAATGGTACCTGCTGCTGCCTCCCCGAGTTCCCCCCTCCTGCATCTTGTTACCAGCTCCCCCCACAGCTATTGTGCTCCCGATGCCGACCCACCCCCGCATCTTGTCCCTAGGATCATCTATTCTCCCCCCCCCCCCCCCGCAATTGGGCTCCCACATGTTGCCGCCCCCCCCTTTCCTTCATCTTGTTACCAGCTTCCCCCACAGCTATTGGGCTCCTGCTGCCCCCCCCCCCCCCCCCGCATCTTGTCCCTAGGTTCATCTCTTCTCCCCAAGCCCCCCCCCCCCCCCGCAATTGGGCTGCAACATGTTGCTGCCCCCCCTTCCTTCAGCTTATTACCAGCTCCCCCCCTCGATCAGGAGCACCCAGGGCCAGGAGAGTACTAGGAGGACGTCTCACACACTCCCCCATAGCCTGACACACACATGCTGCCCCATAGCCAGACACACACACACGCTGCCCCATAGCCTGACACACACACGCTGTCCCATAGCCTGACACTCACACGCTGCCCCATATCCTAACACACACGCTGCCCCGTATCCTGACACACAAACGCTGCCCCACAGCATGACACACACACGCTGCCCCATAGCCTGACACTCACACGCTGCCCCATAGCCTGACTCACACGCTGCCCCATAGCCTGACACACACACGCTGCCCTGTAGCCTGACACACACACGCTGCCCCGTAGCCTGACACACACACGCTGCCCCGTATCCTGACACTTACATGCTGCCCCATAGCCTGACACTCACACGCTGCCCCGTATCCTGACACACACACGCTGCCCCGTAGCCTGACACACACACGCTGTCCCATAGCCTGACACTCACACACTGCCCCATAGCCTGACACACACGCTGCCCTATAGCCTGACACACACGCTGCCCTATAGCCTGACACACACGCTGCCCCATAGCCTGACACACACAGTGCCCCATAGCCTGACACACACACAGTGCCCCATAGCCTGACACTGACACGCTGCCCCGTAGCCTGACACACACACGCTGCTGACTGGGCAGTGGGTAATTGATGGTCTTGGGGGGGCAGTAGGCAGAAGTTTTGCCTAGGGTGCCGAGTAACCTTGCACCGGCCCTGATTAGGGCCCTCATTCCGAGTTGTTCACTCGCTAGCTGCTTTTAGCAGCATTGCACACGCTAGGCCGCCGCCCTCTGGGAGTGTATCTTAGCATAGCAGAATTGCGAACAAAAGGTTAGCAGAATTGCTATTAAATATTTCCTTGCAGTTTCTGAGTAGCTCCAGACCTACTCCTAGATTGCGATCACCGCAGTCCGTTTAGTTCCTGGTTTGACGTCACAAACACGCCCTGCGTTCGTCCAGCCACTCCCCCGTTTCTCCAGCCACTCCTGCGTTTTTCCCTGGCACGCCTGCGTTTTTTAGCACATTCCCGTAAAACGCTCAGTTACCACCCAGAAACGCCCTTTCCTGTCAATCATTCACCGATCAGCAGTGCGACTGAAAAGCGCCGCTCGAGCAACAGCAAAACTACTAAGTTTTGTGTTAAATAACTAAGCGCATGCGCGCTGCGTACCATGCGCATGCACATTTTTCACCTAATCACAGCACTGCGAAAAACGGCAGCGAACGAACAACTCGGAATGACCACCTATATGACTAGCACCACATTACATACATAGCCACCGCATTACATACGTAGCCATCGCATTACATACGTAGACACCGCATTACATACGTAGACACCGCATAAATAGGCCCATCACCATGGACAGACATTGGGCAGCTATAGGGCTGCCTGGTCAGCTGGCATCCTGAGAACAAGGAACATCCTGCTCCTGTCCAGTCCGCAAACCATACACTGTGACCGGGGACGCCTTAACCCTTACACTAACATGATAATGCAAATAATGTAATAAAAAATAACCTCTCTGCCGGGTCCCCTTCAGTGCTCAGTCGCCGCTCTCGCCAGTTCAGTGAGAGTGCGGGAGCTGGGGTGGCAGCGGGTATAGTGAACCTGGCTCCGACCATCGCTTTGCTGCTGCTTCTGGGCCGGGCTCATTGAAAAGACCTTTGCCTGGGGCCAGGGAGAGAATGCTGCTGGGCTGGTTAACTTTCTCAAGGTCCCCCATTGGTTAAACAGCATCACCACTTTTCACGGCTAGCGGCACCTGGAAGTGCCCGCTAGCCTAACTTCCGGATTGCATTCCAATGAACCACAAGTACTGGAAGCAGTGTGAGCCAGCCCAGACTGAGTGTGAATCGGCCTGGCTGAGGGTGATATGGGACCAGCCCATAGAAATCTGTCATGGTGTCCTGGTTGGCCAATCCGCCCCTGGTAGCTGGACTCCCTGCACCTATGGTAGCCACGTCCTTGTATATAACACATGTAACTGTAACAGAGGGGTGGCCCCTCTCAGCTCTGGGCCCCATAGCAGCTGCAGTCCTCGCACCTATGGTAGCTACACCCTTGTATATAACACGTGTAACTGTGACAGGGAAGGTGCCCCTCTCAGCACTGGGTCCCATAGCAGCTGCACTCCCTGCACCTATGGTAGCTACACCCTGTATATAACACATGTAACTGTGACAGGGATGGTTGCCCCTCTCAGCTCTGGGCCCCATAGCAGCTGCACTCCCTGCACCTATGGTAGCTACACCCTTGTATATAACACATGTAACTGTAACAGGGAGGGTGGCCCCTCTCAGCTCTGGGCCCCATAGCAGCTGCACTCCCTGCACCTATGGTAGCTACACCCTTGTATATAACACATGTAACTGTAACAGGGAGGGTGGCCCCTCTCAGCTCTGGGCCCCATAGCAGCTGCACTCCCTGCACCTATGGTAGCTACACCCTGTATATAACACATGTAACTGTGACAGGGAGGGTGGCCCCTCTCAGCTCTGGGTCCCATAGCAGCTGCACTCCCTGCACCTATGGTAGCTACACCCTTGTATATAACACATGTAACTGTAACAGGGAGGGTGGCCCCTCTCAGCTCTGGGCCCCATAGCAGCTGCAGTCCTCGCACCTATGGTAGCTACACCCTTGTATATAACACGTGTAACTGTGACAGGGAAGGTGCCCTTCTCAGCACTGGGCCCCATAGCAGCTGCACTCCCTGCACCTATGGTAGCTACACCCTGTATATAACACATGTAACTGTAACAGGGAGGGTGGCCCCTCTCAGCTCTGGGCCCCATAGCAGCTGCACTCCTTGCATCTATAGTATCAGGATGCTGACCGCTGGAATCCCAACCGCCGGTTACACGATCCCAACGCATGATAGAGCATATGGTACTTGCCTATTCTCCCGCAATGTCTTGGAGACTCCAGGATAGCGGGCACCAAGGTGTAGGCATATATTCAGTAATGCCTCAGTTCCACACTCTGATGCCCACTTCCCGTGTGAAGTGACCAGTCCAGGCGAGCTGATGACGCTATTCCTGCTGAATCCCATCATCATGGCCCCTTCCCCCGCTTTACAATGATGTAATCGTGGCTTTATATACTGTGCCTTGATGATGCGATTCTGCTGTCATGCCCCTGCACTGCTCACATGGTTGCGCCATACCCCTCCCAACTGGCAGCCAAGAACTTGGTAAGTGTGTGATATCTGGGCCCTGTAGTTCACCAGCAAAAAGTATCTATTTTTTAACCATTTCATCACCCCCACATCCACTGCATACAATGGGGTCTATGTACTAAGCATTGGAGATAGATAAAGTGGATGGAGAAAAAGTACCAGCCAAACAGCTCCTATCATTTTTCAAACCCAGCCTATAATATGACAGTTAGCAGCTGATTGGCTGGTACATATCTCCTCCGTCCACTTTATCTCTCTCCAAGGCTTAGTAAATAGACTCCAGTATTTGTAACGAGCCCCAGTGCTTTAGCCTACCAAACACCCACCACCACCAATTTTGCAACTAAACACTGTAAAGTATGAGAGGACATGGGCTGTTATCCGATGTCTCCACTGTACAGCTGGCCACATGCAGGCCCATCCCGCCTCAGGAGCTGCGGCCCAGGATTATTCATCAATTTGACCTCACACTTGGATGGCCAAACCTGACATGGACCAGTAAAACAGCCCCATGGGGTTTCCGGAGGATCTATGGGGCCAATTCACACCTGATTGCTCGCTAGCTGTTTTTTGCAGTCCTGCGTTCACATAGTCGCCGCCCACCGGGGAGTGTATTTTAGCTGTGCAAGTGTGCGATCGCATGTGCAGCCGAGCGGTACAAAAGATTTTGTGCAGTTTCTGAGTAGCCCAGGACTTACTCAGCCGCTGCGATCACTTCAACCTGTCCGGGACCAGAATTCACGTCAGACACCCGCCCTGCAAACGCTTGGGAACGCCTGCGTTTATCCAACCACTCCCAGAAAACGGTCAGTTGACACCCACAAATGCCTTCTTCCTGTCAATCTCCTTGCGATCGCCCATGCAAATGGATTCTTTGCACAAAACCATCGCAGAGCAACGAACCGCTTTGTACCTGCGCGACATGCCTGCACATTGCGGTGCATACGCATGCGCAGTTCTGACCTGATGGCTGCGCTGCAAAAAACGCTAGCGATCGATCAGGTCTGAATTAGGCCCTATAAACACTGTGTTATGTGCACATTAAGTGGTATAAATGAAAATGTATGGAACATGAGTAATTAACATGAATTCAAAACAAATCATCACATTATAATGAAGTCCAGTAAACATGACATGATGGGAGTTGTAGTGCACAAAGGTCCTCCTAGACAGATCCGCACATGACATTCCACCATGCACAGGGCTCAGCCACCAAGCATCCCTGGAACTTGTTATAAAATGATGCCAAGTATGACAGTCACATATCAAAGTAAACTCTAAGTCAGGCATGTCCAAACTGCGGCCCTCCAGCTTTTGAGAAACTACATATCCCAGCATGCCCTGACACAGCTTTAGTATTCTCTGACGACAAAACTCTGTCAGGGCATGCTGGGATATATAGTTTCACAACAGCTGGAGGGCTGCAGTTTGGACATGCCTGCTCTAAGTGTATCTACTACATAAAAGTGAAAATCCGTCCTTCTGTCTTTCTATACAAATCCACAGTTTATAAGCGACGATCGTGACATTTTACATACGAGTGTATTAAAACACGGCGGGGGCAACTAAAACAATTAGAAACATACTTGCCATACGGCCCCCCGGAATAGCAGGCAAGTCTCCCGGAATCAGGGGTCCCCCTGCCCGTCCGCCCACTTAGTGTGTAAAGTGGGCGGTCTGGGCAGTTGATGACGCGTTTCTTGCTGAATCGCGTCATCATAGCCACGCCCCCTGCAGTTGTAATGCCGGTGATCGCAGCATTACAGAGCGGGGGCGTGGCTTAAATGATGTGACACGGTAACTCCACCCCCATCCCGCCCCTGCCCCACCCCCGTCCCGCCTCCGGTCCACCTCCTCCCCACGTCACAGCCCTCCCCTGCCCCCCCTGCTGAGCCGACCTGGCTGCTCTCTCCCGCAGAGAGCAGCCAGAATGTCGGCAAGTATGATTAGAAATCCCTAGCACCCCTAGGGGGGCAGACAGCAGCACAGAGTGTAACAGGAGACAGCATAACTCCGGAATTGCTGGAGCAATGTACTCAAAACTTGGTACACATATGACTTACAATCTGGGAACAAACACTGTGGGAGGAAGACACCCTAGGGGTGAGGCAGCAGCACTGAGTATTTTAGCAGACAGCATAACTCTGGAATGCCTGCAGCAATTTACAACAAACTTGGTACACATATGACTTTCACTGTGGAAACAAACACTGTGCGGGTCAGACACCCCTAGCACCCCTAGGGGTGGTGCAGCAAAACAGAGTATGTCAGCAGACAGCATAACTGTGGAAGGCCTGGAGCATACTTGCCTACTTTTGAAAACCACTTTCAGGGAGATTTCAGGCGGCAGCAGAATACGCAGCGCTTTCCGTTGGTGGAGGTGGGTATCGGGCCATGCATGTCTAGGACCACCTATGAGAGTATTTATTGCCACTCAGGGGTGTGTCCTGATGAAAACTATAGTACTAAAAGCACTATATATTAAGTTAGCGTGTACTGTACACTTGTGAGGAGACTGACAAATAGAGAACCTACAGTATATACACTGGTGTGCGATTGTGTGATTTTAAATTATATATATATATATATATATATATATATATATATATATATATATATACACATATACACACACACACACACATCACACCCAGTACACACAGCACCGTAATCTACTACATTATACACACAGCCAGAGCCGTAGCTAGACATTTTGGTGCCCTGTGCCGGAAAAAAAATTGGTGTGCCAAAGGCGCGCATCAAAATTATATGGGCGTGGCTTCATGGGAAAGGGGCATGACCACATAATTCGCATTACATTACCCTGCACAGTATTGTACTTTTGCCACATTACACCACACAGTAGTACCCCTTATACACATTACACCAGGTAGCCTACGCCAGGTAGCCTCTTACACACATTACGCCAGGTAGCCTCTTACACACATTACACCAGGTAGACTACGTCAGGTAGCCTCTTACACACACATTACACCAGGTAGCCTCTTACACACATTACATTACACCCCCCCCATATTACATACAGTAGCACATTACATTTTACACCCCCCATATTACACACAGTAGCACATTACATTACACCAGCCCCATATTACACACAGTAGCGCATTACATTACACCAGCCCCATATTACACACAGTAGCGCATTACATTACACCAGCCCCATATTACACACAGCAGCAAATTACATTACACACACCCATACTACACACAGTAGCACATTACACCCCCCCCCACACATATTACACACAGTAGCACATTACATTACACCCCCCATATTACACACAATGCAACATTACATTACACACACCCCTATTACACACAGTAGCATATTACACCCCCCATATTACACAGTAGCACATTACACACACACCCATATTACTCACAGTAGAACATTGCATTACACACACAGCCCATCAGTGATCGCGCAGGGACAGAAATTATGTGGGTCCCAGGGACCCATCATTTATAAAATTTGGAGTCCCACTTCATTATTTTTGGGTCACATCAAATTTTATTGAAACTAAATCTATTAAATGGGCATCAGACCTCTAAACATACCCTTTAAATACACTTAAACCTCTATATGTGTCCTTTAATGTCCCTCAGACCACCTTACATGGAATTAGATCATTCTACATACACCTAAAATTCCCATCAGATCCCCCACATGCCCTCAGACATTGCACATATAAACAGTGGTGGAACTAGTGAGTGGTGGACCCAGGTTAAAAAATATGCTTTGGGTCCCCCACTCATACGCCTCCCCCCACACATGCTAAAGATTAGCAAGACAGTACGTTCATGCACTGTGTGCCCTTGGCTGTTCTCCCTCCACGGTAGCACGTTTCCCACTACACATTGCGGCACTACATCCCCCCCCCCCCTACAAACTACATCCCTGCACTATAGTCCCCTTATAATATGCTATACTACTACGTTACATCACCCTATATATATATAACTTGCACTACATCACTACACTCCATTTTTGCACTACACCCTTCCTATACCCTGCCGTACATCACTACACTACATTACTTAATACATCCCCCTACATGCCGCACAACATACACTACATCCCCCCATATGCTGAACTACATCACTACACTACATCCCCCCCATGCGCTGCACTACATCACTATATCTCCCTCCCTATACGCTGCACTAATTTACTACAGTACACTACACATTAACATTAGCAACATCCCTCCAGATACCTTCTCAGCTCCTCTGTCCTATGGAACTCAAACAGGGTAGAATGAGGGTGCAGGCAGGGTAGTGTGAAAGAGGGGAACAAATTTAAATTGGTGGTGACAAGGTGGAGGGTAAGAAGCGGTCGAGCCTAGTCCTCAGAACATGAGGAGCAGATTATAATATAGAGGGTCAGTCATGTGCGGTCGCACCTGAGACCATCAGTGCAAAGTACTGATTTTAGTACTTTGCTAATGTGTAGGACCTGTTCTGCATGTGAGCGAGCAGGTCCTGTGGCACAGGATGCAGGCCGGCATTTGATTGGCAGTCTGATAACATTTCATTTCGGGGAGGTGCGGCAGGTTACAGGGGAAAGATTGCAGCATTGTGGGAACAGGGAATGAAGGGGACAGGCTTTGTCCTGCAGAAACTGCCCCCTACTCTTCTCCAGGGTTCTCTTGTCGTATTCCTGCCCATGCCACCCTCAGCCGCCTCCTGTCCCGCCACCTACTGCTGGCATCTTCTGTGGGCATGACTCCAGCATGCTGCTTACTCCGCAGTTAGTATTCTGCAGAGGCGGATTGTCTACCCATTAAATCCCCCCCCCCATCCCCTTCCCCAACTGTAGCACGCAAGATGATTTTTCTGTGTACTGATGAGCCCCCTCACCTGCTGTAGTTATAGCCCACCATCCTCAGACCTGACATTGATAGTGGCAGCGAGGGGCTCTATCCAGTGCTGCTAGAACAGCCAGAATGCTGTGTGTAATCTGGCAGCAGCCTCTTCATCCCAGAGTCCTTAGGGTTGCCATGGGTTTATACATTTTTGTTCTGTGTTATTCAGTCAAACACACCATGACCCTATATACACAGGAGGTTTCCACATTTCATCCTAGACTGTCAGCCCCGCCCCCCGCATTGTAGCAGCTGAATGACTAAACCAGTAAAGGCACTCGCAATCCCCACCCCCAATGCACAGCACCACGCCGTCCCCCCGCTGCCGCACCCACAGCACTCCCCCATCCCTGCACCGCACCTACCCTGCTAGTCGGTGACACTCCTTCGCACTCCCCCATCCCTGCACCGCACCTCCCCTCCGCTAGTGAGTTTTAGTCCACCGCACTCCCATCCCTGCACCTCCCCCCGCTACTCGTGACACTCCTCCGCTCTCCCCCATCCCTGCACCGCGCTGCTGCTGGTGAGTGACAACGCACCGTACCACACTCCCCTCCGTTGCCTAAGCATACCTTACCTTTCATAGGATGATCGGGGTACGGTGAAGCAGAAGGGGAGAGCAGGAGATCACACTCTCCATATAGTCTCCTCCCCTTTCTCTGCTGACAAAGTGAAACTGACAGACTCGCACAGGACATGGACAGCGCTGCTGGCCAGAGTGCATCCTGAGGGACCCAACGGGTTTTAATTTTCGGGTCCTCACTGTCATTTTTGGGGTCAAATACGCGCTGTAGCGCGTTTTTGCGATCACTGCCCATATTACACACAGTACAACATTACATTACATTACACACACACACACACCCATATTACACACAGTAGCACATTACATTTTACACTCCCCCATACTAAACACAGTAGCACATTACATTACACACAGCAGCACAATACATTACACCCCCCATATTACACACAGTAGCACATTACATTACACCCCCCATATTACACACAGTAGCACAATACAACACCCCTCCCCCCCATGGTAGCACATTACATTGTACATAGTCCCCCTACCCCCAATAACCCCCAGTAGACACTGTACCTGCCTGGTTTGTTGCTCCCACCTGTGAAGAGCAGGGTCAGGTGGCAGCCCTGGGACAGTGTGGTGTGGGAGGTAGCACAGAGCAGCCACATCCAGCAGCAGGGAAGTTGGGCTGTTACAGGAAGCCTACTGTGGTGGGCGGGGCCAGCCACAGCGATGCAGAGCCCCTGGCTGCCGGGTCATGTGCTTCACTGGTGGCTGCTGTGCTGATTTACACCCTGCTGCTGGTCAGACTGCCTGACTCTGGTACAGGGCACTAGGGCAGTGACCAGGACTCTCAAAGCACACAGTCTGCATTTCCGGCGCAGGCCCCGCCCCCCGCATTTCCGGAATCGCTCATGCGCAGTCCGGATTCACTGGGATGAAGAGTTAAAAACCGGGAGGGCTGACAATGTATGCGGGGCAGCGGGAGGCTCATGTAAAAATCGTGAGCCTCCCGCTGAATGCGGGAGGGTAGGCAAGCCTGGCCTGGAGCAATTTACACTAAACTTGGTACACATCTGAGTTACAATCTGCAAACAAACTCTATGGGGGTTAGACACCCCTAGGGGTGGGACAGCAGCACAGAGTATGTCAGGAGACAGCATAACTCACGAATGCCTGGACCAATTTACAAAAAACTTGGTTCACATATGACTTGCAAGCTGGAAACGAACACTGTGGGGGTAAGAAACCCCTAGCACCCCTAGGGGTGGGCCAGCAGCACACACTATGGGGGTCATTCCGAGTTGTTCGCTCGTTGCTGATTTTCGCAACGGAGCGATTAAGGTAAAAATGCGCATGGTACGCCTTGCGCATGCGCTAAGTATTTTAGCACAAAACTTTGTAGATTTACTCACGTCCGAACAAAGAATTTTCATCGTTGAAGTGATCGGAGTGTGATTGACAGGAAGTGGGTGTTTCTGGGCGGAAACTGACCGTTTTCTGGGAGTGTGCGGAAAAACGCAGGCGTGCCAGGATAAAACGCAGGAGTGTCTGGAGAAACGGGGGAGTGGCTGGCCGAACGCAGGGCGTGTTTGTGACGTCAAACCAGGAACAAAACGGGCTGAGCTGATCGCAGTGTAGGAGTAAGTCTCGAGCTACTCAGAAACTGCTAAGAATTATTTATTCGCAATTCTGCTAATCTTTCGTTCGCAATTCTGCTATGCTAAGATACACTCCCAGAGGGCGGCGGCCTAGCGTGTGCACTGCTGCTAAAAGCAGCTAACGAGCGAACAACTCAGAATGAGGGCCTATATCAGGACATGCATGATATTTCAGTGATGACAGGGCTGCACGTGACAGGGCCAGTGACATGATGTGAGGAGGGGAATGGAGGCAGCAGGAAGCCACAGACTGAGAGTTGTATAGTGAGAAGAGCAGTGGGACCAAAAAGGGGTGCGGCCACTACACAAAGTGCATCAGGGAAGCAAGATATGCCTATATACTAGCATACCCTCCAACTGTACCTTTTTGGCAGGTACAGTACAGTACCTTTTTTATGGTCTGTACCGATTTTTGGCTCTCCAAACTTCCATTGAAAGTATAGGAAAAGGGGCATGACCACGCCCCCTTTACACGTGGCAACGCCCCCTTTCCTACTTTGTACCAATTTTTATGTGTAAAATGTTGGAGGGTATGTACTAGATCTCCAATCAACGTAAATTAACAAACTAGCATTCTCATTTGCCATCCTCATCCTATACCAAAGCACGGGTATTCAACTATCTAAAATGTTATTTCTCTAACGTCCTAAGTGGATGCTGGGGACTCCGTAAGGACCATGGGGAATAGCGGCTCCGCAGGAGACTGGGCACAAAAGTAAACCTTTAGAACTACCTGGTGTGCACTGGCTCCTCCCCCTATGACCCTCCTCCAAGCCTCAGTTGATATTTTGTGCCCGAACGAGAAGGGTGCACACTAGGTGGCTCTCCTGAGCTGCTTAGTGAAAAGTTTAGTTTTAGGTTTTTTATTTTCAGTGAGACCTGCTGGCAACAGGCTCACTGCATCGAGGGACTAAGGGGAGAAGAAGCGAACTCACCTGCGTGCAGAGTGGATTGGGCTTCTTAGGCTACTGGACATTAGCTCCAGAGGGACGATCACAGGCCCAGCCATGGATGGGTCCCAGAGCCGCGCCGCCGGCCCCCTTGCAGAGCCAGAAGACAGAAGAGGTCCGGAAAATCGGCGGCAGAAGACGTCCTGTCTTCAACAAGGTAGCGCACAGCACTGCAGCTGTGCGCCATTGCTCTCAGCACACTTCACACTCCGGTCACTGAGGGTGCAGGGCGCTGGGGGGGGGCGCCCTGAGACGCAATAAAAACACCTTGGATGGCAAAAAATGCATCACATATAGCTCCTGGGCTATATGGATGCATTTAACCCCTGCCAGAATACATAGAAAAACGGGAGATAAGGCCGCCGATAAGGGGGCGGAGCCTATCTCCTCAGCACACTGGCGCCATTTTCCCTCACAGCTCCGTTGGAGGGAAGCTCCCTGGCTCTCCCCTGCAGTCACTACACTACAGAAAGGGTTAAAAAAGAGAGGGGGGGCACTAATTACGCGCAGTATTAAAGATACAGCAGCTATAAGGGGAAAAACACTTATATAAGGTTATCCCTGTATATATATAGCGCTCTGGTGTGTGCTGGCAAACTCTCCCTCTGTCTCCCCAAAGGGCTAGTGGGGTCCTGTCCTCTATCAGAGCATTCCCTGTGTGTGTGCTGTATGTCGGTACGTTTGTGTCGACATGTATGAGGAGAAAAATGATGTGGAGACGGAGCAGATTGCCTGTAATAGTGATGTCACCCCCTAGGGGGTCGACACCTGAGTGGATGAACTGTTGGAAGGAATTACGTGACAGTGTCAGCTCTGTATAAAAGACAGTGGTTGACATGAGACAGCCGGCTACTCAGCTTGTGCCTGTCCAGACGTCTCATAGGCCGTCAGGGGCTCTAAAGCGCCCGTTACCTCAGATGGCAGATATAGACGCCGACACGGATACTGACTCCAGTGTCGACGGTGAAGAGACAAATGTGACTTCCAGTAGGGCCACACGTTACATGATGGAGGCAATGGAAAATGTTTTACACATTTCTGATAATACGAGTACCACCAAAAAGGGGTATTATGTTCGGTGAGGAAAAACTACCTGTAGTTTTCCTGAATCTGAGAAATGAAATGAGGTGTGTGATGATGCGTGGGTTTCCCCCGTTAACAACTGATAATTTCTAAAATGTTATTGGCATTATATCCTTTCCCGCCAGAGGTTAGGGTGCGTTGGGAAACACCCCCTAGGGTGGATAAAGCGCTCACACGCTTGTAAGGGCTCTACCCTCTCCTGAGATGACCGCCCTTAAGGATCCTGCTGATAGAAAGCAGGAGGGTATCCTAAAATGTATTTACACACATACTGGTGTTATACTGCGACCAGCAATCGCCTCAGCCTGGATGTGCAGTGCTGGGTTGGCGTGGTCGGATTCCCTGACTGAAAATATTGATACCCTAGATAGGGACAGTATATTTTTGCCTATAGAGCATTTAAAAGATGCATTTCTATATATGCGTGATGCACAGCGGAATATTTGCCGACTGGCATCAAGTCTAAGTGCGTTGTCCATTTCTACCAGTAGAGGGTTATGGACACGACAGTGGTCAGGTGATGCGGATTTCAAACGGCATTTGGAAGCAACATGAGAAGACGCCGTATTATCAGGCGCAGTCTTTTCGTGGACAAGCGGGCAAAAGGTTCCTCATTTCTGCCCCGTGACAGAGGGAGAGGAAAAAGGCTACAGAAATCAGCCAGTTCCCAGGAACAGAAACCCTCTCCCGCCTCTGCCAAGCCCTCAGTATGACGCTGGGGCTTTACAAGCAGAATCAGGCACGGTGGGGGGCCCGTCTCAATGAATTTCAGCGCGCAGTGGGCTCACTCGCAAGTAGACCCCTGGATCCTTCAGGTGATATCTCAGGGGTACAAATTGGAATTCGAGACGTCTCCCCCTCGCCGTTTCCTAAAGTCGGCTTTACCGATGTCTCCTTCTGACAGGGAGACAGTTTTGGAAGCCATTCACAAGCTGTATTCCCAGCAGGTGATAATCAAGGTACCCCTCCTGCAACAGGGAACGGGGTATTATTCCACACTGTTGTGGTACCGAAGCCGGACGGCTCGGTGAGACCGATTCTAAATCTAAAATCTTTGAACACTTACATACAGAGGTTCAAATTCAAGATTGAGTCACTCAGAGCAGTGATTGCGAACCTGGAAGAAGGGGACTACATGATGTCTCGGGACATCGAGGATGCTTACCTTCATGTCCAAATTTACCCTTCTCACCAAGGGTACCTCAGGTTTATGGTACAGAACTGTCACTATCAGTTCAGACGCTGCCGTATGGATGGTCCACGGCACCCCGGGTCTTTACCAAGGTAATGGCCGAAATGATGATATTCCTTCGAAGGAAGGGAATTTTAGTTATCCCTTACTTGGACGATTCCCTGATAAGGGTAAGATCCAGGGAACAGTTGGAGGTCGGTGTAGCACTATCTCAGGTAGTGTTGCGGCAGCACGATTGGATTCTCAATATTCCAAAATCGCAGCTGGTTCCGACGACTCGTCTTCTGTTCCTAGGGATGATCCTGGACACAGTCCAGAAAAAGGTGTTTCTCCCGGAGGAGAAAGCCAGGGAGTTATCCGAGCTAGTCAGGAACCTCCTAAAACCGAGCCAAGTCTCAGTGCATCAATGCACAAGGGTTCTGGGTAAAATGGTGGCTTCCTACGAAGCAATCCCATTCGGCAGATTCCACGCAAGAACTTTCCAGTGGGACCTGCTGGACAAATGGTCCGGGTCGCATCTTCAGATGCATCAGCGGATAACCCTGTCACCAAGAACAAGGGTGTCCCTCCTGTGTTGGTTGCAGAGTGCTCATCTTCTAGAGGGCCGCAGATTAGGCATTCAGGACTGGGTCCTGGTGACCACGGATGCCAGCCTGCGAGGCTGGGGAGCAGTCACACAGGGAAGGAATATCCAGGGCTTATGGTCAAGCCTGGAGACATCACTTCACATAAATATCCTGAAGCTAAGGGACATTTACAATGCTCTAAGCTTAGCAAGACCTCTGCTTCAAGGTCAGCCGGTGTTGATCCAGTCAGACAACATCACGGCAGTCACCCACGTAAACAGACAGGGTGGCACAAGAAGCAGGAGGGCAATGGCAGAAGCTGCAAGGATTCTTCGCTGGGCGGAAAATCATGTGATAGCACTGTCAGCAATTCCGGGAGTGGACAACTGGGAAGCAGACTTCCTCAGCAGACACGACCTCCACCCGGGAGAGTGGGGACTTCACCCAGAAGTCTTCCACATGATTATAAACCGTTGGGAAAAACTCGACAGGTATTGCGCCAGGTCAAGGGACCCTCAGGCAATAGCTGTAGACGCTCTGGTAACACCGTGGGTGTACCAGTCAGTGTATGTGTTCCCTCATCTGCCTCTCATACCCAAGGTACTGAGATTGATAAGATGGAGAGGAGTAAGCACTATATTCGTGGCTCCGGATTGGCCAAGAAGGACTTGGTAACCGGAACTTCAAGAGATGCTCACGGAGGATCCGTGGCCTCTACCTCTAAGAAGGTACCTGCTCCAGCAAGGACCCTGTCTGTTCCAAGACTTACCGCGGCTGCGTTTGACGGCATGGCGGTTGAACGCCGGATCCTGAAGGAAAAAAGGCATTCCGGATGAAGTCATCCCTATCCTGATCAAAGCCAGGAAGGATGTAACCGCAAAACATTATCACCGCATTTGGCGAAAATATGTTGCGTGGTGCGAGGCCAGTAAGGCCCGACGGAGGAAATTCAACTGGGTCGATTCCTACATTTCCTGCAAACAGGAGTGTCTATGGGCCTGAAATTGGGGTCCATTAAGGTTCAAATTTCGGCCCTGTCAATTTTCTTCCAAAAAGAACTAGCTTCAGTCCCTGAAGTTCAGACGTTGTAAAAGGGGTACTGCATATACAGCCTCCTTTTGTGCCTCCAGTGGCACCTTGAGATCTCAATGTAGTTTTTGGGTTCCAAAAGTCACATTGGTTTGAACCACTTAAATCTGTGGAGTTAAAATATCTCACATGGAAAGTGGTCATGCTGTTGGCCCTGGCCTGGGCCAGGCGCGTGTCAGAATTGGCGGCTTTATCCTGTAAAAGCCCTTATCTGATTTTCCATTCGGACAGGGCGGAATTGAGGACTCGTCCTCAGTTTCTCCCTAAGGTGGTTTCAGCGTTTCACCTGAACCAACCTATTGTGGTGCCTGCGGCTACTAGGGACTGGGAGGACTCCAAGTTGCTAGACGTTATCAGGGCCCTGAAAATATATGTTTCCAGGACGGCTGGAGTCAGAAAATCTGACTCGCTGTTTATCCTGTATGCACCCAACAAGCTGGGTGCTCCTGCTTCTAAGCAGACTATTGCTCGTTGGATTTGTAGTACAATTCAGCTTGCACATTCTGTGGCAGGCCTGCCACAGCCAAAAATCTGTAAATGCCCACTCCACAAGGAAGATGGGCTCATCTTGGGCGGCTGCCCGAGGGGTCTCGGCTTTACAACTTTGCCGAGCAGCTACTTGGTCAGGAGCAAATACGTTTGTAAAATTCTACAAAATTGATACCCTGGCTGAGGAGGACCTGGAGTTCTCTCATTTGGTGCTGCAGAGTCATCCGCACTCTCCCGCCCGTTTGGGAGCTTTGGTATAATCCCCATGGTCCTTACGGAGTCCCCAGCATCCACTTAGGACGTTAGAGAAAATAAGAATTTACTTACCGATAATTCTATTTCTCGTAGTCCGTAGTGGATGCTGGGCGCCCATCCCAAGTGCGGATTGTCTGCAATACTGGTACATAGTTATTGTTACCAAAAAATCGGGTTATTGCTGTAGTGAGCCATCTTTTCTAGAGGCTCCTCTGTTATCATGCTGTTAACTGGGTTTAGATCACGAGTTGTACAGTGTGATTGGTGTGGCTGGTATGAGTCTTACCCGGGATTCAAAATCCTTCCTTATTGTGTACGCTCGTCCGGGCACAGTATCCTAACTGAGGCTTGGAGGAGGGTCATAGGGGGAGGAGCCAGTGCACACCAGGTAGTTCTAAAGCTTTACTTTTGTGCCCAGTCTCCTGCGGAGCCGCTATTCCCCATGGTCCTTACGGAGTCCCCAGCATCCACTACGGACTACGAGAAATAGAATTATCGGTAAGTAAATTCTTATTTTTTTATACTGTGTGTTTAATATTTCTATTTATTTTTGTAAACAGACATTCTTAAAATCCGGGGCAACGCCGGGTACTCCAGCTAGTATATACTAAATCATCTGTCACAGTGGCAATATTCTGAGCATTTTGGAAGTCTCGCAACAGAACATTTATAGATGGAGTTTAAGATCATACATGTTAACATTCAACAATATGCTATGTCGGCATGCCCTCTTATGGAGTCTATGTAAGTCATTAGCAGAACCAACTGCTCCGTCTACATACAGTACAGCGCAGTCACAAGGTCATCATGCAATAAGTGATATGCCGGCCAGACTCTTATACCTAAGTTTCCTTTTGATGCTTGATCCAAATAATGTATCACTAACAACAGTGCTGCAAGTATGGCGGTACGGGGCGGTACGGCATACCTGTAAGAAAATCCCAGCAGGTACGCCGTACCACCCGGCCGCCACCTTGCAGACACTGGGTCTTGGAGAGAGGAGTGCGCAGCACACGCCTCTCCTGCCTGCGAGTCCCAACTCCCGGGTCCGACAGTGGCGGGCAGCGGCGGCGGCGGCGTGCACTGAGCTGATCCGTGAGCCAATCAGAGCTCACGGACTGGCAGCCAATCAGGAGCCACTGCTGCCGGACCGCGAGCCCTGATTGGCTCGCGGCCCGGCGCCATTTCAGCAGACTGGACTGAGGCAGGAGAGGAGAGGGACAGGAGGAGCGCGTGCTGCGCTCTCCTCTCCCCAGAAGAAGACAGTGTCAGCCCCAGGCAGCAGCTACAATGGTAAGTTGCACTGCTGGGGCATATCTGGCACTCTGGGGCATGTGTATGTGGCACTGTGGAGGCATATCTGGCATTCTGGGGCATGTGTATCTGGCACTGTGGGGGCATATCTGGCACTCTGGGGGCATATCTGGCACTCTGGGGGCATGTGTATCTGGCACTGTGGGGGCATATCTGACACTCTGGGGCATATCTGGCACTGTGGGGGCATATCTGACACTGTGGGGGCATATCTGGCACTATGGGGGCATATCTGGCACTGTGGGGGCATGTGTATCTGGCACTGTGGGAGCATATCTGGTACTGTGGGGGCATGGGTATCTGGCACTGTGGGGGCATGGGTATCTGGCACTGTGGGAGCATGTGTATCTGCCTAACTCCCGGGTCCGATAGTGGGGGGCAGCAGTGGCGGCGTGCACTGAGCCGATCCATGAGCCAATCAGAGCTCGCGGACTGGCAGCCAATCAGGAGCCACTGCTGCTGGACTGCGAGCCCTGATTGGCTCGCGGCCCGGTGCCATTTCAGCAGACTGGACTGAGGCAGGAGAGGAGAGGGACAGGAGGAGCGCGTGCTGTGCTCTCCTCTCCCCAGCAGAAGACAGTGTCAGCCCCAGGCAGCAGCAACAATGGTAAGTTGCACTGCTGGGGCATATCTGGCACTCTGGGGGCATGTGTATCTGGCACTGTGGAGGCATATCTGCCATTCTGGGGCATGTGTATCTGGCACTGTGGGGGCATATCTGGCACTGTGGGGGCATATCTGGCACTCTGGGGGCATATCTGGCACTCTGGGGGCATGTGTGTCTGGCACTGTGGGGGCATATCTGACACTCTGGGGGCATGTGTATCTGACACTCTGGGGGCATATTTGGCACTGGGGGCATATCTGACACTCTGGGGGCATGTGTATCTGGCACTGTGGGGGCATATCTGGTACTGTGGGGGCATGTGTATCTGGCACTGTGGGAGCATGTGTATCTGCCACTGTGGGAGCATGTGTATCTGGCACTGTGGGGGCATATCTGGCACTTTGGGGGCATGTGTATCTGGCACTGTGGGGGCATATCTGGCACTGTGGGGGAATATCTGGCACTGTGGGGCATGTGTATCTGGCACTGCGGGGGCATATCTGGCACTCTTAGGGCATGTGTATCTGGCACTGTGGGGGGCATATCTGGAACTCTGGGAGGGCATGTGTATCACTATGGGGGCATGTGTATCTGGCACGGTGGGGGCATATCTGGCACTGAGGGGGCATATCTGGCACTCTGGGGACATATGTGTATCCAGCACTGTGGGGGCATGTGTATCTGGCACTATGGGGGCATATGTGTATCTGGTGCAGTGGGGGCATATCTGGCACTGTGGGGTCATATGTGTATCTGACACTATAGGGCAATGTGTATCTGACACTCTGGGGGCAATGTGTAACTGACACTATGGGGCAATGTGTATCTGGCACTGTGGGGGCATATATGGCACTACTGGGGGCATTTGTGTATCTAGCACCATGGGGCATTTGTGCATCTGGCACCGTGGGGCATTTGTGCATCTGGCACTGTTGGAGCATATATAGCACAGTGGGGGCGTATCTGGCACTGTGGGGGCATAAGTGTATCTGGCACTATTGGTGTCATAAGTGTATCCGGCCCCCCATATGTGTATCAGGCCCCCATTGTCATTGGCCACACCCCATGTGGCATTTTGCCACTCCCATTTTTTCATTGCGCGCACAGTACCTATAAGACATTTTTTCTGCTTGCACCACTGACTAACAATGACATTACTGTGAAGTGAAGGAGAGATGATTAGGATGGTCACCTGTAACACACATGCAATGTTTCTGTGACATGGAAAAACAATGGAAGAAATGTTATGGAGTCACCTTCATTGTTGTCCTAGTTGATAGGATAACCAGAAGAGTAGCTTTGGGTGGAGTGTCATGAGATGAAATGAAAACCAAAAAGTTATGTACCCTCCAGGTTCCGTTCTCAGCAGTCCGGCTGTCGGTACAATAGTGCAATGTGGTGCTACAACTCACTGTCCACCCAACCTCTTTCCAACACGTCCAGCGGGTGTGAACAAGTCAAGTGGATGTCATTACCTATTCTCTGTGAATGTCACCTTGCGGGCCCACCTTACAGTTTTATATACGCTGGTATTGAATAATACATTTCTAGTGCGCCACAAAAAAGACAACTCTTATTTCTTCTCCTCTTTGGGGGTCATTCCGAGTTGTTCGCTCGTTGCCGATTTTCGCAATGGAGCGATTAAGGCAAAAATGCGCATGCGCATGGTACGCACCAGTGCGCATGCGCTAAGTATTTTAGCACAAAACTTAGTAGATTTACTCACGTCAGAACGAAGAATTTTCATCGTTGAAGTGATCGGAGTGTGATTGATAGGAAGTGGGTGTCTCTGGGTGGAAATTGACCGTTTTCTGGGAGTGTGCGGAAAAACACAGGCGTGCCAGAATAAAACGCAGGAGTGTCTGGAGAAACGGGGGAGTGGCTGGCAGAACGCAGGGCGTGTTTGTGACGTCAAATCAGGAACGAAACGGGCTGAGCTGATCGCAGTGTAGGAGTAAGTCTCGAGCTACTCAGAAACTGCTAAGAATTTTCTATTCGCAATTCTGCTAATCTTTCATTCGCAATTCTGCTATGCTAAGATACACTCCCAGAGGGCGGCGGCCTAGCGTGTGCAATGCTGCTAAAATCTGCTAGCGAGCGAACAACTCGGAATGACCCCCTTTATACGCTCATGGGTTACACAGATTCTGTGGCTGATTAAACCAGGTGAAATGCAGACTTGAGGTACGCCAGCCACAGAAACTGTATAATTTGTGAGTTTCTGTTTTATTGGGATAGTATAGTTAGTATAGCTCTCTCTCTCTATCTATCTATCTATCTATCTATATATATATATATATATATATATATACACACAGACACACACACACACACACACACACACACACACACAACGGAAAATGATTAATTCAGCCTCTTAGATAAAGAGCTTTATTTCCTTATAAAATATAAGTGGTGTTTTAGTCTAGAAATTCCTGTCACTTATATTTTCCCTTTACCCATACATTGAGGCACTCTGTACAGCATTGCCTTATACTTCATTTTCTACACTAGTCTCATTTTTTTTTAAACTAGAAACTCATGTGTATATCCAGATGTAATTGATGTAGAAAATGTATATGTAAGATAGCTGTAACTCTGTAGCTTTGCTGCTGGTTACTGTGACATCACACCTAGCCTGTGACATCACTAGCCCGTGACATCACAATGCTTCTTCCTGTAACATTCTATCTACAGCTGCTGATGTTTCCAGTTTCCGTGCAGGAAGACAGGTAGGAGGAGGTGAGTCCTACATAGCAGGGTATGATGGAGAGGGGTAAGGAAGACAGAGTGCAGTATAGTCAGCTGAAAGGCAAGACAAGAACAGGGAATATAGGTACAAGGACACATAATTAGGAGAAGCGCAGGAAGGAATTATATATTTAGGAATAAAAATGTAGTGTTACAGTAATAAAGAGGGCAGTATGGAGGATAAGCACACATACAGGGGATGCAGATAACCTGGGTCTCTATGAGGCAGGATCGTGGCTTTGGGATGAAAAAGGTTAATAAAATAGATAAATGGGATATTGATAACTTTGAAAGTATCTTGTTTGGTTTAAGGAAAATTGGGAAACTGGTTGACTCATGGACATTTTATTGTACTTAAACCAGTACTATGCTCAATGATAGTGTTTTGTGTTTTTTAGATCATCTGGCAAAGAGATTTGCAGAGTGTCGGGTGACCGGCAAAGAGATCTGCAAAGTGTCAGTTGAAGACGATAGGAGGGGTCGCAGATGTAGCAACGACTGGAGTATAACATGAAGGAGGTAAGTTACCATAATCTCTCTGCACATGTTACATCTGCCCCACCTGCAGTGCACATGGTTTTGTCCCTTAGAGAACAAATTTGCTGATGTGATCAGGTCTGAATTAGGCGCAGTGTATGATACTAACATGGTCATAGCACTAGGAAAGACCTGGAGCAGATAACTTGGGTCTCTATGAGAAAGGATCTTGGGTTTTGGATAAAAAGTCAATAAAATAGATAAATTTCAAATGCATAAAAATGAAAGTACGTAACAAAATGTATTAGTATAATTATACACATAGTATGTCTGACCAGGATTCTGGTTATTTAGATCATATTTGGCAAAGTTCTGGCAAAGAGATTTGCAGAGTGTCGGGTGACCGGCAAAGAGATCTGCAAAGTGTCAGTTGTAGACGACGGGAGGGGTCGCAGAGGAATTAGTGACTGTAGAATAGCATGCAGGAGGTAAGTTACCATACTTGTGTAATTGTGTGTGTGGTGGGGGGTATTGAGAGCACAGTACAAAACAGGGTCTATGGTGGGGGAGAGCGGATAATACAAAACAGGCAGAAAGGGGCAACTTGGTATAGCACATACAGATGGTGTGGGGGCACAATACAAAAACATAGAAATTGTGGCGTACTCTATAGGACATATAGAGGAAGGACATGTGTAGAACATACTGTAATACAGAAAAACAGGATGGGTGGGGAGAGCATGATACAGAACATACAGGTCGGGGGAAGAACAATACAGATCGGGGGAGATAGTGGAATGGCTGACATTTACAGTATATCAATGAACTGGGGGCAGGTGTACAAAGCCTGGGAGAGTGATAAAGTGGAGAGAGATAAACTAACAACCAATCAGCTCCTAGTTGTCATTTTTCAAACACAGCCTGTAACATGGCAGTTAGGAGCTGATTGGCTGGTACTTTACTTCTCTCCACTTTATCACTCTGCAGGGCTTAATACATCTCCCCCATAGAATAACCAAATGATGAAATGGTACAGAATGGTATAAATGATGTGAATTGGAGCTGTAACAAGTGACTGTTTCCCTATCTTTACATATAATAAAGGTGACATAGTCCTTTCCCCAGAGTCCTTCTCCTTACCACTCAGGGGGCCTGATTCAGATGCGGACGCAGAGCTGCTGTTGCACCAAGTGGCTCAATGCTTTTTCGCTGTGCATGCGTGTAAGCTGCACTGCGCACAAAATTAAATCAAGCTCACATAGAGGATCCCATCGCAAAGTGATTGACAGGAAGTCAGCGTTTGAGGTGGCGTGTCAGGTCCATTCAAACGCCGTTGCATGGGGGTCATTCCGAGTTGTTTGCTCGTTGCTGATTTTCGCAACGGAGCGATTAAGGTAAAAATGCGCATGCGCATGGTTCGCATTGCGCATGCGGTTAGTATTTTAGCTCAAAACTTAGTAGATTTACTCACGTCCGAACGAAGATTTTTTATCGTTGAAGTGATCGTAGTGTGATTGACAGGAAGTGGGTGTTTCTGGGCGGAAACTGGCCGTTTTCTGGGAGTGTGCGGAAAAACGCAGGCGTGTCAGGGAAAAACGCGGGAGTGTCTGGAGAAACTGGGGAGTGGCTGGGCGAACGCTGGGCGTGTGTGTGACGTCAAACCAGGAACGAAACTGACTGAACTGATCGCTATTTGTGAGTAGGTCTGGAGCTACTCAGAAACTGCTAAGAAATTTCTATTTGCAATTCTGCTAATCTTTCGTTCGCTATTCTGCTAAGCTAAGATACACTCCCAGAGGGCGGCGGCTTAGCGTGTGCAATGCTGCTAAAAGCAGCTAGCGAGCGAACAACTCGGAATCACCCCCCATGTGCGTGCATAAATTACCCATTGCGACCTGTGTTGCTGCTGGAGAGCCCTCTGTGTCTAGGAGACTTGCTCATCCTATGACTGCTCAGACTCAAGATGCAATTGTGAACGGCAAGATTGCAGCAGCGATCACTTTAACACCCACATCTGAATCAGGCCCACAATTACACCATTATATTTTACTATTTTATCACATTTAACAACTAAGGGGTCAGTTTTATTAGGTGCGAGTTTGTCTTACAACAGCCGCACTTTCTGGTAGCCCCATAGGCTGAATCTGGCCACGAAGGGTGTGAGTTTGGATGCTGTTGAAATGTCGCAGCAATGGTAACTCATACCTAATTGGATTAACCCCAAAATGTTAGCAATTTATAGCTTTTATCATTTACTGGTCAAATTTCTTATCTGAAGGTATCCACTACTTACTATAAGAGAGAACTTAACCCCCCAATGTGTGTATTGTATAAAAACAATTGGCCCTTTGGGATAATTGTCCTTATTTTAGGTATTTTCCATGTCCTCAGTAGTTAGAGTAACATATTTACATAGATTTTTCTCTCTACACAACCACACCACTGTTTGCAGTTTGTCTCTCTGCTTGTTCATCCACTAACAATGATTTTTCATCTCTTCCTCTTCGTCTACACGCAGTGGGTGATCCCTGAATAGCTGCCCTGGGAGGAGAGCAGCGGACACATGCTCCAAATGTTGGGACATATGCATTACCTATTAGGAGATGCGGTAAAGATGCCGGCTGTCGGGTTTACGGCAGTCAGAATACTGACACTGGGATCCCGACACTCTTCAGAATCCCGACGTTGGAACACCGAATGGGCAAGGATACCGACGTTCGTATCCCCACGATCATAGGTTTAGGGCTGGGCAAGGGGGGTTAGGTTTAGGCATCAGGCACGGGGGAGGGTGGTGGTTAGGTTGCTGGGGAGGGAGGGTTAGGCTTAGGCGTCAGACGGGGAGGTTAAGTTTAGGTGTCAGGTCGGGTGTTAGGGTTAGGCTGCAGGTGGGGAGAGGTTAGGGTTAGGCTGAGGATAGGGTGGGTTAGGCACCCCTAGGGGTAGTTAGGCTGCGTGGGAGGGAGGGTTAGGTTTAGGCGGGGGGATTAAGTTTAGGAGTCAGGCAGGGGGTTAAGTTTAGGCGTTAGGCAGGGGGATTAAGTTTAGGCTGCGGGTGGGGGGAGCTTAGGGTTAGGCACCCCTGGGGGTGGTTAGGCTGCAGGGGGAGGGAGGGTTAGGTTTAGGCAGGGGGATTAAGTTTAGGAGTCAGGCGGGGGGTTAAGTTTAGGCAGTGGGGGGGTGTTAGGGTTAGGCTGCGGGTAGGGTGGGTTAGGGTTAGGCACCCCTGGGGGTGGTTATGCTGCGGGGGAGGGAGGGTTAGGTTTAGGCGGGGGGATTAAGTTTAGGAGTCAGGCGGGGGGTTAAATTTAGGCTGTGGGTGGGGGGGGTTAGGGTTAGGCTGCGGGTAGGGTGGGTTAGGGTTAGGCACCCCTGGGGGTGGTTAGGCTGCAGGGGGAGGGAGGGTTAGGTTTAGGCAGGAGGATTAAGTTTAGGAGTCAGGCGGGGGGGTTAAGTTTAGGCAGTGGGGGGGGTGTTAGGGTTAGGCTGCGGGTAGGGTGGGTCAGGGTTAGGCACCCCTGGGGGTGGTTATGCTGCGGGGGAGGGAGGGTTAGGTTTAGGCATCAGGCAGGGGGTTAGGTTTAGGTGTCAGGCGCTGGGTTAGGTTTAGGCTGCGTGTGTTGGGAGGTTAGCGTTAGGCTTCAAGTAGGGTGAGTTAGGGTTAGGCACCCCCTGGAGTGGTTAGGCTGCGAGTGAGGGAGGGATAGGTTTAGGCAGCAGGGACGGAAGGGGTGGTTATGCTGCGGGGGAGGGAGGGTTAGGTTTAGGCAGGGGGATTAAGTTTAGGAGTCAGGCGGGGGGTTAAATTTAGGCGGTGGGGGGGGGGTTAGGGTTAGGCTGCGGGTAGGGTGGGTTAGGGTTAGGCACCCCTGGGGGTGGTTAGGCTGCAGGGGGAGGGAGGGTTAGGTTTAGGCGGGGGATTAAGTTTAGAAGTCAGGCGGGGGTTAAGTTTAGGCTGTGGGTGGGGGGAGGTTAGGGTTAGGCTGCGGGTAGGGTGGGTTAGGGATAGGCACCCATGGGGGTGGTTAGGCTGCGGGGGAGGGAGGGTTAGGTTTAGGCATCAGGCAGGGGGTTAGGTTTAGGTGTCAGGCGCTGGGTTAGGTTTAGGCTGCGTGTGGGGGGAGACTAGCATTAGGCTGCGAGTAGGGTGGGTTAGGGTTAGGCAACCCCTGGAGTGGTTAGTCTGCGAGGGAGGGAGGGTTAGGTTTAGGCAGCAGGGACGGAAGGGGGTGTTAGGCTGCAGGAGAGGGAGGGTTAGGTTTAGGCAGCAGGGACGGAGCTTAGGATTAGGCACCTCTGCGGGAGGGTTAGGCACAAAGGAGGGAGGTTAGGGTTGGACTGCGGACAGGCAGGGTTAGCGGGGTGGGGAGAGGGTTAGGCATCAGGCGGAGGGGTTAGAGTTAGGCTGCGGGTGGGGGCAGGATAGGTTTAGGCTGCGTGAAGGGTGGGTTAGTTTTAGGCACTCCGGGGGGTGGTTAGGCTGTGGGGAAGGGAGGGTTAGGTTTAGGCATCAGGCGGGGGGTTAGTTTTAGGCATCAGGTGGGTGATAGGATTAGGCTGCGGGTGGGGGGAGGATAGATTTAGGCTGCGGATGGGGGAAGTTAGGGTTAGGCTGTGGGTAGGGTGGGTTAGGCACCCTCGGGAGTGGTTAGGCTGCAGGGAAGGGAGGGTTAGGTTTAGGCAGCAGGGATGGAGGTTAGGATTAGGCACCTCCGCGGGTGGTTTAGGCACAAAGGGGGGAGGTTAGGTTTAGATTGCAGACAGGCAGGGTTAGGGGGGTGGGGAGAGGGGAGAACACCCCTTACTCACCCCTGTCGGTCTTTTCTGTACTGGGATCCCGGCATCGGTATGAGAACCACCGGGATCCTATGCGCTGGGATAGCATACTGACCCCTCTATTAGTACACCTCTTAATGCCCAGAGGGAAGGGCGATCCTGAGGCCATGGTTCCCCAGAGGTTTCCCCCCAAGGGGGTTTTCCTCTCCTGAGTGCTGAAGGATGACTCTTCATGAGTCCAGAGGTGTAGCTTTTATGCCATAATGAGTACCAATCTCATGCCCGTCCCTGCAATGTATAAGAAGTAAAATAATTGCTAATGCGATCACATTACTTCTGGGTTTAGACCCCGGCTGCGCTAGTCACATGTACAATCGTCAGACTGCGTATGTGAGAGCAGACAGTAATGCAGAGGGATCCCAAGGATCCTTCTCCTGGGAATTATTGCATAATGTAGCCCACAGGCTACAAAAGCCATTTAGAAATGGCATTAGATGCCGGGCCAAGCTCAGAAATGCTTTGCATTCTGGAGCTTGGTGAGTTTCACAGTTTACCATCTGCCATAGAAACTTTTGGTGGCTGCTTTTGTGTTCAAAATAGGAGGAACACAATAGATATCTCAAATATCCATTGCAGTCCCCAATACATACATTCAGGGGCTGGTTAATATTTGTGGGCAGCCCCCAAAACTGACTGTTTTTGGAGATGTCTCGCAAATATTATTAATTAAATATTTCACTTAATAAACTTTTTATATTTTAACATAAACTAAAAAATGTTTTCTGTATTCATTGACTGAGTCTCCCGTCTTTACTGAATGCTAATTTCACAGGGTCCGCAAATTATTACTGATATGACTGTTACTCTACTGTCCTGCTGGTGCTCCGGGCCTGCTGTATAGCAGCCAGACATATACTGTATTTTATATACAGCACTCTTGGGGAGATGTATCAAGTCTTGGAGAGAGATAAAGTGCAGATGTCCAAACCACCCAATCATCTTCTGTCACTTATCTAGCACATTACATGAAATGATACCTGTAGTTAGAAGCTTCATTTGATTTGGGCAAATACTCAACTTTATCTCTCCACGGCTTGATACATCTCCCGGAAAATATCATGTCTTTCTTTCACTTAATTAACAAGTTAAATTAATTATTTGTCTTGGAAATAGGGTAAGAAATTCACAGTATAAAATAATGTTATAAAGGCTTGTCAATACCTTCTGGTACATTTACATTGATTTATCATTCACATTTCTTCCATGGCAGACAGGGGTGGATTGGGAACGTAAAGTGGCCCTGGAAATATATGAAAAGTGGCCTCATGTAGGTTGGAGTAAGTCAGCTATAAGCGGGGCCCAACACAAATTGGGCTTAAGCAAATTGTTAGCATTACCCACAGTGGTAGTAAGCAAGGCTAATGCAGCAAGGTAGGCAGTCACAGCACCAGCAGTAGGATCGTGTCACAGGAGGTGGAGATCACACCGGTGGGTGAGGCATTACACTGGTAGGCAGTCACAGCACCAGCAGTAGGATCGTGTCACAGGAGGTGGAGATCACACCAGTAGATGAGGCATTGTACTGGTAGGCACTAGGCAGTCACAGCACCAGCAGGAGGATCTTGTCACAGGAGGTGGAAATCACACCAGTAGATAAGGCATTGTACTGGTAGGCAGTCACATCACCTGCAGGAGAATCATGTCACAGGAGAGGGAGATCACACTAGTAGATGAGGCACTCTGCCGGTAGGCAGTCACAGCACCAACAGGAGGATCGTGTCAAAGGAGGTGGAGATCACACCTGTAGGTGGGGCATTGCAATGGTAGGCAGTCACAGCACCAGCAGGAGGATCTTCTCACAGGAGGTGGAGATCACACCAGTAGGTGAGGCATTGCACTGTAGGCAGTCACAGCACCAACAGGAGTATTGTGTCAAAGGAGGTGGAGATCACACCAGTAGGTGAGGCATTACACTGGTAGGCAGTCAAGCAGGAGGATCGTGTAACAGGAGGTGGAGATCACACCAGTAGGTGAGGCATTGCACTGATAGGCAGTCACAGTACCTATGGTAGCTACAGCCCTATATATAACACATGTTACTGTTACAGGGAAGGTGGCCTCTCTCAGCTCTGGGCCCTATAGTAGCTGCCAGGGGCAGATTGGGATCGAACATCAGCCCGCGAAATTTATGGCAGCAGCCCTGATGGGGAGGAGGAGTCTGTTGAGGGGGAGGGGCCTGTCAAGAGGGTGGGGTTACTCCTCAGAGGTCCTGATTCTGAGATAGACACAGTTGGGGCCTCCTTTGCTTTACGTTATGCTAATGTTTACCTGTGACTGTGGCCCTCATTCCAAGTTGATCGCTCGCTAGCTACTTTTAGCAGCCGTGCAAATGCATTGTCGCCACCCACGGTTGAGTGTATTTTCGCTTTGCAAGTGTGCGATCGCATGTGCAGCCGAGCGACATGAACACATTTTGCGCAAAACAAGACCAGCCCTGTAGTTACTTATCCTGTGCGATGATTCTAGCGACAGACATCCCGGAATTGACGTCATATACCCGCCCTGCAAACGCCTGGACACGCCTGCATTTTCCCAAACACTCCCAGAAAAAGGTCAGGTGCCACCCACAAACGCCCTCTTCCTGTCAATCTTCTTGCGATTGTCTGTGCAAATGGATTAGTTGCTAAAAGCATTACATAACAACGATGCTCCTTGTACCTGTACGACGCACGTGCGCATTGTGGCACATAATCATGCACAGTTTTGACATTTTTTTACCTGATAGCAGTGAGCGATCAACTCAGAATGACCCGCTTTATGCATATGCTGCTACAATACCCTTCACTGATGCACATCTGTACATCTGAATATAGGACTGATATGCCCACTTTCAGTATCTACTGATGCTGCTGTCATGCATTTAATCTACTTCTGATTTTATTGATTTTTCATTCTACAAACCCCTTTTTTTAACCTTATATGTTTCAAAGTACAGGGAGGAGGAGCACACACTACATACAGCACAGTACAGGGAGGGAGCACACACTACATACAGCACAGTACAGGGAGGGAGCACACACTACATACAGCACAGTACAGGGAGGGGGAGCACACACTACATACAGCACAGTACAGGGAGGGAGCACACACTACATACAGCACAGTACAGGGAGGGAGCACACACTACATACAGCACAGTACAGGGAGGGGGAGCACACACTACATACAGCACAGTACAGGGAGGGAGCACACACTACATACAGCACAGTACAGGGAGGGAGTACACACTACATACAGCACAGTACAGGGAGGGGGAACACACACTACATATAGCACAGTACAGGGAGGGAGCACACACTACATACAGCACAGTACAGGGAGGGGGAGCACACACTACATACAGCACAGTACAGGGAGGGGGAGCACACACTACATACAGCACAGTACAGGGAGGAGGAGCACACACTACATACAGCACAGTACAGGGAGGGAGCACACACTACATACAGCACAGTACAGGGAGGGAGTACACACTACATACAGCACAGTACAGGGAGGGGGAACACACACTACATATAGCACAGTACAGGGAGGGAGCACACACTACTAGTACATACAGCACAGTACAGGGAGGGGGAACACACACTACATATAGCACAGTACAGGGAGGGAGCACTAGGGATGGACATCGAAAGCAAACCATCATATGATGGCAATGTTCCACCATTGAAACTTTTGATGCAATGGTTGCTAACCATCACATCAAAAGTATTCGATGGTGAAAAATATTTATATGACTAGTTCATGCGCGAAAGCCTGCATTTTCGTTTGCAATGTGGGAATTGGGATCGGGGGCAGGGCCAGACTCAGAGCAACATATTACTTTATCACTGGACATTGCGTGTATAATATACATATATAATATACACACACAATGCCCAATGATGAAGTAACATTACCCCATCAGTGCCAAATATACAATGCCCCCACTGTGCCAGATACACAATGCCCCCACAGTGCCAGATATGCAATGCCCCCACAGTGCCAGATATACATTGCCCCCACTGTGCCAGATATACAATGCCCCCACAGTGCCAGATATACAATGCTCCACTGTGCCAGATATACAATGCTCCACTGTGCCAGATATACATTGCCCCCACTGTGCCAGATATACATTGCCCCCACTTATACATTGCCCCCACTGTGCCAGATATACATTGCCCCCACTGTGCCAGATATACAATGCCCCCACAGTGCCAGATATACAATTCCCCCACAGTGCCAGATATACATTGCCCCCACTGTGTCAGATATACAATTCCCCCACTGTGCCAGATATACAATGCCCCCACTGTATCAGATATACAATACTCCCCTGTGGCAGATATACATTGTCCCACTGTGCGCTCATTGCCCCCCACCCCTTGCCGCTGGCTCTGTTTCTTCTATGTGAGGGGAGGAGAGCGTAGCATAGCGTCTCTCTTGCCCCTCAATTATCTTTGATGCCCGGTCTCACTCTCCAACGGCGGCGGGGTCAATCTGAAATGATGCGCCGGTTAGTTAGCCAATCAGAGCTCGCGGACCGGCAGCCAATCAGGAGCCGCGGCTGCCGGTCCATGAGCTCTGATTGGCTAGTAAACAGGTGCCTTATTCAGATTGACCGCGCCGCCGCCGATGGAGAGTGAGACTGGGCATCCAAGAGAATTGAGGGGCAGGAGAGGCACTGCGCTGCGCTCTCCTCCCCTCACACAGAACGAAGCCAGCGGAATGCAGTATTGTGGACGACCCAGCGGTACGGCTGGGAATTTCTTACAATAATGTGGATGGCAACTTGCTCAGTGCGCGGTTTGCTTTGCTGTCTCACATGGGACCAATTCTGATGATTATGGTGTGGAGTTTGTATGTTCTTTCCATGGTTTTTGTGTTTTCTCTTGGTTTTTCCCACAGTACAAAACATACTCAAGCAAGGACTTTGTCCATAGCCCTCCTAAATTATTCCCCCTGATCAGTGGTGGTGTATAGCTGGAGTGATAAAAAGATCAGTGAGGTCACTCTGTCTCCTCTGAATCCTCCTGAGCTCCGAGTGTCTGTGACTCTGTGGCTTCTGCTGCTGCAGGGTAAGTAAGGTCTGGGATCTGATTGGCTCTCTGAGTCAGTGAGAGCCAATCAGAGCTTGCAGTGGGCCCTGTTGCCTAGCAGCAGTCTAGAGAGGGAAGGGGGTGAGGGGACTGGCTGAGCAGGCTCATGTCTGAAACAGACAGCCTCCAACGGACTTAGGAAGTTTCCCTGATAGACACAGCAGCAAGGGGAGACATAGCTATTTGGAATTAGAAAAAAACAAGCCACCATCGGAAGACCATCGAATGACTATCATTCGATGGTGAAAAACATCGGGAGGGCACCATTAAATGCTAAAAACACTACAATCGAAACGAAAACATCGATGGTTCTGAAACATCGACCATCGATGTCCATCCCTAGGGAGCACACACTACATACAGCACAGTACAGGGAGGGGGAGCACACACTACATACAGCACAGTACAGGGAGGGAGCACACAGTACAGGGAGGGAGTACACACTACATACAGCACAGTACAGGGAGGGGGAACACACACTACATATAGCACAGTACAGGGAGGGAGCACACACTACATACAGCACAGTACAGGGAGGGGGAACACACACTACATATAGCACAGTACAGGGAGGGAGCACACACTACATACAGCACAGTACAGGGAGGGGGAACACACACTACATATAGCACAGTACAGGGAGGGAGCACACACTACATACAGCACAGTACAGGGAGGAGGAGCACACACTACATACAGCACAGTACAGGGAGGAGGAGCACACACTACATACAGCACAGTACAGGGAGGGAGCACACACTACATACAGCACAGTACAGGGAGGGGGAGCACATACTACATACAGCACAGTACAGGGAGGGAGCACACACTACACACAGCACAGTACAGGGAGGGAGTACACACTACATACAGCACAGTACAGGGAGGGAGTACACACTACATACAGCACAGTACAGGGAGGAGGAGCACACACTACATACAGCACAGTACAGGGAGGGAGTACACACTACATACAGCACAGTACAGGGAGGGAGTACACACTACATACAGCACAGTACAGGGAGGGAGTACACACTACATACAGCACAGTACAGGGAGGGAGTACACACTACATACAGCACAGTACAGGGAGGGAGTACACACTACATACAGCACAGTACAGGGATGGAGTACACACTACAGGGAGGGAGTACACACTACATACAGCACAGTACAGGGAGGGAGCACACACAAGTAGTGAAACACAGACACAGGGGACCAGCGCAGCAGAATCTGTCCCAGTGGCCAATCCGATTACATCTGATTACATACATAGCCACCATATTACATACATAGCCACCACATTACATACATAGCCACCACATTATTACATGAATAGCACCACATTATACAAATAGCACTTCATTACACGTATAGCACCGCATTACATGTATAGCGCAGCATTATATGACTAGCACCACATTACATACATAGCCACCGCATTACATACGTAGACACCGCATAAATAGACCCATCATCATGGATAGACATTGGGCAGCTATAGGGCTGAAGGACGTTGCATTAGCGATTGTCCCATGGATGGCTGTGAGTGCTGCCTGGTCAGCTGGCATCCTGAGAACAAGGTATATCCTGCTCCTGTCCACTCCCAAAACCATACTGTCACAACTGAGGGCTGGTGCTGACCAGGGGGAAGCCTCAGTTGTAGGGGCTGAGGTATATGTGTACCTGGGAGGCAGTACAGGGTTCTTAGACATGCAGGGAACCTTTAGAACAAATGCCCGAAGGCGTGACCAAGACAACGAAGGAAAGTTCAAAGGTTTATTAAACACAGTTCAGAGGAATACTGATGACTTGGTACAGGTAACAGGAATCACAGTTCAGAGAAATACTTGGGATCGATGACGGAACACCGATGGTGACTTGGAATCTATGACGGAACACCGATGGTTACTTTGGGATCGATGGCGGAACACCGATGGTTACTGGAGATCGATGGCGGAACACCGATGGAGACTTGGGATCGATGGCGGAACACCGATGGAGACTTGGGATCGATGGCGGAACACCGATGGATACTTGGGATCGATGGCGGAACACCGATGGAGACTTGGGATCGAAGGCGGAACACCGATGGAGACTTGGGATCGATGGCGGAACACCGATGGAGACTTGGGATCGATGGCGGAACACCGATGGAGACTTGGGATCGATGGCGGAACACCGATGGAGACTTTGGATCGATGGCGGAACACCGATGGTGACTTGGGATCGATGGCGGAACACCGATGGTCACTGGAGATCGATGGTGGAACACCGATGGTTACTTGGGATCTATGGCGGAACACCGATGGTCACTGGAGATCGATGGTGGAACACCGATGGTTACTGGCAGGGCAGAGCACTGCTGGAAGCTGGTGTCGGTAACTGCCAGTCACAGGATGCAATGATGAGACACTGCAGAGTCAGGCTGTACTGCAGAGAAAGTCCATGGGAGGACTGCACACTAGAATCACTGAAGACAATTGAAGCACTGACCTCTTTCCACCCCAGGAACAAGATATTTATACCAGCTGGGAAACAGGGATTGGCTGGCTGATTAAGCAGAGTCTAGAGTGCAGCTGCTGGGTAATTAGGTAGAAACCAGAGTGCAGCTGATTGGCTGAAAAGTAACATGTGATGAAAACAAACATGGCTGCGCCCATGTTTGAACTTGGAGGGAAAGACTGTTTGTAACTTGCATGTGAGCTTTAACCATGAAGCTGCCAGAATCACAGTGAAGAGATTTGAGACAATGAGATGCAGCGTGCTGCATGCAGACAATGCAGATGGAATCCAGGCTTGGAACACTGGGACAGTCTCAGGAGGCATTTGGAAGGTAAATACTGATAAGGAATTACCTGGATCGTGACAGCACCCCCTCCTTTAGGAGTGGCCCCAGGACACTTCTTATAAATTCTTTACCTGAACAAATGGAAGAATCTAGATTGAATCCTGATGAACTTGAACTGGCTGGAACCAGAGGAGACTGTACCGGACTTATGGACGAGACCAGATTAAGTCCAGACAAACTTGAACCAGTTGAGACCGGCGGAGACTTTAGACCGACGGATAGGGCAGGATTAGATCCGAAGGTTCTGGAGTCGGCTGGAACTAAAGGAGGCTGATCCGGATAGACGGATGGGACCGGATTGGGTCCAGAAAAGCTTGAACCGGCTGGGACCGGAGGAGTCTTTGGATTGACATTCGAATCAGCTGGAACTGAAGGAGTCTTTGGACCTACGGATGGAACCGGATTGAGTCTGGAGACAGTTGAATCAGCTGGAACTGAAGGAGTCAGAATCCGGTTAGAACCGGAATGAGTGGTATCCGAGTGTTCAGTTAGACCATCCTGGACCTGGTCCATGCTGGATGCCAACAGGGTGGTGCTCTCTGAAGACGGCAAACAGGAGTTCATAAATGCATCTGTAGCACAAAAATTTCCATCTAGGAACTTGGCTCTGGATACTTCCCTTGGGACTGAAATTTGGTGACCACTCCTGGGGTTAATGAATCAGACACCTCTCTCAGGGTTGTTTTCTCCAGCACCCCTCCTGGGGTTGACAGATCAGAAACTCCTTTTTGAGAAGACTCATATGCCCCTACTAGAGCTTGAACATTGGATACCCCTCCTGGGGTTGCAGAAACGAACGCCCCTTCTTGGGCTGTAGACACAGACGCCCCTTCTTGGGCTGTAGACACAGACGCCCCTTCTTGGGCTGAGGAAAGTTTGGACACTACCATCTGGTACTGTACCAGATATTTACCGACTGTTTGTGTCCCCTGACGTAGCCGGAGGACATCAGAGGAGGCTGAGGTCACACGACCTGGTTCATCAAAGATGCACCTGAAGGTTGCCACGAAGTCTGCATATGAAGAGAGCAGGGCATCAGACTTCTCCCATAGAGGTGATGCCCAATCGAGGGCGGAGCCACTGAGGAGGGAGATGATGTAAGCAACCTTTGTGCGGTCAGTTGGGAAACTGCCAGGCTGTAACTCGAAATATATCTCACACTAATTTAGGAAACCCCGACAGGCTTTTGGGGAACCATCAAACTTGGCAGGTGTCTGTAAATGGAAACAAGGAGCAGAAACGGGAATGGTGGGTGGGGATACCACCAAAGGTACTGCAGTCGGCACACTGGACGCCCCTGAACCACGGAGGGATACTTGTATTCCATCCAGCCGAGAGGAGAGGTCCTGGAGACAGCGGATCACATGGCCCTGTGCAGTCTCCTGACGTTCAAGGCAGGCTGCAAGTTCTTGCATCGGCCTGGTCGCTTGGACCTGGTCTCCGGCCGGATCCATTAGGTCAGTGCTTACTGTCACAACTGAGGGCTGGTGCTGACCAGGGGGAAGCCTCAGTTGTAGGGGCTGAGGTATATGTGTACCTGGGAGGCAGTACAGGGTTCTTAGACATGCAGGGAACCTTTAGAACAAATGCCCGAAGGCGTGACCAAGACAACGAAGGAAAGTTCAAAGGTTTATTAAACACAGTTCAGAGGAATACTGATGACTTGGTACAGGTAACAGGAATCACAGTTCAGAGAAATACTTGGGATCGATGACGGAACACCGATGGTGACTTGGAATCTATGACGGAACACCGATGGTTACTTTGGGATCGATGGCGGAACACCGATGGTTACTGGAGATCGATGGCGGAACACCGATGGAGACTTGGGATCGATGGCGGAACACCGATGGAGACTTGGGATCGATGGCGGAACACCGATGGTGACTTGGGATCGATGGCGGAACACCGATGGTGACTTGGGATCGATGGCAGAACACCGATGGAGACTTGGGATCGATGGCGGAACACCGATGGAGACTTGGGATCGATGGCGGAACACCGATGGAGACTTGGGATCGATGGCGGAACACCGATGGAGACTTGGGATCGATGGCGGAACACCGATGGAGACTTGGGATCGATGGCGGAACACCGATGGAGACTTGGGATCGATGGCGGAACACCGATGGTCACTGGAGATCGATGGTGGAACACCGATGGATACTTTGGATCGATGGCGGAACACCGATGGTGACTTGGGATCGATGGCGGAACACCGATGGTCACTGGAGATCGATGGTGGGACACCGATGGTTACTTGGGATCTATGGCGGAACACCGATGGTCACTGGAGATCGATGGTGGAACACCGATGGTTACTGGCAGGGCAGAGCACTGCTGGAAGCTGGTGTCGGTAACTGCCAGTCACAGGATGCAATGATGAGACACTGCAGAGTCAGGCTGTACTGCAGAGAAAGTCCATGGGAGGACTGCACACTAGAATCACTGAAGACAATTGAAGCACTGACCTCTTTCCACCCCAGGAACAAGATATTTATACCAGCTGGGAAACAGGGATTGGCTGGCTGATTAAGCAGAGTCTAGAGTGCAGCTGCTGGGTAATTAGGTAGAAACCAGAGTGTAGCTGATTGGCTGAAAAGTAACATGTGATGAAAACAAACATGGCTGCGCCCATGTTTGAACTTGGAGGGAAAGACTGTTTGTAACTTGCATGTGAGCTTTAACCATGAAGCTGCCAGAATCACAGTGAAGAGATTTGAGACAATGAGATGCAGCGTGCTGCATGCAGACAATGCAGATGGAATCCAGGCTTGGAACACTGGGACAGTCTCAGGAGGCATTTGGAAGGTAAATACTGATAAGGAATTACCTGGATCGTGACACATACACTGTGACCGGGGATGCCCTAACCCTTACACCAACATGATAATGCAAATAATGTAATTAAAAATAACCTCTCTGCCGGGTCCCCTTCAGTGCTCAGTCACCGCTCTGGCCAGTTCAGTGAGAGTGCAAGAGCTGGGGAGGCAGTGGGTATAGTGATCCTGGCTTCGACCATCGCTTTGCTGCTGCTCCTGGGCCGGGCTCGTTGAAGAGACCTTTGGCCGGGGCCAGGGAGAGGATGCTGCTGGGCTGGGCCTGTCTGAGGGGGATATGGGACCAGCCCATCGGAATCTGTCATGGTGTCCTGGTTGGCCAATCCGCCCCTGGCTATTTAGCTTAACTGAGTGATATTCATGACTTACATACAGTTGACGTTACTTATCTCAGTTTAATTTCAGGAAGGCACTTCTCTATAAGATGACCTTGCCCTGTTGCGACGGGCCCTTGTCAGGGCCCCTGTTACACTAAACACCCGCTCGGAAAAAGCCTGTAATGCAGGCATTGCAAGTAAATCTAGGGCCAGAGGCTTCAAATTCACATATGCCACAGAGTTCTGTGTCAACCAAAAGTCCATCCCACGTTCCAAATTGGAGATCTTCTGAGATGAAAGCTCATCTTTGTATATCCTTTTATCCTGTTGAACACTGGGCTTGGGTGGTTTTGACAGTGAAGATGCCTACAGTGGCGGATTTAGGGGGGGGGCACTCGGGCCCGTGCCCCCCCTGTCATTTGGGAACACCCCCCCCCCCGTGCCGCCGCCGCCGCATACGGAGATGACGGGCGCCTGCTGAGATTGTGTTACCAGCGGGCGCCCGTCTCACTGCACAGCGGCAGCCGGAGGCAGGAGCTCAGTACTGAGCTCCGGCTTCCGGCGCTGTCACTGTGCGCTATGGGAGAGACGTCAGTCATGACGTCTCTCTGATAGTGCTGAGTGACTGAGGAGCGGACGCCAGGAGGAGGACTGCAGCGGCGCGGGAACGGGGCTCGGTAAGTATGTTTTTTATTTCCTTAATGCATCTACTGGGGGCTAACTATGGGGGACATTACTACTGGGGGCTAACTATGGGGGACATTACTACTGGGGGCTAACTATGGGGGACATTACTACTGGGGGCTAACTATGGGGGACATTACTACTGGGGGCTAACTATGGGGGACATTACTACTGGGAGGCTAACTATGGGGGACATTACTACTGGGGGCTAACTATGGGGGACATTACTACTGGGGGGCATCAACAAGGGGCATTACTACTGGGGGTCAAACTACTGGGGGCATTATAACTGGGGCATCTACTGGGGGCATCACTACTGAGGGGTCATCTATTGGGGGCAGCTACTGGGGGCCATCTACTGGGGGCATTACTACAGGGGGGTCATCTATTGGGGCAAACTCGTAGGGGGGCATTACTACTGGGGGGTCATCTATTGGGGGAAGCTACTGGGGGACATTTTTCCTGGGGGGCATCTACTGGGGGCATTATTACTGGGGGGCATCTACTGGGGGCATTACTACTGGCGGGTCATCTATTGGGGGCAAACTCCTAAGGGGCATTACTACTGGGGGCAAACTACTGGAGGACATTATTATTAGGGGGCATCTACTGGGGGCAAACTGCTGGGGGACATTATTACTGGGGGGGCATCTACTGGGGGCCAACTACTGGGGGACCATTACTGGGGGCCAACTACAAAGGTGCTAACTACTGGCGGTGTAACTACAGGGGCATTACTACTGGCGGCTTAACTACAGGGGCATTACTACTTGGGGGCTAAACTAAAGGGGGGGTAAACTACTGGGGTCATGACTGCAGGGAAATTACCACTGGGGGCATAATGACTGGGGGCATTACTACAGGCAACATTACTACTGGGGGCAATACGGGCATTGCATAAGGGGCACCACTACTATGTGGTCTATATAAGGGGCACTACCAGTACAGTGAACATTGCATAACGAGCGCTACAACTGTGGGCATTGTATAAGAAGCGCCACCTCACGCAGCCGCACGCAAATGTACTTGCCCCTTCCATGGTGCCCCCCCTATCATTTTCTTCTGGATCCGCCCCTGGATGCCTACTTGGTGGACAAAAACCTAAATCGCAGTTGCTTTACTCCTCAACATCTGCATCATCATCCTTCATTGCTGTGGTATACAGCAATGAAGGATGATGATGCAGATGTTGAAAAGGTGCCCTCAGGAGTAAAGCGACTGCGATTTAGGTTTTTGTCCCTGTCTTCAACACATCCTTCACCTGTGTTGTGGATGTTGTGGATGCACTGAGGAGGACAAATTTTTCTGCTTCTTCCAAAAGTTCATTGATTTCATCATCTGTGTTTTCAATGAGTGCATCTCCAGCAACTGTTGGGTCAAGAAAACAAGCAGCGGCTGCAAGTGGATAGAACTTTGGCTCATTGGGAAATAGGAAGCAGCTGAAGCGTTGTTCCAGGTTTACTTTCATTTTATCTGCCAGTCCACGCAGGTCTCTGTGAGCTGATACCAGAGCGAACTGGGAGAGGTGAGTAAGTCCAGTAAGGCTGGCACTATCAAAGACAGAGACATTTTATCACTTTGAAGTGTTTTTGTATTGTCAGCAAAGGGCAGCAAGAGATCTCGTACAGCAGTTATCTTCATCCACTCACTTGGCAGGAGACAATCCTCACCTATCTCATCTGCAACATGGACCACAGAATCTTTTATCTGAAGAAGGCGTGAAACCAGCTGAAATGTGCTGGACCATCTTGTCACACAATCTTCAATTAGAGTCAGTCCATAGAGCAGGCAAAGTTTCTCCATTGCAACTGAAGACCTGTGAAACTCCTTGACGACTGCTTTCACCTTTTCCAAGAGACATGCAACAGAGACTTCTTTGTGGACAATGTAGACGATTAACTGCGATGTGTAAACAAAACAGGGGGTCCACTCCATAATGCCTCCATAGCTGAGGAACAGACCAGGGGACAAACAAAGTACATTATTCATTATTATTTAAATGAAATCTTTCTGTAAATGTACTTTTATTTCAAACGTAATAAATCTAATAGTCTTACCTTGACTCCTCACTTTCAAGTTCTCCCTCACTCTCCTCATCCTCTTCGGAATCTGCAGAGCTTATTTCCTCTTCTTCCAGTCTGAATGCAGCAACCATGGTGCTCCTATTTACTGTGATGACTGTAAGAATCTTGTTTTCTGGTATTCCCTACATTTCAGTGCACTGGTCAACACAAGCTTTGTTGGAATGAGCAGTATGTAGATGGGCGATCTCTTTGAGACTGAGTAATATGTGTTCAGGTTGGTTCTGCAAAAGTAACATGCACTCATGCCAGGGACAGGGACTGGACGCTCACCCCTCTGACTTCTTATTCGTGGACAGATAAGCCATGTTTTAACATTTTATCTTGTACGTTTGATACCTGCATTTACGGATAAATTCTATCCTGAAGTTTCTATATGCGGACAGATAAGCTGGCTATATTCTATAATCTTGTATGGTTAATACCTACACTTACAATTGGACGAGCTGCTATATATGTCCTTATGCCCTTTTGTTTACTTTTTAAAAATTGTCTTTATATGTGACCTGCATGTGTGGCAGGATTGTGTTTATTAAATTGTTACTGTTTTTAATTGACGTTTTTTCTTTATCAAAAATTGGAACTAGCACAGTTCCTAAATTTTTAAGTATCTGTGATAATTCAAAAACAGTACACACTATGTCGCATTTATCTCTCTTTTACATGTCCTGTTCCTAAGAGTCATCTACCTGAAACTGTTCGCAGCTAAGTTGTTAAAAAAATTTGTACTTTGTTATCACTATACCTAAATTCACAAAGAGTGCTTCACTGACACTATCAGGCGCTTTTTTACTTCATTTTTTTATATATATATATATATATATATATATAAGAGATGAGCGGGTTCGGTTCGTCAAGATCCGAACCCCCCCGAACTTTACCTATTTTACACGGTTCCGAGGCAGCCTCGGATCTTCCCGCCTTGCTCGGTTAACCCGAACGCAGCCGAACGTCATTATCCCGCTGTCGGATTCTCGCGAGATTCGTATTCTATATAAAGAGCCGCGCGTCGCTGCCATTTTCTACTCGTGCATTGGAGATTGAACGGAGAGGACGTGGCTGCGTTCTCTCCCTGAAAAGCTCCGGAATCTGTGCTCAGTGTGCTACAAATATCTGTGCTCAGTGTGCTGCAAATATCTGTGCTCAGTGTGCTGAAAATATCTACGTTTTCTGCCTGAAAATGCTCCATATCTGTGCTCAGTGTGCTGCAAATATCTGTGCTCAGTGTGCTGCATTGTGGGGACTGGGGACAACCAGTATTATAGTAGTACAGTACAGTAGGCCATTGCTGTGTATCTTGCAGCTCTGTGTCAAGTATACTATCTCTGTGCTGCATTATTGTGAGCAGTATATAGTAGGATAGTGCAGCATTTTGGTGACCAGCAGTATACATATATAGTACAGTACAGTAGGCCATTGCTGTGTATCTTGCAGCTCTGTGTCAAGTATACTATCTCTGTGCTGCATTATTGTGACCAGTATATAGTAGGACAGTGCAGCATTTTGGTGACCAGCAGTATACATATATAGTACAGTACAGTAGGCCATTGCTGTGTATCTTGCAGCTCTGTGTCAAGTATACTATCTCTGTGCTGCATTATTGTGAGCAGTATATAGTAGGACAGTGCAGCATTTTGGTGACCAGCAGTATACATATATAGTACAGTACAGTAGGCCATTGCTGTGTATCTTGCAGCTCTGTGTCAAGTATACTATTTCTGTGCTGCATTATTGTGACCAGTATGTATACTGTACTGTGCGATGTGTGTTATACACCTGGTGATTTTATACATCCTGTAATCTGTACTGAGCGATGTGTGAGATACACCTGGGGATTATACACCCTATATTATTATTATTATCCTTTATTTATATGGCGCCACAAGGGTTCCGCAGTGCCCAATTACAGAGTACATAAATAATCAAACAGGAAAACAGCAACTTACAGTTGATGACAGTATAGGATAAGTACAGTGTAAATAAACATAGTTACATCAGCAGATGACACTGGAATAAGTATCAGGTGGCAGAAGACTGCTGGATGTGGTACAGTTGAAGATTATTAAAGTAAGACAAAGGATAAGCACATGAGGGAAGAGGCCCTGCTCGTGAGAGCTTACAATCTAAAGGGGAGGGGTAGACAGACATGGGTGACACAGATGGGGTACATAGAGAATGTGGAACAGAGGGTTAGGATGAGATTTGGCTGGGTTTGGTGAAGAAGTGGACCCCCAGAAGGCACAAGTCAGTACTTAACATTGCAACATTTTACTGGGCTATGCAGGAGAAAATTAAAAATAGGGAGAGAAAAAAAGAATCGATAACTTCTACCACTTTCAAAAAGGTCAATGGAAGCTGAAATAATGGACAACTACCTCATGAAAGCCAGATACAGTATACCAAACAGTACTTAGCAGAGTTAGGAATGAGTGCTTATGAAATACAGTAACATTTTGTCATAATATTTCAGAAACTGCATGGCTAGTCTCTTGCACTCTTTTGCTCTAATACACCACCTGCTTTAGGATTTATTTTCAAAAACATTATGTCTCCATAATCCCAAAAACGTCAGTCTTCTTGGAAAGTGGTTTCTTTCTTTGTAAGGGAAAGAGAACAAACGTTCTCAAACAACGGTTTCTCAATTTCTTTTTCCTCTGGGAAGGGATTGTGGATTCGCAGGAATATCTGAGCATTTCTGTAATCAGAAAGCAGCGACTTTCTACAAATGTTTACGAATAATTCCAGTGATTTTGTCATTTTCTTCCAGTGATTTGGACCAATAATACCATTGATTAGAACGAATAATTCCTGTGATTTTGTCATTTTCTTCCAGTGATTTGGACCAATAATACCATTGAATAGAACGAATAATTCCTGTGATTTTGTCATTTTCTTCCAGTGATTTGGACCAATAATACCATTGATTAGAACAAATAATTCCTGTGATATTGAGGTGTTTGTGTTATGATTCCAGCACTCCGGTCCGAGGAGATCTTATGGCAAGGACCGGAGCACTGGAACGGAATGCTGGGGAAGGGAGCAGGACAGGAAAATAGCCCCTGGCGCCCTAACTCTGTTGTCTCACCCGTGTTGTCAGAAATCCCCTGCAAGACTATGGTTTCTCGAGCCCTTGGCAGCCGCGTTTGAAGGGCGGATTATATCTGCCCAACTTCGATGCCCCCCGGTCTTAATGAGAGACAAAGGGAAACCCGAGACAGGGTGATAACAAGAGGCCCTCTAACTAAACAACCAGGCCAGGGGCTAAGCAAACTCAAAACTATAATATGTGCGGAGAAACCGCCAGGGAAAAGGACAACCAAAATATCCACTTGTCCAATTCTCCTACCCGGCACCGCCGAGTACCAGAGAGGACTTGTGGAAGCGGAACCCTCCGCAAATGCTCCAAACACAAAATATAAAAGGTAAAGCGGCTGAGCCGCAACACACGGCAGAGCCGCAACTCACGAACACCACTGGATATAAAACGGTGATCAGTCAGGACTCCAGGGAACCAAACGACCTCTTGGGATGAGATGACAACTCCCGAATACCGGACTTCTGAGGACTGGAATGACCGGATACAGCAGGACTGGAAACAGACTCTCAGCAAACAAAGGCAGCATGCAGGAAGCTATTACCGGCGTCTGTGAGAAGCCCTGGGAGTGTATTTAACAAGGAGTCCTCCAATCAGCTGCTAAAGGCTGATTAGAATAAATGCCGTACAGCTGCCTTGCTGCACGGCCAGAGAGCAGGTGAATATCTTAATTTCCTAAAGCCTAGCAACGGGGAACGCGGTCCGCCAGTGGCGTCCCCGTTGCTAGGGTTCGTGCGGCTCAGCGCGCCCGGCGTCTAGCGTTGCTAGGGAGCCGGCGGCTGTACGCGCACGGCGTCTCTAGTTGCTAGGCGCCGGGCCGCGCAGACAAGCGGACCCCGGCGCCTAACAGTACCCCCCCCTTGAGGAGGGGTCAAGGAACCCCTAAAGCCAGGTTTCTGAGGAAATTCCCGAAAAAATGCCCTCTTGAGCATCGGGGCATGAAGATCCTTATCCAGGACCCAAGACCTTTCCTCCGGACCATAGCCTTTCCAGTGAACTAGAAAATACAGCCGACCCCGGGACAATTTGGAATCGAGAACCTTCTCTACCAAGAACTCCTGTTGTCCCTGTACATCCACTGGAGATCTACCCTGAGAGATCTTCCAAGGAAATCTACTGGAAGAAACGTATTGTTTCAACAGGGAACAATGAAACGTATTTCCAATCCTGAGAGATCTTGGGAAACGTAACCGAAAGGCAACTGGGTTGACTCTTTTAATAATAAGAAATGGCCCAATAAATTTGGGTCCCAGTCTAGCCGAGGATTGTCGAAGCCTGATGTTGCGAGTCGACAACCACACCCTATCTCCCACCTTAAAAGTGCAAGGACGTCGGAGCCTGTCAGAAAATTTCTTCTCTCGAAAGGCCGCTTTTCTGAGAGCAAGGTGCACCTTTTTCCAAATGGCTCTGAGATGGGAGGTTAAGGTTAGCGAGGAGACTGAGGAATGATGAAAAAAAGAATTAGCTCTGGGGTGAAAACCAAAAACTGAAAAGAATGGAGACTCTTTAGTGGAGGAATGACAAGAATTATTGTAAGCAAATTCAGCCAACGGAAGAAACTCGGACCAATCATTCTGGAGTTTGGCTGAATACAAGCGCAAATATTGTTTCAATGATTGGTTAACTCGTTCGGTTTGCCCGTTGGATTGTGGGTGGTAACCGGATGTTAACGACAATTTCATCTTCAATGAGGCACAAAAACATTTCCAGAATTGTGCGATGAATTGTGGACCCCGATCAGAAACAATATCAGTAGGCAACCCATGAAGCCTGAATACATGGCGGAGAAACAAAACTGCCAACCCTTGGGCAGAAGGCAATCGGGGAAGAGCAATAAAATAAGCCATTTTACTAAAACGGTCCACTACCACCCATATGACTCGGAATCCGGCTGAAAGGGGAAGGTCAACCACAAAATCCATGGAAATATGAGACCACGGCCTGAGAGGAACATTTAAGGGCATAAGTTGCCCGATGGGCAAGGAACGGGGAACCTTATGCTGTGCACAAACCTGACATGAATAAACAAATTCCTTGACGTCTTTAGAAAGACCAGGCCACCATACTGAGCGAGAGACTAACTCCAATGTCTTAGAGACTCCTGGATGCCCTGAAACTTTGTTATCATGGAATTCCGTTAAAACAGTAGCTCTCAAAAACTCAGGGACGTAAAGACGACCAGCAGGAGTAATTCTAGGAGCTTGGTGTTGAAGCTGTTTTAACTGGGTAAATAAATCTTGTGTGAGGCCCGCCCAGATGACCGAAGATGGAAGTATGGGGGTAACAGGATTGTTATTGTGAACCGGAAGAAAGCTACGTGACAGGGCATCAGCCTTAGTATTCTTGGAACCAGGCCTGAAAGTGATTATAAATTTGAAACGCGTAAAAAATAATGCCCAACGTGCCTGCCGGGCATTAAGCCGCTTAGCCGATTCAATGTATTGCAGGTTCTTATGGTCAGTCAATACCGAAATAGTATGTTTTGCTCCCTCCAGCCAATGCCTCCACTCCTCGAAAGCCCACTTTACCGCCAGTAACTCCCGATTACCAACGTCATAGTTGGATTCAGCGGAGGAGAATTTCCTGGACATAAAGGCACAAGGATGTAACTCCAGAGACTCCGGATCCTTTTGAGAAAGGATAGCCCCCACTCCAACCTCCGAGGTATCAACCTCCACCACAAAGGGCAATTCCGGATTAGGATGTCTGAGGACTGGAGCCGAGACAAAGGCTTGTTTCAAGGCCCGGAAGGACAACTCAGCTTCACGCGACCAGTTGGTAGGATCCGCTCCTTTCTTTGTCAGAGCTACAATGGGAGCAACCAGGTCAGAAAAAGAATGAATGAACCTCCTATAATAATTCGCAAACCCTAAAAAGCGCTGAATTGCTTTTAAATTGGTGGGTTGCGCCCAACTAAGGATGGCCTGGAGTTTCTTTGGTTCCATGGAAAATCCCTGAGGGGAAATTATGTACCCTAAAAAAGATACTTCCGTGACATGAAACTCACACTTCTCCAGCTTGGCATATAAATGATTCTCGCGTAACTTTTGAAGAACCAGACGCACCCGGGTAACATGTTGTTCCATTGATTCAGAAAAAATCAGGATGTCGTCTAAGTAAACGACCACGAATTTCCCTAGGAAGTCACGGAGCACATCGTTAATGAGGTCTTGAAAAACTGGCGGAGCATTGGACAGGCCGAACGGCATCACCAGGTATTCGTAGTGACCCGACTGAGTACTGAAGGCCGTTTTCCACTCATCTCCAGATTTAATTCGGATGAGGTTGTACGCTCCTCTAAGGTCAATTTTAGAAAAAATCACAGCAGAACGTAACTGATCAAAGAGTACAGAAATCAACGGCAAAGGATAGGTGTTTTTAACTGAGATCTTATTCAGGGTTCTAAAATCAATGCAAGGTCTAAGCGAGCGATCCTTTTTCTCCACAAAGAAGAAGCCTGCACTTAAAGGAGATTTTGATGGTCTAATAAATCCTTTCTCAAGGCTCTACTTTACATAATCATTCATAGCCGCAGTTTCTGGCCCGGATAATGCATATAATCTTCCCTTTGGCAATGCGGCACCAGGAATTAACTCAATAGCACAATCATAAGGCCGATGGGGAGGCAGAATGTCCGCATTGCCTTTGGAGAAAACATCAGCAAACTCCTGGTATTCCACCGGAATGAGTTCTGGAATGATAGCTGCTACTCTGACTGGAAACGTGATACATTCCTTATCACAAAAAGTACCCCATTGTGAAATCTCCCCCGACCGCCAATCAATGGTGGGATTATGAAAGGCCAGCCAAGGGTGACCCAGAACAACTGGAACTGCTGGGCAATGTGTAAGAAAGAACTCGATTTTCTCTGAATGTAGAGCTCCTACTGTAAGTAGTACAGGGGGTGTATGGAGAGAAATAATCCCATTAGACAGCGGACTCCCATCTAAGCCATGCATGGTGACACACCTACCCAAAGGTAACTGAGGAATGCCTAAGGCCTTAACCCAAGTTAAATCCATAAAGTTTCCTGCAGCTCCACTGTCAACAAAAGCCGACACCAAAGAACTGAGGCTGCCAAAGGAAACTTTAACTGGGACTAAAAGGGAGTTATTCGAGGAGATAAGCTGCAGACCTAGGTGAACCCCCTCACAATTCACCTGGTCAAAGCGTTTCCCGACTTGTTCGGACAATTACGAGCAAAATGTCCCTTACCCCCACAGTACAGACAAAGACCAGAATTTTGCCTTCTGGCTCTTTCTTCAGGAGACAGCCGGGAGAGACCCATCTGCATGGGCTCCTCTACGTCTTCAGGAATGGAATATACACACGGACTTGACCTTACAGGTGCTCCTTTTTCAGCCCTCCGCTCTCTGAGACAACGATCAATCTTAATAGAAAGCTCCGTGAGTTTATCGAGAGTCTCAGGAGCGGGGTACTGAAGGAGACTGTCTTTTATAGACTCTGATAAGCCGAGGCGAAACTGACTGCGCAGGGCTGGGTCATTCCAGCCACAGTCGTTCGACCAACGGCGAAACTCCATACAATAAACCTCCGCAGGATTTCTACCCTGTCTGAGAGCGCGCAACTGACTTTCAGCGGATGCCTCTCTATCAGGGTCATCATACAAGAGCCCTAAAGACTCAAAAAAAGCGTCAACTGACAACAATGCCGGATCCTCTGCTCTTAAACCAAATGCCCAGGTCTGAGGATCCCCCAGGAGCAAAGAAATAATAATCCCGACCCGCTGAGATTCAGTACCCGAGGAAGTCGGTCTTAAACGAAAATAAAGCATACAGGATTCTTTAAAATTAAAAAACTCTTTTCTATCACCAGAAAAACGGTCAGGCAAATGCATCTTTGGTTCAGGGACTACCCTTGGGGAAGCTCGCAAAAGATCTTCCTGCGACTTCACCCGAAGAGAAAGATCCTGAACCATCTGAGTAAGTTCTTGAATCTGGCTGACTAAGAGCTGACCAGGATTTGGCCCTAAACCTGTTGGATTCATGAGGCCGATAAACTCTCACAAAACTGAATGAGAAAAAATTAAACCCCGTTTAATTTTAAGTTTTGGTATGGCCGGTAATAATGTTATGATTCCAGCACTCTGGTCCGAGGAGATCTTATGGCAAGGACCGGAGCACTGGAACGGAATGCTGGGGAAGGGAGCAGGACAGGAAAATAGCCCCTGGCGCCCTAACTCTGTTGTCTCACCCGTGTTGTCAGAAATCCCCTGCGAGACTATGGTTTCTCGAGCCCTTGGCAGCCGCGTTTGAAGGGCGGATTATGTCTGCCCAACTTCGATGCCCCCCGGTCTTAATGAGAGACAAAGGGAAACCCGAGACAGGGTGATAACAAGAGGCCCTCTAACTAAACAACCAGGCCAGGGGCTAAGCAAACTCAAAACTATAATATGTGCGGAGAAACCGCCAGGGAAAAGGACAACCAAAATATCCACTTGTCCAATTCTCCTACCCGCCACCGCCGAGTACCAGAGAGGACTTGTGGAAGCGGAACCCTCCGCAAATGCTCCAAACACAAAATATAAAAGGTAAAGCGGCTGAGCCGCAACACACGGCAGAGCCGCAACTCACGAACACCACTGGATATAAAACGGTGATCAGTCAGGACTCCAGGGAACCAAACGACCTCTTGGGATGAGATGACAACTCCCGAATACCGGACTTCTGAGGACTGGAATGACCGGATACAGCAGGACTGGAAACAGACTCTCAGCAAACAAAGGCAGCATGCAGGAAGCTATTACCGGCGTCTGTGAGAAGCCCTGGGAGTGTATTTAACAAGGAGTCCTCCAATCAGCTGCTAAAGGCTGATTAGAATAAATGCCGTGCAGCTGCCTTGCTGCACTGCCAGAGAGCAGGTGAATATCTTAATTTCCTAAAGCCTAGCAACGGGGAACGCGGTCCGCCAGTGGCGTCCCCGTTGCTAGGGTCCGTGCGGCTCAGCGCGCCCGGCGTCTAGCGTTGCTAGGGAGCCGGCGGCTGTACGCGCACGGTGTCTCCAGTTGCTAGGCGCCGGGCCGCGCAGACAAGCGGACCCCGGCGCCTAACAGTTTGTGTCGCTTAGCTTAGCCGTCCAGTGGCCACAGTGCAACTTTTTTTCTCTTTTCTTTGCATCATGTGCTGTTTGGGGCCAATTTTTTTAAGTGCCATCCTGTCTGACACTGCAGTGCCACTCCTAGATGGGCCAGGTGTTTGTGTCGGCCACTTGGGTCGCTAAGCTTAGCCATCCAGCGACCTTGGTGCACCTCTTTTTTTCTTTGCATCATTTGCTGTTTGGGGACTATTCTTTTAAGGGCCATCCTGTCTGACACTGCAGTGCCACTCCTAGATGGGCCAGGTGTTTGTGCCGGCCACTTGGGTCGCTTAGCTTAGCCATCCAGCGACCTTGGTGCTCCTCTTTTTTTCTTTGCATCATGTGCTGTTTGGGGACTATTTTTTTAAGTGCCATCCTGTCTGACACTGCATTGCCACTCATAGATGGGCCAGGTGTTTGTGCCGGCCACTTGGATCACTTAGCTTAGTCATCCAGCAACCTCGGTGCAAATTTTAGGACTAAAAATAATATTGTGAGGTGTGAGGTGTTTAGAATAGACTGGAAATTAGTGGAAATCATGGTTATTGAGGTTAATAATACTATGGGATCAAAATGACCCCCAAATTCTATGATTTAAGCTGTTTTTGAGGGGTTTTTGAAAAAAAAACACCCAAATCCAAAACACACCCGAATCCGACAAAAAAAATTTCAGGGAGGTTTTGCTAAAATGCGTCCGAATCCAAAACACAGCCGCGGAACTGAATCCAAAACCAAAACACAAAACCAGAAAGCGCCCAAAAGTGTTTTAAGTTATAAATAAAAAGGTGAAAAGCAGGTATATGAGGTGATAAATTTGTCTGGATCAATTATCTGGTCTAAGTAGACATTGATCTGTCAACCATCATTTGGAATTCAGTACATGAAAATAAAGAAACAGCAAAACATAGTGTGTACCATTCATAGACAAATCATATAACACTGAATTCAAACTGCATTTTTAGGAAACTAGCATATTCCCATTTAGAATCAATTAGCAGCCTCAGCAGTGGATAAGTTTTAAAAAAGACATAAATTTAATAAAATAACATAAGAATGGCTGAATAACACACGTACAAGAGTTAAAAACATATAGCGCTTATCTGTCCATATAGGAGGTATCAGCAAAGCGTCCCATATAGAAGGTATCAGCAAAGTGTCCCAATGCGTTTCGTCCGTCAGTGTCTGGACTTCATCAAGGGGATAACCACAATGAGTCTGTAGACTCCATTTATACCGGAGAGAGGTCATTTCAGTGTCCATTGATTATGACCTCACTTCCTGTGCTCCTGAATTATTGTGTATTAAGCTTAAACTTATAGATCATACAGTGATAAACCTTATCCAGTGATAGTGGAAAACTATCCAACTATTAAGTGAAGAGAGTAGAATAAGAGTAACTTATTCGCGCATGTGAACGGCGGTGGAACGCATATTGGAACGCACCACTGTTAGTGACCGCGGTAGAATGCACCGCCATTTTGGAAATATCACGGCCGCCGTAAATAGAGATGTGAGCGGCGGATTAAGCTACAAATACTTAAGGAGTGTATTTGAGAACTGTGTTGTAGCTACACAAAAGTTGGAATTAAAAGAAAAAGCAAAGGAACCGTGTTAGATGCGTAAATAGTGGTGGAATGCACCGCCATTTAGATGACGTCACTTCCGCTGTAAACCATGAAGTGACTGATCCGAATCGAGTAGTGCAATAAGATGATCTATAGAGCAGTGAACCTTTAAAAAAGAGAAATATAGTGAAGTGTAGTGATATTTTAGCCTAATTAGAGTGATGATAAAAGTATTTTGAAGTCTAATATATGTGGTGCGCGGTGAGACGCACCGCCATTTTAGAAGGCTGCAGTGGAACACAAATAGTGCCTATGTTATAAAGGGTGAAATATATTATTCACATATATGCTAAAAGGCATTTGTACATTTTATCTTGTCCATAAAAAGGAGGATGATAGTAGATCCGAGAACCAGACATCAGTTCGGTTTATTTAGTATAGATGTGTCCATGGTCTTTTATAGGGCAATTTCTTTAAAATTATGTTTTCTTTATTGAAGATGTCCGGATCATTTATGCTGAAAAATATATATATTGGCAAATTGGTGGTACCCAGTCGAGACATGGTAAATGTATATAAATAATTGTAACGGTGATCTACTCAAATAATATTATATATATATAGGATGAGAAGTATGTATAAAATATACATCTAACAAAAAAAAAAGAAAGAGGAAAGAAGAAATAGTGGATGTGGTGATTAGGTGATAATTCAAAGAAAGGGGGCAATTTCGAAAACTTCATTAAGTCCCAGGGGCGATAGAGTTTTTAATTCATAAATCAAAACATTTCTCTTTTTGATAATTTGTTGAGGATATCTCCACCTCGTTCACCTAATTTTACCAATTCTATTGCCTTGAAAGATATATCTTCCGGGTTGGATCTGTGTTTTTCTAGAAAATGTTTAGATACTGTGTGGTTCTCAACTTTATTTTTGGATACACAGTTTAAGAGTTCTCTTAATTTTTCCAACGTGCTTAAATCCACAAGTACATTCCAGTAGGTAGATTACCATGGTAGAGTTACAGTTTAGAAAGTCCTTAATAAGATATTCCTTTGTGTTGTTGTGATTAGAGAATTTCTTTCTATTGGGGTGAATACATTTGCAAATATTGCAGTTTCCACATTTGAAACATCCTTTGCATTTTATGACGGTGGTTGTGGTATTACTAGGCAGGTGGCTCGGTGCCAAGATGTCCTTTGGATTACTTGTTTTTCTGAAGACAATATCGGGTTTGGAGGGGAGAATTTCTTTAAGTATAGGGTCTAGAAGCAGAATATCCCAATGTTTATTGATAGATTGTCTGATGATGGACTCCTGGTTACTGAAAGTAGTAATGAATGGAATAAAATTTTCAGACCTTTTCTGTGTTGTTTTGATAAAGAGTTCCTGTCTTCTTGTGTTGGCTGTTTTTACTAGTGCCTTGTTAATGACCTGCTGAGGATATTCTCTTTCCTTGAATCTGTCAGCATATGTTTTCAATTGATTTTCGCAGTCTTGTTCGTTACTACAATTGCGCTTAATGCGATAGAACTGAGAGTAAGGAATATTTGTTTTCCAGTTCTTTGCATGACAGCTTTTAAAATGAAGGTAGCTGTTGGTATCTACCTTTTTTTTTTTTTTTTTTTTTAATCAATAGTTTTTATTTATTTTTTAAACAGTAACATACCCAGCCGGGCACGGCAGCACACATACGCTCCAATATAAGTATGAGTTGACTGAACAAAATATCAAGCAGAAATATTACGATGCATTAACAGTGCAACAATGTTTACAATGTCATTATCATGTACCGCCGAATCCGGCCGAAAACAAATATAGAACTAAAATCTAACAGATAGAGAAAAAAGGTAGAGTAGAACAAGGAGAGAGAAAACACATTGAGACACATAGGGGATAACAAAGACACGGGTTTAGTTCCACTGATGAGAACGTTCCCAACACATCTGATCAAATATCGATCTTAATTAACAATGAAATATATCTAAATATAGCAGTAATACTCAGGCATCCGCTGATTGTGGGGAGTGTAACTGCGACCAGTTTATAGGGTTAGCAACAACCATAGGAAGCCCTGTCCGTTCCCGAAATATTTTCCACTTCAGCCAGTAATTCAGTACTGAGGATGGTGAGATCATATCGTAACCCCCCGACGTTTCAAATAAATAGTGTTTATGTGTCCTGTTAACAATGGCGTGGAGCGTGGGTACATTTGGTGTTTTCCAAAGCTGTCCAATTGCGGCCTTTGTAGATATGAGAATATGGCCAGCAATATATCTATCACAGCGCATAAGGTCGGGTGAGGAATAATGGAATAGGGCGAACATAGGGGTCATAGGGGCCTCAACCCCCAACACTTCTCGGAGAAGAGAGAACACTTCAGTCCACAGCGACCCCAAAACAGGGCATTCCCAGAAAACATGTAGGATATTTCCCACGTGGCCGCAATTCCTCCAGAATAATCGGGAAACCGAAGGCCAAATGGTATGAAGTCGCTGTGGAGTAAAGTACGCCCTTTGGCACAGTTTGAAGTACATCTCAGAGTGCTGCAGGCATCTCGATATCCCAAAGCACCTCGAGGAGATGGAGTCCCACTCCTCCTCCCGCAGATCAATGGAGAGATCCCTCTCCCACTTCAGCTGTGAAGGAAACTTACCCCTTTTAGTGAGGAGGGTTATATACTGGTACCATTTTGATATTCCACCCCTATGGTCCGGAGAAGACAGCCGGAGGCGGAGGGAGGCCGGAAGGGGGACGGGTGCCCCCCCATCTTTCCCACAGGACTGCAGCCAGTGTCTAACCTGCAAGTATTTGAAGAAGTCCTGCCTCGGGATACCCGAATTACTTAATAACTTAGAAAAGGGCACCAACCCTCCCTCCGAGTATAGGTCTCCTAAATGCACAACCCCAGCACGGATCCAATTGTCCAATCCTAGGTTGGGTATGAGATTAGCAATAGTCTTAATAGTCAGCCGCAGGCAATACAATTTTCGGATCAGACGCAGCAACATTATGCCAGAGCTTCAGGGTACATCTAACCGATTCCCCCGGGCCTAGTGGCTTAGGAACACTTTGAGCAGGCAGCAGAAACAAATCTCTCAAGTCAATCGAACCCAAAAAGGACCTTTCTATAAGGACCCATGGTTTGGGGCTGTGCAAGTTGAACCAATCTCGAGCCTGGCTGAGAAGGCACGCGGAGTGGTACGCTTCCAGGTTAGGGTATGCCACCCCCCCGACCATTTTAGGCAACATCACGACCTGTCTAGCTATGCGGGGCCTCGCCCCCTTCCATATATACTGCGAAATAATCATATTAGCTTTCACCAGGAGAGGTCTGGGGAAGTTGCGAGGTATAGCTCAGAACAAATAAAGAAGTTTAGGGAGTAGTATCATCTTGGTCGCGGAGATTCTTCCTAGCCAAGATATTTCATGGAGGGACCATTCTTTTATTAATTTTCCAAAGGCGCTAAGAAGAGGTACATAATTACAGTCATACAGGTCTCTGTCTAGGGAGAGGTGAATACCCAAGTACTTAATGGATCTGACCTGCCAAGCATAACGGTATAGATCTTTAAGTCGGGTCACCGTACGTGGTGGTATGTGAAGCGGTAGGGCCTCCGTCTTGGTCGTGTTCAACTTATAATATGAAATATTAGAATATCGGTTCAGCACGTCATGGAGCGCAGCCAATGAGGTATCAGGGCGGGTTAAGCAGAGCAAGATGTCATCAGCAAATAAACTGATCTTGTGGGTTAAACCCCCAATTTCTGGGCCAGTAATCATTGATTCAGTCCTAATTCTCTCAGCTAGTGGCTCAATAGCTAAAGCGAATATAAGGGGTGACAGGGGACAGCCCTGTTTGGTTCCATTGGTGATATTAAGAGTCCCTGACATACAACCGTTAACAAACACCCTTGCAGAGGGGGCGGAGTACAGAGCAAAAACAGAATCCAAGAACCTCCCAGCGAACCGATATTTATCTAAAACAGCTCTCAGATATCCCCAATGGAGTCTATCAAACGCCTTTTCGGCATCTAGAGAGAGAATAAGGAGGGGTGTTTTCTGCGCGTCACAGTGTTCGAGAATGTTAAACACCCTCCGGGTGTTGTCCGGAGCCTGTCTGCCCGGGACAAAGCCCACCTGGTCAGCCGCTATGAGAGAAGGGAGTAGAGGGGAAAGACGGTTGGCAATTAATTTTGCAAAGAGCTTAACGTCCGTGTTCAACAAGGCTATAGGTCGGTAATTTTGTACTGCTGTGGGGGGTTTGCCAGGTTTTGGAATGGCAACTATCTGTGCCTCCAGCATTTCTTTGGGAAACTTTCCCACGTCCGATGCCTCGTTGAAAACAGACAACAGTAGGGGAGCCAATTCATTCTTATATACTTTATAGAAATTGGGGGGGAAGCCATCAGGGCCTGGGGCTTTGTCCTTCGGGAGACCAGAGACAGCTGTGTCTAGTTCTTCTAATGTCCAGGGGGCGCTTAGGGACAGGCTAGTCGCGGAGTCTACCGTTGGGAGGGAAATTTCTTTCAAGAATGACTGAATATCAACCTCTCTGGGTTGGGGGGTGGACGGGTCAGACCTTAAGTCATATAACTGGGAGTAATACTCTGCAAAGGTGTTTGCTATAGCATAGGGGTCAGATACTCTAGATCCCGACGCAGAACAGACATAGTGTATCCTGGCTCTAGCTCGTTTAGACTGTAGCTTCCGAGCCAAAAGGCGTCCCGCTTTATTACCTAGTGCATAGAACCTCTGATTTAATCTAGTAATATTGCGCTGCACCTCCCTAAGTGAGAAAATGTTCACTTTTCCCGGGCGGCTAATAAAAGCTTATGGGTAGTCTTATTGAGCGGGTTCGCTTTATGTAATGATTCCAGTCTGGCAACCTCCTTATCAGCAGACAGGCGTTCCGCCTGTTGGGTGCGTTTAAGTCTGGCAGCAGTCTGGATGGCTATGCCTGGAATCACCGCTTTAAAAGAGCACCAGTTGTTAAAGGTCGAAGTATCTTCTGATTTATTTGTGTCAAGATAAATTTGTATAGATTGTCTTATAGTGCTAAGGGCATCAGGATTATTGAGCAGGAACCTCCCCAGTCTCCAAGGCCCTGGGGGGATCCCACCAGTCTCCAATTCCCATACTACCAGTACCGGGGAATGATCAGACCAGGTCATTGGCAATATTTTGATTTCCCTGATAGCCGTCAGAGTCTCTTTGTTTGTCAGAGCAAGGTCTATCCTGGAGTATGTGCTGTGTACATGTGAGTAGAAGGAATAATCCCTCTCTGTGGGATGCTTAGTCCTCCATGCATCATATAGGTCGAATTCCCCAAGTAACTGGCGGAGGCTAGGCCTCCCGTCCCGAGCATTTCGACCTCCCAACCGAATAACTCCAGTAGAACTAGATCTGTCTAATAGGGGGTCGACCACTAGGTTGAAATCCCCCAAAATCATAACCGACCCCTTAGTATGTTTCTGTATCAGAGCACAAAGTTTCCTGCAGAAAGTGAGCTGACCAGTATTAGGGGCATAGCATGATACTAGAGTGACCATAATGTTCTCCAGTAACCCTATCAAAATGAGATATCGACCTTCAGGATCCGCTATTTGGGACTCTAAGGTGAAAGTGCAATTCGAAGAAAAAAGTATCACCACTCCAGCCTTTTTTGTAGGGCCATTGGCCATATAGCAAGTAGGGAAACGGTTATCTTGAAATCTAGGGGGATCTAATTTTTTGAAGTGGGTTTCTTGAACCGCAACTACATTTGCCTTCATTTTATAGAAGGAGGACAGCGCTAGTTTACGTTTCTGTGGGGAATTTAATCCCTTAACATTAAGTGAGACTAACCTGACCATGACAGAGCAGTACAGGAGCCATCAACCGCTGAGTCCATCGTCTAGGAACACAACCCTGGGGAAGACAAGACACATAGGGGAAACAGACTGGGGTAGACAAAAGAGAATTATGAGAAAAAGAAAGGAAACAGACCCCATAAAGATATGGGGCCGCAGTAAGGCGCCAAAACATCCAGCGCCCCACCCAATGGAATAGAGAGGTTGGTGGCCAACCTCCCCGCAACCTAACAGACGACGATTGTATATCTCGGTGTAAATACACCCACACGGCCTATCATTCCCATAGCCTTAGGGTTTAGTGCCACAAAGATATACAACGCTAGTCAATTATATAAGAACTGTGACAATGAGAATATCAAGCTGAAAATTAGTAGGAAAAAGGCAGCAAATTAATTCTGTACTGCTCATACATTAATGTCTACTATAATGCAGTGAGTGGCAAACAGAGTATAACTATTTCTGTGGCATTAGCCGGCTTAAATCTCTCTCGTAACCATCTCTGCAGTTGACTGCCAAGGCCCGGGACTTCAATCCAGGTAAAGGCACCCATGGCAAGTGAGTGTGATCAGTGTACCATTACTTCTCAACCGTCGACCAGTCCTGCTGAAGTCGATGGTCAGGAGAACTGGGCCCGGGGTCTCCCCCCAGGTTCCATTTACGAAGGAGCTTCAGGCCCTCGTCAGCTGACGATACGGCTATGGTAGAACCGTCTCTGGAGATCAACAGGCGAGTGGGGAAGCCCCATCTATAAAGGATACCAGACTTCCGAAGAATAGTAGCAACCGGTTGGAAGGAGCGTCTTTTATTGAGAGTGTACTGCGACAAGTCCCCATATAGTTGAAGTTTTCCCAAGGCTTCTGCCGTATCGGAGGATGGTCGAGCCGCCTTAAGCAAGGATTCTTTTATATGGTAGAAGTGTACCCTCATCAGAACATCTTTAGACGATCCTTCGGGGGCACCTCGGGCCTTAGGGATTCGATGTACTCGATCCAACAAAAGATCTGAGGAGCTGGCAGTAGGCAACAGTTTTTTGAAGATCTCCATAGTGTAATCGTGGAGACTACTGTTAGAGATCGAGTCGGGGACCCCTCTGAGTTTCAGATTGTTCCTACGCGAGCGATCTTCCAAGTCCGCTACTTTATCACGCAAGAAATTCACTTCACCCTCCAGGGTATCATGAGAGTCTATCAATGAATTGTGTGAACCGACTACCTCGCCCATCTTAGTTTCCAATTGGTTTGTTCTCTCACCCAGGTCATCGATGGAGCTCTGGCAGGATTTCAGCATGGCTCTAAACTCAGATGTCACGTCATCCTTAAATTGATGTAGCAAAAGCTTCATACTGCCGATTGTTAAAGCTTCACCGTCTTCAAGACGCATTGCAGGAGATGCGTCGCTGGAAGGAGGCTCAGAGGGTAAAAGAGAGGACCGCTTGGACTGAGGAGAGGGGCCCACCCCAGGGGTTTCAGCTTCTGGGGGTTTGTTACGGAAAGAGGAGGGTTTGAAAAAGGCGACTTGATTGACCGTTTTGGAGGCTTTATTCTTCTTCGGAGCCATAGCTTCTGTTTTCACGGAGATTGGACGGATGCGGTATTAGGGTAGCCCAGGTGTCTTCAATCTATCAGTATAGCAACCCGGTGTAGGTATGTATTAGCTAAAATGGTTGCGGGGAGGTATTAGGAGGACATTGTAGCGAGAAAATCACATCTCAGTGCCGCACGGGCAGGGTGAGTGCACCAGATCGAGTAGCGATGTACGCCCCAGTCCGGGAGATATCAGTCGTAAAGATCAGCTCCTTTTCAGGTGTGCAGATATGTACTGTACTACGGAGCCAACCCCAAGAGCGCGGCTACCAGCGGCCCAGTCAGCAGATGCACCTCAACAGACCGTTTAGTACTCTTGGTCGATGTTTATAACACGTCTTCAGACACAGGTCCCAGGGCGGTACTGCTAGTATGGCTGTATTATGGCCCCCCCGACTTCCCACTTATAGCCCCCTATTGCGGTCGTCCGCCGATGGTGAGTGCGGGCTGCGGTTAGGAGGGTCAGGCCAGTGAGGCAGCTCACCAAATCCGGCGTCTCCAGGCCTCCTGTCCCGCACGCTGCTGCGGGGGTCCCGAGACCTAAGATGGCCGCCGCACTGGAACCGGTATCGAGAGGGGGGTCTTTTTCTCACTGCACCCCTGGCTTCAGCTCAACTGATCCCGGGCCCCAGATATATGTGGGGGCGCCCACAGAGCCGTTTGTTTTCAGATTGGTAGGAGAGAGGGGGCCCCGGTCGGGCCGGCGGTCTTCAACCGCAACGGCCGAGGTATACAAGGAGGGAGAGGTACAGCCACCCCCTTGGGGTCCAGGCTTCAAGTCGCTCACCTCCGCGGGCCTCCGGACATCTCCTCCGGGTCACCGCCGCCTCTCCTCCCGTCTTCCGTCTTCCAAGATGGCTGCCGCGCTTACTCCGGAGCCTGCGTCTCAGCTCCCGCCGCGTCTCGGATCCCCCTCGCCAGCCAGCGAGGACCGCCCGGGAAGCTGCACTGAGTCCCAGCAAGGGGCAAGATCTGGATGTGTTCCTCCGACGTCCCGGGCCGTCTGTCCACCCGGCCTGGGGACAGTGTAAAAATTTAGGTCCCGGCTTCCGTGCAGCGAGTAGGCCGCAATCCGCGGGAGCCAGAAGACCGGCTCCCCGATTCCGCAGCTCACACTCACTGCCTGCTCCGCTGCCTTGGGGGGTCCAATAGAGCTTTGTAGGGGTGAAAAAGTTGGTGCTGATTTTAATTGATATTGATAAAACTCCCAGATCCCTGGGAGCTCACTGAAAAAGCAGCTTGCTCAGTCAGCCTCCAGGCCACGCCCCCCGGTATCTACCTTTTTGATGTGGTTACTGGTAGTAATCCGGGACTCAGATCCAGGAAGTCGACCTTTTCTTTATTAATTTCATGTGTGAACTATAAATTGTATGAATTGATTTCAAGTGATGCAAAGAATTCCTTAAATAACTGATCATCTCCTTCCCAGATGATCAGGATGTCATCTATATAACGTTTATATACAATCAGATGTTTCGAATAGGGATTGTTGCTGTAAATGCAGTCCTCTTCCCATGAGCCCATTAGCAGGTTAGCAAAACTGGGTGCAAATGTTGTACCCATGATGGTACCGCATATTTGCAAGAAAAAAGTAAGCTGGAAGATGAAATAATTGTGGCTAAGTATGAATCTCATAAAGTCACAGTTGGCATTTTTATGTAGAATGGGCATTTCTTGGTCTCTGTCTAGAAATCTTCTGCAGGCTTCTATTCCTTTCTCATGGATAATGCAGGTGTACAGACTTTGTACGTCTATGGTAATCCATGTGTAGGACTCTTTCCATTCTATATTAGAAAGAATGTTGATTATGCTGCTGGTATCCTTCAGGAATGATGGTAGTGTAGTCACATATTTTTGCAGAAAGATGTCAATATATTCTGACAGGTGGCTTGTTAGGGAATCAATCCCTGATATGATCGGTCTTCCTGGTGGTCTTGTAAGGGTCTTATGTATCTTGGGAAGGTAGTAAAAAGTCTGGATTACCGGTGTCATCATCAGGTATTGAAACTCATTCTTATTAAGGATGTTCTTATGAAAATAATGTAGAAGGATTGTTCTTAATTCTTCTAAATAGGAATTTGTTGGATCTTGTGAGATTCTCTTATATGACGATTCGTCATTCAAAAGGCGGTAGGCTTCTGTCTCGTAGGAGGACAATACCTCCTTCCTTATCCGCTTGTTTAATGATAAGGTTATGATTTTCCTGGAATTTCTTAAGGGCTTCTTTCTCTTTGTTCTTGAGATTGGATTGGGCTTGTCGTTTTACTTCAATATCACATATGTCCTTTGGCACTAATTCTTGAAATACGTTGAGGTGGTTTCCTTTTGACTCGAGTGGGTAGAATTTTGATTTTCGTTTGAGGCCTGATTTTGAAACCTCAGGTTGTTCCAGATTGTGTTCTTTTTTGGCGAAATGTCTCTTGAGGGTTAAGGACCTTGAATATTTATTTAAGTCGATGAAAGTATCGAATTTATTCATTTGTTTTGTGGGGGCGAACTTGAGACCCTTGCTTAGTAAGGAAACTTCAGAATTGTTTAAGACGTGGCTCGATAGTTTGAAAATGCCTTGTTTAGCAGAGTCTTTCATTAAAGGTAGCATCTTTTGTTTAGTCTTCCTACGCCCGCCCCTGGTTCCTCTTCTTCTGGGAGGCCTCTTTTCATCGGGGTATTTCCTTTGAAGCGTTCCCTGAAGAAAGTTTTCCTTGTAGAGAACTGAGTTTCTCTGGTTGGGTCCAGAGACAAAAAATCTGAGTCACTATTTGAGTCGAGTCTTTGTAAGGCTGAAAATCTGTTGTTTGTAGCAATCCTTGATAGTGTTGGATTCACATTCTCTGTACCTCGTTGTCCCTGTTGTTGGTCTTGGCCTGATCTGTAATTCCTCTTTTGATGTGGTGTTGTTTTCCATTGCTTCCTTTTTGGGTCTTGATATACAGGAATATGTTGATATCTTTTATTTTGGAATCTACTCCAATTGTGTATTTTATTCTGGATGTAATCTTGTTTATCTCTGAAGAATTTATTTTGTTTATTATTACTGATATCTTCTTCTATACGTTCAAGCTTTTTAGTTAATGTTAAGTCGTTTGCTTTGAATTCTTCCTTATCCATGTGTATAGTGAGTTGTTGTTCTTTTACTTGTTGATCCTCTTCATTCTTAACCAAGGTTTTCTTTTTCTCTGCAATAATGAGTTTCATTAAATTGATCGAACAACTGTGGAGAATCTCATCCCAGTTTGTTATAAATTCATGGTTTTCCAGTCCAAATGTTGGTCTTTTATTCAGTCTTAGGCCCCTAGGTATCCTATTTACAGCTATATATTGTTCTAGGCCTTTTATCTCCCACCATGCTTTAATTTCTTTAGTAAGTAGTCTTTCGGCTTCCCAAAAAAGGGAGTCTATATCGTTATCATTGGAACTATTATTCTCAGCACCCAATGTGCCTTCATTAAATATTCGATGGCAAAGGTCATTTCTTTTCTCATGACGTCGATTCTTGAACATTGTTAGTAAACCTTGTGTACCAGCTGCCGGTAAGCAATATTAGTAATGGAATGTAAAGAAGCAAAGGAACCGGCGCTGAGGTACTATTCGTGGTACTAAGCTTAAATTGACACGTATATACACCTAAAGCTAAAATATAACACTCCTCATATTTTACATGAGTGGCAGCTTGTGAAACAGAAAACTGTTAGACACATACAATAGATATAGGAAATGGAGAACACGAGCGCCCAAAAGTGTTTTAAGTTATATATGAAAAGGTGAAAAGCAAGTATATGAGGTGATAAATTTGGCTGGATCACTTATCTGGTCTAAGTAGACATTGATCTGTCAACCATCATTTGGAATTCAGTACATGAAAATAAAGAAACAGCAAAACATAGTGTGTACAATTCATAGACAAATCATATAACACTGTCTGATTTCAAACTGCATTTTTAGGGAACTAGCATATTCCCATTTAGAATCAATTAGCAGCCTCAGCAGTGGATAAATTTTAAAAAAGACATAAATTTAATAAAATAACATAAGAATGGCTGAATAACACACGTCCAAGAGTTAAAAACATATAGAGCTTATCTGTCCATATAGGAGATATCAGCAAAGCGTCCCATATAGGAAGTATCAGCAAAGTGTCCCAACGCGTTTCGTCCGTCAGTGTCTGGACTTCATCAAGGGGATAACCACAATGAGTCTGGAGGCTCCATTTATACCAGAGAGAGGTAATTTCAGTGTCCATTGATTATGACCTCAATTCCTGTGCTCCTGCATTATTGTGTATTAAGCTTAAACTTATAGATCATACAGTGATAAATCTTATCCAGTGATAGAGAGAGGAAAACTATCCAACTATTAAGTGAAGAGAGTAGAATAAGATAGAGTAGCTTATTCGCGTGTGTGAACGGCGGTGGAACGCATATTGGAACGCACCGCCGTTATGTTGCACCAGTCATCTTTGGTGAGGATTGATGTCAGGTCCTTTGAGTAATGTAGTTTTTTATGTCTGTCAGTGAGGCGTTGATGTGCTGTTGTTACAGAGCTACTGTATGAGCAGTGAGCAGTGTCTATGTGGGTGATGCCCTGCTATTGTTTACACATGTGGAGTGATAATGATGTGGCTCTGTGATGGGGCTTTGGTGTCAGTTGGAAGTAGTGCAAGCATGCAGTTATACTGGGAGGTGTGCGTTCATTAAGAAATAATGCACACTTATGTGGTCTAGTATGTCCACTCATGCTAGTGGGATTTCTATCATTATTACAGCATTTTATAAATATAACACTGTATAATACCTTTTTAGCATCACCTCCATTATTATGTAGTATTCTACGCTGCTATGATAAGTACACTGTTTTTATACCCCTGTGGGAATGCTGATATATATAGCCTCCTGACGAAGTGATTATGAAACGCGTTGAGGCGGGGCTTACCAGACGCTTCTTCTGCCACTCAAGCTACTTCTCTCTGGTCTACCCAGTGCAGGTGTCCCGACGGATTGGTTTTCTAAAACCGGCGCGGTGTGAGGTCCCAGATCCAGGTGCAGTGGGTTGCAGTCTCTGCCTTGTGGTTTTCCTTTTATGTGATACACAGCCCACAGAGTGGGCAATCAGGGTACGAGTCCATTGCCATTCATTTGACTTGTCCTGTGCTGATATGTTTTTATTAATTAAATTGCTTTGCACCATAAGCACACTCTCCTTCCTTTACCATTTTCTATCTATCTATCTATCTATCTATCTATCTATCTATCTATCTATATATATATATATATATGTATATATATATATATATATATTACTGTAAAAAAGTTTTAGGCAGATGTGGAAAAAATGATGCAAGGTAAGAATGCTTAAAAAAAAATCTATATTTGGTGTGACCACCCTTTACCTTCAAAACAGCATCAATTCTTCTAGCTACACTTGCACACAGTTTCTGAAGGAACTCAACAGGGAGGTTGCTTCAAACATCTTGGAGAACTAACTACAGATCTTCTGTGGGTGTAGACTTGCTCAAATCCAACTGTCTCTTCATGTAATTCCAGACAGACAGACTTGATAATGTTGAGATCAGGGCTGTGTGGGGGCCATATTCCAAGACTCCTTGTTCTTCTTTACGCTGAAGATAATTCTTAATGACATTGGCTGTATGTTTTGGTTCGCTGTCCTGCTGCAGAATGCATTTGGAGCCACTTAGACACTTCCCTGATGGTACTGCATTGAATGAGTACCTGCCTGTATTTCTTGTCATCGTCATTCATAGGAGATGTTGAGATCTGTTTTAGAAAATATAATACTTTATAATACCTTTTTAACATTACCTCCATTATGATGTACTATTCTGTGCTGCTATGATACAGTAAGTACACTGTTTTCATACCCCTGTGGAAATGCTGATAGATGCCTGTATTTCTTGTCATCGTCATCTTTAGGAGATGTTGAGATCTGTTTTAGAAAAACTATTGACACAGTGCTGGTACTACAAGCTCCTCAGCACTGCTGTCTGGCCTATTACTAACAACTGCAGACAAACACTATTCTGCTATCCAGGCCATACTTACCAACTGTCCATTAAGTATGGCAGTGGCCTCATAATGGGTGGATGGTACAGGGGATGGATGTACAATTGCATCATCATGGCCCCGCCCCATGCTATTCAATATCCATATTCAGCAGGAATCAAGTAATTGGCCTTCCCGGACCGCCTACTTTCAAGAATGGCTATGGGAAGGTGGCTTATGGGTGATGCGGGAGTCTGCAGGGGTGAGGGTGAGGCCTGCTCCGGTACACTTGCCTACCTTTAGAGGGAATGGAATACCAACTCCAATGAGCAAGCGCAATTCAGACCCATCCGCACAGAGGACATAATGGGAAGATTTTTCATGCTGCCAGTTGCACCCCCTTACCAAAGTAATCCCCCTCTACTCCCTGTCACCAGGCTAACCCCCCCCCCCCTCAGCAGCCCAATCCCTCCTCCTCCCCGTCACCAGGCAAACCCCCCCCCCCCCCCCCCCAACCAAACTTCCTGGTTTGCAGTCATGCACCTTAAAGCAGAGCAGGGGTTGATCCACCCTTGAGAAAGCTGTAACCCCAATACAGCGATACACGTTAGGAGCATCTACCTATTAACCCTTATACCAACTATGGCAAGTCCAAACTAACCCCTGCTCTGCTTTAAAGTGCTTGAATGCAAACCAGGAAGCTGCACAAACCCACATTCAGCAAAAACTGGACAAGTACGTTCACCGCATTGCATGAGGACTCCACCATTACTTTACGACTGACTTGCTTTTGGAGAACATCCCTCTAGTGGTGGATTGGCAGCTATAATATAAAGGGACAGTGCATATCTAGGAGCTGATCCGAGATTTCCGCAAAATAGGTCATCATAGTAACGGACTTTTTTACTGTGTATGGACGGTTGGGCAGGATTACTTATTGCAGTTTACCATATAGGTGTTTGTATATGCATACAATGTGTGTTTTTTTTCAATATTTAGATTACATTTCTTTTTTATCTATCCATGTATTATTGAATAGCTTAAATTACCAGCACTGCCAAGCTTGTCTATTGTATACCTACTGTTCTTCCCCCTGTATACCTCCCAGCTTCCTCCCATCTAGCCCCTATTCTTCTCACTGTCTCTCCCATCTTCCTCCCATCTAGACCCTGTTCTTCCTACTGTTCATCCCCCTTTTTTCCTCCCCTTTCAATAAAAAAATATTGTAATATAATAATTTAAGCACTGAGATTTTTTTGTTTCAGACACACACACACACACACACACACACACACACACACACACACACACACACACACACACACACACACACACACACACATATAAACACAGCACTGGTCACACCCCCATGCCAGTAGCCACAACCCCACAGTGCTGGTCACACCCCTTGCAGCAGCATACAGTATGCCCTTCATAAATTTCAGCTCAGGCCCATGAGGACCTTAATCTGGCATTGCCGATGTCCGATTACAAAATCCCCTTTCAGTTTCATTCTAATGAAGTCTCGTCACGATCTTGCCCGAGTGACACTGAGTAGTACAGCTATAAACACAATTTCTCTATCGTCCTAGTGGATGCTGGGGTTCCTGAAAGGACCATGGGGAACAGCGGCTCCGCAGGAGACAGGGCACAAAAAGTAAAGCCCTAGGATCAGGTGGTGTGCACTGGCTCCTCCCCCCATGACCCTCCTCCAAGCCAGTTAGATTTTGTGCCCGGCCGAGAAGGGTGCAATCTAGGTGGCTCTCCTAAAGAGCTGCTTAGGAAAGTTTAGCTTAGGTTTTTTATTTTACAGTGAGTCCTGCTGGCAACAGGATCACTGCAACGAGGGACTTAGGGGAGAAGAAGTGAACTCACCTGCGTGCAGGATGGATTGGCTTCTTGGCTACTGGACTTCAGCTCCAGAGGGACGATCACAGGTACAGCCTGGATGGTCACCGGAGCCTTGCCGCCGGCCCCCTTGCAGATGCTGAAGTAAGAAGAGGTCCAGAATCGGCGGCAGAAGACTCCTCAGTCTTCTAAAGGTAGCGCACAGCACTGCAGCTGTGCGCCATTTTCCTCTCAGCACACTTCACACGGCAGTCACTGAGGGTGCAGGGCGCTGGGAGGGGGGCGCCCTGGGAGGCAAATGAATACCTATTTTGGCTAAAAATACCTCACATATAGCCTCCGGAGGCTATATGGAGATATTTAACCCCTGCCAGAATCCGTTAAGAGCGGGAGACGAGGCCGCCGAAAAAGGGGCGGGGCCTATCTCCTCAGCACACAGCGCCATTTTCCCTCACAGAAAGGCTGGAGGGAAGGCTCCCAGGCTCTCCCCTGCACTGCACTACAGAAACAGGGTTAAAACAGAGAGGGGGGGCACTAATTTGGCGATATGCTTATATATATATATTAAGATGCTATAAGGGAAAACACTTATATAAGGTTGTCCCTATATAATTATAGCGTTTTTGGTGTGTGCTGGCAAACTCTCCCTCTGTCTCTCCAAAGGGCTAGTGGGTCCTGTCCTCTATCAGAGCATTCCCTGTGTGTGTGCTGTGTGTCGGTACGTGTGTGTCGACAGGTAGGAGGACGATGTTGGTGAGGAGGCGGAGCAATTGCCTGTAATGGTGATGTCACTCTCTAGGGAGTCGACACCGGAATGGATGGCTTATTTAGGAAATTACGTGATAATGTCAACACGCTGCAAGGTCGGTTGACGACATGAGACGGCCGACAAACAATTAGTACGGTCCAGACGTCTCAAAAACACCGTCAAGGGTTTTAAAACGCCCGTTTACTTTAGTCGGTCGACACAGACACAGACAGGGACACTGAATCCAGTGTCGACGGTGAATAAACAAACGTATTCCTTATTAGGGCCACACGTTAAAGGCAATGAAGGAGGTGTTACGTATTTCTGATACTACAAGTACCACAAAAGAGGGTATTATGTGGGATGTGAAAAAACTACCATAGTTTTTCCTGAATCAGATAAATTAAATAAAGTGTGTGATGATGCGTGGGTTCCCCCCGATAGAAAATTATGGGCGGTATACCCTTTCCCGCCAGAAGTTAGGGCGCATTGGGAAACACCCCTTAAGGTGGATAAGGCGCTCACACGCTTATCAAAACAAGTGGCGGTACCGTCTATAGATAGGGCCGTCCTCAAGGACCAGCTGACAAGGCTGGAAAATATAATAAAAAGTATATACACACATACTGGTGTTATACTGCGGCCAGCGATCGCCTCAGCCTGGATGTGCAGAGCTAGGGTGGCTTGGTCGGATTCCCTGACTAAAAATATTGATACCCTTGACAGGGACAGTATTTTATTGACTATAGAGCATTTCTATATATGCGAGATGCACAGAGGGATATTTGCACTCTGGCATCATGAATAAACGCGATGTCCATAACTGCCAGAAGATGTTATGGACACGACAGTGGTCAGGTGATGCAGATTCCAAACGGCACAGTATGGCCGTATAAAGGAAGAGGACTTGTTTGGGGTCGGTCCATCGGACCTGGTGGTCACGGCAACTGCTGGAAAATCCACCGTTTTTTACCCTAAGTCACATCTCTGCAGAAAAAGACACCGTCTTTTCAGCCTCAGTCCTCTCGTCCCTATAAGATCATATCTGCCCAGGGATAGAGGAAAGGGAAGAAGACTGCAACAGGCAGCCTATTCCCAGGAACAGAAGCGTTCCACCGCGTCTGACAAGTTCTCAGCATGGCGCTGAGACCGTACAGGACCCCTGGATCCTACAAGTAGTATCCCGGGGGTACAGATGGGAATGTCGAGACGTTTCCCCTTCGCAGGCTCCTGAAGTCTGCTTTACCAAGTCTCCCTCCGACAAGGAGGTAGTATGGAAAAAAAATTCACAAGCTGTGTTCCCAGCAGGTGACAATTAAATTACCCCTCCTACTACAGAAAAGGGGTATTATTCCACACTATATTGTGGTACTGAAGCCAGAAGGCTAGGTGAGACTTATTCTAAAAAAAAAAAAAAAAAAAAAAAATTTTTGAACACTTACAAAGGTTCAAATTAAGATGAAGTCACTCAGAGCAGTGATAACGAACCAGGAAGAAGGGGACTATATAGTGTCCCGGGACATCAGGGATGCTTACCTCTATGTCCCAAATTTGCCCTTCTCACTAAGGGTACCTCAGGTTCGTGGTGCAGAACTGTCACTATCAGTTTCAGACGCTGCCGTTTGGATTGTCCACGGCACCCCGGGGTCTTTACCAAGGTAATGGCCGAATTGATGATTCTTCTTCAAAGAAAAGGCGTCTTAATTATCCCTTACTTGGACGATCTCCTGATAGGGGCATAGTCCAGGGAACAGTTGGAGGTCGGAGTAGCACTATCTCGGATACTGCTACAATCAGCACGGGTGGATTCTAAATATTCCAAAATCGCAGCTGATCCCGACGACACGTCTGCTGTGCCTAGGGATGATTCTGGACACAGTCCAGAAAAAGGTGTTTCTCCCGGAAGAGAAAGCCAGGGAGTTATCCGAGCAAGTCAGGAACCTCCTAAAAACAGTGCATCATTGCACAAGGGTCCTGGTAAAAATGGTGGCTTCCTACGAAGCAATTCCATTCGGCAGATTTCACGTAAGAACTTTTCAGTGGGATCTGCTGGACAAATGGTCCGGATCGCATCTTCAGATGCATCAGCGGATAACCCAATATCCAAGGACAAGGGTGTCTCTCCTGTGGTGGTTATAGAGTGCTCTTCTTCTAGAGGGCCGCAGATTCGGCATTCAGGATTGGATGCTGGTAACCACGGAGCCCAGCCTGAGAGGCTGGGGAGCAGTCACACAAGGGAAAATTTCCAGGGAGTGTGATCAAGTATGGAGACTTTTCTCCACATAAATATACTGGAGCTAAGGGTAAATTTATAATGCTCTAAGCTTAGCAAGACCTCTGCTTCAAGGTCAGCCGGTATTGATCCAGTGGGAAAAACATCACGGCAGTCGCCCACGTAAACAGACAGGGCGACACAAGAAGCAGGAGGGCAATGGCAGAAACTGCAAGGACTTTTCGCTGGGCGGAAAATCATGTGATAACACTGTCAGCAGTTTTTCATCCCGGGAATGGAAACTGGGAAGCAGACTTCCTCAGCACGACCTCCACCCGGGAGAGTGGAAACTTCATTGAGAAGTTTTTTCCACATGATTGTAAACCGTTGGGAAATACCAAAGGTGGACATGATGGCGTCCCGTCTGAACAAAAAACGGGACAGGTATTGCGCCAGGTCAAGGGACCCTCAGGCAATAGATGTGGACGTTCTGGTAACACCGTGGGTGTACCAGTCGGTGTATGTGTTCCCTCCTCTGCTTCTCATACCTAAGGTGCTGAGAATTATAAGACGTAGAGGAGTAAGAACTATACTCATGGCTCCGGATTGGCCAAAAAGGACTTGGTACCCGGAACTTCAAGAGATGCTTACAGAGGTCTTATGGCCTCTGCCGCTAAGAAGGGACTTGCTTCAGCAAGTACCATGTCTGTTCCAAGACTTACCGCAGCTGCGTTTGTCGGCATGGCGATGGAAAGCCGGATCCTAAGGGAAAAAAGGCATTCCGGAAGAGGTCATTCCTACCCTGGTCAAAGCCAGAAAGGAGGTGACCGCACAACATTATCACCACGTGTGGCGAAAATTTGTTGCGTGGTGTGAGGCCAGGAAGGCCCCACAAAGAAATTTCAACTCGGTCGTTTCCTGCATTTCCTGCAAACAGGAGTGTCTATGGGCCTCAAATTGGGGTCCATTAAGGTTCAAATTCGGCCCTGTAAATTTTCTTCCAGAAAGAATTGGCTTCAGTTCCTGAAGTCCAGAAGTTTGTCAAGGGAGTATTGCATATACAAACCCCTTTTTTTTGTGCCTCCAGTGGCACTGTGGGATCTCAACGTAGTTCTGGGATTTCTCAAATCACATTGGTTTAAAACCAGTCAAATATGTGGATTTGCAGCATCTCACATAAAAAGTGACCATGCTCTTGGCCCTGGCCTGGACCAGGCGAGTGTCAAATTGGTGTTTTTTTCTCAAAAAAGCCCATATCTGTTGTCCATTTGGACAGGGCAGAGCTGCGGACTCGTCCCCAGTTCTCTCCCTAAGGTGGTGTCAGTGTTTCACCTGAACCAGCTTATTGTGGTGCCTTGCCCCTACTAGGGACTTGGAGGACTCCAAGTTGCTAGAAGTTGTCAGGGCCCTGAAAATATATTCCAGGACAGCTGGAGTCAGAAAATCTGACTCGCTGTTTATACTGTATGCACCCAACAAGTTGGGTGCGCCTGCTTCTAAGCAGTCGATTGCTCGTTGGATTTGTAACACAATTCAACTTGCACATTCTGAGGCAGGCCTGCCACAGTCTAAATCGGTTAAGGCCCATTCCACAAGGAAGGTGGGCTCATCTTGGGCGGCTGCCCGAGAGGTCTCGGCATTACAACTCTGCCGAGCAGCTACGTGGTCAGGGGAGAACACGTTTGTAAAATTCTACAAATTTGATATCCTGGCAAAAGAGGACCTGGAGTTCTCTCATTCGGTGCTGCAGAGTCATCCGCACTCTCCCGCCCGTTTGGGAGCTTTGGTATAATCCCCATGGTCCTTTCAGGAACCCCAGCATCCACTAGGACGATAGAGAAAATAAGAATTTACTTACCGATAATTCTATTTCTCGGAGTCCGTAGTGGATGCTGGGCGCCCATCCCAAGTGCGGATTATCTGCAATACTTGTACATAGTTACAAAAATCGGGTTATTATTGTTGTGAGCCATCTTTTCAGAGGCTCCGCTGTTATCATACTGTTAACTGGGTTTAGATCACAAGTTGTACGGTGTGATTGGTGTGGCTGGTATGAGTCTTACCCGGGATTCAAAATTCCTCCCTTATTGTGTACGCTCGTCCGGGCACAGTACCTAGCTGGCTTGGAGGAGGGTCATGGGGGGAGGAGCCAGTGCACACCACCTGATCCTAGGGCTTTACTTTTTGTGCCCTGTCTCCTGCGGAGCCGCTGTTCCCCATGGTCCTTTCAGGAACCCCAGCATCCACTACGGACTCCGAGAAATAGAATTATCGGTAAGTAAATTCTTATTTTTATTCTACAAACTGCCCGGCTCTAGTCATATATTTTTTTTATTGTGTTGCGCTGGTAGAAAAGCCTGTACCACTTGCTTGTGTTTGGACCTATGTTACAAGATGCCAGCCCTCTGCCTGCATTCATAGTAATAAAGTACATTAAAAATAAAGACCAATGTACAGAATGCATATTAACAAAACAGTTAAATGAAATGCATGTAAAAACTTTTACATAAAAGGTTAGATTTGGTCCAGCTGATTATTAGAATCTAACACTGTAAAAGTTATGTTAGCTTCTGCTATAAAATAAATTCAAAACCTGCAACAACATTTGTTACAAGGAGAATGTCAGTATGAATGGCGAGGAAGGACGGGGTTAAAGGCTGTTGTGTCTGGCATGTCAGCTACAAATCAGCCAGTCAGCTGCTGGGGGCGTGTCTCTCTCTGCTGTTTAATCTGCATATGAGGAAGCCTACCCTGCACTCCAGCTACTGCTGCATAACATACTGCTGGTGTTTACTCTTTCCTTTATAGAACTGAGAAAGTAAAAACATGATGGTAAAAGGAAAGATTACTGGTCTTACAGTGACAGATGTTCGGTTCCCAACCTCTCTGGGTCACCACGGCTCAGATGCCATGGTAAGGCAAACAAAGAAGCTGTACTTTGAACATACTTGTGTCAGTCTCTTGTCTCTGCAGTCACCCTGCTTCTGCACTTGTGGTTATACTATCATAACAGTGACGATGTGATAAAATGCAAAAAGTGTTTTATTCTTACCTTAGTGATGTATTCATTTCATGTACACTGTATAGAGTGCAATAGAGTGTGATAGAGTATCTCCTCAGGTTATCTAGTTATAGAGCGAGACTTCAATTTCAAAGAAAAGCATCACAGATTTGGGGATAGAGGGCAAAGGTTAAAACCATCTTTACATGACTTAGATTGCACATAAACCATTGATAGCTACCGTGTATTGTTACACATAATGTTCGCTTTAAGTATTTTTTGTCATGTTAAAATATTCAACTGTATTTGCTGTTTACATACATCCGCTTTACATATTTGATACCATTGAATTGACTGAATCTGGGCTTGTTACTGTACTTTGCCTACCTGATGTTGTAGTTATCATTCACCGATCTATCATTGTACTTTATGTAAAGACTGTCAAATGTGTCCCATAATTTTTTTTACCTCCGAACACTCCAAATGTATCCATATCCCTCCACTAGTTTCCCTGGCCTTTTCCTGTGCAGTCTGGAAAGTGAGATCTGTATGTAACAATCTTGCATCCACCCATGGGTGAGATATTATTTAACCTCCTTGCCACTACAGAAACTTTTATAGTCTACCTCCTCTGACACTACATCTCCTGTGGCTATCTTCTACAGGGGACTGTCCATCAGTCTGGGGGCAAACAAGGTGATGAAGAAGACATCTTACAGCCCTGCACAATGTACCTTCCAAGCTACACAACTGGAACCCTCCCTCATCATACCTTCCATTAAAGTTTACATTATCCGTATTTTTACATCAAGACGACTTACATCCGATGCAAGTTGTATCACGATTTCCCTTGAAATCCCTGGTAGTCCGTTCCCTTGAAATCCCTGGTAGTCCGGGACACACGAGTGACCCTCAATGTGCTAACGACCTGTCATTAAACAATCGATTGTGTGCCTCACAAAAGTTCAGGGAAATACCACTGAAAATCATATGATGCATCGTATATGCATAAAACATGGGGGGTCATTCCGAGTTGATCGCTAGCTGATAATGTTCGCTGCGCAGCGATGATGCAAAAAAATGGCACTTCTGCGCATGCATATGCGGCACAATGCGCACGCGCGACGTACTTTCACAACGGCCGAAGTAGTTTCACGCAAGGTCTAGCGAAGCTTTTCAGTCGCAGTGCTGGCCGCAGAGTGATTGACAGGAAGGGGCGTTTCTGGGTGTCAACTGACCGTTTTCAGGGAGTGATCGAAAAAACGCAGGCGTGCCAGATAAAAACGCAGACGTGGCTGGGCGAACGCACGGCATGTTTGTGACATCAAATCCGGAATTAAACAGTCTGAAGTGATCGCAATCTAGGAGTAGGTCTGGAGCTACTCTGAAACTGCACAATTTTTTTTTGGTAGCCGCTCTGCGACCCTTTCGTTCGAACTTCTGCTAAGCTAAAATACACTCCCAGAGGGCGGCGGCTTAGCGTTTGCACGGCTGCTAAAAACAGCTAGCGAGCGATCAACTCTGAATGACCCCCATGGTACGATGTACATACGATGACGACGGATAATGTGGGCTGCACGTATGATCAGAGAATGCAACATTCGAGGGACTGCGCATCGCATCGTAATTGTACCTAAAACATGCATGATGTGCACACAATGATATCGACCTAGTGTATGGCCAGCTATCCCTTGCCTCCCCAGCTGTGATACTGCACATGTGCTGAAGGGGAAAGTGGGGGATGACTATTTTGTTGGCCCTGGGCCCCAATGTCTCCGTATTCTCTGAAATTGAAGCATAGAACAAATAAACAACTGGTATAAAATAAGAAATCATAGAATCACATTGTTTAACAAAACTTAATTTTTGTACTCAAAGTACCAAACTTTTGTAGATATAACACTTGTTGCATTCTTTCTACAATTACATATTGTTCAGAAAGTTCTTCCTAATACTGTCGCTGAAGTCCCTGCAATGTGTTGCTTTGCTTTCACACTTCTGTCCAGTTCATTCCAAACCAGCTCAATGGACTATGGGGATAATTCTGAGTTGATCGCAGCAGCAAATTTGTTAGCAGTTGGCAAAACCTTGGCCCTCATTCCGAGTTGATTGCTCGCTAGCTGCTTTTAGCAGCAGTGCAAACGCTAAGCCGCCGCCTTCTGGGAGTGTATCTTAGCTTAGCAGAAGTGCGAACGAAAGATTAGAAGAATTGCTCAAAAATCTTTTCCTGCAGTTTCTGAGTAGCTCCAGACCTACTCCTAGATTGCGATCACTGCATACTGTTTGGTTCCTGGTTTGACGTCACAAACACGCCCTGCGTTCGGCCAGCCACTCCCCCGTTTCTCCAGCCACTCCTGCGTTTTAGCCTGATACACCTGCGTTTTTTAGCACACTCCCGGAAAACGGTCAGTTTCCGCCCAGAAACACCCACTTCCTGTCAATCATTCACCTATCAGCAGAGCGACTGAAAAGCGTTGCTCGCCCGTGTAAAATTGTTTAGTTTTGTGTGAAATTACTTGGCGCGTGCACCCTGTGGCCCATACGCATGCGCAGAACAGCCGAATTTTAGACTGATCGCTATGCTGCGAAAAACGGCAGCGAGCGATCAACTCAGAATGACCCCCCATGTGCACTGCAGGTGTGGCAGATATAACATGTGCAGAGAGAGTTAGATTTGGGTGGGTTATAGTGTTTCTGTGCAGGGTAAATACTGGCTGCTTTATTTTTACACTGCAATTTAGATTTCAGTTTGAACACACCCCACCCAAATCTAACTCTCTCTGCACATGTTTTATCTGTTCCCCCACCCCCTGCAGTGCACATGGTTTTGCCCAACTTCTAACAAATTTGCTGCTGCGATCAACTCTGAATTACCCCCTATGGGCCCGATTCAGAGATGAACGTAAACTCTATCACACTTTCGTCTCCATGTCTGACAGGTGTACTGAGAATTTTTATGAATATTAGAAATTGCCTTAGACTTCTGTGATCTGTATAAAAGAACATCAGTTATGGTACCAGAACTCTGCGGTGACTGCAAATATCCATATAACTTACAGTAGGGAGTGCACTGTCCTGAGAGATGTGTTAATATTTTGCATATTAGCTACAGAGTTCATAAAATATTATAATATAAGAAATATAAAACACTGATCCCATAAAAAGATATAAACATCCTATCACTACTATGGGACGATTCAGCGTCGCACACAGCTGTATCCGTGTCTTTTTCCGGTTGGCCATCTGCGATATATGCAAATGCCACTACAAGCCCTACTCTGGTGTTCAGCCATGCATCTGAATATGCATGGACCGAGATGCCCACTTTGAACACCATTAGATGCTCAGATTGCATCTTTAGGCACAACCATCAAAGCTTGCACCAGCCCCATGCTAGGTGCAGATTCTCCATCAGAGTATGGCCTCCAATGTGAGCAATTATTTGTTTGAGTTTGCAACAAGATCAGCGATATGCCCGCAAAACTCTCAATAAACGGACCATCTCTGTGTGTCCACTTGGTCACCTTCCTCTCACCACAGGGTAAATTTACTAAGATGGGAATTCTAATTAAGATGGGATGTTGCCCATAGCAACCAATCAGATTCCAGGTATTATCTTCTAGAATAGGGGTGGGCAACAGGCGGCCCGCGGACCGATCCTGCCTGGCCCGCTGTGCCCCACCAGAGTGCAATGACAAGCGGCCCGACATGCCGCTTGTCATTGCACTGCTCTCAGACGCGGCGCCGCTGAGGAAATCCCGGTCACGTCACAGGGTCAGCTGACCGTGATTTCCTCTGTTATCATGCGCTGGGCGGCACGGGGGTGGGCACTGCAGTGAGCAGGAGCAGCGGACGAGAAGCGGCGGCCAGTGAGGAGAGGAAGCGGCGGCCAGTGAGGAGAAGCGGCGGGCAGCAAGCGGGAGCAGGAGAGGCCACATCAGCAGTGACTCTGGCCGGCAGCAGCGCGGATCATCGGACAGCGGGGATCGTCTGCCACTGTGACAAACAGGTAAACCCCCTGTCCAGCCAGCCCCTGGATCACTGCTTAAGCTGCCATATAGGTTTAGGGGTGGGGAGGGAGGGGAGTTAAAAACTGCAATATGGGTTTAGGGGAGGGGGGGAAAGGGGGGTAGGGACTGTCTGCCGTAATGTGTAAAAACGGGGGCGCTGTCTGCCGTAATGTGTAAAAATGGGGGCGCTGTCTGCCGTAATGTATAAAAACGGGGGCGCTGTCTGCCGTAATGTGTAAAAAGGGGAAGCTGTCTGCCGTTATGTGTAAAAACCAGGGCGCTGTCTGCCGTAATGTATAAAAATGGGGGCGCTGTCTGCCGTAATGTGTAAAAAGGGGACGCTGTCTGCCATAGTGTGTAAAAACGGGGGCGCTGTCTGCCGTAATGTGTAAAAACGGGGGCGCTGTCTGCCGTAGTGTAAAAAACGGGGGCGCTGTAATGTGTAAAAAGGGGACGCTGTCTGTCGTAATGTGTAAAAAGGGCACGCTGTCTGCCATAATGTGTAAAAAGGGGGACGCTGTCTGCCGTAATGTGTAAAAAGGGCACGCTGTCTGCCGTAATGTGTAAAAAGGGATCTCTTTTTGAGTATTTTGTGTGTGGCCCTTGAATATTCGCTGGAAGTGTTAAGCGGCCCCCCAGCTGAAATAATTGCCCACCCCTGTTCAAGAAGGTGCTAGATAAATGAGAAGTAGAATCTGATTGGTTGCTATGGGCCACATCCCATCTTAAATAGAACTCCCATCTTAGTAAATTTACCCCCACCTGTCAATTGTGTCCGACATCAGCAGTGCTTCCAACTCAGGATCAGGCCCTATATGTGCCAATTAATTTTTAGCTACAACTTTCACTTTATCTTCCTTTTTTCGCTGCAATACAGCACACAGACCCTGACTACTCTGCAGCTTATGTCGTCATAGAAACTGATGCAGATGCTTTAAAAGGTTGTGGTTTAACATTCACTTTGGGAAAAGGCACAGAAATTGGTAAGTTTGTGTTCATATAATCTTATATGGAGTGATGATTATTTGTTCTTATGGTAATCCATTGCATATGAATAAATATTGGAGCCCTTTATAACCTGATAAACAGGGATCAGCATGCAAAGCCGACGGTCGGGATCCCGGCTGTCAGTATACAGAAAGCGGGATCCCGATGACAGGTATGCTGGCAGCGGGGCAAGCGGTAGCAAGCCCATTGCAAGCTTGCTGCGCTCGCCACGCTGCGGACACGGTGGCTTGCTTCACTCACCACAGGATTTATTCTCCCTCTATGGGTGTCATTGACAAGTAAGAGACTTGATCCTATAATGACACTAGGTGATCCGAAGAGGCCTCACTTCCCCAGCGTTCTACACTGCCGGTTGGTCTTCCCTCTATTTTATTTCTTGAAATTGTGATTACTTGTGTGACTATTCAAACTATTACAATCTTGTAATCTTTTGTTTTGTAACTATAAGCCTGGAAGATATTCTTGAATTAAACACCATAATGTTAGTTCTGGTTCTGTTTTCTGACCCAAGACCCCAAGCGGACCATGGGGGTCATTCCGAGTTGTTCGCTCGCAAGCTGCTTTTAGCAGCTTTGCACACGCTAAGCCGCCGCCTACTGGGAGTGAATCTTAGCTTATCAAAATTGCGAACGAAAGATTAGCAGAATTGCGAATAGACACTTCTTAGCAGTTTCTGAGTAGCTCCAGACTTACTCGGCATCTGCGATCAGTTCAGTCAGTTTCGTTCCTGGTTTGACGTCACAACACCCAGCGTTCGCCCAGACACTCCTCCGTTTCTCCAGCCACTCCCGCGTTTTTCCCTGAAACGGTAGCGTTTTTTCACACACACCCATAAAACGGCCAATTTCCGCCCAGAAACACCCACTTCCTGTCAATCACATTACGATCACCAGAACGAAGAAAAAACCTCGTAATGCCGTGAGTAAAAAACCTAACTGCATAGCAAATTTACTTGGCGCAGTCGCACTGCGGACATTGAGCATGCGCATTAGCGACTAATCGCTCCGTTGCGAGAAAAAAATACAGAGCGAACAACTCGGAATGACCCCCTATGTTACCTATTTTTTAAGTATAAATAATTGTGTGTGCGGGTGAGAGCTGAAGCTTGTCCTGGGTATGTTTCAAAAAATAATTTCAGCTAGTGGCAGTGACTGTATTAAATAATTACATGCACTGAGGTAATCAGAGAGTGTCACGGGTGGAGATTCTCAGATTGGCGTATCTGTAGGATCATCGCGCAGGGAGTTGTGACAAGAAGGAAGAATATTTAAGAATCCAAGAGTAAATAAGCATATAAAATAATAATAAATCACTGGAGATCCCTATAGTAGCGGTAACAATTTCAATCATGGCTAATCTATCACATTATATTGACCACAGTTTACAATTATATGTGGTAGGTATTAAGACATATATTAAAGATATAATGGATCTTTGAAACAAATGGAAAGACATTACGGCCCTCATTCCGAGTTGTTCGCTCGGTATTTTTCATCGCATCGCAGTGAAAATCCGCTTAGTACGCATGCGCAATGTTCGCACTGCGACTGCGCCAAGTAACTTTACTATGAAGAAAGTATTTTTACTCACGGCTTTTTCTTCGCTCCGGCGATCGTAATGTGATTGACAGGAAATGGGTGTTACTGGGCGGATACACGGCGTTTCAGGGGCGTGTGGCTGAAAACGCTACCGTTTCCGGAAAAAACGCAGGAGTGGCCGGGGAAACGGTGGGAGTGCCTGGGCGAACGCTGGGTGTGTTTGTGACGTCAACCAGGAACGACAAGCACTGAAATGATCGCACAGGCAGAGTAAGTCTGGAGCTACTCTGAAACTGCTAACTCGTTTGTAATCGCAATATTGCGCGTACGTCGGTCGCAATTTTAAGAAGCTAAGATTCACTCCCAGTAGGCGGCGGCTTAGCGTGTGTAACTCTGCTACATTCGCCTTGCGAGCGAACAACTCGGAATGAGGGCCTACATGCAGTACCAGATTGAGGTCCTCATGGGCCTGGAGCTGAAATTGATGAAGGGCCTATTGTATGCCACCGCAAGGGGTGTGACCAGCACTGTGGGGTTGTGGCTACTGGCATGGGGGTGTGACCAGTGCTCTATGTGTGTGTGTGTGTGTGTGTGTGTGTGTGTGTGTGTGAATCCATGTGTGTTTGAAACAGAAAAATCTCAGTGCTTAAATTATTATATTACAATAATTTTTTTATTAAGAGGGAAGGAAAAAAGAGGGAAGAACAATGGAAGATCGGAGGAAGACAGGAGGAAGAACAGGGTCTAGATGGGAGGAAGACGGGAGTGACAGGGAGAAGAATAGGGGCTAGATGGAAGGATGATGGGAGGGATACAGGGGGAAGAACAGTAGCTATACAACAGACAAGCTTGGCAGCGCTGGTAATTTAAACAATTCAATAATACATGGATAGATAAAAAAGAAATGTAATCAAAATATTTAAAAAACATACATTGTATGCATATCCTAGCCTATTGGTGGTGGGGGATTAGTCTGGTGGGGAGATGGGGATGGGTGGTTTACCCTGGTAACGGGGGAGGAGATGGGATGCTGCTGCTGCTACTTATTGAGAGCCCTGGGTTAATATATTGTGTATGCAGTGGCGTAACTACTGCCCCCGCAGCCCTCGCGGTGGCTTGGGGGCGAGGGGCTGCGGGGGCGCCACTGATTTAGCACAGATTGACATGCAGACGAGCGTCCGCATGTCAATCTGCGGTCTCCTCCCTCCGCTGCTGTGTTGGAAGGACACAGCGCGCGCCTCTCCCGTGTCCCTCCTGGCTCTCCGGCCGGTCTAATAAAGGAAGTGCCGTTCGTGAGCTCTGATTGGCTCACGAACCGGCACTTCCTTTATTAGACCGGCCGGAGAGCCAGGAGGGACACGGGAGAGGTGCGCGCTGTGTCCTCCGTGTCCTTCCAACACAAAGGAAGAGGGAGGAGGGGAGCAGGCACTGTGGGGGAATATCTGGCACTGGGGGCATATACCTGGCACTGTGGGGGAATATCTGGCACTGGGGGCATATACCTGGCACTGTGGGGGAATATTTGGCACTGGGGGGAGCAGGCACTGAGGGGGCATATGTGGCACTGTGGGGGAATATCTGGCACTGGGGGCATATACCTGGCACTGTGGGGGAATATCTGGCACTGGGGGGAGCAGGCACTGAGGGGGCATATGTGGCACTGTGGGGGAATATCTGGCACTAGGGGCATATAACTGGCACTGTGGGGGAATATCTGGCACTGGGGGCATATGTGGCACTGGGGGGGGGGGTATATTTGGCACTGGGGGCATGTACCTGGCACTGTGGGGGAATATCTGGCACTGGGGGCATATGTGGCACTTGGGGGGTATATTTGGCACTGGGGGCATGTACCTGGCACTGTGGGGGAATATCTGGCACTGGGGGCATATGTGGCACTGGGTGGGGGGGGGGGTATATTTGGCACTGGGGGCATGTACCTGGCACTGTGGGGGAATATCTGGCACTGGGGGCATATGTGGCACTTGGGGGGTATATTTGGCACTGGGGGCATGTACCTGGCACTGTGGGGGAATATCTGGCACTGGGGGCATATGTGGCACTGGGTGGGGGGGGTATATTTGGCACTGGGGGCATGTACCTGGCACTGTGGGGGAATATCTGGCACTGGGGGCATATACCTGGCACTGGGGGCATATGTGGCACTGGGAGCACGGCCCTAGCAACAAGCACTACCCCCTAGCAACGAGCATGACACCCAGTGCATGAAACCCCTGGCAACGAGCATGACACCCTGAGCATGAAAATCCCTGGCACCGTGCATGGAACCAAGAGCATGAAAACCCTGGCAACGAGCAGGTAATTTAAAAGTAATTAGAAGCCTTACTGTAGAACTTAATGTGTAATGGGCATTACGGTGTCTGGCATAATGTATCACGGATATTGCGGTGTGTGTCATAATGTGTCAGGCATTACGGTGTGTTGTATACTGTATCACGGGCATTGTGGTATGTGGTATAAAGTCTCAGGATCATTGCGGTGTGTGTCATACTGTGTCACAGACATTGTATGTGCTATAATGTATCGGGGGCATTGCAGTGTGTAGCATAATGTATAACGGGCATTGCGATTCCTGTCATAATGTGTCACAGGCATTACGGTGTGGCGTAATGTGTCGCGGGCATTACAGTGTGTGCATATTGTGTCATGTGCATTATTGCGTGCGGCATAATGGCTAAGGCCATTGCAGTATGTGGCATAATGTATACTGGGCATTACTATAAGGAGGAAAAATTACAAATAATGTAAGGGGCATGAATCAGGATTATTTTTCTTTCCTGTGGTGGCTAACGTCTGGGCGTGCAGGTTGCAAAACTGGGGTATAAGGTAGTCTTTTCCTGCAATGCCATTTCTGCGAAGCCACGCCCATTTCGACGAAGCCACGCCCCTTTTTTGCTTCGGCGCGCATATTTGTCCCTTTACTAGTGCCAAGTATGGGGGGGGGGGGGGGGTGTTGCCGAATAATTTTTTGGCTTGGGGGAGAAAAATTTCGGGTTACGCCACTGTGTGTATGTTACCTGTCACTGGCAGAAAGCGGCTCCAGCTCAGGAATGGGGCGGGGGGGGGGGGGGATTTGGGGTATCTGACCTACCAGCACACAGAGATAGTTTCACGGGAGACCTGGCCGCATTTCACCGCAAAGCCGCGGCCGGCCCGCCCGGCATCTAGAGGGAGTTGCGGTTGAGAAAGGAACACAACGGGAGCCACCAGATCCGCGGATGCAGTATGGGCTTCCAGGTAGGCTGGAGGCGTAATCCAGGCTGTCCGGTGCCCTTCTCACTGTGCCTTATCAGCCGCATACGCTGTGCAATAGTACGGCCAGCTCTGGTCCCCTCTACACTGCGGCGGTGCTGACAGCAGCAGCGCAGTGCTGCTGGATCCTCCCAGTTCCATGCAGCCTGCAGTAATAGAGGTGCTATCAGGGTGGCTCTGCAGCTGTGCCCACTAGACTGCAGCATCACTGTTTATGCAGTTGCTGTGGGCTTATTTTGCTTGTGGGCCTGGAGCTGCAGCTCCATCAACCCCATTGTTAATCTGGCCCTGATTACATGGCATGGTGATTACATCCCAGCCACTGGGGATGTTAGATTATTATACAGTATGTCATTATCAATCATCAGTACTTGTAACTATCTTGCTGCTGGAAATGTTTCTTTTACAAGGGCCTCATGATGGTATACCTCCATCCATATAGGACCATGTAGGACTGCAAGCCATGAGAGTGACTTTTACTATCACTCACTGTTGGCGAGAGAAGCTGCTCTAGATGACTCTGGGCCTAATTCATGTCTGTATGGAATTGCAAAAGCCAGAAATCTGTGTAATTAAAATTCAAATGCAGCAGGAGATAGATGCCTCCTGCATACAGGTACAGCTGCGAGACTCGAGTGCTGCATCTGAGGACACAGCCTCAGATCACCATCTCTACCATCTGCTGTGACGGCAGACATGGGTGGTACAGCTATATGCATGAAGCAGGTTGGAGAAGTGAACACGTGGACAAGTTGCTAACAGCAACCAATCAGATTCTACCTAGCATTTCTGAAGTATGTTCTATAAAATGATTGGAAGAAGCTGAGTAGTTGCTATGGGTAACTTCACCACTTGTCTACTTCTCCACTCTTTAGGAGGCATGATACTGCTCCCCCCATATCCGGCTACAGCAGCTGTCTGAACCTACAGCCGCTTTTTGTTACTCAGAATCATGCCCTTTGTGTCTATAACAGAAAGCTAGACAATAGCTTGTGTAACGCTGTAAGGGAACAAGGTGCCGTGTCCTGGGGTAAATGGCACCTTGCAGCAGCTGAGGAACCATACAAGTCCAGTTTATGGTGCAACTGGCCACGACCAGGTTTATTAAACAGAAAATAAAACAAACACCAAAAGAAAATACCTTGCCTGTCCGGCACTAACTAAACACAAGACGTTCCTAACTGTCTCTAAACAAAAACACAGAGTTTTCCAGTCAATACTGTTTGGCTCACTTGTATAAGGAAGCGTATCTCTCTCACAGAGATCCTAAAGTCTTTCCAGGTAGTCTGCCCACACTAATCAGCCCTATAAGGCTCTTGCACAGCTGAAAGCCCTGATTAGCCCTCTGTGAGGCCAAAGATCCGAACTGGGCCCAATGTCTGGAACTCGTCCTATCTCTCTCCCAGGGCCCTTATCCAGCTTTTCCAGCAAACTGAAAAGGTTCTAACAAAAGCATTTTCCTAGAAGTTTTCATTTTCTAAAACATGTAAGACAAGAACCTGGGACAAACATACCTGCCCTCAAACACTATCCCAGTGTTCTTGTCACACTTGTTTGATATTATTTTAGCCATTTACCTGGCACAGTGGCATGTGATCGTAGCCAGCTGGGCTTTTGCTGACAAGATTGCATCCCATATGACTGTGCTATTTCACAGCATCCCCCTGTCAGTTATGGAGGAGAACGGTTCTCCTCCTGCTACAGCCCCCCAGGACTGATGTGGTGGTCTGTGACCGCCAACATCACTGCCAAAACTGCACCTCAGAATGGCATAGGAACTCTGGTGTGCAAGCACAGAAAAAGTGCGAGGAGAGGAACAAGCCCCCCACCCAAAGCAGTGCAGAGATCAACGTCAGCAGGGAAAACTGCTCATCAACCTTCCCCCTCCACGACCCACGCTCCGCTCTGTTTTAGGGATGGAGAGGGGAATTGGCATAGGGGGGTTGAGGAGTGTAGTGTGCGCATGGGGGGTGGTAATATTTTGCCATTTAGTGGTAGAGGGATGGGTGAAGAAAAATAGTTATATTGACCCTTGCGGTTAGAGGTCTATTATGCACACATATATAGTGACATATGAGTGGGGGTACTAAAACAGTGGGTGCATATGGGCACCTGTGGGATGTGCTAATGGGGTTGATCACCCCTCAGGGGGTAAGGGTATTGCCACTAAGAATCTATTGTTGCTGGGGGATCTTTAGATACTAGGGGATGGGAAGTAATTTTACTATGGGGGCTTATAGACATTGTAGGGGTGCTAGACAGCCCCTTGGCAGAAAAAAATTCACTTGAATATTTAAATATAGTTAAAAATATATTCTAAGCTGAGTTAAATGCCGTCAAATTGAAGCTAATAAAGAAAAAATGATTTTTTTTTTTTTTTTAAATCGGTTAAAAGAGGTAGATTTGTGTGGGAATGAAGAGCACTGAAACATTATCTGATACTATGTTGGTGTAACACTTTAGTTTCAGAGCAGCAGTCATACAATTGTAATCTTACAGGCACAGAGAACTGGTATCAGATGGAAATATTAAAGTCTGTCTGTATAATATATCACTGTCACACTGCAACTACTATTGCTTGTAGCTTTTATAATATTAATGATATACATTGTTTTCTGTAATAGAATAAATTGTCTAATTAATCATATTGTTCTACAGTGGTATGCGCTGTGAAAGCTCTCTCAAGACTTGTGGTGGGAAGGAACCTTGAAGACATTGTTACTAATTTCAGAGCATTCTACAGGCAGCTTACAAGCGATGGACAACTGCGATGGGTATGATCAATGCATTCTGACTAGAGATGAGCAACGTTTTCAAAACTATTTCTGGAAATATTTGTCTCATTACATATTTGGCTGTACAATATAAGATATTTTGCTGGCAGACTTAGCCCAATCACAGTACATGGTAGAATTAGTTATACCAATCACAGTACATGGTAGAATTAGTTATACCAATCACAGTACATGGTAGAATTAGTTATACCAATCACAGTACATGGTAGAATTAGTTAGCCCAATCACAGTACATGGTAGAATTAGTTAGCCCAATCATAGTACATGGTAGAATTAGTTAGCCCAATCATAGTACATGGTAGAATTAGTTGATCGTTTTTGTCCCGCCTCTATTTAAAATACAGTGTGAAATAGCATTTTGGTGAGTATTAAAGTAAATCAAAACTGAAACTTGGTGGTTATATATTATTAATAATATGAATAATAACAACGATAACAAGTTATTTGGGGCATTGGTCGATTTGACATTTTTTGCAGAAAAAGCAGCAAATTTACTAAGGATTAATTTGCATAGAAGTCGCATGCCAAATGTGACTTTGCACTCCAAATCGTGGAAAATCACAGTTGGTACAGACATCATCCAAGTAACATTGGTATCTGCAGAATCACTATAAAATCGCACCTCCGTGCACAAAATCAATGCACTCTCTTTTTTGAGCATGTTTACATGTGTATATATAGCCTGAGTCCCAACTAAAGCACCACTAATATCGCACAAAAAACACACCTCAAACCATCACTTCCAAAAAGCAACAGGTGTAAACCATTATAATTAAGACTAAACCAATCCAAATGCTAATAAAAGGCCACCAAGTTACCTGCAGCACTCACTTTCAACCATGGCTGAGGCAAGTTCTGCTGTAGACTGCACCCAGGCACTAATTTCATGTGTCCTGCAGTAACTAATTGATTGGGGATTTGTTGCATTACGGCGACTTGTGGTGCAAGAGTGTGAGTTGGTTTGTGCTGCCATGCGACTTTTGAGGCATTCTTCTGCGAATTACAGCGCATTCAAATGTTACTTATGAAGAGACTTCCCACAAAATTAACACAAACCGCATACGCCAAAAAGCAAAAAATACACCATTAGAAGACAAAGACGCGAGTGAAAATGCTTGCTAGTAAAACAGTCAATGAACTAACTGAGAGCAATGCTGCTAATTTGTTATACACAGAATATTTGAGACACCCATTTCTCTGCAAAGTTATACCGCATTCAGATCGCAAATGCCGGATCCCACCCGGTAAAAGAAACGTGTCCTTACCGGGTGGGATCCGGCATTTGCTCCCCTCTGATGGCTTTCCGACCCGGCAATATACCGGGTCGGTTGCCATAGCAGCGGGGGGGCGAAGCAGGGGCGGGGGTGGAGGCGGCGCTGGGAGATGAGCTCATCTCCTGCGCCGCCTCTCCCTATGCTGTGAATGGGAACCGTGTCGCATCGACGCGGCTCCCATTCACACTGCACCTGACCCGATATTCAACCCGGGCATAATCCTTCTTTTATACCGGGTTGAATTACCGGGTCAGGCGCCCCGCTAATTCGCCGAAAGTGCTTTCACATCGCACACTGACCCGTGTCGACACGGCAATATGCCGCGTCGATACCGGGTTATTTGTGCGATGTGAAAGGGGTAACAAAAAGTAATCTTGATCGAAGGAGATAGATATTTCCCAAGCTCATAAGTAGCTATAAGGGTAGTCGGGGCAAACTTCTTGATAAATAATTGTATAGGCTGTAACAGTGCCGTAACTAGACATTTTAGCGCTGTGTGCAAGAAACAGCATCGGCGCCCCCCCCCCCCCCCCCCATATATACAAAACAGGGCCAATGCACACCGTAGGTGTACATAAAAAATATAGAGGCGTAGCTTCATTGGGAAGGAGCGTGGCCACAAAATAATACAAATTCATATAACGCTGTACAGTAGTCTCCATTATTCAAATTACGCCGCACAGTAGCGCCACTTACACACATTACACCAGGTAGACCCCCTTTTTACACATTATGCTGACAGAGACCCCCTTTGTACACATTATGCTGACAGAGACCCCCTTTTTACAAGTTAGGCTGGCAGAGACCCCTTACAAATTAGGCTGGCGGAGACTCCCTCTTTTTATACTTTATGCTGGCAGAGACCCCTTTTTTTTACATTAGGCTGGCAGAGACCCCTTTTATATACTTTATGCTAGCAGAGACCCCTTTTTTTCCACATTAGGCTGCTGGCAAAGATCCCCTTTTTACAAAAAAGCGAGAGAGAGAGAGAGAGACAGGCAGAGAGCGAGACAGAGAGAGAAAGAAAGAGAGAGAGAGAGAGAAGAGAGAAGACCGATAAATCCGCACTCACTGGTCACTGGGAAAGGGGGCCGGGGGGCAACACTCTCCCTCCAGCGCTGAGGCTGGCCGAGTGCTGTGCTGCTGCCGGGATCACAGACTGCGTGGGCGGCAGACGGCAGGACTCCTCAGTGGCAGCGGGTGCTCAGGCAGGCTGCAGACGGGGCCGTGGCTGTTGCTTGTAGGCGGGTAGGCGGGTACCCCCCGCACGCCATAGCTCCCACCACCGCATCCGCTCCCAGAATGCTGTGCGCGAAGACCTCGCGCCCCGCACCTTGCATTCTGGGAAGGTGGGACATTCTGGAGAGGGGTAGACGTAACAGGGTGTATTGGGAGTGTCGAGTGGGAGGCGGAGCAGCTCGGGCAGTCAAGGGGACAGCACCCGGAGCTGTCCTGCTTGCTTATTCCTCCTTTCGTGTACTGGCTCCCAGCTGATCCCCGCAGCGCAGCGATGCGCTCCCTCCACAAGTGCGCTGTGTGCAAGGCACACTTCATACATACATAGTTACGGCACTGGGTTGTAAGCTTGCAAGCAGGGCCTTCCTACCTTTGTTATGGTTTTTAAGTGAGATTACAAATCGCCCTTAACTCGCTGGAAACAATAAACGCACATTACAGTCACTAACTCTGTTCACTGTAACGTTACATTGATGTAAATAAGTATCTTGCCAAAATGATTCAAGTGCTGTCCTACACTTGCTACTGTCTTGAAGTAAGGGCTGTTTGATTCAACATATGTCCAGGAGCAGATTAACATAGCATTCACAATGAGCAGAAGAGATCATTTAGGAAGGGCAAAATGCTCATCCACATGACAAATACAGCTATTGCCTGAACAAGCACAAATACCTGGAATTCCACCCAGAGCCGGCCCTAACCAATATGATGCCCTGGGCAAGATTTTGGCTGTGCCCCCTTTGTACCGATGCTAGTTCTGCCTCTCCACCCCTGAACCCCTTTTCCAGCACCATCACGCCTCACACATAGCAGTCCTCATTTTGGTGCCCTACCTCCTATATTTTTACATAGGAACAGTGTGCACATTCAGTGCACAGCCCAAAACGGTCTTGCTGGGAAGGGGCATGGCCACACAATATTAACCCCAGTTGCAATTACGCCACAACAGTAACTGTAACTTTATTCACATTATATCATGCAATAGTGTCTCTTATTCATCACGCAGTAGTACCACGTTACTCCTCACAGTAGTGCCCCTTATTCACATTACACCACACCAAATTGCTCTTTATTTCACATTAGACCACGCAGTAGTGCCTTTTCTATACGTTTCGCCACCAAGTACTTTAGTACACCTTATACACATAATGCCACACATTAGTAAGGCATTTCGTATGCAGATAGAGCCGCAGTCACACACAGAATATAGGCATGCTGCATAGAATTTTAATCAGCAGAAGCATTTGCCTAGTTTGCCTATGCCTAGGGCCGGCTCTGATTCCACAGGGCACTTAGTATGACTGTATTTGAACCAATTTGCACAGTCAGAAGGGAGAGGGTGGGAGGTGTTCCTTCCAGCTGAGGTACGAGATTATTATAATGAGATAGAGTTAGAGGGTGTGTTTTCCTCGCCATGCACTGCCATCCCCAGCTCAGAGCTGGCAGATACTAGGTCTTCTCTCCTTTACTGTTAATGAGAGAAAAAACTTCCCATACACAGTGCACTGTGTAATAAAAAGTACAGATGGAGCCACGCTGCTAAATTGCAGGCGGGGGCATGCGGCGTGCCGAGGTGAACCTGCGCCTCGGCCCGCAGCCGAGCGTAGACCGATGCTCTTATTCACTTTGAATTGGGTACATGCGCGTCTACGACGCACGCACTCCTCGTTTGCTCCCGTCCGTCCATCTCGCCTGGCGTGCCCATCTGTGTTTGCTAAAAAAATAGGCAGCCTGTGCCCCCTGCCCCCAAATATTCAATTAGCTTCAGCTCTAGACTGTTTGAGCTAATTAAATTGCTCTAGTGAAAATTGGGAGGCGGTTGATAGACATTTAATAGATAGGTCTACACTGTATGGTTGACAGTAAAAAGGTTGACAGGGTCAAAAGGTCGACACATGTTTTTTAGAGTTTTTTCACGCATTTCCAATTTTTTCCCCCACTTACTATGTCACAAACTATTACCTTTAGTAACCAAGCTCGAAGCATGGCGAGTGGACGAATTGAATTGCGATCGCATCAATGTCAGTCATTGGCATGCTGGGCGGCCTTGCCCTGTGCTGGGTGGCCCCCAGTATGCGAGTGACAGCATTTGCAGTTTTGCTAGAATAGTAAAACTACAACAGAAGCTGAATCAGGCTCTAAGTACAGTGAGGGTGTCATTATTTTAGGGGGAAGGGGAGGGAGATGTATCAAAACTTCGAGAGAGAAAGTAGAGAACCAATCAGATTCTAGCTATCATTTATCTGGCACAGCCTATAAAATGACAGTTAAAAGCTGATTGGTTGTTATTATTAACTTCTCTAATTTATCTCTCTCAATGGTTTGATACATCTCCCCCTGGGATTTGTTTCTGCTGTATTAGAGGTGTTTTACCAGTTTTATTAATGTATACTATTGAATGCGTTTGCTGCAAATACAATAATTGTACATTTAATGCATATATGTCTGCCATAAACCAGGCACATGTTACTATTGTTGTCCAGCATACGATAGTTGTTGCTTTTCATGTAGTGATAACTGCAGCCTTAATAATGAGTGCAAACTGCCCCTGTGAGCAACTCCCATGTTCAGTTGTTTTTGCATACATTAAAGGACATGCAAAAATATTTTACATTAAAGGAAGCTAAGGGGGTGACCTGATCGCTAGGCTGCTAAAATTGTATTCCTGTGTTCAGATAGTCGCCACCCAAGAGGAGAGTATATTCGCCGTGCAAGTGTGCGATCGCATGTGTACGCCGAGCTGCTATAAACCCCCTCAGTCAGCGGACAGCTGCAAATCCATTCGCACCTCACTCACCATTGAATGATTTTTCCACTGTGTGCAGTGTGTGCGCAGCCCAGGACTTACTCCTACAGTGCGATGAGAACAGGCTGATCGGGGTCGGAGCTGACGTCACATACCCTCCCTGAAAACGCTTGGGAACGCCTGCGTTTGCCATGACACGCCCAGAAAACGGTCAGTTACCCTCCACAAACGTCCTCTTCCTGTCTATCAGCATGCGGATGGCTGTGCGATTGCATTTTCGCACCAGCCTGTTGCTGACCGGTGATGCCTGGTGTTTGCTGATGCATGTGCGCATTGCAGTGCATAGGCATGCGCAGTCTATTGCTGATCGCCCACTGTGCAAAAAGGCATAGCAGCGATCAGGTCTGAATCACCCCCTAAAACTTCTTCATGATAGTTTCCCTTTAAATAAATGTTATAGGAAGTTCTAACAGAAAAGAAGCCCTTGTGACCAAACAAATGGCAAATACAATTACATTTAATAGAATTGCAAATAAAACCATTTGTAGCTCCCTGAATTGCCCGAAATATCATAAATCATAATTGATTTTGCTTCTTATGTTTTATTGTGTTGCAGTTTTGTTCTAGGTAATTTGATTTGCTGAGTCTTCTTGATATTTGAAAAAATCTCTGATGTCATAGTTTTCAGCTTTTCAGTTCTTTTTATTTCATTTCTATGACTGTATGAAAGACAGGAGAATACAATAAGGTTTTGCGAATAAAGGGTCTTAAAATAGAACAGCCACTTATTATACTGAACATGTATAGAAAAAATAAATTAACAATTAGAACATAACAAGCCTTGAAATTAATGGAATATTGGCCCTCATTCCGAGTTGATCGGTCGCAAGGCGAATTTAGCAGAGTTACACACGCTAAGCCGCCGCCTACTGGGAGTGAATCTTAGCTTCTTAAAATTGCGACCGATGTATTCGCAATATTGCGATTACTAACTACTTAGCAGTTTCAGAGTAGCTTCAGACTTACTCTGCCTGTGCGATCAGTTCAGTGCTTGTCGTTCCTGGTTGACGTCACAAACACACCCAGCGTTCGCCCAGGCACTCCCACCGTTTCTCCGGCCACTCCTGCGTTTTTTCCGGAAACGGTAGCGTTTTCAGCCACACGCCCCTGAAACGCCGTGTTTCCGCCCAGTAACACCCATTTCCTGTCAATCACATTACGATCGCCGGAGCGATGAAAAAGCCGTGAGTAAAAATACTTTCTTCATAGTAAAGTTACTTGGCGCAGTCGCAGTGCGAACATTGCGCATGCGTACTAAGCGGATTTTCACTGCGATGCGATGAAAAATACCGAGCGAACAACTCGGAATGAGGGCCATTGTACAGTAAATGAGGACACTGCCAGGTCAACATGGTGCCTAAAATCTGGGGATCCTTGCCCTTCATGAATTGGCCATCAACCCAAGCTTCCTTCTCTGAATGTAACACTAAGGGGGACATTTACTAAGCAGTGATAAGAGAGGAGAAGTGAGTCAGTGGAGAAGTTGCCCCATCAACCAATCAGCAGCTCTGTATCATTTTATAGTATGCAAATTATAGATGTTACTTCAGTGCTGATTGGTTGCCATGGGCAACAATTCCAATGGCTCACTTTTCTGCTCTTATCACTGCTTAGTAAATGTATCCCTCAGTGGATAAGGCTTGGTGGTAGTGGCTGCAGAAGGATTGGACTGATCAACACCACAAAGTCAACTCTTGGAACAGAAAAGAGTTCACTCTAAATTGTCAAAACTGATTAGCAGTGAAAATTACAGTTGATGAGGGTCCACCAGAAGTGATGTTGTTAACTGATTTTAAATACGTAACAATTTGCCCATAGAAAACAGTTCCTAGTGCATGTGACCTCACAGGCACCTAACCACATATGTGCTTTTTGACCAACACGTCACGAGTTTTGCATTTGATCTGCAGATTCACTGATATTTATCACCATCCCAGTGGCTAACGTTTGCAGTCATTGCAATGAATGGACAATGATTCAACAAGGAAGCACAGTAAATGCATCTACGACATTGTGCAATTTTGCTATGTTTGCCTGTTTACTGTTATCTGTGGTGAATGATGGCAAAGTGTTCTAGAGCAAAATTGTCCAACCCTTTTCTTATTTTCCCCTAAAACAGCATTGTTTTGTTGGTTTTCTTAATCTATATTGTATCAATTAGTTCAGATTTTGCTGGTGAATTAGAGGGAACATTAGTTAAATGGGACAGCACGGATGGTGTAATGGTTAGCATTACTGCCTCACAGCACTGAGGGCATGGGTTTGATTCCCATGTACTTGCGTGGGTTTCCTCCGGGTACCCTGGTTTCCTCCCACAATCCAAAAATATACTGGTAGGTTAATTGGCTCCCACCAAAAATGAACCCTAGCATGAATGTGTGTGCATACACATGTGGTAGGGAATATAGATTGTAAGCTCCAATAGGACAGAGACTGATGTGAATGGCCAAATATCGCTGTAAAGCGCTGTGGAATATGTGTGTGCTATCTAAATAATCTGTAAAAAATAAATGAATGTTTGCATGACTAGGCTTATCTGTTGCATTGTTGGGTGGCTTAAGCCCGTGACTGGGTGACTCAAAGGTGTGGCCAAATTTCGATTTCTCAACTGCAATATCCTGGTATCCCGAATGGTATCCTGAATAGCATGGTGTCCCGAAGGTAAGTATTGGGGTTAGGGTTAGGATCTGGGGGTGTGGGCAGGTAGGGTTATGCACTACAGGGGGGGTAGCCCTAGTAGCCACCCACCATCTTAGCACAAGCCACCACCACAGGCATTTTACAAATTGGGATGCTGCGGTTGGTCATGTGACCACCGGCATCCTGAACGCCGGAATTTCATATCACACCCACTGCCAACCTTCAAACATAGCAGCATAGCTTGAGTACTACCATACTTCATCTTTCACTTCATGGCCTGGTAGCCACAGAAACAAGCAGCTACTGTCTTACTTGATGTTACTGAACTGCATATCAGCACTAAAGCCTGCTCAATGATCTCACATTAGATAAAGCTCACATAGATCAATGCTGAAAATCATGACCCTTCACCTATTGTATTACTAGTCACAGACTGCCTTCTAGCCACAGCTCCAGAATAATGCCTCATTGGTTAAAAATGATTGTTTTTTGCAGATTGGTCCGGAAAAAGGGGTAGTACAGCTGGCTACTTCTGCAGTTCTTAATGCAGTGTGGGATCTATGGGCCAAGAAAGAAGGGAAGGTATGTAATTGTGAGCAATTTAATGCAACATTATTTATTTGAATGACCGTATGTGTATTTTGCAGTTTTCAAGGTTTGGCCTATGCCTAAAACATACTTGCTGACTTTCTGGCTGCCCCCAGGTTGGCTCAACATGTGACGGGGCATCAGCATAGGTGGGTGGTGTGGGAGCACGGAGGCGCGATCGTGTCATCACGGACTGTCCCCTGCTAGTAGATTATCAGCATTGTAAAGCGGCATGCAGGGCTACGATGACACGATTCAGTGCAAATTGCATAATTACCCCGGCCACTTTTGCTCAGCAAGTGGGCGGATGTGAAATGAGTGGGCATCTGTCTGCTGGAGGGAAGGGGGGGTGTAGGAGGCATGTCTACTATTCTGGGCAGCCGGGAGTGCCACCTGGAGAGTAGACATGTTATGGCCTAACATTTAGTCTATCTGAAACATGTAGTACCTGATTCTGAGACAATCCTCTTCCAGTAATCAAAAATCCTATGCAGATATGTCTGTATTTGGAGATGGAGCCATGTTTGCATCCTCACAGCCCTCCGCTTGTCAGATCACCCAACAACACTAGCATTACCACTAGTCCCAGTCTTGGTGCAGAAGATCCAACTGAAATCAGATGGATCTCTGCATATGTTCACCTCAGAACTGCCCTCCACTCTGTCTAAAAGTCCACAGGATGCTCCTTCCATGTGCGAATGCCCAGTTGCTGCCCAGTAATTCCAGCTGCACACTCAGCCTTATCCACCATCGGTGCACAATCAGACACAACATCGACACTAACACCAACCTTATAGCAGGTGCATTTTTGGACGCAGCCAATTTCAGCAACACGCTCGCGTCTGCTTAACCACCCCCCCCCCCCCCCGCCCCCCAAGCCTAAAAAGTTTCTCCCTCCCTCCAATTGCAATTAGAAAAGTAAAGAAATTGCGTGCGCGTTCCAAAAAGGGGCACGAACTCACTACAATGGGTGTGGCCTCACTGGAAGGGGCATGGCATTGCAGGAAAATACTACCTTATACCCCGGTTTTGCAGCATGCATGCCCACACATTGGCCACCACAGGAGAGAAAAAAATCCTGATTCATGCCCCTTACATTACGTGTCATTTTTCCTCCTTATAGTAATGCCCCTTAAGGCGCCCATACACTAGATGATATTATGAGCGCTTTGGCCATTTCCAGCGGATCAGAACTACAAATCGTTAATAATAGTGCAGATCGTTCAGTGTCTGTTAACGATAACGATCACGATGTGCGGCACCGCTGGTCGTTGGTCGGAGCTTCTGATCTTCCCTGCTATAGGTACGATCTGAAGCTATCATCGACGGCATGCTCCTGGATGTAGCCACTCCCAGATCATAAGATATATTTTATGTGTATTGTACTATGGGCCTACTTCAGACCTGAACGCTGTTGTGCGAATTTGCAGTGGTTTGCGATCGGATAGTTGCCGCCCAGCTAGAGTGAAAATCCAGCCCATGCAAGTCTGCATACGTCATGCGAAAAGCTTTGCAAATGCCGGTCAGCTGCAAATCCGTTCGTGACTCACTCAAATGTTTTTTCCAGTCTGTGCAGTCTATTCCTAGCCCAGGACCTACTCCTACAGTGCAAAAAAGTCAGGCTGATCGGGGCTGGAGCTGACGTCACACACCCGCCCTGAAAATGCTTGGGAACGCCTGCGTTTATCCTGACACTCCCAGGAAATGGCCAATTACCACCAGTGTGGGACTGGGGCGAGAATGGCCCACCGGGGGAATGCAGTGGTAGTGGCCCACATTCAGGGGTGTGATCAGTTTCCAGAGGGAGTGTGGCCAGCCACAACATGGCTGGGACCCTTGAGATATATACAGTGTGTGCGTATGTGTGTGTGTATATGTATATGTGTGTATATATATATATATATATATATATATATATATATATATATATATTTATTTATTTTCTCTAAATACTGCTCGTGCATGCATGATAATGTACCAGATTCGTAACAGCAATGCACTGTAGAAAATACACCATAGTCCTGTATAATGTAACATAAATTTTATGTACCTTAAAAAATCAAGTGCACAATTTGGAACCTGATCCCTAGAGGAGGAGGAGGGGCCCCAGGCAGTGGGGCCCACCGGTAGTTTCCCCTGTGCCCCTGTGGGTCAGTCTAACCCTGATCCCCACCACCGAACATCTGCTTCCTATCAATCACCTTGCATATGCCTAGCGATCAAAAAAAATCACAGGATTCTCTCGCAGTTTGACCTTGCGCTTGCACACTACGATGCATATGCATGCGCAGTCTATTGATAATCGGCCACTGTGTGAGTTCGCACAACAGTGATCAGGCCTGTATTAGGCCCTATATCATTTGCCCAGGACTCCTGGGTAGCTGCCTGGGGAGTTCAAAGGAAAAAGTTAACGAGAATGCATCATTTACAGGTCATCTAGTGTATGGGCACCTTTACACATTATGCTACACACCGCAATGCCCATTGAACATTATACCACACACCATAATGCCCGTGACACATTATACCACACACTGCAATGCCCCTTACACATTATGCCACACACTGCAATGCCCATTATACAATATGCCCCACACAGTAATGCCCCTGACACATTATGCCACATACTGTAATGCCCGTGACACATTATACCACACACCACAATGCCCCTGATACAATATACCACACACCACAATGCCCATGATACATTATGCCACACCGCGATGCCTGTGACACATGATGCCACGCACCATAATGTCCCTATCACACTATACCACACACTGCAATGCCCGTGATATAGAATGCCACACACCGTAATGCCAGTGACACATTATATGAATCTGCAGTGTAAACATCGGCGACGGCCCCGCAGCCCTGCGTCTCCAAGCCTCTGCAGTGGCTGCGAGGGCTGTAGTTACACCAATGACTTCCGTTACCTCCCAGGTACAACTAAAATCCACAGACTCTGCATCTGAATCTGTACTGCATCTCTGAGCGGTAACAATCCGGATGCATGCGCAGTGTGACACATTGCGCAGACTTAACGCCCTGGCCGTTGCATGCAACATCGCTGCTGCGGAATCAGTCCCTAAATTACCAGGTGCTATAATTTTAGGAGAGCCCGACAGCCTACTCCGGAAGTCCTTGCTCTGCTCTTCTGCCCTGCGCATTTTATCAGAGACGCACTGCTGGGGGACTCCGTAATGGAGTATAAATGTTTCTCCATCACTACCATATACCATAGTGCTGCATGGGCTGCACTGGCAGCAATTTACCTATTTGTATTCTACTATGGTTCAGGATCACTTTTCCATTGGGATCTCTACTAAGATACAGTATGTCATGGTTTTTTTTAGTTAGACAAGCAATAACTTGCAGTTCCCTCTCTCATGTTAAGAATTGTACATCTGATGATAAATGATGTTCTTGGTGGGTTCACTACGATCTGCCGGCGGCCGGCCTCCCGGCGACCAGCATACGGCTTACCGACAGTGTGGCGAGCGCAAATGAGCCCCTTGCGGGCTCGCTGCGCTCGCCACGCTACGGGCACGGTGGCGCGCTACGTGCGCCACACTATTTTATTCTCCCTCCAGGGGGGTCGTGGACCCCCACGAGGGAGAATAAGTGTCGGTATGCTGGCTGTCGGGCTCCCGACCGCCGGCATACTGAAGACCACCCGTTCTTGGTGCATCATGGCTTATTTACTTACTTTATGCTGTGCAGAATATTTGAAGAAAAATAAACTGAAAATAAAGATAGCGGTAACAATACTGCAGGATTCCGGAGTAGTGCGATATAAAGAATGCTGTCTGTAAGCTCAGAGACCTATGTTCAATTCCCAGGAACGTTAAGGGTGTGCACTGATATATTAATGCGTACAGTGATTTATATGTTCAATTATAAGCAATGAAAGCATTTGTGGAGCCTTTTCAATAGAGGCAATTATTTTTCTGTGTAGCTTAATAAAGGCTTAACAACAGTACATAAATAACAAAATCCTAAAAAAAAAGCTCCTTAGAATACAAAAGTTTGTTATGGAGGAAAAGTAGCAATGAAATATTTAATTTATGGTATTTGTGAATTCATTTATTTCATTGCATGTTATTGCTCTTAATTATAATTTAATTCTTTTTCTAGCCTCTCTGGAAGCTGTTAGTCGATATGGTAAGATTTGCATTACCTTTTTGATTAATCTGTCTATAGTATATTTAAGCATTGGCTTTTGTTTTGCTTTAAGAATTAATAGTGAATTTCCATGACTGAGTGCCGGTCAGAGCTGGATTATGGGCCTAATTCAGACCTGATCGTAGTTGTGCGAGAAAACGCACATCTATGATCAATTTCTTTGACATGCGGGGGGACGCCCAGCACAGGGCAAGTTAAATGTCTGGATAAGGTAAGAGGTTTGGTGTTCGAATCCTATAGTTGAGTGTTGTGTTTTAATAAAGGGAGATTGAGTCAGTGAAGGTTAGGAATATCATGGTGCAAGCACATACTAAATAATTACAGATAGCTCACCAGCTAAATGTCTGACTATGTCACATGTGGTCTGGAGTTTTTAGTATTTTAGTACAGACAATCATATTTATTTTGTGTTTTAATTTTTAATATATTTGTATTGTAAGAGTATAGACTAAGAAGTAGACGGGGTCAGTAATTGAAAGGGGAAGAGTCTATATATAATTGTTAAAACACCCCCCCTAAAAGAAAAGTCTAGATCCGCCTTTGAGTCGGCTGTCAGAGACTGATCCATTCAAGGGCTTGGCGATCAGTTCCACCTCCCAGTGCTCTGTTCAATGGGATGCATGACAGGCACAATATCATCTCATTGTTCTTACTGGAGAAGTCTTGGAGCGCTTCAGGAACCAAGAGGATGACTCCAGTAGCCGCATGCAATCGCATAGATGGGCCCGCCTGTCGCTTAACATGCCTATGACCATTTTAGGTCCCAGTACGGTCCTGTCTACTACCCTCTCTGTCCTTTCCTTCATTTCCGTTTGTTTTTGTAGCGCTGAAATGTAGCTGTTCTACCCCATTTAGCACCCAGATTAAAATATTACATGTTTTGTAGAAATGAATAAAACTGAGTGTAGAAAAGTGAGAGCTTAAATGAACTGAGAAAAACTGGACCTGGGAGTGTAATTGTGTCACTATCTGCAGGCATTCAGGAAGTATAATTGGAGGCAATGCAATGGCTGCTGTATGTGACTAGAGATTTATAGTGTGTGTGTGTGTGTGTGTGTGTGTGTGTGTGTGTGTGTGTGTGTGTGTGTGTGTGTGTATATATATATATATATATATATATATATATATATATATATATATATATATATATATATATATAACTGAGCAGCAGTTTTGGTGTCATTTAGAAACTGCTGAAAACCAACGTTAATTGACAGCAGTTTCTATGTCTAACATAGCATTTACTAAGCAGCGGTTTTGGTGTCTAAACTGAATCCACCGTCGGTTTCTAAATGACAAGCCACTGTGGTGTTTTATTCCATAGCTGTTTCTATTGGAAAATCAGCGTGGGGTTCCCCCTATTTACCAATAACCAGCACCAGGCTGAACCACCTGAGGGATAATGTTTTTTATCTATTTCTATCATTTTACAAATAACAAAGCCTGTCCAGATCATAGTAACTTGTGCAGGCCTAACTTGTGCAGGCGGGATTGGCGGCGTTTTCACACCAGTTTTCAAAAGCCATGCTTTATCATTTTGGGGCTTATATTCTGTTCTTTCTATGGCCTAAAACATGGTGCAAAGATATTCAATTCTGGTCTATTGTATTCTAAAGTGTGCTTTCTCTGCGGTTTTGCTGTGGTTTTGGGTTTAGTAAATCGTCGGGTTACAAAACGTCAGGATTAAGTAACCGCAGCTTAATAAATTTTGTCCTAAACCTTGCATCAGGTGGGTTATAAGAAATCTTTTCTAAATGTAGATAAACATGTATTTTTGTTATCTAATGAGACGTCAAGATTTTGAAGCTCTGAGAATCATATTTCTGACAGAGTGTTCCTATTAAGATCTTCTGTGTGACAGATGTATAGAGATAATTGTAAGATTGCATCATATATGAATATATTGTAAGAAAGAACTGTGTGTGGGCACCTTACATCTATGCACTTGCATAACCGTGTTACAGAATATCTATATAAACCAGCATGTTGCTTGATTAAAAGATTTATTATTCTACAGGTTAAGTAAAAATAATTAATGCTGAAAGGGAATGACACCACAGAATTACTTAATTTTTGACTGAGTAAAATAAATCCAATAAATGGTTCTTTACTTTATTTTCAAGAAACTAAACTTATGTGTACACAGTCCTAACTATATGCTAATGGTGGTGTTAACTATAATCCATTGTTCATGGCAGACTCCAGAACAGATAGTGTCCTGCATTGACTTCAGGTATATAACAGATGCACTAACAGAGGAGGAAGCAATTGGTAAGTTGCATTATTAAACCAGTCACAAAATACCAACACATTACATTTACCCTTCTGAGAACACTTTGATTTGCAATGTTATTTTGCAGAAATTCTTCAAAATGGAAGACAAGGGCAAGAAACAAGAGGTAAAATCCCTTGCACTTAATTAGAAAGATTCTGGGGTAAATTTTCTAAGATGGGAGTTCTTTTTAAGATGGGATGTTGCCCATAGCAACTAATCAGATTCCAGGTGTATTATCTTCTAGAAGGTGCTAGATAAAGGAGAAGTAGAATCTGATTGGTTGCTATGGGCAACATCCCATCTTAAATAGAACTCACATCTTAGTAAATTTACCCCTCCAACTGTTCAGAATCAGACTAAATGTTGGAAACCAAGCTATGTATGCTACTTACCTTTGTTGTGCTCAGAAGCAGCCACGTCATGATGCCTCTCCCAGTCCTTGCAGACACTGCAGGAGATGAGGAGGGGGAGCGGAGTGCACGGGACAGGCAGCTGCTGCTATAATGTATATAATATCATGTATAATAGCAGCGGTTTTGAGAAGGAGTCGGGCGCACCGCTACTATTACTCATTGCAGCGGCAAGCCTGTGGTCAGTGGCAGCAGCGGCACATATACGAGTGGCTCACAGATGGAGATGACCGGTTCCACCCACAGGACATGTGCGCTCTGTTCGGCGGCCATACGGGATGCCGGGCGAACTTGGATGCTTCTTTAAAGGGGCAATCACTTAGAAGGCAAAACCATGCCTTGTAAGAGATTGGCTCTTTAAAAAAAAACGTTTGAGTTCAGCCAGCATCACGCGGGGCCGCCGAACTCGGGCAGCATTACATCCGGCCCCTTGTATGTTTTATATACTCACAGCGGAAAGCCGTTTCCTTAACAAGTTTAAACAATATCAGTGTTAGGGTAAAGCTGTATAGACCTAGTTATTTTGACTTATCAACTGTACTCAAACATGGATATCCTTAAAACCTGAACTGTTGGTGTGCAATGGGGGGGGGGGGGATCTGAGGACTGAAGTTGGATACCAACTTCAGTTGACACATGATTCAGGGCAGTGCAATCGGTAGTTCTTCTCTTGGGATAACAGAACTGAAAATCGAATTTTCATGGAATTGAATTGCACAAATGAAAACAGCGAAATGATGCTATGGACTGTATCATACCCCTTTCACACTAAAGTCCCGGGATACTGAAAATGGGTCAAAGCCGGGGCTTCAGACATACATACCCTTTTCATACTCCTGTTGGGACCTGGGTAATTACCGCTTACACAGGACACTTGGAGATGATGTAATCTTCAAGCGCTCCTGAGCCAGCCAATTAGCAGCCTTTTAGGCATGACACAGGTCATTGATGACCTAAGTCTGCCTTTCACACTACAGCCGACCTGGGCCAGACCCGAAATAACCCTAGTCGTGGCCCAGGTAGCGGACCAGGAATGCACGACCTGGGTTGACCCTATCACGCCGAGCCGGGACACGGGTTGCGCAGGTTTGCCCCAACAATAACCTGGGCTCTTTGTGAAATTGATATCAGTGTGTATCTATTCCAGTGGTTCTCAAACTCGGTCCTCAGGACCCCACACAGTGTATGTTTTGCAGGTAACCCAGCAGGTGCACAGGTGTATTAATTAATCACTGACACATTTTAAAAGGTCCACAGGTGGAGTTAATTATTTCACTTGTGATTCTGTGAGGAGACCTTCAAAACATGCACCGTGTGGGGTCCTGAGGACCGAGTTTGAGAACCTGTGATCTATTCTATAATAAAAGAATGAGACCAACTGCACACACTCTAATCTAAGACCATGTGTTAAAATAAACAGCGTATACGTAAATTGTTTAGGCAAAATGAAAACATTGAACCAGCACATCCAATTTCATGTGAAAAGAGGGCCTAATTAATGTATGTATGGAATTGCACAGCTGCAAGGAATCAGCTGTGTAATTAAGTGTAATTAAAATTAAATTGTAGCAGGAGGCATCTGTAGGAGATAGATGCCTCATGCATGCATTTGCAAGATCCGAGTGCTGCGTCGAAGCCTTGGATTACCATTGTGACCATCAGTTTACTCAGGGTGGCTGTCTGATCCGAACACCTGGATTCAGTAAATCGGTGTCCAACAACGCAGACCCTGGACCCGTCATACCTTCAAAACGGGGGCAACACGCCTCTGTTTTGAAGAACGATGCCAGGTGTCGCCCACACTCCACCCCTCAATTGCTGCAACATGTCAGTCATGCCTCAGCTGACAGGGTGTGGCAAGCGATATTGTAAGATCCTTTCTGAACCTGCGCAGAATGGGTCTTGTACTTGCACTGACCCCACACCATCGGATTATACATAAACCTTCAGGTTTACTACAAATCTGAATAAGGGCCAGAGTCTTTAGATTCATATAAAAATTTTACTCATATGCAGTCTAATCATAAAGCAGTGAAAAGAGTGGAGAAGTGAGTCAGTGGAGAAGTTGCCCACGGCAACCAATCAGCCACTCTTATAATTTACATACTATAAAATTATACAATGTTACGTCAATACTGATTGGTTCTTCTCCACTGGCTCACTTCTCCACAGTTTTCACTGCTTCATGAATAGACCCCACAGAGCCTTATTCAGGTTTGTTAGCAAACCAAAAAAGTTAGCAATTGGGTTTAACCATGTTGCACAGCAGATATAACAGATATAACATGTCCACAGAGAGTTAAATTTGGGCAGGGTGCGTTCAAACTAAACTCTAAATTGCAATGTAGAAATAAAGCAGCCAGTATTTACCATGCACAGAAACAATATAACCCACCCAAATCTAAGGGGGACATGTACTAAGCAATGATAAAAGTGGAGAAATGAGCCAGTGGAGAAGTTGCCCATGGCAACCAATCAGCATTGACGTAACATTTATAATTTGCATACTATAAAAGTATACAGAGCAGCTGATTGGTTGCCATGGGCAGCTTCTCCACTGGCTCACTTCTCCACTTTTATCACTGCTAAGTACATGTCCCTCTAAATCTCTCTGCACGTTACATCTGCCCCACCTGCAGTGCAACATGGTTTTGCCCAATTGCTAACTTTTTTGATTTGCTAACAAACCTGAATAATCCCGATAGTGCACAAAATAGTAATTGCAAAAACAAAAGTGAAACAAGGCGCGATGACATAAGCAGTACATGGAGCACTTATCGTCCCTCCCACTTGCTGCTTCATACTCACCCGTTCCCACCGGGTCCTGCATCCACATGGCTAGTTTAGGGGCTGTACCGTTGCTCGCTGCAGTGGCAGTCATTGGAAGCTCAGCGCTTCCATAATGGATATGGGACAGACCTTTGTAGATTAATATATAATTATATATTTTAATTGAGATTAAAACATGTTTTGAATTCTATCCTAATGAATGAAATCCAGTGCTGCAAGATCTGATGACTGTAGAGTGCAATGTGCAACATATTTCATGTGCGGAATGCGGAATGACAGGAAGTGCTTTGTCTCCTTATAGAGGAACACATGTTACAGAGCGGATACCCTGCGTACACTACATCATGTGCCTGGCTAGGCTACTCAGACCAACAGCTACAAAAGGTGGGACTTTATATCAGGGGGGCAAAAACGTAGTTACATTCCAGTTAATTGCTTAAAGCAGCATTGTCACGTTTATCTGTGCAGATCCTTCACCTTTTATTGTTCTTGTTCTATGTAAGATACACCGGCACTATTCTCTTCATCTTTTGAGTATAAAGAGACCATGAAAACATTACACAGATATGTGACTATGTGGAGTACGCACACAATTACTTCAATAACTTATTCATGCAACTGGCACCTGGCCGGCAGTGTGCGATCCAACCGGAATTTTTGCTGAAAAGATGCGGGCGTATGCGCAGCGCCCGTCCTGCCCATGCGCCCATCATTTTCTGTGGGGGTCCACAGAAAGTGCGATTGCCTCTGCCTGCGGTCGCGGGGTGGGGGGGACGGGCAACGCCACATTTCCAGAGAGGAGATGGAGCGTTGCGGGGTCGGGGCGACCTGAATGGTGGGCGGTGCAATGCGAATGGGGGCGTGTCGGGGGTGTGATTGCGGCATCTACGTGACGTCACACGGGTTTGCTGCGACAGGTAAGATGGCGCCAGGTGCCGGCAGGAGTCATCCTTAGTTTCTGCTGACAATCAGAAATTGCGAAGTGATCCCAATTTCTGCTTGTTGAAGGAGGGAGGCGCTGGCCAGTATGCTGGGTGGCCTTGCCCAGCGAAGGGCGGCCCCCAGCATGTGACCAAAATGATAGCACATTCTGTTGATTAGCAGAATTTACTATCCTTACTGAATTAGCCCCTAAATGCGGAACCAGGCCTATTTAGCATGAGACTTTTACAGAGAGAAATCAGCATTTTGTTTTGTGGTGCTATCAGCATGTTCAAGCTGACAGGGCTCACTGGGACCTGTAGTGCCCCAGAATTTAAAAAAAAATATGAAAGGTGAAGCAAATTATAAAATATTTTAGCAAAATAAAATAAAGTCTCCCTACCACTGGTGTATATATAATGGGTGCAGTGTGAATGGTGCACGGTATCCGGTCTCTAGGTCGACCACACTAACTGTAAGTCGACATGCATTAGGTCGACATGAGTTTTTCACAATTTTTTTTCATTTTTTAACTTTTTCATACTTTACGATCCATGTGGACTGCAATTGGGAACGGTAACCTGTGCCAAGTGCAGCGGTAGCGAGCCATGCGAGCGGACACGGTGCACTAATTGGGGTTCCTCGTCACTCTACGAAGAAAATGACACCCCAAAAAAACCTCTCATGTCAACATGCTCATGTCGACCTAATGCTTGTGTCGACCTATTTTAGGTGTCGACTTAGTTACTTTCGACCAAAAGTTGTCGACCTAGACACTGTCAAGTGTGGTTGACCCTATGAACCACACCCACGGTGCACACGGGTCCCTGAGTCCAGGTGGCCCACATCGCACATGCTGCTCCCATTTAATACTTGCCCCTCCAGAGTCCAAAGCCGATGGCATCAGCGCTTCAGAAATCACCAGGAAAATTGTTCTGTGGACATTTTCCCGGCGCTTTGCGCATACACAGTAGAGGAATCTCCAGGAAAATCTTCGCTGCGCCATTTTTCTGGAGACCTGCGCATGCGCATTAGAGTGCGAGCCCCTAGTGCTCAGACTCTACACCGCTGCCAGCTAGAGAGGAGGGCGCCCAGACAGAGGAGGCTGCACATGGACCTCTTCCTCTCTAAAAGCGCCCCTGCCCCCTACATCCACTTTGTACAATTTATCACACAACTAAATCTATGGCTGGGGTACTTTCTGTCTTCTAGTTTTTAATACAATCGGGAGAAAAATAAAAACCCAGTTTATGATATATACAGCTCTGCTAGGTGCCCCTTCAGGAATCTCATGTCACCCAGCTTGTCAGTAACTAACCAAACAGAGCAACTTTGCTGCCAGACGTATCTGCATCTGCATCCCCCTCTGAATGTGCCGCAGTTATATTACTGTTCTTGCTTTCTGCTTACCCAACCCCTTCCCTCTCCTGTCCCTCCTCTCTAAACATAAAGTGTAGTACAGTAAGTGTAAGATCTGGCTTGATGAGTCTGTATATCGATACAATCATATACTTGCATACCTATCAACATGATCCATTCTAGGACGGACAAAATGCTCTGTACCTGGACTTCCCCCTGAATGTATGATTGCCATCACATGCGTTGAATTAGTTAATTGATAAGAAAGATGTTTCAGCACAGGTGACGGAATCATACATTAAGAGAAGTCCAGGAGCAGAGCATTTTGTTCCCCCTGGAATGGGTCTTGTTGGAAGGTGTGCACATGCAAAGTACAATAATGTATAATTGCACACACACACACACACACACACACACACACACACACACACACACACACACACACACACACACACACACACACACACACACACACACACACACACACACACACACACACACACACACACACACACACACACACACACACACACACACACACACCATCGTTACCTGATTTATTATTTCAAATTTGTTAAACTTGTGGAGATTTGGAAGCTTAAATAAAGATTCATTTGAAATACCTTTCAGGTAATGATACAGACCCTTCAGCATGAACCCAAATTCCACACATTGATCTGCTTCTGAAATTGTCACTTAATGTACTCTTTCAGTAACCTGGGCACAATAAAACGATTGAGGAGACATATGTTTTTAAAACATCAGATAATTCATCTGAGATAATTGCAATAGTAAATGAAGTGATAAGCTAGCCATACACCTAAAGGTTGATTGTCAAATCTGGCTGGTTGGAATGAAAACCTGGTAATGTATGGAAGTAAATGACAATTGACCATTGCTCCGAAAATAGGATTTTAATTACCTACCGGTAAATCCTTTTCTCATAGTCCATAGAGGATGCTGGGGTCCACATTAGTACCATGGGGTATAGACGGGTCCACCAGGAGCCATTGGCACTTTAAGAGTTTGAGAGTGTGGGCTGGCTCCTCCCTCTATGCCCCTCCTACCAGACTCAGTCTAGAAACTGTGCCCGAGGAGACGGACATCTTTGAGAGAAGGATTATACACAGATGGTGGCGAGATTCACCCCAGCTCACACATACAAGGCAAACCAAGCTAACTAGCTTGAATCTCAGCAACGGCTGAAAAAACATTACTTAACCAAGTAACAACGCAGTACTTAACTAAGAACAAAGTCGTACTGAACCAGATAACCACTGCAGGATAACGAAGCGCTGGGCAGGCGCCCAGCATCCTCTACGAACTACGAGAAAAGGATTTACCGGTAGGTAATTTAAATCCTATTTCTCTGACGTCCTAAGTGGATGCTGGGACTCCGTAAGGACCATGGGGAATAGCGGCTCCGCAGGAAACTGGGCACAACTATAAAGAAAGCTTTAGACTACTGGTGTGCACTGGCTCCTCCCACTATGACCCTCCTCCAGACTTCAGTTAGAATCTTGTGCCCGGCTGACCTGGATGCACACTGGGGCTCTCCTGAGCTCCAAGAAAGAAAGTATATTTAGGTTTTTTATTTTACAGTGAGATCTGCTGGCAACAGACTCACTGCAGCGAGGGACTAAGGGGAGAAGAAGCGAACCTACCTAACTAACTGGTGGTAGTTTGGGCTTCTTAGGCTACTGGACACCATTAGCTCCAGAGGGATCGACCGCAGGACCCGACCTTGGTGTTCGGTCCCGGAGCCGCGCCGCCGGCCCCCTTACAGAGCCAGAAGCAAGAAGTGTTCTGGAAAATCGGCGGCAGAAGACTTCAGTCTTCAACAAGGTAACGCACAGAACTGCAGCTGTGCGCCATTGCTCCTCATGCACACCTCCCACTCCGTTCACTGATGGGTGCAGGGCGCTGGGGGGGGGGCGCCCTGAGGGCAATATAAGACACCTTGGCTGGCAAATCTACATCATATATAGTCCTAGAGGCTATATAGATGTAAAAAATACCCCTGCCAGTATTCCAGAAAAAGCGGGAGAAGTCCGCCGGAAAAGGGGCGGGGCCATCTCCCTCAGCACACTGGCGCCATTTTTCCCTCACAGCTCCGCTGGAAGGAAGCTCCCTGGCTCTCCCCTGCAGTCTGCAAGCTACAGAAGGGTAAAAAAGAGAGGGGGGGCACTAAATTTAGGCGCAGGATATATATATATATATATATATATATATAAAGCAGCTATAAGGGAAAACACTCATTTATAGTGGGATCCCTGTGTTATATAGCGCTCTGGTGTGTGCTGGCATACTCTCTCTCTGTCTCCCCAAAGGGCTTTGTGGGGTTCTGTCCTCTGTCAGAGCATTCCCTGTGTGTTTGCGGTGTGTCGGTACGGCTGTGTCAACATGTTTGATGAGGAGGCTTATGTGGAGGCGGAGCAGATGCCTGTAAAAGTGATGTCACCCCCTGCGGGGTCGACACCTGAGTGGATGGTGCTGTGGAAGGAATTACGTGACAGTGTCGACTCCTTGCATAAAAGGTTTGACGACATACCAAATGTGGGACAGCCGGCTTCTCAGCCTGTGCCTGCCCAGGCGTCTCAAAAGCCATCAGGGGCTTTAAAACGCCCGCTACCTCAGATGGCAGACACAGATGTCAACACGGATACTGACTCCAGTGTCGACGACGATGAGACTAATGTTACTTCCAGTAGGGCCACACGTTACATGATTGAGGCAATGAAAAATGTGTTGCACATTTCTGATGTTACCCCCGGTACCACAAAAAAGGGTATTATGTTTGGAGAGAAAAAACTACCAGTAGCTTTTCCTCCATCTGAGGAGTTAAATGAAATGTGTGAAGAAGCGTGGGCTTCCCCTGATAAGAAGCTGGTAATTTCTAAGAGGTTACTAATGGCGTACCCTTTCCCGCCAGAGGATAGGGCACGTTGGGAAACATCCCCTAGAGTGGATAAAGCGCTCACACGCTTGTCAAAAAAGGTGGCACTACCGTCTCCGGATACGGCCGCCCTGAAGGAATCTGCTGATAGAAAGCAGGAGGCTATCCTGAAATCTATATATACACACACAGGTGTTATACTGAGACCAGCTATTGCTTCAGCATGGATGTGCAGTGCTGCAGCTGCGTGGTCAGATTCCCTGTCAGAAAATATTGATACCCTAGGCAGGGACACTATATTGCTAACCGTAGAGCATATAAAAGACGCACTTTTATACATGAGGGATGCACAGAGGGATATTTGCCGGCTGGCATCCAAAATTAGTGCAATGTCCATTTCTGCCAGGAGATGGTTATAGACTCGGCAGTGGACAGGAGATGCAGATTCCAAAAGGCACATGGAAGTTCTGCCTTATAAGGGTGAGGAGTTGTTCGGGGATGGTCTCTCGGACCTCGTTTCCACAGCAACAGCTGGGAAGTCTACATTTTTACCCCATGTTCCCTCACAGCCAAAGAAAGCACCGTATTATCAGGTACAGTCCTTTCGGCCCAATAGGGGCAAGCGGGTTAAAGGCGCGTCCTTTCTGCCCAGAGGCAGAGGTAGGGGAAAAAAGCTGCAGCATACAGCCAGTTCCCAGGAGCAAAAGTCCTCCCCCGCTTCCTCTAAGTCCACAGCATGACGCTGCAATCAGTGGGCTCGCTCACGGGTGGATCCCTGGATTTTTCAGATAGTATCTCAGGGGTACAAGCTGGAATTCGAGACGTCTCCCCCCCGCCGTTTCCTCAAATCTGCCTTGCCAACCACTCCCTCAGGCAGGGAGGCAGTGTTACAGGCAATTCACAAGCTGTATTCACAACAGGTGATAGTAAAGGTACCCCTACTTCAACAAGGACGGGGTTACTATTCCACAATGTTTGTGGTACCGAAACCGGACGGTTCGGTGAGACCCATTTTAAATTTGAAATCCTTGAACACATATATAAAAAAATTCAAGTTCAAGATGGAATCGCTCAGGGCGGTTATTGCAAGCCTGGACGAGGGGGATTACATGGTATCACTGGACATCAAGGATGCTTACCTGCATGTCCCCATTTACCATCCTCGCCAGGAGTACCTCAGATTTGTGGTACAGGATTGTCATTACCAATTCCAGACGTTGCCGTTCGGTCTATCCATGGCTCCGAGGGTCTTTACCAAGGTAATGGCCGAAATGATGATACTCCTTCGAAAGAAGGGAGTTTTAATTATCCCGTACTTGGACGATCTCCTGATAAAGGCGAGGTCCAGAGAGCAGTTGTTGGTCGGGGTAGCACTATCTCGGGAGGTGCTACAACAGCACGGCTGGATTCTAAACATTCCAAAGTCACAGCTGGTCCCTACGACACGTCTACTGTTCCTGGGGATGGTTCTGGACACAGAACAGAAAAAAGTGTTTCTCCCGGAGGAGAAGGCCAAGAAGCTGTCATCTCCAGTCAGAGGCCTCCTAAAACCAAAACAGGTGTCGGTTCATCACTGCACGCGGATCCTGGGAAAGATGGTAGCTTCCTACGAAGCGATTCCATTCGGCAGGTTTCATGCAAGAACCTTTCAGTGGGACCTGTTGGACAAGTGGTCCGGATCGCATCTTCAGATGCATCGGCTGATAACCCTGTCTCCAAGGACAAGGGTGTCTCTGCTGTGGTGGCTGCAGAGTGCTCATCTTCAAGAGGGCCGCAGATTCGGCATACAGGACTTGGTCCTGGTGACCACGGATGCCAGCCTTCGAGGCTGGGGGGCAGTCACACAGGGAAGAAACTTCCAAGGACTATGGTCAAGTCAGGAGACTTCCCTGCACATAAATATTCTGGAACTAAGGGCTATTTACAATGCCCTAAGTCAGGCAAAACCCCTGCTTCAAAACCAGCCGGTACTGATCCAGTCAGACAACATCACGGCGGTCGCCCATGTAAACCGACAGGGCGGCACGAGAAGCAGGACGGCAATGGCAGAAGCCACAAGGATTCTCCGATGGGCGGAAAATCACGTGTTAGCACTGTCAGCAGTGTTCATTCCGGGAGTGGACAACTGGGAAGCAGACTTCCTCAGCAGGCACGACCTCCACCCGGGAGAGTGGGGACTTCATCCAGAAGTCTTTCAAATGATTGTAAACCGTTGGGAAAGGCCACAGGTGGACATGATGGCGTCCCGCCTAAACAAAAAGCTAGAAAAGTATTGCGCCAGGTCAAGAGACCCGCAGGCGATAGCTGTGGACGCTCTAGTGACACCGTGGGTGTACCGGTCGGTTTATGTGTTCCCTCCTCTTCCTCTCATACCAAAGGTACTGAGAATAATACGGAGAAGAGGAGTAAGAACTATACTCATTGTTCCGGATTGGCCAAGAAGAGCTTGGTACCCAGAACTTCAAGAAATGATCTCAGAGGACCCATGGCCTCTACCGCTCAGACAAGACCTGCTGCAGCAGGGGCCCTGTCTGTTCCAAGACTTACCGCGGCTGCGTTTGACGGCATGGCGTTTGAGCACCGGATCCTGAAGGAAAAGGGCATTCCGGAGGAAGTCATTCCTACGCTGATTAAAGCTAGGAAAGAAGTGACCGCAAACCATTATCACCGCATATGGCGAAAATATGTTGCGTGGTGTGAGGCCAGGAAGGCCCCAACGGAGGAATTTCAGCTGGGCCGTTTCCTGCACTTCCTACAGTCAGGGGTGACTATGGGCCTTAAATTGGGTTCCATTAAGGTCCAGATTTCGGCTCTATCGATTTTCTTCCAGAGAGAACTGGCTTCACTACCTGAAGTTCAGACTTTTGTTAAGGGAGTGCTGCATATTCAGCCCCCTTTTGTGCCTCCAGTGGCACCTTGGGATCTCAACGTGGTGTTGGATTTCCTAAAGTCACATTGGTTTGAGCCACTGAAAACCGTGGATTTGAAATATCTCACTTGGAAAGTGGTCATGTTGTTGGCCTTGGCTTCGGCCAGGCGTGTATCAGAATTGGCGGCTTTGTCATGTAAAAGCCCTTATCTAATTATCCATATGGATAGGGCAGAATTGAGGACTCGTCCCCAGTTTCTCCCAAAAGTGGTATCAGCTTTTCATCTGAACCAACCTATCGTGGTGCCTGCGGCTACAAAAGACTTGGAGGCTTTCAAGTTGTTGGACGTAGTCAGGGCCTTGAAAATCTATGTTTCCAGGACAGCTGGAGTCAGAAAGACTGACTCGCTCTTTATCCTGTATGCGCCCAACAAGTTGGGTGCACCTGCTTCAAAGCAGACTATTGCTCGCTGGATCTGTAGTACGATTCAGCTTGCACATTCTGCGGCTGGACTGCCGCATCCTAAATCAGTGAAAGCCCATTCCACGAGGAAGGTGGGCTCTTCTTGGGCGGCTGCCCGAGGGGTCTCGGCTCTACAAGTTTGCCGAGCAGCTACTTGGTCGGGGTCAAACACGTTTGCTAAATTCTACAAGTTTGACACCCTGGCTGAGGAGGACTTAGAGTTTGCCCATTCGGTGCTGCAGAGTCATCCGCACTCTCCCGCCCGTTTGGGAGCTTTGGTATAATCCCCATGGTCCTTACGGAGTCCCAGCATCCACTTAGGACGTCAGAGAAAATAAGAATTTACTCACCGGTAATTCTATTTCTCGTAGTCCGTAGTGGATGCTGGGCGCCCATCCCAAGTGCGGATTGTTTGCAATACTTGTACATAGTTATTGCTTAACTAAAGGGTTATTGTTGAGCCATCTGTTGAGAGGCTCAGTTGTTATCTTACTGTTAACTGGGTATTGTATCACGAGTTATACGGTGTGATTGGTGTGGCTGGTATGAGTCTTACCCGGGATTTAAATCCTTCCTTATTGTGTCGGCTCTTCCGGGCACAGTATCCTAACTGAAGTCTGGAGGAGGGTCATAGTGGGAGGAGCCAGTGCACACCAGTAGTCTAAAGCTTTCTTTATAGTTGTGCCCAGTCTCCTGCGGAGCCGCTATTCCCCATGGTCCTTACGGAGTCCCAGCATCCACTACGGACTACGAGAAATAGAATTACCGGTGAGTAAATTCTTATTTTTCTCTTACATCCTAGAGAATGCTGGGGTCCACATTAGTACCATGTGGATGTACCAAAGCTCCCAGAACGGGTGAGAGAGCACGGAGGCTCCTGCAGAACTGATTGACCAAACTTTAGGTCCTCAGAGGCCAAAGTATCGAACTTGTAGAACTTAGCAAACGTGTTCGATCCTAACCAAGTAGCCGCTCGGCAAAGCTGGAAAGCCGAGACACCCCGGGCAACCGCCCTGGAAGGCCCCACCTTACGAGTAGAGTGGGTCTTAACAGATTTTGTACACGGCAATCCTGCCGTAGAATACGCATGCTGGATAGTGAACCTGATCCAGCGAGAGATTGTCTGCTTAGAAGCAGGACACCCAATTTTCTTGGGATCATACAGGACAAACAGAGAGTCTGATTTTCTGTGACGAGCATTCCTCTTCACATAGATTTTCAGAGCCCTCACAACATCCAAGGACTTTGAAGTAATTGAGGAGTCAGTAGCAACTGGCACCACAATAGGTTGATTGATATGAAAAGCCAACACAACCTTAGGAAGAAACTGTTGACGTGTCCGGAGCTCAGCTCTATAAGTAGGGGCTCTTACAAGACAAAGCCCCCAACTCCGACACGCGTCTAGCAGAAGTCAAGGCCAACAAAGTGACAGCCTTCCACGTGAGAAACTTGACCTCAACCTCCTGTAGAGGCTCGAACCAGTCCGATTGGAGGAACTGTAACACCACGTTAAGATCCCACGGTGCCGTAGGTGGCACAAAGGGAGGCTGGATGTGCAGAACCCTTTTCAAGAAAGTCTGAACCTCCGGGAGGGCAGCCAATTGTTTCTGGAAGAAAATGAATAAAGCCGAAATTTGGACCTTAATGAATCAAAAACGCAGGCCCATATCAACACCTGTTTGTAGGAAGAGGAGAAACCTTCCAAGTGTAAACTCCACCGTAGGAAATTTCTTGGATTCACACCAAGACACATATTTTCTCCAAATGCGATGGTAATGCTTAGACGTTACCCCTTTCCTGGCCCGTATCAGGGTAGGAATAACTTTGCTCAGAATACGATTTCGGGCTAAGATCTGGCATTCAACGTCCATGCCGTCAAACGTAGCCGTGGTAGGTCTTGATAAGCGAACGGCCCCTGTTGCAGAAGGTCCTCGCAAAGAGGAAGAGGCCTCAGATCCTCCAGCAGTAGGTCCAGAAGATCCGCATACCAAGCTCGCCTTGGCCAGTCCGGAGCAATGAGAATTGCCTAAACCCTCGTTCTCTTTATGAGTTTTAGAATTCTTGGAATGAGGGGTAGTGGAGGAAACACATACACTGACTTGAACATCCACGGAGTTACCAGGGCATCCACTGCCACTGCTTGTGGGTCTCTCGACCTGGAACAGTACCTCCGAAGTTTCTTGTTGAGACGTGAGGCCATCATGTCTATTTGAGGGACACCCCTATGACTGGTCACTTCTGTGAACACCTCCGGATGGAGTCCCCATACTCCTGGATGGAGATCGTGTCTGCTGAGGAAGTCTGCTTCCCAGTTGTCCACTCCTGGAAGGAAGATTGCTGACAGCGCCAATGCGTGCCTTTCTGCCCAGAGGAGGATTCTTACCTCTGACATAGCCGCTCTGCTCTTTGTTCCTCCCTGTCGGTTTATGTAGGCCACTGTCGTAACATTGTCCAACTGTACTTGAATGGCCCGATCTTGTAGAAGATGTGCCGCTTGGAGAAGACCGTTGTGCTCTTAGTTCCAGAATGTTTATTGGAAGAATGGCTTCCAGACTTGACCACCTTCCTTGGAAGGTTTCCCCTTGGGTGATCGCTCCCCAACCTCTGAGACTTGCATCCATGGTTAGAAGGATCCAGTTCTGAACCCCAAACCTGTGGCCCTACAGAAGGTGAGGAATTTGCAGTCACCAGAGGAGCGAAATCCTTGCCTTCGGTGACAGACGTATCCTCTGGTGCATGTGCAGATGACATCCCGACCACCTGCCTAGGAGATCCAGTTGGAAGTATTGAGCATGGAATCTTCCGTACTGTAGAGCCTCGTAGGAAACAACCATCTTCCCCAGAAGGCGAATGCACTGATGAACCGATACCCAGGCAGGCTTCAAGACATCTCGGACCATTGATTGTATCACGCTTTCTTCACCGGTAGAAACACCCTCTGCACTTCCGTGTCGAGGATCATCCCCAGGAAAAAACAACCTCCTTGTCGGCTCGAAATGTGATTTTGGAAGGTTCAGGATCCAACCGTGATCCCTGAGCAGTCAAGTTGTGAGAGCAATGGACTGCATCAACTTTTCCCTGGATACTGCCTTTATCAGCTGATCGTCCAGGTATGGAATTATGTTCAATCCCTGCCTCCGAAGGTGAACCATCATCTCTGCCATCACTTTGGTGAACACCCTCGGTGCCATGGAGAGGCCGAATGACAGGGCCTGGAACTGATAGTGACAGTCCAACAGTGCGAATCGGAGATAAGCCTGATGCGGCGGCCAAATCGGTATGTGGAGGTACGCATCCTTGATATCCAGGGATAACAGGAATTCCCCCTCCTCCAGACCTGAGATCACCGCTCTCAGAGACATTTTGAATTTGAACTCCCTTAGATAGGGGTTCAACATTTTCAAACTCAAAATTGGCCTGACCGAACTGTCCGGTTTCGGTACCACAAAAAGGTTTGAATAGTAACGCTTGTTTTCCATCTGAGGTGGAACTGGTACAATGACCTGTGACTTTTCCAATTTTTTAATGGCTTCCTGTAGGACAGCCCTGTCTGTCAGCAAAGCTGGTAAGCCTGATTTGAAGACTCGGTGAGGCGGGAGTTCCTGAGACTCCAGCCTTTACCCCTGAGACACAATATCCTGTACCCAGGGGTCCAGGCCGGACGATACCCAAACGTGGCTGAACCGTCTGAGTCTCGCCTCCACCGGCCCTTCCTTTAGGACGTGCGGACCACTGTCATGTTGAGGATTTTGATGTAACAGAAGCAGGCTTCTTGTCCTGGGAAACTGCAGTAGCAGGTTTTTTGGATTTTGCCCGACCTCCTCTAAAGAAGGTGTTGTTCTTTCTTGTTTTAGCTATCCGAAAGGACTGTGACGTAGCTGAAGAAAAGGGTTTCTTCGTAGCAGGTGCAGCTGGGGGAAGAAGAGGTGAATTACCCGCGGTTGCCGTGGAAATCTATGCATCCAACGCTTCCCCAAATAGAGCCTGACCTGTGTAGGGTAGGTTCTCCACCCCTCTCCTGGATTCCGCGTCGGCAGAGCATTGGCACAGCCAGAGTCCCCTGCGAGCCGAGACAGACATGGAAGATATCCCTTTAGCCATCGAACCCAGGTCTTTCATGGATTCCACCATAAATCCTGCAAAATCCTGTATGTTACGTAAAAATAATTCAACGTCACTTTTATCCATTGTACCCAAGTCCTCAAGCAACGTGCCTGACCACTTTACTATAGCTTTAGAAATCCATGCACAGGCAATAGTAGGTCGTAGTATCGCCCCTGAAGCTGTGTATATGGATTTGAGCGTAGTGTCAATTTTGCGATCTGCCAGTTCTTTTAACGCAGTAGATACCAGGACAGGTAAAACCGCCTTCTTTGACAGTCAGGAAACAGATGCGTCAGCTATGGGTGGGTTTTCCCATTTCTTTCTATCCTCAGGGAAGGGAAAAGCAACCAGAACCTTTCTTGGGATCTGGAATTTTTTCTCCGGGTTTTCCCAGGATTTTTCAAATCTAGCGTTTAATTCTTTAGATGCAGGAAAGGTTAGCGAGGCTTTCTTATTGTCTGTGAAGTAAGCCTCCTCAACCTGCTCAGGTGTTGTGTCAGCAATATTCAGTACCTCTTTAATGGCCTCAATCATCAACTGCACCCCTTTTGCAAGAGATGCCGCCCCCCGCAGCACATCCCCATCACTATCTGCCGTGTCAGAATCGGTGTCCGTGTCATATTGCATAATCTGGGCAAGAGCACGTTTTTGAGAATGTATGCTAGAGGGCCCTGAAGGAACAGAACCGGACCAAACCGCCATAGAGTTCTGTAAAACCTGAGTTGCAGTCTCAGTCTGTGCTACCCTAGTAGAAATCTGAGAAATCATACCCTTAATAGAGGCTAACCACTCAGGCTCCCTTGCAGGGATCTGTGATAAAACAGTACAATTCTGATTACATGGAATGGGATCATCCTGAGAGGAATTATCCTCTGCAGCATATGACACAGAGTCCCTAGACATGGCTTTTGGAGACAACACACACACACACACACACACACACACACACACGGCTACACAGTAGTTACACAGCCTCCCCCCCTACCCCCCTTCTACAACCCCCTGGTACCGTACAAGATAGCTGGAGTCGATGATGAGGGACAGCTCTCCCTGTCAGCGTCTCCACAGTGATCTGCAGGCAGGAAAAACGGCGCTGAATGCTGCTGGGTTCGCTATGTGGAGAAGCTCCACCCCCTTTCATGGCGCTGCTTCCCGCGCCTAGTTCTTTTATACTTGCCTGAGGATTTTGCTGGCAGAGGCACCGGGGTCCCTGCCAGACTTCAATACCAGTGTAGGGTCCGGCGCTGGCTCAGGGTGCCCCTCACAGCACCGCACTAAGTACCACTGAGCCTCCGGAGCGCAGTTAGTACTGCGCTCCCACCCTGTTGCCGCCATCTTCACATCGGCTCCCCACTTACTAGGAGGGTCAGTGACTCACTCGCCATTTGGATCTTCTGACTCTGTAAGGGGGTGGCGGCATGCTGGTGGGGGTGTGCGATCACCTGTGACAGCGATCGATCATTCCCCTCAGGAGCTCAGTGTCCTGTCAGCGGAGATAGTGGCTCAGACCCCTCAGGGTGGACACTACTCCCCCCCCCCCCCCCCCTTAGTCCCATGAAGCAGGGAGGCTGTTGCCAGCAGCCTCCCTGTGCCTAATACTCTAATAAAATAATAAAACCAGAGAAACTCCTATCGAGCTCCCCTAGATTTGACCGGCTCCTCAGGGTCACATTTTCGAAACTGAGTCTGGTAGAAGGGGTATAGAGGGAGGAGCCAGCCCCAGGGCCGTCTTAACAGCAGTGTAGGCCCCTGAGCACAGCAATACACTGGGCCCCCTACCCATCCTCCAGCGGTAGGGGTGGGGGGTGCTATCAGAGGCAGCTTTGATGTCCCGCGGGCGGTAGGGGGTGTTCCATCTTCCACTCAGCATGTAGGACCTGGAGCAGTCATTTATGCAATTACTTCTTTACTGCACAGATGGGGCTAAACTGTAGAAGGGGGCATTGGGCTGAATGACTTCCAGGGTGGTAGGGGGTGTTTAATACGTAGGGGAGGGGTGGATAGTGGAGTGGGCTTAATATTTATAATTTTCCAGTGGGAGGGCAGCTTGCTTGACTGCAGATATCTCAAGTTCCTGAAAATACAAATCTAAGCGTTGAATTGGATAAAAAAACTAGAGAGTCTCAACTTTCAGAATGTACTGGGGACTTGGGGATCAGAGTTCAGGAGCCAGAGCAATTCACCAACGAAAATCTAAAACTGCATATTAGGCATGTGGAGCTGGAGCAGGGACCAGCTGCTTGAAGGCTGATATCTCTGGTTCTGAGCATAGAAAAGACAAGCTGCCAGTGTCCACCAAAAGGGGAGAGTCACCGCTTTTCGATTATACCCTCAGAAAAACTTTAAGTCAGACAGAACCCGAGATATCTGGCTGGGAAGAGCAATTAACAGGCTTGGATGGGCACCACTGCTTTCAAGTCGGATAGCTCTGGTTCTCCAAGGCGATTTTAAAAAATCTGATACCCCTGGAAAGAGGGGGCCCTCAGCTGTTAGCCTAGGGCCCTTATACTCCTGGGGCCCTTCGGCAAGAGCCCATTGAGCCCATATGAAAAGACTGCCCTGGCCAGCCCACACGCTCAAACTCTTAAAGTGCCAATGGCTCCTGGTGGACCCGTCTATACCCCATGGTACTAATGTGGACCCCAGCATCCTCTAGGACGTAAGAGAAATGATGAAAACTGACTAAAACGGTCGTTCATACAAATTTGTTAAATCAAATGGATGTAACCAATTTGTCTGACCATTTTTGTATGCTTTTCAGTGTTTGGGAACAAATGGTCAATTGTCATTTGCTCTCATCTATTACCAGATTTTTATTCCAACCAGCCAGATTTGACAATCAGTCTTTAGGTGTATGGCCAGCTTTAAGTTCATGAGTAGCACATTGAGCATTTGTATCAGGTGAAATGGGTCATGTTGGAGGGACTGATCATGTTGTTCCTTAATGTTACATTTTATGATTGTGCTAACAATTATTGTTATCTTCTAGCTGTGTACTGATGCACTGAAGGAAGGATGGACAAGGTTAGTACTTAAATGGCTTTCTTTCTTTCTTTCTTTCTTTCTTTCTTTCTTTCTTTCTCTCAGGGAAAGTTTCTCAAACATTAAAATTAAAAGTACAATCTTAATATGTCACCTCCATAATGAACTTACACAGGGTGAATCTCTCATACAAAATGCTTCAGATTTTTCTGTATTTTGGAATACTTGCATACCATAATGAGATATCTTGGGGATGGGACTAAGGCCCTCATTTCGAGTTGTTCGCTCTCGCTAGCTGCTTTTAGCAGTATTGCACACGCTAGGCCGCCGCCCTCTGGGAGTGAATCTTAGCATAGCAGAATTGCGAACGAAAGATTAGCAGAATTGCGATTAAATAATTCTTAGCAGTTTCTGAGTAGCTCGAGACCTATTCCTACACTGCAATCAGCTCAGCCCGTTTCGTTCCTGGTTTGACGTCGCAAACATGCCCTGCGTTCGGCCAGCCACTCCCCCGTTTCTCCAGACACTCCCGCGTTTTATCCTGGCATGCCTGTGTTTTTCCGCACACTCCCAGAAAATGGTCCGTTTCCGCCCAGAAACACCCACTTCCTGTCAATCACACTCCGATCACTTTAACGATGAAAATTCTTCGTTCGGACGTGAGTAAATCTAAGTTTTGTGCTAAAATACTGCGTACCATGCGCATGCACAGTTTTGCCTTAATCGCTCCGTTGCGAAAATCGGCAACGAGCTAACAACTCGGAATAACCCCCTAAATCTAACCATGAAATTTATTTGTTTCATATACACACAGCCTGAAGGTCATTTTATATAATATTTTTATCATTTTGTGCATGAAACAAAGTTTGTATACATACACGAAAATTCATTTACAGTATGTTTCATATACACCATGTAAACATAACCTGAAGGTAATTTTATACATTAAACCAGTGGCCACCTTGGGGTGCTGCAAGGCTCTTGCAGGGGTTCTTCAGGTTAGTGGTCCAGCACCAAATTATATTGTTAATTCTCAAAGTGATAGGCAAAACTAGTGCTGGTGGCTGCCATTCATAAAACGGGATCCAGTCAGGATACCAGCGGTCGAAATACAGAAGCCGGAATCCCGACAGCTGGGTCGGTTGACTGCCGGCTGACAAGAGAGGTAAGCCGCGTTGGGAGGAGGGGGTTTAGGTCTAGACTGTAGGGAGTGGGCTTTAGGTTTAGGCACCCCTGGGGAGGGGTTAGGGTGGGGGGTTGCGGGGGATAGGTTTAGGGTTGCGGGGGGGGGATAGGTTTAGGCTTGCGGTGGGAGTGGCAGGTTAGGTTTAGGCTGATAAAAGGGAGGGTTAAGGGGGTACACACAGAGCGATCCATGCTTACATTCTAAGCAATCGGACTAGCGCTGTGTGCTGAGAGGGGGAGAGATGTGTGCTGAGCGGTCACTGATAGATCGCTCAGCACACATCTCTGCCCGTGTGTAGGGGACTTTACGGGGTCATTGGGGGAAGGTAATTTACACTTCCCCCCTGTCAGGATTCCGAACATTGGGATGCCGTGGTCAGCATTTTGACTGCCGGCATCCCGAACGCAGGCATTTCAATCCCAACCCCATAAAACATGTGGACAATCCGAGGCACAACTGTACACCACCACATATTATTATTTTTATTATTATCCTTTATTTATATGGCGCCACAAGGGTTCCGCAGCGCCCAATTACAGAGTACATAAGCACATAATCAAAACAGGAAAACCGTGACTTACAGTTGAAGACAATATAGGACAAGTACAGGGTAACTAAGCATCACTACACCAGTGAATGACAGAGATAAGTTCCAGCTGGCCAAAAACTGCGAGATTTGGGCAGTTGAGGATTATTAAAGTAAGAAAAGGATAAGCACATGAGGAAAGAGGGCCCTACTCATGAGAGCTTACATTCTAAGGGGAGGGGTAGACAGACAGGGGGGACACAGAAGGGGTACATAGAGAGCGTGGAACAGAGGGTTAGGATGAGATTTGGCTGGGTTTGGTAAAGAAATGGGTCTTAAGAGCCCGTTTGAAGTTTTGTAGAGAGGTGGAGAGTCTGAGGGGGAGAGGTAAAGAATTCCAGAGGAAGGGAGCTGCACATGAAAAATCTTGGAGATAGGAGTGGGAGGAAGTAATCAGAAGACAGGAGAGTCGGCGTGCATTAGCAGAGCGAAGAGGACGGGTGGGAGTGTAAGGGTAGATAAGGTCAGAGATGTAACTGGGAGAGGAGTGGGTGAGGGCTTTGTAAGTGAGTGTGAGAAGTTTGAATTGGATTCTGAAAGGGAAGGGAAGCCAGTGAAGGGCTTGTAGGAGAGGGGAGGTGGACGTAGTGCGTTTGGTGAGGAAGATAAGCCGGGCAGCAGCATTGTGGAGAGAGGTAATTGTCAGGGAGGCCAGTTAGGAGGAGATTACAGTAGTCCAGTCTGGAAATAATCAGTGAGTGAATAATGATCTTATTGGCATCCTGGGTGAGAAAAGGTCTGATCCTGGAAATGTTTTTGAGATGAAAATGACAGATTTGGGAGAGGTGCTGAATGTGTGGTTTGAAGGAGATGGAGGAGTCAAGGATTACACCAAGACAGCGTACTTGGGGGCTAGAGGCGATAGTCATGCCATCAATGGATAGTGAGATTGTGGGAGGTGAGGATGTGCGGGAGGGTGGGAAGATGATCAGCTCAGTCTTAGACATGTTGAGTTTAAGAAAGCGCTGGGACATCCAGGAAGAGAGAGCAGAAAGACAGTACTGAACCTAGGGATGACAGGTAGGCACAATTTACTTAATTTAATATTTTTTTCCAAATGTATCAATAAAAGACTTTAATCCTAGGGGTGCCATGGAAAAAATGCTGATATTCTAAGGCGCTGTGATTCAAGAATGTTTGGGAACTGCTGCATTAAACAATATTTGTATACACTGAACCATTAGAAAGCTGCGGTGTCACTATCTCAGTCAAGCTCAAAAACTTCCATATTTCGGAATTTTGGACATAGGAGACTCAACCTGTACAAGCAGCTATAAGATTTGGAAAATAATTATGGTAACATTGCTCTACATATCTCCAAGACGAATATGCTACATCTCTGCTTCTGTGATTAGTTATCTGTCCTATTGAATGTTGCTGCAGCAGACATTGTGGTGGAAACCTCCTACCTTATGATGGTCCATGGCATTTCTTGTTACTCTCCCAGATGATAGGTTTACATTTGTTTTTATACTGTAATGTGTCAGCTTTGCTTGTACTATATTTAGTAGAATTAATTTTGTTTTTTTTCTAAAAATATTGTTGAATAATTACTAGTGTTGAGGATAAAAATCTATATACATATTTAAATCACTTTTTATCTTAAATTTAATGTGATAAAAGATGTTTAATATTTGATAAACAAAACTCCTCTGGATCAACTGCTGTACTTCCAATGTAAATAAGTACTGTACTTTCAGTGTAAATATGCATTTAATAAATTCTGTACTATCAATGTAAGTACATACTAAATAAATACTTTGCTATCGATTTAAGCTATCTTCCCAAGGTCACTCATGACCTCCTCACCACTAATTGTAAAGGCCCATATAGACGGGCCGATGTGGGAGAGATGTGTGCTGAGCGGTTCGCTCAGCACACATCTCTCCCACCGCTCAGCACAGCGCGATCTGTGCTGAGCGTGCGGGGGGAGATGGAGGGGCCGCTCATTTCACCCAGCGGTTGAAGTGAGCGACCCGCTAGATTGGCCTGCATGCAGGCCAATCTAGCACCAGCGATAGCGATGCGCGGGGCTGCACATCGCTATCGCTATTAGGGCTACACACGGAGCGATCTTGCTGAAAATCTAAGCAGTCTAGTCAGATTGCTTAGATTATCGCTCCGTGTGTACCCCCCTTAAGAGTCACTTTTCCATTCTTATCTGCCTTGATCTGTCAGTTGCATTTTGCCTTTGACACAGTTGACAACCCTCTTTCTACAAACCCTCTCTTGGCTGTCCATCTTTCTAACAGCTCCTTATCTGTCTTTACTATCAAATCTACCTCCCCCTCTGAAATCTACCTCTCCTCCCCTGACCTTTTCCCAGGGGCATATAAAGAGAGAATGGGCTCATATGCAGTCTCCATCTGGGCTCCCTCCTCTCTAGCCATCGGAGCAAGAGAGTAGACTCTGGTGTTGTGCCAGAATCTACTGCACATTTGCAGGTCTCCAGGAAAATGGTGTGGTGGCCATTTTCCCAGAGATTTTTCTACTGCCCATGCGCAAGTCACCAGAAAGCTGGCCATGTTTATTTGTGCAGCACTGTCACTGGTCATGCGGGAATCCAGAGAGTTAAGTGTTATAAAATATGGGTGCAAGGTGTGTGTGGTGTGAGCTTGTGTGCACTGCACTCCCTACACCCTTTATACATACGCCACTGCCTCTCCCACATTGGACTATTGTAACATATTAATTACTGGTCTTTCTTCCAAGTCTCACTCTTTTACATCTGTCCTCAATGCTGCAACTATTCTAATCTTCCTATCACTCACATTCATCCTTTCCTCTCCTTCAACTGCTCACTTGTTTCCCCGCCCTCTGCAGTTTCCAGTTATAGCTCCTCACCTTAAGATTCAAAACTTAATCGCTTCTCCTCCTCTTCCTCCTCCGTTCCTGAGCTCATCTGAAGCCACACTCCTTCTTGCTATCTCCGCTATTCCTCTATTGCCTTATCTGTGCATTGATTACTGCCTCTCACTCCCACATCCAAGATTTCTCCCATGGTGCTACCTTCCTCGGGCATCCCCTCCCCTTCCTATCAGACAGTCTGCCAGCCTTCATTGTTTCATGCCCTGATAAGCTTTGATGAGCAGATGCATTATTAGCCCCCCTCACTTCTTACTCTCTGCTCTCTCACTTCCCTCATCATATCTTACCATTCCACCTCCCAGTTATACCCTGACTCTCTTTGCGAGAGATGAAGTGGATATGTTGGTCATAGCCAGGGGCGCTGGAATGTTTTGAGGTGGGGGGGGGGGAGGGTGTAGTAAAAATGAAATTTTGGTGCCCCCCCACCCCCACCCCCTCAATGCAGGTTAGCGGCGCTTACCACCGGGCGACTCCTGCTGTAAAATCAATGTACTACCACTGCCTGCTATGCCCCATGTCCTCCTAGCCAGCTCTTCACTGATGCATTACTGGGAGGAGGCGGGGTTGTCCCAGCAGGCTCAGCATGACCACGCCTCCCTCCCAGTAATGCATCAGTGAAGAGCCGGCTAGGAGGACATAAGGCATAGCAGGAAGCGGCAGCGCATTAATTTTACAGGAGGAGTCGCCCACAGGGATCCGGGGGTAAGCGCTCCACCATCTCGTTTGGGTAGGACATGCTGCCCCCTTGCCCCCCCAGTTCCGACGCCTATGGTCATAGCAGCCAATCAGACGTTAACTGTCATTTCATAGACTATAATAGATATGCTAGCTAGATTGGTTGCTATGGGCAACTTCACTTTGTCTATCAAAGTTTTGATATATCTCCCATTTAGTTAGCAAGTAAAATCTCATAAGCAGGGCCCTTCGCCCCTTTATTCTCCTTACACTAACACCGTCTCCAGGGCACTCTCTCTCACACACAGTCAGTGTCCATGATCCTTTCTGTCCGCTTTTTCCAGGGCACTGGCTCATTGAGTGATGTAATCATTGGGGTATATTTACTAAAATTAGTATTTTTCAGAATGAGGTTAAAGTTCAAACACGAATGACATCGAAAGTGTAAATTTGCAACTTTTTGAATTTATTACGACTAATTTACTAATCTGTCGTATTTTGCATTTTCATGTTTTCCGATGTCGATGTCATTCGTATTTTTTGGCAGTGTTTTACGGGAGTGAATAGTAAAACACTGCCGACATTAACACAATGAATCTCGGCCGGATCTGTGAGATCCGTGCAGGGCTTCATTGTGCACCTTTCGTAAAAAAAATAACATGGGCCCTCATTCCGAGTTGTTTGCTCGCAAGCTGCTTTTAGCAGCTTTGCACACGCTAAGCCGCCGCCTACTGGGAGTGAATCTTAGCATAGTAAAATTGCGAACGAAAGATTCGCAATATTGCGAAAAGACTTCTCTGTGCAGTTTCTGAGTAGCTCGAGACTTACTCTGCCAGTGCGATCAGTTCAGTGCTTGTCGTTCCTCGTTTGACGTCACAAACACACCCAGCGTTCGCCCAGACACTCCTCCGTTTCTCCAGCCACTCCCGCGTTTTTCCCAGAAACGGTAGCGTTTTTTCACACACACCCATAAAACGGCCAGTTTCCGCCCAGAAACACCCACTTCCTGTCAATCACATTACGATCACCAAAACGAAGAAAAAAACTCGTAATGCCGTGAGTAAAATTCCTAACTGCATAGCAAATTTACTTGGCGCAGTCGCACTGCGGACATTGCGCATGCGCATTAGCGACTAATCGCTCCGTTGCGAGAAAAAAATAACGAGCGAACAACTCGGAATGACCCCCATTGCTACAAATCTAAAAAAAAAAAATGCGTGGGGTCCCCCCCCCCTAAGCAAAACCAGCCTCGGGCTCTTTGAGCCGGTCCTGGTTGACAAAATATGGGGGGGGGGAATGACAGGGGTTCCCCCATATTTCATAAGCCAGCACCGGGCTCTGCGCCTGGTCCTGGTTCCAAAAATACGGGGGACAAAAAGCGTAGGGGTCCCCCGTATTTTTGAAACCAGCACCGGGCTCCACTAGCCAGGTACATAATGCCACAGCCGGGGGGACACTTTTATACTGGTCCCGGCGGCCCTGGCATTACATACCCAACTAGTCACCACTGGCCGGGGTACCCTGGAGGAGTGGGAACCCCTTAAGTCAAGGGGTCCCCCCCTCCAGCCACCCAAGGGCCAGGGGTGAAGCCGAGGCTGTCCCACCCCATCCAAGGGCGGCGGATGGGGGGCTGATAGCCTTTTGAAAAAAATGTGAATATTGTTTTTAGTAGCAGTACTACAAGTCCCAGCAAGCCTCCCCCGCAAGCTGGTACTTGGAGAACCACAAGTACCAGCATGCGGTGGAAAACCGGGCCCGCTGGTACCTGTAGTACTACTACTAAAAAAATACCCCCCAAAAAACAGGAGACACACACCGTGATAGTATAAGTTTATTACATACATGCACACCTCCAAACATACATACTTACCTATGTTCACACGAGGCTCGGTCCTCTTCTCCATGTAGAATCCTAGGGGTACCTGTGAAAAAAATTATACTCACATAATCCAGTGTACCTTCTGTTCTTTGTATAGTCCACGTACTTGGCAAAATAAAAAAACGGAAACCCGACCACGCACTGAAAGGGGTCCCATGTTTACACATGGGACCCCTTTCCCCGACTGCCAGGACCCCCCCCCTGACTCCTGTCAAAGAGGGTACCTTCAGCCAATCAGAGAGCGCCACGTCGTGGCACTCTCCTGATTGGCTGTGTGCTCCTGTAGTGTCTGTCAGGCAGCACACGGCAGAGATACAATGTAGCGCCTATGCGCTCCATTGTATCCAATGGTGGGAACTTTGCAGTCAGCGGTGAGGTTACTTTCGGTCAACCGCTGACCGCAAAGTTCCTACCATTGGATACAATGGAGCGTATAGGCGCTACATTGTATCTCTGCCGTGTGCTGCCTGACAGACACTACAGGAGCACACAGCCAATCAGGAGGGTGCCACGACGTGGCGCTCCCTGATTGGCAGAAGGGACCCTCTTTGACAGTAGTCAGGGGGGGTCCTGGCAGTCGGGGAAAGGGGTCCCATGTGAAAACATGGGACCCCTTTCAGTGCGTGGTCGGGTTTCCGTTTTTTTATTTTGCCAAGTACGTGGATTATACAAAGAACAGAAGGTACACTGGATTATGTGAGTATAATTTTTTTCACAGGTACCCCTAGGATTCTACATGGAGAAGAGGACCGAGCCTCGTGTGAACATAGGTAAGTATGTATGTTTGGAGGTGTATGTAATAAACTTATACTGTCACGGTGTGTGTCTCCTGTTTTTTGTTGGATATTTTTTTAGTAGTACTACAGGTACCAGCAGGCCCGGTTTTCCACCGCATGCTGGTACTTGTGGTTCTCCAAGTACCAGCTTGCGGGGGAGGCTTGCTGGGATTTGTAGTACTGCTACTAAAAACAATATTCTCAATTTTTACACAAGGCTATCAGCCCCCCATCCGCCGCCCTTGGATGGGGGGACAGCCTCGGGCTTCACCCCTGGCCCTTGGGTGGCTGGAGGGGGGGACCCCTTGATTTAAGGGGTTCCCACTCCTCCAGGGTACCCCGGCCAGTGGTGACTAGTTGGGTATGTAATGCCAGGGCCGCAGGGACCTAGATAAAAGTGTCCCCCGGCTGTGGCATTATGTACCTGGCTAGTTGAGCCCGGTGCTGGTTTCAAAAATACGGGGGACCCCTACGCTTTTTGTCCCCCGTATTTTGTGAACCAGGACCAAGCGCAGAGCCCGGTGCTGGTTGATTAAATATGGGGGAACCCCTGACATTTTTTTCCCCATATTTTTTCAACCAGGTCCGGCTCAAAGAGCCCGAGGCTGGTTTTGCTTAGGAGGGGGGACCCCACGCATTTTTTTTCCTGCAAATTTAACACTTTCCCACCCCTTCCCACTGATAAACATGCACGGATCTCATGGATCCGTGCATGCCTATCAGAACACGGTAAAAAAAAAGCAGGTCTGTTTTAAATCTGCATTTTTTTACGATTTGTATTTTTTCACGGCAGTGTTTGGCTATTGCCGGCAGTGTTCGTGAAATACACTTTTTAGTAAATTACCGAGTTGTATCAAAAAACAGTCGTATTTGACCGATGGTGTATTCATTCGTATTTTTTTTTCTTTTACTTCCAAAAAAATACGAATGCCCTCATCACTGCCGAGATTTAAGTTTAGTAAATTCCCGAGATGACACTTTGAAGAAAAAACACCATCTCGGTCAAAATCGGGAGCTTAGTAAATATACCCCATTGAGTCTAGCACTGTTTTCTATTTCAGTTGGATTTTTTTCCCTTGTACTAATTGTATAGATTTGTTTTTAATTGCTTGTGTTTCACTGTGATCTTTCCCTGTGCAGTGATATTGACACTTGGTGGCAGCATAGAAATAAGAGACAGTAATTTAAATATTAGCAACACTTTATCAAAGTGGATAAATAACTGGCACTAGCATGTATCTGAATGTGTGTGGGTGTGAACACAATCCCATACTTTAGGGAAAACAATTTATTTCTTTTTTATAGTCCTATTAATATTCTTTCCCTCTTCCCTCCGATTAATACATATCTTGATAGCCTACTGAATAAGTTTACACCAACTAGCATGGTTCCAACATGTTTATTCTTCTGTTCCCACAAAGGTCTGAATTAGAGTCTACCATTTCTCCACAGCAGGTTACTCCTGTCATCTACCACCAAAGTGTTTCGAGTCAGGGCCTTGACAAAGAGCATAGACTTAAAAATGCAACAGTGGCAAATGACAGGCGTAACCTGCTGTGGAGAAGAGAATTGGTAGAGTCTAACCCAGACCTTTGTGGGAACAGAAGCCGAGATTGGGGCTCCGGAGCCTCCATCCATATGCTATCTACATGTCTCTGTGACACAAATCTCTGGTAAAAGCCTCCATTCTTACCATTATTTTTAAGCTGCTAAATATATGTGTATGCCTTTTATTGTAAGAATGCCATGCCATTTGGAGGGAATTTATTCAGGAGGATTAGCCACGGATCCACGTGTTTTGTTGGATTTGCGGCCAAATCCATCAGGTTTTAGTACCGTTTTCGACAATGTCCATCTGACTTTAAAAAAAGACGTATTGGCATTGTTGAAAACGGGCAAAACCAGTCGGATTTGCCCGCAAATTGAATACAGCATTGTCGGAGAGGATCTGACATGCATAGAATAGACCCCTTAGTGTTCTGTGGTGGAAGTAGGATAAAGAACAGGCTGCTTTACATGTGGTGTAGTGCCAGTAGTGTTCTCCACTATTTACTCATTTAATCATGTAAAATATGTACATAGGAGCTGTGTATTTGCATTTTCAGTCATATTTGCTTCTGAACACATCTGCAGATTTAAAGTGAAAGTTGGGGCTGACTTACAAGACGACTTTAGACGGTGTAAACTCATCAGAAACCTGATTGGACCTGCCAACAAATTGGTAAGGACAGACTTTCACCTCCTTAGTAATCTTACCATACCAATACTTTAACAATACAAAAATCTATTTGGAGCTTGTTAATAAAAGCCCCATCTCACCTACTGATTCCTGACAGAGAACTATGGGGACAGTGATACTTAGTGAATAGCGTTATTGCAGTCAGAAAGTGGAAAGCTACTTAATTATGTCACAGCCTAGCAAAAAATGAAATTTTCACAGGATCTATGGATTTACACACTTCATTAAAAGGTTCCATAGAGAGTAAGTATGTATTTGCTTTATAATAACTGTATACAACGGGCCTAATTCAGAGTTGATTGCAGCAGCAAATTTGTTAGCAGTTGGGCAAAACCATGGGAGTCATTCCGACCCGGTCGCACACAGGAACTGTGCATGCGCGGTGGGCACAATGCGCGCACGCATCGTTGTCCGGCGATGGCCGATGCCGGGCAGTGGCCACAACAAAGAAGAAAGTGATCGCTAGCGTGATCGCAAGAAGATTGACAGCGGAGAAGCGTTCTGGAGCGTCTACTCACCGTTTTCCGGGTGTGGAGATCCGAACGCAGGCGTGCCCAGGCGTTTGGAAGGCGGATGTCTGACGTCAATCCAGGGACCTTCTTCGCTGGATCCATCACACAGGGTAAGTAGGTGTGACCCTGGTCTTGTTTTGCAGGAAACTTTTTTAGCATAGCAGGGCTGCACAAGCGATCGCAGCCCTGCTATGCTAAAATACACAAATACATAGGCGGCGTAAAGTTGATCACATGAGCAGCAAAAAGTTGCTTTGTGCGATCAACTCGGAATGACCCCCATGTGCACTGCAGGTGTGGCAGATATAACATATGCAGAGAGAATTAGATTTGGGTGGGGTGTGGTCAAACTGAAATCTAAATTCGGTGTAAAAATAAAGCAGCCAGTATTTACCCTGCACAGAAACAAAATAACCCACCCAATTCTAACCCTCTCTTCAAATGTTATATCTGCCCCCCCCCCCCCCCCCCCCCCGCAGTGCACATGGTTTTACCCAACTGCTAACAAATTTGCTGCTGCAATCAGGTCTGAATTACCCCCAATGTTTTGATTAAGATTGTCGGGACAATCACATTTTCTTTTTGAATTACTGTAAGTGCACATTAATGAATTTTTGGGAGTGGATATACAAATAAATAAATGTATATCACTTGAGAAGATTATTGATCTGCATGAAGTCGGGTATACAGAGGCCTCTATCTACCCAGGGTTCTCCATCACAAACTGGTCATCAGGCTTTAACTTAGTTGCACAAATTGCCTTTTGCATTACTTACTTGAAACCACTGATGTCATTGTCAGCTACAGTATATGACACGGCAGTGAAGCCTTGTGTAGTGAAATGATTGATTGCGTGACTTTGGCACCCTAATTAACAAAACTCTGCTTGAAAATTCACAGGTTAGATACATTTTGATAGAATGTAATTCTGGCAAATGGTTAGGTATAGGATAGGGATAAGATCATATCTGGCACATCTAGAATTCAAAGGAGATGTATGTAAATATGAGACAAGGTAAAGAACACCAGTAAACCAGTAGAACAATCAGAGTGAACTAGGAAAACATAAATAACACTGGGTTAGAATCTCAGAAGATGCAGAGGTTTGGTCCTGTATTCCAAGGATATTTTCTGGGTTTGTGGTTCATAACTCAAAATTACTATTACATACTGTAGTACTTTAGTACTTTCATTAATTTGTCTGTAATAATAACATTCTGTGTGGGAGTATCTGCTTTAGATAATACGGGGGGGGGGGGGGGGGGGGGGTGATTCAGACCTGATCGCTGCTGTGCGTTTCTGCACAGCGGGCGATCAGTTAGTCACTGCGCATGCGTATGCACCACAATGCGCACGCGCGTCGGACAGCAACAAAGGGCATTGCTGGTCAGTGACAGGATAGTGCGAAAAATACGATCGCATAGGCGATTGACAGGAGGAGGCCGTTCGTGGGTGGTAACTGACCGTTTACTGGGAGTGTCTGGAAAAATGCAGGCGTACCCAAGCGTTTTCAGGGAGGGTGTCTGATGTCCGCTCCAGCTCCTATCAATATGGAAAAAATAGTATGCACTATCAAGGGAGCGCTGGAATCTTGCTGGATTTAAATGTATTTAATTTATTTATACTCCAATTTACAACATAAAACATAAACCATATATATATATAAAAATACTATGATCCACATACAATAACTCATAAAAAATTGCCCTTAAAAGTTCATTTGTAAATAATGTCCATAAATTATCTTTTATATATACACTTAGTAACAATTGCTACTCTTGAACAACCGTCTCTTTAAGAAAGCCGGGATACAAAGTTGCAGTCATTAATTTAAGCCACTTGGTAAGATTGATAAAATTGACAGGGGGAGAGCGCTGTGTATATCATGGATGGATATCATGTATTTATAGAGCGATATTTCTTATGATGGATATCATGTATTTATAGAGCGATATACACTAAAGAGGTTATGTTTAATATTAACTTTATTAAATATTTTTTTTTTCTGATTTAAATTTAAATGTAAAAGAATAATACCAAAGTTATCTCGATTTGGGTGGAGGATGAGTTTGTCTGGGTTTTGAACTCTGGTCTATGTGAATGAATGGTCTGTTACACTCCCTCTGAGCCACAAGCGTCTCCCTTGAATCCAATGTATGTTTTGGGTATGTTAAATTTATAATTGATTTGTTCATTATATCTCCTGGTCAGTTTCTGGTTTATATATATATATATATATATATATACATATATTTTATATCTATATTAGATATAAGTTTACATACCTATATTTTTAAACATATGTCGCTAATTTTAGGCGGTTTAATGAATATACCACCAAGAATGTTTGAGCTGTTTAAAATTGATGTTTTTTAATGGTGATTACACACTCCATACATATGTATTGATTTAAACAACAGATGTGTTTAATTAGTATTATTAGTGTTTTCATTGGTCCACCTTACTTTAAAAACCACACCAATGCCGCTCTCTGAGAATATCCTCTGACGAAACCGCCTGCCAGTTTAGCGGAGAAACGCGTAGGGAAGGCACCAGCACCTGCACCTGCATTCTGCTGCCCGTTATTATTCATCTTCTCTGACTGCCGGAAAGTCTTCACACAGGGTAAAGGCTACAGCGGGACCGAGCTAAGGAGGTCCGCACCCTGTTCATTTCAAAGCCGCTACAGCCGTGAGTAACCTGTGACAACTATTGCGGCTAGACAGCACAGGGGTGGAGTGTATCGCTGCGGCTAAAATCTAATACAGCGGACTCCCCCTGTCAGCAGCAAAAAGATCATAAGTGATTGAAATTATCAACTTCAAATCCTATTCCGGCTAAAGAAACACAATATGGCAACATACAATTTGGGGTCGTAGCATACCGCTGTGGACAGTTGAATACACAGCGCTCTCCCCCTGTCAATTTTATCAATCTTACCAAGTGGCTTAAATTAATGACTGCAACTTTGTATCCCGGCTTTCTTAAAGAGACGGTTGTTCAAGAGTAGCAATTGTTACTAAGTGTATATATAAAAGATAATTTATGGACATTATTTACAAATGAACTTTTAAGGGCAATTTTTTCTGAGTTATTGTATGTGGATCATAGTATTTTTATATATATATATATATATATATATATATATATATATATATATATATATATAGTTTGTTTTATGTTGTAAATTGGAGTATAAATAAATTAAATACATTTAAATCCAGCAAGATTCCAGCGCTCCCTTGATAGTGCATACTATTTTTTCTATATAGATTACATTTGGTGGGATAGTACCACCGGTGGGAGACACAGGAATCTTCTGTGGGTGTTTTTATATATATATCCAAACAGTTTTTGGTGGTTTGCAAGCGCTGTGTTTTTATTAATTTATTGTTGCCAGCTCCTATCAGCCTGTTCTCATCGCACTGTAGGAGTAAATCCTGGGTTGCGCAGAGACTGCACAAAGTGGATTTTTGCAGCTCTGCGTACACATGGAATCGCACACTTGCACAGCGAATTTACACTCCCCCAGGAGGCGGCGACTATCCGAACGCAGGACAGCAAAGTTTGCAGCCCAGCGATCAGATCTGAATCATACCACTGTATGCTTAGAACCAAATACTTGTTAGCTAGTAGAGATCCACATCTGGAATATAGTTTGAACTTCAGCAGCAACATACAGGTATAGATAAAATGATATAAGATGATTGTATGATTCCTTCTTTCTTTCTTTTTTTTTTACAAATAAACTTCAATTTTTTTTCTTATTGACTTACTGTAGATGATTGACGCAAACCAGAGGTGGGATGTGAATGAAGCCATCTCCTGGGTGAAACAGTTAGCTGAATTTAAACCTCTATGGATTGAGGAGCCTACATCACCAGATGATATACTTGGTCATGCAACTATTTCCAAGGTAATCCTATTACTTGAAATTAGCTAATTAGGAAATAGGGGAAGGTATTTTTATTGATTTAAACAAAACTGCTGAATATAGAAAAAATCTCAATAAATGTTGGTGTTAGGAGCTGAAACACACATTTGCTAAGAGGGGATTTTTTTTTTTATATTAATTTTTAAATATTAATAAATGTGTGTGTTGTCCCTGGAAGTACAACTTCGATTTTGATCGATTTTCATTGATTATAAATCGATCAAAATCGACCTTTAGTAAATTTCTTCCTAAGTTTCAGGTTAATAATCAGAATAGAGAATAGGAAAAATCCCATATCCGGGATGCTCCTGGTCCTGAGCATTCCGGATAAGGAATAGTCAAACTGTATTACCACATAAATTGGATGACTACAGAACTGATGGTATGAGTGAGAGGACAAATATGATGTTCTGTTTCTGATCAAAAATGCTTTTCAGGTGCTGCTATGTCTGCAAGATAAACCTGTGAGCTGCTGGGGAAACAGCTGCAGGGGTTTATTAAATTGTGGCTTTATAAAACCGCAGATTCTTGATTATTATGCAATGGGATTTAAATCTTTTTTATTTATTTGTAAAAAAAATTTTAATTATTATTATTATTATTATTATTATTATTATAATAATAATTAAAAGCATTACACCCATAATGGTAAGTAATGTAAACTGCTCAAATGCGAGATTTTGCTTAATACATTTACAGATGTGTCTCTTTACATCCTTGCTGCAGTCACGCTAAACAAGCCCTTCCAGTCCCGCCATGACGTAGTGGGACTCGGTAGCGTGCCTATATTCTGTGTGTAGTTGCAGCTGTATCTGCATCCAAAATGCCACGTTAGTGTTTTCCAGGAAAACACTGTAGCATAGCATTTTGCATGCAAATACAGTAACAGTCATACACAGAATATAGGCATGCTGCATATCATTTTAATCAGCAGAAGCATCATATTGCATTACTTTGCATCTAAGACGCCTTTTCGAGGACATAAATCCCCCCAAAAAGATGCTCGGTGTTACAAAGTCACACAGCACTAATGTTATGTGTAACTTGATGTACAGTATAGCGCACGGAGCAAAGATGTAAGAGAACACATCTGTACACGTACTGTTCATACACATATCCTGGTGATAGTCATCTGCAACTTATCTTGTGGGATTGTGGATATAACTGAAAATTGGAACTAGTAAAAGGTATTACTCCAAACTCCATCCCACAACCTATTTAGGAATGGCCCCTTCATTCATTTAAACTTTTCCACTTCAGTACTCTTTTAAACACATTGGGGCTGCAGTATATTTATTTCATGTGTCACTTTTTAAAGTCAAAAAGTGCAAAATGTTGAGGGAGGAGTGCGCTACTGCACAGACTACAGTCTTCCTGTTCTCCAGGGAGGCTTCATGCCCTATCCCAAGATGGCTACCATGATCACTACTAAGCATGTGCAGGGGTAATCTTGTCTTGAGAATGTGTAGTGTGACATAGTGGGTGACAGAAGTCTCCTATGTAGCTCCAGAGAGACATGTGATAACATGCAATCCACAACGTGTTCCAGCATCCCTGCACTGCTACCTGTTTGCAGTATACAGTCACCGGCAAGTGAGCATATGAAACCCTGCTCAAGTTGCGGTCCATCAGTGTATATGTAACAGTGAGTAGGGTGCTGCTATCTGTCAATAAACTAACATCGCTGGTTAAGTAACTAGGCTGTTCATAGGGGGTCATTCCAACCTGATCGCTCACTGCAGTTTATCGCAGCGCAGCGATCGGGTCGGAATTGCACATGCGCCGGCGCCGCAGTGGCCATCGTTTCCCTGCGATCGCCTCTGCCTGATTGACAGGCAGAGGCGGTCGCTGGGCGGGAAGGGGCGGTACGGCGGGGTTTGGTCGCCGTTATGGGGGCGCGGTCCGGCCAATGCAGGTGTAGCCGGACCATGCGGGGGGTGGGCCGCAGCGGCTGCGTGACGTCATATGCAGCCGCTGCGGGCCGGGGAGCGACAAGTAGCTCCCGGCCAGCACGCTAAGTGCAAAGGCATCGCTGCTGTGCTATGCCTTTGCACTTCTGCGGGGAGAAGGGGGGGGCGGCGCTGACATGCGGGGCGCACTAGCCCTGTGCTGGGCGTCCCCCCTCATGTCAGTGTGAGCTACGATCATCTTGGAATGAGGGCCATAGTCCAAGTCATCAGCTGGTGTGTGCCTATATAACTGCAATATCAACACCTGCTCATATATCATGTCCAACACAAAAGGCATCCCATTGAAAGATATGGGGGAAATTCAAATGTTTGAAAAGTTGGTTGGGTGTCTGTTTTTTCTTGTCTATTAGATAGGAAAAAATAGACACCCAACTGACTTATCAAACAATTGAATACCCCCCACTATGTCTAATTTTGGCACCTAAAATGCAAACTACCCATTGTCTATCTTAAAAAAAGGACATACCCACTGTAAGTATACCTTTGACACCTCCTGGCTGGCTCTCATATAAAAAACAAAAAACAATATAGTTTTTCCCTGTGAGTGCACCTAGCTGGAAATGCATTGGAGCCGCACAACTCATCCATCAAAAGATGCAATCTTGGATTGCAAATACATCTGCTAACTCGCAATATCTACTACTGAAAAAAATCTCATGCTGGGAGCCGCCCAGCACAGGGCAAGGCGGCCAGCAAGAGAGGCGCTGCCCAGTGCTGCGATTTCATTTAAACATGTGATTGCAATGCATGCGTCCCGACCATTGGGCTTGCTGGTATCATGGCTGCATATGTAGGTGCATCGGCACCATGTTTTCCACCACAGCGACGTGTGTGACGCCCATAGACCGGTCCTGACATGCCTGTGTTGTCCTGACCATTAACCCCTAACACAGAGTTGCCGCTACCCCGGCGGCTGCCGTTGTCAATCACAGCGCGATGGCATCATGATTGGATGCCAATGCACTGTGGTGCATGCGCAATGCGAACTCTGTGCATATGCAGATGGCTGATAATCACAGACGGCCGATCTGCGTTAACGCAGGTTTGCGTTTCATACTGAATGAGGGCATTTATCCTTAAACACATGCTTTTGACATCACAAATCAACATTTACACTTGCACTTTCATAAAGCAATTGACTGTCCAACAGTTCTTTGCGAGGAAGATGAAATATCACAGCAGTCATCCTGCTGCAAAGCGGATAACTCAGGCCTTGGCAGCCTGGGTGGTGAGAAACGTGTGTCCGGTATCCACCGTTAATTCACAGGGAATTAGAGAATTGATTGAGGTACTATGTCCCCGGTACCAAATACCATCTAGGTTCCATTTCTCTAGGCAGGCGATACCGAAAATGTACACAGACCTCAGAAAAAGAGTCACCAGTGTCCTAAAAAATTCAGTTGTACCCAATGTCCACTTAACCACGGACATGTGGACAAGTGGAGCAGGGCAGACTCAGGACTATATGACTGTGATAGCCCACTGGGTAGATGTATTGCCTCCCGCAGCAAGAACAGCAGCAGCGCAACCAGTAGCAGCATCTCGCAAACGCCAACTCGTTCCTAGGCAGGCTACGCTTTGTATCACCGCTTTCCATAAAAGGCACACAGCTGACAACCTCTTATGGAAACTGAGGAACATCATCGCAGAATGGCTTACACCAATTTTACTCTCCTGGGGATTTGTGACATCGGACAACGCCACCAATATTGTGTGTGCATTACATCTGGGCAAATTCCAGCACGTCCCATGTTTTGCACATACATTGAATTTGGTGGTGCAGAATTATTTAAAAAATGACAGGGGCGTGCAAGAGATGCTGTCGGTGGCCCGAAGAATTGCGGGCCACTTTCGGCATTCAGCCACCCTGTGCCGAAGACTGGAGCACCAGCAAACACTCCTGAACCTGCCCTGCCATCATCTGAAGCAAGAGGTGGTAACGAGGTGGAATTCAACCCTCTATATGCTTCAGAGGATGGAGGAGCAGCAAAAGGCCATTCAGGCCTATACAGCTACCTACGATATAGGCAAAGGAGGGGGAATGCACCTGACTCAAGCGCAGTGGAGAATGATTTCAACGTTGTGCAAGGTTCTGCAACCCTTTGAACTTGCCACACGTGAAGTCAGTTCAGACACTGCCAGCCTGAGTCAGGTCATTCCCCTCATCAGGCTTTTGCAGAAGAAGCTGGAGAGATTGAAGGAGGAGCTAAAACAGAGCGATTCCGCTAGGCATGTGGGACTTGTGGATTGAGCCCTTAATTCGCTTAACCAGGATTCACGGGTGGTCAATCTGTTGAAATCAGAGCACTACATTTTGGCCACCGTGCTCAATCCTAGATTTAAAACCTACGTTGTATCTCTCTTTCCGGCAGACACAAGTCTGCAGAGGTTCAAAGACCTGCTGGTGAGAAAATTGTCAAGTCAAGTGGAACGTGACCCGTCAACAGCTCCTCCTTCACATTCTCCCGCAACTGGGGCTGCGAGGAAAAGGCTAAGAATTCCGAGCCCACCCGCTGGCGGTGATGCAGGGCAGTCAGGAGCAAGTGCTGACATCTGGTCCGGACTGAAGGACCTGCCAACGATTACTGACATGTCGTTTGCTGTCACTGCATATGATTCTGTCACCATTGAAAGAATGGTGGAGGATTATATGAGTGACAGCATCCAAGTAGGCACGTCAGACAGTCCGTACGTATACTGGCAGGAAAAAGAGGCAATTTGGAGGACCTTGCACAAACTGGCTTTATTTTACCTAAGTTGCCCCCCCTCCAGTGTGTACTCCGAAAGAGTGTTTAGTTCAGCCGCTCACCTTGTCAGCAATTGGCGTACGAGGTTACTTCCAGAAAATGTGGAGAAGATGATGTTCATCAAAATGAATTATAATCAATTCCTCCGTGAAGACATTCACCAGCAATTGCCTCCAGAAAGTACACAGGGACCTGAGATGATGGATTCCAGTGGGGACGAATTAATAATCTGTGAGGAGGGGGATGTACACAGTGAAAGGGGTGAGGAATCGGATGATGAGGAGGAGGTGGACATCTTGCCTCTGTAGAGCCAGTTTGTGCAAGGAAAGGATTGATTGCTTCTTTTTTGGTGGGGGCCCAAACCAACCAGTCATTTCAGTCACAGTTGTGTGGCAGACCCTGTCGCTGAAATGATGGGTTTGTTAAAGTGTGCATGTCCTGTTTATACAACATAAGGGTGGGTGGGAGGGCCCAAGGACAATTCCATCTTTCACCTCTTTTTTCTTTCATTTCTCTGACGTCCTAGTGGATGCTGGGAACTCCGAAAGGACCATGGGGAATAGCGGCTCCGCAGGAGACTGGGCACAAAAGTAAAAGCTTTAGGACTACCTGGTGTGCACTGGCTCCTCCCCCTATGACCCTCCTCCAAGCCTCAGTTAGATTTTTGTGCCCGAACGAGAAGGGTGCACACTAGGTGGCTCTCCTGAGCTGCTTAGTGAAAAAGTTTAAGTATAGGTTTTTTATTTTCAGTGAATCCTGCTGGCAACAGGTTCACTGCACCGAGGGACTAAGGGTAGAAGAAGCGAACTCACCTGCGTGCAGAGTGGATTGGGCTTCTTAGGCTACTGGACATTAGCTCCAGAGGGACGATCACAGGCCCAGCCATGGATGGGTCCCGGAGCCGCGCCGCCGGCCCCCTTACAGAGCCAGAAGACTGAAGAGGTCCGGAAAATCGGCGGCAGAAGACGTCCTGTCTTCAATAAGGTAGCGCACAGCACCGCAGCTGTGCGCCATTGCTCTCAGCACACTTCACACTCCGGTCACTGAGGGTGCAGGGCGCTGGGGGGGGCGCCCTGAGACGCAATAAAAACACCTTAGATGGCAAAAAATACATCACATATAGCTCCTGGGCTATATGGATGCATTTAACCCCTGCCAATTTTTCCTTAAAAAAGCGGGAGAAAGGCCGCCGAGAAGGGGGCGGAGCCTATCTCCTCAGCACACTGGCGCCATTTTCCCTCACAGCTCCGTTGGAGGGAAGCTCCCTGACTCTCCCCTGCAGTCCTGCACTACAGAAACAGGGTAAAACAAGAGAGGGGGGGCACTAATTTGGCAGATAAATCTATACAGCAGCTATATAAGGGAAAAACACTTATATAAGGTTATCCCTGTGTATATATATAGCGCTCTGGTGTGTGCTGGCAAACTCTCCCTCTGTCTCCCCAAAGGGCTAGTGGGGTCCTGTCCTCTATCAGAGCATTCCCTGTGTGTGTGCTGTGTGTCGGTACGTTGTGTCGACATGTATGAGGAGGAAAATGGTATGGAGGCGGAGCAATTGCCTGTAATAGTGATGTCACCCCCTAGGGTGTCGACACCTGACTGGATGGTCTTATGGAAGGAATTACGTGATAGTGTCAGCACTTTACAAAAGACTGTTGACGACATGAGACAGCCGGCAAATCAGTTATTACCTGTACAGGCGTCTCAAACACCGTCAGGGGCTCTAAAGCGCCCGTTACCTCAGATGGTCGACACAGACCCAGACACGGACACTGACTCCAGTGTCGACGGTGAGGAAACAAACGTATTTTCCAGTAGGGCCACACGTTACATGATCACGGCAATGAAGGAGGTTTTGAACATTTCTGATACTACAAGTACCACAAAAAAGGGTATTATGTGGGGTGTGAAAAAACTACCCGTAGTTTTTCCTGAATCAGATGAATTAAATGAGGTGTGTGATGAAGCGTGGGTTTCCCCCGATAAAAAACTGCTAATTTCTAAAAAATTATTGGCATTATACCTTTTCCCGCCAGAGGTTAGGGCGCGTTGGGAAACACCCCCTAGGGTAGATAAGGCGCTCACACGCTTATCAAAACAAGTGGCGTTACCGTCTCCTGATACGGCCGCCCTCAAGGAACCAGCTGATAGGAAGCTGGAAAATATCCTAAAAAGTATATACACACATACTGGTATTATACTGCGACCAGCAATCGCCTCAGCCTGGATGTGCAGTGCTGGGGTGGCTTGGTCGGATTCCCTGACTGAAAATATTGATACCCTGGACAGGGACAGTATATTATTGACTATAGAGCATTTAAAGGATGCATTTCTATATATGCGAGATGCACAGAGGGATATTTGCACTCTGACATCAAGAGTAAGTGCGCTGTCCATTTCTGCCAGAAGAGGGTTATGGACGCGACAGTGGTCAGGTGATGCGGATTCCAAACGGCATATGGAAGTATTGCCGTATAAAGGGGAGGAGTTATTTGGGGTCGGTCTATCGGACCTGGTGGCCACGGCAACGGCTGGGAAATCCACCTTTTTACCTCAGGTCACCTCTCAGCAGAAAAAGACACCGTCTTTTCAGGCTCAGTCCTTTCGTCCCCATAAGGGCAAGCGGGCAAAAGGCCACTCATATCTGCCCCGGGGCAGAGGAAGGGGAAAAAGACTGCAGCAGGCAGCCTCTTCCCAGGAACAGAAGCCCTCCCCCGCTTCTGCCAAGTCCTCAGCATGACGCTGGGGCCTTACAAGCGGACTCAGGCACGGTGGGGGCCCGTCTCAAGAATTTCAGTGCGCAGTGGGCTCACTCGCAAGTGGACCCCTGGATCCTGTAGGTAGTATCTCAGGGGTACAAATTGGAATTCGAGACGTCTCCCCCTCGCCGGTTCCTGAAGTCTGCTTTACCAACGTCTCCCTCCGACAGGGAGGCGGTATTGGAAGCCATTCACAAGCTGTATTCCCAGCAGGTGATAATCAAGGTACCCCTCCTACAACAGGGAAAGGGGTATTATTCCACGCTGTTTGTGGTACCGAAGCCGGACGGCTCGGTGAGACCTATTTTAAATCTGAAATCCTTGAACACTTACATACAAAGGTTCAAATTCAAGATGGAGTCACTCAGAGCAGTGATAGCGAACCTGGAAGAAGGGGACTATATGGTGTCTCTGGACATCAAGGATGCTTACCTCCATGTCCCAATTTGCCCTTCTCACCAAGGGTACCTCAGGTTTGTGGTACAGAACTGTCACTATCAGTTTCAGACGCTGCCGTTTGGATTGTCCACGGCACCCCGGGTCTTTACCAAGGTAATGGCCGAAATGATGATTCTTCTTCGAAGAAAAGGCGTCTTAATTATCCCTTACTTGGACGATCTCCTGATAAGGGCAAGGTCCAGAGAACAGTTAGAGGTCGGAGTAGCACTATCTCAAGTAGTACTACGACAGCACGAGTGGATTCTAAATATTCCAAAATCGCAGCTGATTCCGACGACACGTCTGCTGTTCCTAGGGATGATTCTGGACACAGTCCAGAAAAAGGTGTTCCTCCCGGAGGAGAAAGCCAGGGAGTTATCCGACCTAGTCAGGAACCTCCTAAAACCAGGCCAAGTGTCAGTGCATCAATGCACAAGGGTCCTGGGAAAAATGGTGGCTTCTTACGAAGCGATTCCATTCGGCAGATTCCACGCAAGAACTTTTCAGTGGGATCTGCTGGACAAATGGTCCGGATCGCATCTTCAAATGCATCAGCGGATAACCCTGTCTCCAAGGACAAGGGTGTCTCCCCTGTGGTGGTTGCAGAGTGCTCATCTTCTAGAGGGCCGCAGATTCGGCATTCAGGACTGGGTCCTGGTGACCACGGATGCCAGCCTGAGAGGCTGGGGAGCAGTCACACAGGGAAGAAATTTCCAGGGCTTGTGGTCCAGCATGGAAACGTCACTTCACATAAATATCCTGGAACTAAGGGCCATTTACAATGCCCTAAGTCAGGCAAGGCCTCTGCTTCAGGGTCAGCCGGTGTTGATCCAGTCGGACAACATCACGGCAGTCGCCCACGTAAACAGACAGGGCGGCACAAGAAGCAGGAGGGCAATGACGGAAGTTGCAAGGATTCTTCGCTGGGCGGAAAATCATGTGATAGCACTGTCAGCAGTGTTCATTCCGGGAGTGGACAACTGGGAAGCAGACTTCCTCAGCAGACACGACCTCCACCCGGGGGAGTAGGGACTTCACCCAGAAGTCTTCCACATGATTGTGAACCGTTGGGAAAAACCAAAGGTGGACATGATGGCGTCCCGCCTCAACAAAAACTGGACAGATATTGCGCCAGGTCAAGGGACCCTCAGGCAATAGCTGTGGACGCTCTGGTAACACCGTGGGTGTACCAGTCAGTGTATGTGTTCCCTCCTCTGCCTCTCATACCCAAGGTACTGAGAATCATAAGAAGGAGAGGAGTAAGGACTATACTCGTGGCTCCGGATTGGCCAAGAAGGACTTGGTACCCGGAACTTCAAGAGATGCTCACGGAGGACCCGTGGCCTCTACCTCTAAGAAAGGACCTGCTCCAGCAGGGACCCTGTCTGTTCCAAGACTTACCGCGGCTGCGTTTGACGGCATGGCGGTTGAACGCTGGATCCTGAAGGAAAAAGGCATTCCGGATGAAGTCATCCCTACCCTGATCAAAGCCAGGAAGGATGTAACTGTGCAACATTATCACCGTATTTGGCGTAAATATGTTGCGTGGTGTGAGGCCAGGAAGGCCCCTACAGAGGAATTTCAACTGGGTCGTTTCCTGCATTTCCTGCAAACAGGACTGTCTATGGGCCTAAAATTAGGGTCCATTAAGGTTCAAATTTCGGCCCTGTCGATATTCTTCCAGAAAGAACTAGCTTCAGTTCCTGAAGTTCAGACGTTTGTCAAGGGGGTACTGCATATACAGCCTCCTTTTGTGCCTCCAGTGGCACCTTGGGATCTCAATGTAGTTTTGGGGTTCCTAAAATCACATTGGTTTGAACCACTCACCACTGTGGACTTAAAATATCTCACATGGAAAGTGGTAATGCTGTTAGCCCTGGCTTCAGCCAGGCGTGTCTCAGAATTGGCGGCTTTATCCTATAAAAGCCCTTACCTAATTTTTCATACGGACAGGGCAGAATTGAGGACTCGTCCTCAATTTCTCCCTAAGGTGGTTTCAGCGTTTCACTTAAACCAGCCTATTGTGGTACCTGCGGCTACTAGGGACTTGGAGGATTCCAAGTTGCTGGACGTAGTCAGGGCCCTGAAAATATATGTTTCCAGGACGGCTGGAGTCAGAAAATCTGACTCGCTGTTTATCCTGTATGCACCCAACAAGCTGGGTGCTCCTGCTTCTAAGCAGACTATTGCTCGTTGGATTTGTAGTACAATTCAGCTTGCACATTCTGTGGCAGGCCTGCCACAGCCAAAATCTGTAAAAGCCCATTCCACACGGAAAGTGGGCTCATCTTGGGCGTCTGCCCGAGGGGTCTCGGCTTTACAACTTTGCCGAGCAGCTACTTGGTCAGGGGCAAACACGTTTGCTAAATTCTACAAATTTGATACCCTGGCTGAGGAGAACCTGGAGTTCTCTCATTCGGTGCTGCAGAGTCATCCGCACTCTCCCGCCCGTTTGGGAGCTTTGGTATAATCCCCATGGTCCTTTCGGAGTTCCCAGCATCCACTAGGACGTCAGAGAAAATAAGAATTTACTTACCGATAATTCTATTTCTCATAGTCCGTAGTGGATGCTGGGCGCCCATCCCAAGTGCGGATTGTCTGCAATACTTGTACATAGTTATTGTTACAAAAATCGGGTTATTATTGTTGTGAGCCATCTTTTCAGAGGCTCCTCTGTTATCATGCCGTTAACTGGGTTCAGATCACAAGTTGTACGGTGTGATTGGTGTGGCTGGTATGAGTCTTACCCGGGATTCAAAATCCTTCCTTATTGTGTACGCTCGTCCGGGCACAGTATCCTAACTGAGGCTTGGAGGAGGGTCATAGGGGGAGGAGCCAGTGCACACCAGGTAGTCCTAAAGCTTTTACTTTTGTGCCCAGTCTCCTGCGGAGCCGCTATTCCCCATGGTCCTTTCGGAGTTCCCAGCATCCACTACGGACTATGAGAAATAGAATTATCGGTAAGTAAATTCTTATTTTTTCTTTGCATCATGTGCTGTTTGGGGACTATTTTTTGGAAGTGCCATCCTGTCTGACACTGCAGTGCCACTCCTAGATGGGCCAGGTGTTTGTGTCGGCCACTTGGGTCCCTTAGCTTAGTCACACAGCTACCTCATTGCGCCTCTTTTTTTCTTTGCATCATGTGCTGTTTGGGGACTATTTTTTGGAAGTGCCATCCTGTCTGACACTGCAGTGCCACTCCTAGATGGGCCAGGTGTTTGTGTCGGCCACTTGGGTCGCTTAGCTTAATCACACAGCTACCTCATTGCGCCTCTTTTTTTCTTTGCATCATGTGCTGTTTAGGGACAATTTTTTGAATCTGACATCCTGTCTGACAATGCAGTGCCACTCCTAGATGGGCCAGGTGTTTGTGTCGGCCACTTGGGTCGCTTAGCTTAGTCATCCAGCGACCTCGGTGCAAATTTTAGAACTAAAAATAATATTGTGAGGTGTTCAGAATAGACTGGAAATGAGTGTAAATTATGGTTATTGAGGTTAATAATACTATGGGATCAAAATGACCACCAAATTCTATGATTTAAGCTGTTTTTGAGGGGTTTTTTGTAAAAAAAAACACCCGAATCCAAAACACACCCGAATCCGACAAAAAAATTTCAGGGAGGTTTTGCCAAAATGCGTCCGAATCCAAAACACGGCCGCGGAACCGAATCCAAAACCAAAACACAAAACCCGAAAAATTTCCGGTGCACATCACTAATATCTATATCAGTGACGTGCGTTGGGGTGAGGCAGAGCCTTTCCTATCATATTAACGTTTGTTCAAGAGTTTTGACTGTATAACGTAAATGAAAAATACCCAGAATTTGTGTGAAATATCATCTTTGCATTATTCTAATCATTTTTATAGCCAAAACTCTGGAGTAAAAAGTATATGGCTGGTTAGGCAATGCCTCCCCTGCCTATCTTTTCTGCACATCTCTGATCAAAACTCACCAAATTTCCAGGAGTTTATACTGTTGCACCTATGTCCCCAGATGTACCCTTTGACTCATATATTGTATGTAAATCTGGCTCTGGTGCTAGCCAGTGCCTCCTGAGCCATTTAACTCACCGCACGTCCTTGATATAGATACATTTATAGTGCTTTAATATATTCTGCACAAATAGCAAAATCTTAATTGCCACTGAGACAAGTAAAATCTAAGCAACCTAGTTTACCTAATACATTTTGTGTACATTAGCAGAGAAATATTTATTCTGTTGATCAGTACAAATGAAAGTGCTTCATAATGATGATGTTATTTCCTAATTAGGCTTTGGCACCTTTGGGAATCGGTGTTGCTACAGGAGAGCAAGTAAGTTTTCAATATTTTTAGATTTGTGCTTACTATGCATATACTGTAGATAGGAGGGCCATGTGACAGGTACATATACTGTAAATACAATGCTTATATATCAGATGGGCTTACAACAGTGGTGCAAGTAGAAAAAATGTCTTATAGGTACTGTACAATAAAATGGGTGTGGCCAAATGCCACATGGGACGTGGCCAATGAAAATGGGGGCGTGATACACATATGTGGGGGCCAGATACACATATGACCCCAATAGTGCCAGATACACGTTGCCCCACAGTGCCAGATACACATTGCCCCAGAGTGCCAGATACACAAATGCCCCAGTGTCAGATATACATTGCCCCACAGTGCCAGATACACAAATGCCCCAGTGTCAGATATACATTGCCCCACAGTGCCAGATATACAATGCCCCACTGTGCCAGATATACAGTGCCCCACAGTGCCAGATATACATTGCCACATACACATATATTCAGTTTTATATATTAGGAAGGATAGTTATTTTGGTTCTGAAGCTGCTGCTGTTCTTGAAGTCACCATACCCACTGGTGATTACATACACTCCCCCAGGCCGCTGACACAAATAGTATGTACTACACTACAGTACACTGTACCTCAGGAGCCTGCTCCGTGCTCCTAACGCCCCCTGAGTGACCCCTGCAAGTTGCCGCTGCGCTGCTCAAGGACAAGGAGACAGAGACGCGCCCACATCCCGCCAAGCCAGCCACCAGGGTCCTGTGTGCGCCTGCCGCGGGAGCATGATTACGTCACAATCGTTCTCCAAGCAGGCTGGGAAGGCGCCGAGGCAGAGACTCGGCGCACAGCAGCAGCGCTAACAGCGGCTTTGGTGAAGACACTGAGTGGCGGTGGGTACGGCGTACCCGTGGCTAAATTCTTCATGGTACGCCATACCCGCCAACTTGCACCATTGGGTTACAAGCATCTGAGAGTTTATCTGCTGCAGCTTTTTGCTCCTTAATCAGAGGAACCAGTTTCAGACAATCAGGAGCTCTTGAACTATATAAGACTATTGCTTGCATTCCAAAGTAACAAGTCGATAAAAAAAAGGTTATATACCGAAGTATAACATGTAAAGATGTATATTGTATATAACTCTTTATAGACCGATGTACAGTATGTCCTCTAAAGAAGCAATTTCTGAAAAGAACACAGAAGTGGCATGTCCTTAATGGCATGTCCTTAGACTGTCACGGCTAGGGCAAGTGGAAGATAATAACAGGGGTGGAGGCAAGCTGAGGTGACCCAAATCCATTTTACTAGTTACTTTATATGGAAGTTGCTTTACTTACTTAACCTTTGTAAAAATAGCTTAGACATCCTGTTCCACTGCTAAGTAATGAGGGAAGAAAACGAAGCGTATAATCATGTAAAAACCAGGTAGGACTCCAGCTTGGATGTAGGCACATTCCCTTATGAATGGCCTCTCTATGTACAGTGATGACAGGAGTGTTGTTTGATCAGTTATTGACAATTAAAAGGCAGGGCATGTACCTCAAATACACAACAAAAATTAGTGACTCTCTCAGAGGGGATCAGTACTAAATCCCGCTGGACGGGATCCCGACGGTCGAAATACCGACGCCGGAATCCCGACCACACAATCCCAACAGGGGTGGCGAGCGGAACGCAACCCCTTGTGGGCTCGCTTCGCTCGCCATGCTGCGGGCACGGTGCCTCGCTACGCTCAGCACACTAATTTCTCTAACGTCCTAGTGGATGCTGGGGACTCCGTAAGGACCATGGGGAATAGACGGGCTCCGCAGGAGACTGGGCACTCTAAAGAAAGATTTAGTACTACCTGGTATGCACTGGCTCCTCCCTCTATGCCCCTCCTCCAGACCTCAGTTAGAATCTGTGCCCGGCCAGAGCTGGGTGCTTTTAGTGAGCTCTCCTGAGCTTGCTAATAAGAAAGTATTTTAGTTAGGTTTTTTTATTTTCATAGAGCTTCTGCTGGCAACAGACTCTCTGCTACGTGGGACTGAGGGGAGAGAAGCAAACCTACTAACTGCGGCTAGGTTGCGCTTCTTAGGCTACTGGACACCATTAGCTCCAGAGGGTTCGAACACAGGATCTTAACCTTGGTCGTCCGTTCCCGGAGCCGCGCCGCCGTCCCCCTCGCAGAGCCAGAAGTCAGAAGCCGGCAGAAGCAAGAAGACATCGAAATCGGCGGCAGAAGACTCTGGTCTTCACATGAGGTAGCGCACAGCACTGCAGCTGTGCGCCATTGCGCCCACACTACCCACACACTCCGGTCACTGTAGGGTGCAGGGCGCAGGGGGGGCGCCCTGGGCAGCAATTAGGATACCTCTTGGCAAAAAGGCACATATATACAGCTGGGCACTGTATATATGTACGAGCCCCCGCCATTTTATTACACAGACCCGGGACAGAAGCCCGCCGCTGAGGGGGCGGGGCCTTCTTCCTCAGCACTAACCAGCGCCATTTTCTCTTCACAGCTCCGCTGAGAGGAAGCTCCCCAGGCTCTCCCCTGCAGTATCAAGGTAGAAAAAGGGTAAAAAGAGAGGGGGGGCACATAAATTTAGGCGCAAATTATCATAAACAGCAGCTACTGGGTAAACACTAAGTTACTGTGTAATCCCTGGGTTATATAGCGCTGGGGTGTGTGCTGGCATACTCTCTCTCTGTCTCCCCAAAAGGCCTTGTGGGGTCCTGTCCTCAATTAGAGCATTCCCTGTGTGTGTGCGGTGTGTCGGTACGTTTGTGTCGACATGTTTGACGAGGACGGTTACGTGGAGGCAGAACAAGTGCAAGTGAATGTGGTGTCGCCGCCGACGGCGCCGACACCTGATTGGATGGATATGTGGAAGGTGTTAAATGATAACGTGAGCTCCTTGCATAAAAGGTTGGATAATCAGTCAGGGTCTCAACCCGTGTCTGATTCTACAGCTCAGAGGCCGTCAGGGTCTCAAAAGCGCCCACTATCCCAGTTGGTTGACACAGATGTCGACACGGATTCTGACTCCAGTGTCGATGACGATGAGGCAAAGTTGCAGCCTAAAATGACTAAAGCCGGGGGGGGGCGGAGCTTGGCATAGCATGGAGTAGGAGCATAGCTTTTAAGCTCCCGCACGATATCCGACATTAATCCGTTTAGCCTGACGCTGCCTGTTTAAAAAGTGAACCCAACTCAGCCCCAACTGCTGGTGTCTCGCTGGATCTGCTCGCCTGTGCCCTCGGACCCGTGCTGCGGCCAATAGATGGTGGGTACCGCGGGTGGTGTCTCGGAGCTGCTCACGGCGGCCATCTTGCCATCGTGGGACGGGACGCCTGCCTCGCACTCTGCCCTCCGCTCCCTAGCCGCACACCTCCAGCTTACCGCTGCAGTGCCTGGACGCCCTCCGGCTGCCCCTCCGCTTCTCCCTCTCCTGACGCTGAAACTCTGCGGCGCTTCCAGGTCGGCGCTCTCCGGGGCCGGCGCTGACCTCGGGCCGCATCCCACGTGCTGCTTCCTAGGAGGGGAGTCTTCTTCACCGCCGCCGGGGGACTCCGTACAACCTGCACTCCTCAGCCTGCTCCTTCTCCACAGGATCAACGTTTGTCACTGCAGGTGGACAACACCGGGTTATACCGGCGAATCGGTATACTATCAGCTCCTGCAGCTCACGGTAATTACACCGCATCTGCCTGCTCTACCCTGCAGTGCTCCCTGCATTAAATTCCTGCTTGGATAGTGCACCCTTCTGGGAGCTGCACCGGATATATTACCCCGGTTCGCACATGCATATGCATATGTATCACTGCCTAAGTATAACGTGCTTGCTTCTACATATACTACACTGACTTCCTTGGCTCCCCTGTTCGCTGCACGTGGAGGCTGTGCTCTTCTATTAATAAGTTACACCGGAGCTGTGCCTGTTTGTCTTAAAGGGTGTGCTGCTGCTGCCTCTCCTCCATACTCCTCCATACTTGTTATCTTACCCAGATCTACACGCTTCCTGCACTACCCCTGTGCTATATATTGGATACTACAATGGGGAAAGCCGCGAAATTGCAGAAATATGCGAGGGAATCCTCCTCTTCTCAATCCACTTCCACTGCGGCTCGCAACTCTCCTTCTCCGCGCTCTGAGAGCGATGACCCAGCCTTGACAGATTCAACGCATTCTACGCAGAAAATAATACAGGCTATTGCTGCCTCTGAGCAACGTGTTTCTGACAAAATTGAACGTGTTCAGATAGATGTCTCTCTCCTTCGTCAGGATCTCCAAAAGATTCGTGAAAGAGTGAGTGAGACTGAGCACCGCATCTCGGACCTGGAGGACACCTCTCCACTCAAAACTAGGGTGGACGACCTTTCCACACAGTTATCATCGGCACATACTAAATTATCCGATATAGAAGGCAGGCTTCGCCGGAACAATGTTCGCCTGGTCGGACTGCCTGAGAGGGCGGAGGGAACGGCACCGGAGAAATTCTTTGAAGACTGGCTGATTAAGATGTTTACACGTGAAGTCTTTAGCCCGCAATTCGTGGTAGAAAGGGCGCATCGTCTTCCATCTCGTCCTCCTCCACCTGGCGCTCCTGCTCGGACGTTTATTGCTCGTCTTCTTCATTTTAAGGATAGAGACACTATACTTCGTCTGGCTCGACTCCAAGGCCCATTGCTGTTTGACAATCATACGATCTCAATCTTCCCGGACTTTGCCATTGAAGTTCAGAAATCCCGTGCCCAGTTCTCTCTTATCAAACGCAAACTCCGGGATCGGAATATTCAATACTCGATGTTGTTTCCGGCTCGTCTAAGGGTTATATTCAACGATACCACGCACTTTTTCTCTACCCCGAAAGATGTGGAATCCTGGCTGGAGCGCAGACCTCCAGCTCCCGAATGAACTCGTATTGGTCATATATTGTTGGCGTGTGGTAACTATTTTAACGTAAACTGTACGGTTCCTATTGCTTTTACCCTTATGGGCTGATGTGTGTCACTTATTTGTTTATTTGTTTTTCTTATATAGCATCGGGCTGCTACTCATGCTAAGCTCTATGTGCGGGAGTTCCCTGCTGTAGATAGCTTAGGGGTTTAGTCCCACAGTTCTGTTTTTCCCAACTGGTTCGTTTCGAACCTAGTTAGTTTAATTTTAGTTTTGATAGGGAATAGGTATGACACTAGGTTGTTTGCTGGTCATACAGGGTGGGTGCGGGATGGGATGTTTAATTGTTGTTGTTGTTTTCTCCTTTTTCCTTTTTTTTTCTGTGCAACTGGTCATTTTGCTCAACTGCTGTGGAACTGCTTGGTTTTTCAGGTGTCACATTTGGAGGGTGCTCGGCCCCGGCCTCCCGGTGCTGATCGGGTTTTCTATGCTAGAGAGTATAACCTTATTATAATCCGGTTTGCTGTGTTTCAACTCCCACATGCTATGCCTTTTCTGTCTTTCATGACTTTTCTCCCTGTGTCCCTGCACTGTGATCTACGGTATGGGTTCTAACACTGGCTCCACGGGGAGGGACACGATTAGACTGCTGGGATGGAATGTCTGTGGTCTAAACGACAAAATTAAACGCTCTCTTGTCCTGAAACAACTTCAAAAGTATAGAATTGATATAGTGTGCCTTTCTGAAACTCACCTCTATGGTAGTAAGGTCATGGCCATTAAGAGGCCATGGGTGGGATGGGCTTACCACTCCACGTTTTCCTCCGGCGCCAGAGGGGTGTCGATATTGGTTAAGAAGTTGGTACACTTTAATTTGGAGCATAGTAGTGTGGACCCTCATGGTCGCTACGTTTTTTTACGGGCCGTTATACATCACGCACTGTACCATATCTTGGCTATATACATCCCCCCTCCCTACAACAGTGAAGTTTTGCGCAAAGCAGCCGACTTTATAGCTCAGTCCCCTGACACACCGGTTATTAGTGTGGGCGACTTCAACAACGTCATGGACTTGTCTATTGATTGCTGGCGGGAGTCTTGCGACTCCACTTCTCTCCCCCCTGCCCCGACCCCTTTTGCAAGGCTTGTCGCTGAACTTGGCTGGATGGATATCTGGAGACTGCGAAATCCTACTATGGCGCACTATTCCTGTCATTCCGCTACCCACAACACACTGTCCCGGATAGATTTGTGCCTTATTTCCCCGACTTTATCGCCTAGAATTTCTGAACTAGTATATTTGTCCAGGGGTATATCGGACCACTCTCCAGTCTTATTAGAGCTGTCTATGACGCACGGTAGGGGCACCAGTCAGTGGAAATTGCACCCATTCTGGTTGAATTTAATGGGAGAGGGTTCCGACTTTATTTCGGACTGGAAAGACTTCCTTGATTACAACCCCCCAGACTCCTACCCCACTGTCCGACATGATGCTTATAAAGCATATATTCGAGGCACTTTTATTAGGAGAATAGCCGGCATTAAGTCGTTTAACAGGAGGGAGGAAGCAAGACTTGAACAGGCTTGCCGCGATTTGGAATCTGTATATATAGAATCACATTCCCAATCGGATCGTGGGGCGTGGCTGGACGCACAGAGAGAGTGGGCCGATTACCTCTTTGATAAATCCAAACGCAGACTGCTGTTCTCTAGTCACAGGCAGTATTTTCAGGCGGAGCTGGGGGGCAGTTACCTGGCTTTGTTGGCCAGGGATGAGTCCCACTCCCGCACTGTTCAGTGTATTGCCGATGGGGATGGCAGTCTCTGTTACTCGGGGAAAGATATAGCTGGGGTATTTCAAAAATTTTATTCCAAACTGTACTCGTCGGGAGTCTCCCACTCCGACGAGCAGTTACAATCCTACCTCTCACGGGTGAACTTACCCAATCTGTCGCGGGAGGCGCTTGAAGTACTGGAGACTCCTTTCACCCTTGAGGAGGTGGAGCGCGCTGTGTCGTCACTCCCCTCGTCCAAGGCACCTGGTGGGGATGGTCTCCCAGTGGAGATTTATAAAAAGTTTAACTCCCATTTCTGTCCCTATTTATTAGAATTATTTAATACTTTGTTTGAAGCTGGTGGCCTCCCCCCGTCCATGTCTGAGGCCACTATTATAGTATTGCCCAAGCCGGGGAAGGATCCCAAGGCTCCCGAGTCCTACCGCCCTATTTCACTGCTGTCCACTGATGTTAAAATCCTTGCTAAGATGCTTGCCATTCATCTGTACACGGTCATTGGTTCTATTATACATCTGGACCAGACAGGCTTCATGCCGGGGAGATCCACTATGCAAAACCTGCGAAAATTGTTCTATCATTTGCAGGGGGATGGCTTGCTGGGTTCGGGGGCAGTGGTGGTGTCTCTCGACGCCGCCAAGGCCTTCGACTCGGTTGAATGGTCCTACCTGTGGCGGGTGCTGCACGGGTTTGGCTTTGGCCCTATGTTCATCAGATGGGTTCGGTTGCTGTACTCCTCTCCAGTGGCCCGTGTCTCTGTTAATGGGTATACTTCGTCCTCATTCTCTCTGGCCAGGGGCACGCGTCAGGGTTGCCCACTGTCCCCAGCCCTGTTTGCACTGGCTATAGAGCCATTAGCTTGTATGATACAGGACAACCCGGATATTCAGGGACTGGCGGCCGGCTCCACAGTGGATAAGGTGTCTCTGTATGCTGACGATATGTTACTGTTCCTGAGGGATTCAGATGTCTCTCTCCGGTCTATGCTCCACACAGTTAATGAATTTGGGGAATACTCTGGCTTGTGTATAAATTGGGACAAATCCTTTATTTTTCCCATTTCTGGACATATCCCGGAGAGGGCATGTGCGTCACACTCACTGCAATGGACTCTGAAATTTAAATACTTGGGTGTTTGGGTTACAGGGCCAGCATCAGAATACGCCAAATGGAATATAGACCCTATCACAGCTTTTTTTAAACGTAAAATCCACACATGGAAGGCACTGCCGCTGACTGTTTTAGGACGCATCAATCTCTTTAAGATGTCTATCCAGCCTAAGTACCTATATGTTCTGCAACACTCCCCCATTTACTTGCCTAAGAAAGTATTTGCTAGTATTGACAGTCTCATATCTTCCTTTATATGGGGTCATAAACCGGCGAGGATAGCCATAAAAACACTTTGTAGGACCAAACTCACTGGGGGGGCGGGCCTGCCTAATCTTAGATTGTACTATCTAGCAGCACAGCTGGTGCACCTCTCCAGTTGGATTGCGGGAGTGGGCGGCCCGACCCTACATGGATACTTGACTGAACGGGTGGGGCCCTTCTTCACCCCCCTCCTTTTTTTGCTTTCGGGAATGTCTGTGTCGGGTCTTCCTCCTATCCTGCGACAGGCTCTTCTGGTCTGGAGGCAAGTGCACAGCCTTTATGATTGGTCCGACCTGGATGTAGATTCGCCCTTATGGTTCAACAGTTCCTATATGGAACTTCAAAAGCTGTCTACAGACAACATTTGGGTAAAAAGTGGGGTAATTTCCCTGGGACAACTGTATGTGGATGGTTACCTTAAATCATTCACGCAACTACAGGCTGATTTTGAACTCCCAAACACGGCCCTATTTAGATACTTCCAATTGAGGCATGCATTACAGACCCAATTCAGAATGGCCCCCTCCATCTCCCCTTCTCCAGTTAAACTTATGCTACAACGTTTGCCCTCCACGGGCAAAGTCTCAATGATATATGCATCACTAAACAATAGAGTCTTACCTACCTCTTTAGATCCACTTAAGCTGAGCTGGGAGGGTGATATAGGCCCCTTCTCAGACGAGCAATGGTTACAAATATTGGGCTCCGCCAGGTCTACCACTCCTTGTATCAGATATCAACAGGTGCACCTCTTTATCCTGCATAGGGTTTACCGTACCCCTCTATTCCTCCAGCGAGCTGGTTTAAGGCCTGAAGCTTTGTGCCCCAAATGCCGGATGGCACGTGCCGGATTCTGGCATCTGTTATGGGACTGCCCGAAAGTCTACAATTTTTGGACTCGGGTATGGTCTGACATATTAATTACTGACCCGTCTCTTCCTCAACTTAACCCCAGGGCCTGTCTCTTTGGGGTGGACCTGGAAGAAACTCACTCATTGCTCACATATCAGTATGTCCTATGTCTGACCACGTTTGCCAAAGTTGTTGTTGCACGCTCCTGGTTTGCGGAGACCCCCCCCCCAGATTACTGGAATGGAGAGCTCTGGTGACCTTAGTCATAAAACATGAAAAGCTAATGTACTTATCCCGCAACTCTGAGTCCAAGTTTCACTGTAAGTGGGATAGATGGACTCTGGTGCATCCGGGTGCGGAACTGACGGGGCCCGTTGACAGGCAGAGTTTGTAGACCCTTTTTCCTTTTTTTTTTTTTGGCCGAGGCCGACGCCCTCTGACACCTTCCTGCTTATTTTGGTGATGTTATCACTCTTCTTGTATACACAACCCTATATTCGTATATGTGACTTCCCTTCTACTCATGTATAATAAAGAGTCAATGACGATAATGTTGTAATGACCAGACCAAGTGTTCTGAGCGCTCTCCCCCTTTTCAATTTTCAACTGCTTTGTGTTTTGCACTTTAAACCAATGTAACACTTATTGACCAGCATAATGTACTGTTCTGTACGTTGCATGTTTTGAATTGTTTTCTCTCTTTTTGTCTCTTTTTTCTTCTTTCTCTCGTTTCACTTATGTAACTATATGTAAAATTCTAATAAAAGAATACATGATTAAAAAAATGACTAAAGCCATCCGATACATGATTATAGCAATGAAGGATGTATTGCACATATCGGAGGAAAACCCTGTTCCTGACAAGAGGGTTTATATGTTTGGGGAGAAAAATCAAGAAGTGACTTTTCCCCCTTCACATGAATTAAATGAGTTATGTGAAAAAGCGTGGGATTCCCCTGATAGGAAAGTACTGATTTCCAAAAGATTACTTATGGCGTATCCTTTCCCGCCAACGGATAGGTTACGCTGGGAATACTCCCCTAGGGTAGACAAAGCGTTGACGCGCTTATCTAAGAAGGTGGCCCTGCCGTCACAGGTTACGGCCGCCCTAAAGGATCCTGCGGATAGGAAGCAGGAAGGTATCCTGAAGTCTGTTTATACACATTCTGGTACTCTTCTGAGGCCAGCAATTGCTGCGGCCTGGATGTGTAGTACTGTAGCAGCATGGACAGATCCTCTGTCTGAGGAGTTAGATACCCTGGACAGGGAGACTATTTTACTGACCCTAGGACATATCAAAGACGCTGTCCTATATATGCGGGATGCCCGGAGGGACATTTGCCTGCTGGGCTCTAGAATAAACGCAATGTCGATTTCTGCCAGAAGGGTCTTATGGACTCGGCAATGGACAGGTGATGCCGACTCTAAAAAACACATGGAGGTGTTGCCTTATAAGGGTGAGGAATTGTTTGGGGACCGTCTCTCGGACCTAGTTTCCACAGCTACGGCTGGGAAGTCAAATTTTTTACCGTATATTCCCTCACAACCTAAGAAAGCACCGTATTACCAAATGCAGTCCTTTCGATCACAAAGAAGCAAGAAGGTCAGAGGTGCGTTCTTTCTTGCCAGAGGCAGGGGTAGAGGAAAGAAGCTGCACCATACAGCTAGTTCCCAGGAACAGAAGTCCTCCCCGGCTTCCACTAAATCCACCGCATGACGCTGGGGCTCCACAGGTGGAGCCAGGAGCGGTGGGGGCGCGTCACTGAAATTTCAGCCACCAGTGGGTTCGCTCACAGGTGGATCCCTGGGCTATACAGATTGTGTCTCAGGGATACAAGCTGGAATTCGAAGTGATGCCCCCTCACCGTTACCTCAAATCGGCCCTGCCAGCTTCCCCCATGGAACGGGAAGTAGTGTTAGCGGCAATTCACAAGTTATATCTCCAGCAGGTGGTGGTAAAGGTTCCCCTCCTTCAACAGGGAAGGGGATACTATTCCACAATGTTTGTGGTACCGAAACCGGACGGTTCGGTCAGACCCATATTGAATTTAAAGTCCCTGAACATTTATCTGAAAAGATTCAAGTTCAAAATGGAATCGCACTGAGCGGTCATTGCAAGCCTGGAAGAGGGGGATTTTATGGTGTCTCTGGACATCAAGGATGCGTACTTGCATGTCCCCATTTACCCACCTCATCAGGAGTACCTCAGATTGTGGTACAGGACTGTCATTACCAATTCCAGACGTTGCCGTTTGGCCTGTCCACGGCACCGAGAATATTTACCAAGGTGATGGCGGAAATGATGGTGCTCCTTCGGAAGCAAGGGGTTACAATTATCCCATACTTGGACGATCTCATAAAGGCGAGGTCCAGGGAGCGGTTGCTGATCAGCGTAGCACTCTCTCAGGAAGTGTTGCAACAGCACGGCTGGATTCTGAATATTCCAAAGTCGCAGCTGATTCCTACGACGCGTCTGCCCTTCCTGGGCATGATTCTGGACACAAACCAGAAAAAGGTGTTTCTCCTGGAGGAGAAGGCTCAGGAGCTCGTGACTCTGGTCAGAGGCCTCCTAAAACCAAAACAGGTATCGGTGCATCACTGCACGCGAGTCCTGGGAAAGATGGTGGCGTCATACAAAGCCATTCCCTTCGGCAGGTTCCATGCGAGGATCTTTCAGTGGGATCTGTTGGACAAGTGGTCCGGATCGCATCTTCAGATGCATCGGCTGATCACCCTGTCCCCCAGGGCCAGGGTGTCTCTTCTGTGGTGGCTGCAAAGTGCTCACCTCCTCGAGGGCCGCAGGTTCGGCATACAGGACTAGGTCCTGGTGACCACGGATGCAAGCCTCCGAGGATGGGGGGCAGTCACTCAAGGAAGAAACTTCCAGGGGCTATGGTCAAGTCAGGAGACTTGTCTGCACATCAATATCCTGGAACTAAGGGCCATATACAACGCCCTGAGTCAAGCGGAGCCTCTGCTTCGAAACCAACCAGTGCTGATTCAGTCAGACAACATCACTGCAGTGGCCCATGTAAACCGCCAGGGTGGCACAAGAAGCAGGGTGGCAATGGCAGAAGCCACCAGGATTCTTCGTTGGGCGGAGAATCACGTACTAGCACTGTCAGCAGTGTTCATTCCAGGAGTGGACAACTGGGAAGCAGACTTCCTCAGCAGGCACGACCTCCACCCGGGAGAGTGGGGACTTCATCAAGAAGTCTTCACGCAGATTGCAAATCGATGGGAACTGCCACAGGTGGACATGATGGCGTCCCGTCTCAACAAAAAGCTAAAAAGGTATTGCGCCAGGTCAAGGGACCCTCTGGCGATAGCTGTGGATGCACTAGTAACACCGTGGGTGTTCCAGTCGGTCTATGTGTTTCCTCCTCTTCCTCTCATACCCAAGGTGCTGAGAATCGTAAGAAAAAGAGGAGTGAGAACAATACTCATTGTTCCGGATTGGCCAAGAAGGACTTGGTACCCGGAACTGCAAGAAATGCTCACAGAGGACCCATGGCCTCTGCCTCTCAGACAGGATCTGTTGCAACAGGGGCCCTGTCTGTTCCAAGACTTACTCCGGCTGCGTTTAACGGCATGGCGGTTGAACGCCGGATCCTAGCGGAAAAAGGCATTCCGGATGAAGTTATTCCTACGCTGATAAAGGCTAGAAAGGACGTGACAGCAAAGCATTATCACCGTATATGGCGAAAATATGTTGCTTGGTGTGAGGCCAGGAAGGCCCCTACAGAGGAATTCCTGCTGGGTCGATTCCTGCACTTCCTACAGTCAGGAGTGACTATGGGCCTAAAATTAGGGTCCATAAAGGTCCAAATTTCGGCCCTATCCATTTTCTTCCAAAAAGAACTGGCTTCACTGCCTGAGGTTCAGACGTTTGTTAAGGGAGTGCTGCATATTCAGCCCCCTTTTGTGCCACCAGTGGCACCTTGGGATCTTAACGTGGTGTTGAGTTTCCTGAAATCCCACTGGTGTAAGCCACTTAAGACCGTGGAGCTAAAGTATCTCACGTGGAAAGTGGTCATGCTGTTGGCCTTGGCTTCGGCTAGGCGTGTGTCAGAATTGGCGGCTTTGTCATGTAAAAGCCCCTATCTGGTTTTCCATATTGATAGGGCAGAGTTGCGGACTCGTCCGCAATTTCTGCCAAAGGTGGTGTCATCCTTTCATTTTAACCAACCTATTGTGGTGCCTGCGGCTACTGGTGACTTGGAGGATTCCAAGTTGCTTGACGTAGTCCGGGCTTTGAAGATTTATGTGACCAGAATGGCTGGAGTCAGGAAGACTGACTCGCTATTTGTCCTGTATGCATCCAACAAGAGGGGTGCTCCTGCTTCAAAGCAAACTATTGCTCGCTGGATCTGTGGCACGATTCAGCAGGCTCATTCTGTGGCTGGATTGCCGCATCCAAAATCAGTGAAAGCCCATTCCACAAGAAAGGTGGGCTCTTCTTGGGCGGCTGCCCGAGGGGTCTCGGCATTACAGCTTTGCCGAGCTGCTACTTGGTCGGGTTCAAACACATTTGCAAAGTTCTACAAGTTTGATACCCTGGCTGAGGAGGACCTTGAGTTTGCCCATTCGGTGCTGCAGAGTCATCCGCACTCTCCCGCCCGTTTGGGAGCTTTGGTATAATCCCCATGGTCCTTATGGAGTCCACAGCATCCACTAGGACGTTAGAGAAAATAAGATTTTACTACCGGTAAATCTATTTCTCGTAGTCCGTAGTGGATGCTGGGCGCCCGTCCCAAGTGCGGACTTTCTGCAATACGTGTATATAGTTATTGCTTACTTAAGGGTTATGTTATGTGGCATCAGTTGAGTGATGCTTGTTTGTTGTTCATACTGTTAACTGGGTACGTTTATCACAAGTTATACGGTGTGATTGGTGTGGCTGGTATGAGTCTTACCCTGGATTCCAAAATCCTTTCCTTGTAATGTCAGCTCTTCCGGGCACAGTTTCCTTAACTGAGGTCTGGAGGAGGGGCATAGAGGGAGGAGCCAGTGCACACCAGGTAGTACTAAATCTTTCTTTAGAGTGCCCAGTCTCCTGCGGAGCCCGTCTATTCCCCATGGTCCTTACGGAGTCCCCAGCATCCACTACGGACTACGAGAAATAGATTTACCTGTGAGTAAAATCTTATTTTATTCTCCCTCTATGGGTGTCGTGGACACCCACGGAGGGAGAATATGTCGGGATTGTGGCGGTCGGGATTGTGGCGGTCGGGATTCCAGCGTCGGTATTTCGACCGCCGGGATTCCGGCCGGCGGGATCTTGATCGCATCCCTCTCAGAGGTCACCCAACATTTTACCATTGAAATTAAAGACATACAGGTTGGTATGTTTGGAGCAGCAAAGAGTTAAGAGTTAGATTTGGGTGAGTTATTTTCTTTCTGTGCAGGGTAAATACTGGCTGCTTTTTTTTTACACTGCAATTTAGATTTCAGTTTGAACACACCCCATCCAAACCTAACTCTCTCTGCAAATTTTATATCTGTCCCATCTGCAGTGCACATGGGTTTGCCCAACTGCTAACAAATTTGCTGCTGCGATCAACTCTGAATTAGGCCCTAAGTGTGCTCGCAAAGGGCCTAATTCTGAGTTGATCGCAGCAGCAAGTGTGTTAGCAATTGGGCAAAACCATGTGCACTGCAGGGGGGACAAATATAAAACGTGCAGAGAGAGTTAGATTTGGGTGGGGTGTATTCAAACTGAAATCTAAATTGCAGTGTAAAAATAAAGCAGCCAGTATTTACCCTGCACAGAAACAAAATAACCCACCCAAATCTAACTCTCTCTGCAAATGTTATATCTGCCCCCCCTGCAGTGCACATGGTTTTGCCCAACTGCTAAAAAATTTCTTGCTGCGATCAACTTGGAATTACCCCCAAAAGGTGATGGAAATGTACTAAAGCTGCTTTTTACACTTGGCATTTTAAAATTACTCTTACTATTACAATGATAGGAAATTCATAAATATCTATGTGTTTGATTGCACCCAGATTACGGGAGCTACAGTATATATCCCATATATACGGTATATAATAATTATATATATATGTACACATACACTGCATGTATTAGGTATGTGTGTAAATAAACACCATGTAGACAAACGTGATTGGACCCCCCATGCAAGAAAAATGGTGTGCTCCTGCAGCTTTCATGTGTTCGTGAAGGTATAAAACGGGTAGAGGGGCACTGATTAGATCATTTGCAAAAGAAATGGCTTGCCGAAAGGAGCTAACATCATCGTAGGCTGTGCGATGTCATGTTTCCAGGGTGACGCGTAACTGGTATACAGAAAATTACCGGTAACCTGGAAGGACAGTCCAGATCAGAGTCCAGGTCTTAACCACACTGAGACCTCTGGGAAAAATTGGAGCGACAGGTGCGTTCTAGACGACTCAACCTTCTCCAGTGTCACAGTTGGTCACTGTACTTAGGGGCAAATTCAGTATGAATCGCAAGTAGCGTTTCATACGGAATTTTTGCTAAGGGGCCGTGGGCGCATGCGCAGCAGGCCTACTGCACATGCGCCCGCATTTTCGGCGGGTGTGGTATTGAAAGTCGACAGTAACTAGGTCGACAATGTCTAGGTCGACCACTATTGGTCGACAGGGTGTCTAGGTCGACAGGGTGTCTAGGTCGACAGGGTCTTTAGGTCGACAGGTCAAAAGGTCGACATGAGTTTTTAATGTTATTTTGGTGTCATTTTCTTCGTAGAGTGACCGGGAACCCCAATTAGTGCACCGCGTCCCCTCGCATGGCTCGCTTCGCTCGCCATGCTTTGGGCATGGTGCCTTTGCTCCACTACCGCTTCACTCGGCACAGATTACCGTTCCAATCGTAGTCCACGTGGATCGTTAAGTATGAAAAGGTTCAAAAAAAGAAAAAAATTGTGAAAAACTCATGTCGACCTTTTGACCTGTCGACCTAGAACATGTCGACCTAAAGACCCTGTCGACCTAGACACCCTGTCGACCTAGTTACTGTCGACCAATAGTGGTCGACCTAGACATTGTCGACCTAGTTACTGTCGACTTTCAGTCCGGATCCCATTTTCGGCGGGGGGCCACAGAAAATACGATCGCCTCTGCCTGTCAATCAGGCAGAGGCGGTCGAGGGGCGGAAGGGGGGCGGCAACGCTCTATTTTCTGGGTGGAAACGGAGCATTGAGGGGGCGTGCCAGCCCAAACGGTGGGCTGGTACGCGCGAATGGGGGCGTGTTGGGGGTGCAGCTGCAGCGACTGCATGCTGTCACACGCAGCCACTGCGACAGTAAAAATGGCGCCGGGACTCATGCGGCCGCAGCTAAGCTGCGCCGGCAGGAGTCATCCTTAATTTCTGCTAACAAGCAGAAATTGCATGCTGTTCGCAATTTCTGCTTGAAGCAGGGGGGGAGGCGCCGGTCAGCATGCTGGGCGGCCTTGCCCAACGCTGGGCGGCCCCCAGCATGCGTGCTAATGGTTAGCAAATTCTGCTGATTAGCAGAATTTGCTAACCTTACTGAATTGGCCCCTTAATGCGGAATGGCAAAACATACCACCTGCTGTTGTCCGGGAACTTTTGGACAGTTTGCCAAGAAGGGTGTCTGCAGAAATCACTGCACGTGTTGGACCTACAAAGTACTGACATCAATAAAATCTTGTTGACCTATTTGCTGTGAGGGTCCAAGCACTTTTGTCTACATAGTGTATATGTATAGATGTCATGGCCTCAGGGAATGCTGCTAGGGTTGGTCCCCGGCCACTTGTGAGGAATTGGCCGCAGTGATCACTGTGGATATGTCTGGGTCTTCTGTGCACAGGGGTGCAGAGTGACGGACTTGGGGTGCTGCAGTGGCGTCCCACATGGTGATGCTCCCGCCGGCCAAGAAACATGAACAGCGCCATCTTGCTTACTGTCAGCACCCAGTCCCTAACCAATCCCTCGCAGCCTAAGTGTCAGCTGATGTTCTCAGCCAATCCTGAGTCACCCAGGGGTATAAAGCATCCAGGGGTATAAAGCGGGTATCCAGTTATTGAATAGTACCTGCATTCTCCCTGTGCGGCTCTGCTACACTACCTTACACTACTCATCGGTTCCATTCCAAGATCATAGTTATCATCGGTCTCAGTCCGATATCATCATAGTTTCCATCAGTCTCAGTCCGATATCATAGTTACCTTCTGTCTCAGTCCGATATCACAGTTACCATCGGTTCCAGTCCAGTTACTGTCAGTTCCAGACTGGTATTGAAGTCAGCATTGTCACTAGTCTGATTATTCTACGCTACACCATTCTCCCAACCTTCAGTCTTTGCCTGATCCTCTCCTCGGTCTCTAGTGCTAGTAGAGACGGCCCGTCGGGTGCTATGAAGCCAAATGCCCCGCGGGGTTCCTAGGAGAAGACCACCAGCAGGGTGAGACTCCGCGCCCTTGTTCTGGGTCTAGTCAACAACCTGGTGCTAGTTTCAGAACCCATTGTGACCTCCCACAGAATCAGAGCTACCCACGATTCATATGAGAAGGAACTACATAAAGCCTCCTAGCTTCCAGCACAGCTCTATTCCAGCCACTGGTGACTCTGACACAAGAATGGAGACATCCACACACCAAATCCAGACAATAGAAAGACATGCTGCTTAGCCACGTGTGGAATCTATACAAATTAAACAGGTTGCACCGAGTAGCTAAAGGGTAGATTCAAGCGATGTCCACGAGGTACCATTCAGAGCATTTTCCACCCATTGATATACATAATTTTCCCTCACACTCCACAGATGCGCAGGAAAATTAGCAATGTTGAGATACTTTGATTTACTGTGATACCAGAGCCGTAACTAGACATTTTGCTGCCCTGTGCCAGAAACAGCATTGGCATCCCTCCCCCCACGCACGCACACACACACTCACTCACACTCACACTCAGTATTACAATAGGGACAGTGCACACCCCAAAAAGGAGATGTGGCCTCATAGCGAAGGGATGTGGCCTAGCGATAAGCCCTCGTAAGGCATAAATGAATTGTAAATTGTTTGGCTAGTTTCAATTCTTTTCAACATCTTACACGCCCTACGTGATTAAGCAACACTTTGGTTGTTACTCAGTGAAGATAGGGACGTGCGGTGACACGTTTCTGTTGCAGGTTTATGCAGCAAGTTTGGCCTTGGGTATTATATGTACAAAGACATAGAATAGTAATAACTCCCTGCCCCTGAAGACAGAGTGCATCTAGCCACATAAATAACTTCCTGCACTGTAGTTACTACACTGCAGTACATTACACTTACTTCCTCAGTGCGACCGCCACCCCCCTGCCCCCTTAACAGTTGGGCATGCTGGGGCTTCTAGTCCTCCATCCCCATACCCCTTATTTGGAGGATCAGTTTAAATCTGATGGACATCCACGACATGAAAAAACTAACAACACATTCCGGACCCTCACACACAGCACTCACTGAGAAGTAGGGAAGTGGCTAAGCTGAGATCGTCCATCTTTTGGAGCGTTGCAGGTATGCCGTTGTAGTGGTTGTGAATTCAGATGCACATACACAAGCTTGTACACCAGGGAAGATCTTGTGGCAGCATTGGCATAAAGTAGCAGAAGTGCGACTGGCAAGAGAGGAAGATTATTTTATTTACGGTTTCTTATATAGCGTAGCATATTCCGTTGTGCTTTACAAATTGAATGATCAGTGATAAGAGAACCTGGGTAATAACAGAGAGACATTGAGGTAGGAAGGCCCTGCTCGCAAGTTTACAATCTATAGGTATTGATCTATAATCAATAGATACGGATGATACTGCGTCTGGCTCAGATCAGACACTTGTATGTACATTTTGAAGCTGCATTGTCACTTTCCCTAGATCCTAGGATCATTTACCGAGGGGTAATCCCTTTCTCTAACAGCCCATCAAAAAGCCTGGGAAAGGGGGGTGTTGGTGGTAGGACCAATCACATGCTTCAATACCTTGATTGTAGCTTGTCATTGGTCATTATGCTCACACACACCCTCTGCAAAGATGGTGATCTTTTTTTTATCTGACACTTCTGTATTACAGAACCAACAGTAAAACTAAAATAAATGGTTCTGAGGTGGTAATGCATCTTAATATGAGTTTTATTGTAGAAACTATACTCTATACCTGGGACAACTGTTTTCAGGAAAGTTTTTTTTTTTTTTTTTGCATTTGCAGGAACCTGGTGGGGAGATTTCTCTGCTCAAAACACATGCAAATTTCCCAGATTTCATAATTTAAGCATTTTTTTTCTTATTCATGGGGGTTCTCTGTCATCATAAGAAACCTGGGATTTACTGTATATACTTACAGCTGATACAGTTTCATTTACCTTATTTATCCATATACTGCTTGGAATATATACTTGAACTATACGCTGAAATTGTAATCATCCCAAGATCATGGAAAAGATCATGGATTTCACAGTCATAAATTAGGCGTACTAGGAATCATTACTATTCTCATCAAATATCACTCTCTGAACCTTTTTCTCCTTTCTATCAAGTGTCACAACAGAGTAATGTTTAAACAGTTTCTGCAAGCCCACGCTCTCCAGTATCTACAAATTGACAGCTGCAGATTGGGAAGTGTGAATGAGAACCTCTCTGTTCTTCTCATGGCAAAGAAATTCAATAGTAAGTCTACAATTACAGGGCCTAATTCACTGCTGTTTGCGGCAGCTTTGCAACTGTAATCAAAATACAAATGCAGGAGGAGGTGCATACCACCTCTTATGATATGAACATCGTGACCATCTGTGCCGGCAGGCTGAGTAAGGCTGGGCAAGCGGCCTTGCGAGTCCAAGGAAACTGCATCCACAACACAATCCTTGGCCTCGCCGCTCCCGCAAATAGGGGCGACACGCCCACATTTTCTTGAACGCTCATCTGCCTGTCAGTGAAGCAGAGGCGTTCGCATTCCTGCACTTATATCATAGGACCCCTCTGGGAAATGCAGTAAAGATCGCCTACAAACCCACAACGCACACACAGGAGATTCAAGAAAAATACAATCGACAGTCCAAACTGCTCAATTGCCAACTGCCAGTGGCTGATCACTTATAAACAGAGGGGGAATATTCTAAAATGATCACAGAGAAAACACCTAGTATATTTGTGTGACTCACCATCTAGAATGTTCCAGTACATTCCCATATGCATGTATTATGGCTTAGTGGGTATGGTTCATAGGGTCAACAGTGTCTAGGTCGACCATGTTTGGGTCGACCACTGTTGGTCGACAGTAACTAGGTCAACAGGGATGCTAGGTCGATAGGGTCTCTAGGTCGACAGGTCAAAAGGGCGACATGAGTTTTTAATGTTTTTATGGTGTTGTTTTCTCCGTACAGTGACCGGGAACCCCAATTAGTGCACCATGTCCCCTCACATGGCTCGCTTTGCTCGCCATTCCCGATCGTAGTCTGCGTGGATTGTTAAGTATGAAAAAGTTCAAAAAAATAAAAAAAAATTAAAAACTCATGTTGACCTTTTGACCTGTCGACCTAGAACATGTCTGCCTAGAGACTCTGTCGACCTTGACACCCTGTTGACCAAGTTACTGTCGACCAATAGTGGACAACCTAAATATTGTCGACCTAGTTACTGTCGACTAAGAGACCGGATCCCGGCTTAGTTCCCTATTAATTGAGTGTATACATTCTCTCAAGGACCAGAGCCAATTTAATTAAAAAAACTACTTTCATTTCTCAGTTCAACAACCTCAAAATACCCTAAATTTGTTCAAATACCCTTGGGCAACTAAAGATTTTTTTTTGCTGTTGGGGTGTGTTATAAATAGGTGAGTTCTGGTGTCAAAGGTGTTTATTGGAGTCCTAAGAATCAGTGAATCACTACTGCATAAAATTGTGCATATTAGATGTGTTCATTCTAATTTCTGTGATCTGTGATTTCTGTGTATAAAAGCACTCGGCCTATTGCATGGTGCTTTTATACATGAGAACACCTCAATGATTTTCTACGGAATTCTGTATTTTTGAAGAGAAGTCTTAGACATTGTTACTGCAGTGGGCACATATTTATATATTATATATATTTTACAGTCTGTGTAAACTGTTTTTCATTTCTTTTTATGATTAGTTCCAGTCTGTCCTCATGCTGGGGGAGTTGGACTCTGTGAACTGGTGCAACATTTGATCATATTTGACTACGTTTCTGTTTCAGGAAGTCTAGAAAACAGGTGGGATTAGATTTTCTGTTAGACTTGAATGGTATTTCTCAATACTGCATTATTAAAAAACAAACAAAAAACAATGGTGGTCATTCCTAGTTGATCGCTCGCTAGCAGTTTGTAGCAGCCGTGCAAACGCTAAGCCGCCGCCCCCTGGGAGTGTATTTTAGCTTAGAAGTGCGAACGAAAGGATCGCAGAGCGGCTACAAAAATAAAATGTGCAGCTTCAGAGTAGCTTCAGACCTACTCAGCGCTTGCGATCACTTCAGACTGTTCAGTTCCTGTTTTGACGTGACGAACACGCCCAGCGTTCGCCCAGCCACGCCTGCGTTTTTTCTGGCACGCCTGCGTTTTTTCGAACACTCCCTGAAAACGGTCAGTTGACACCCGGAAACGCCCACTTAATGTCAATCAATCTGCGGTCAGCAGTGCGACAGAAAAGCTTCTCTAGACCTTGTGTGAAACTACATCGGCCGTTGTGAAAGTACGTTGCGCATGCGCATTGCGCCGCATACGCATAAGTGCCATTTTTTTTGCCTCATCACTGCACAGCGAATGATTGCAGCTAGCGAACAACTCGGAATGACCACCAATGCTGTAGTAACTGCAAACATTGCAATACCACAAGGCTGTTTATTGTTCATTGGACGTCACTAGTTCAGGCCAGGCTCCATGACGTCTAAATCTGGCTCTGGTTCAGGTACAGTGACCATATTATCCCTTTTACCTGGGATACTTATGGATTACACAGGTTCTGTGGCTGATTAAAACCAGCTGAAATGTAGGCTTGAAGTCAGCCAGCCACAGAACCTGTGTAATCCATGAGTGTCCCAGGTAAAAGGGATAATATGTTCACCCTTCTTCAGGCCAACCGATCTACACAACACAGGATTATGCTGTTTGTATTTTGTTATAACTAAATACATTTCACACACATCATGTGTAGCAAGCAACATAGACTTGGTAAAGTTGGAAATAGACAAGCATTAATAGAGGAAGCACTATATACACTTTTGGACATCATTATACAGGTTGAGTATCCCTTATCCAAAATGCTTGGGAGCAGAAGTATTTTGGATATGGGATTTTTCCGTATTTTGGAATAATTGCATACCATAATGAGATATCATGGTGATGGGACCTAAGTCTAAGCACAGAATGCATTTATGTTTCATATACCCCTTATACACACAGCCTGAAGGTCATTCTAGCCAATATTTTTAATAACTTTGTGCATTAAACAAAGTGTGTACATTCACACAATTCATTTATGTTTCATATATACCTTATACACACAGCCTGAAGGTCATTTAATACAATATTTTTAATAACTTTGTGTATTAAAGTTTCTGTATATTGAGCCATCAGAAAACAAAAGTTCACTATCTCACTCTCACTCAAAAAATTCTGTATTTTGGAATATTTGGATATGGGATACTCAACCTGTATAACAAAGCCAGCATACTACCAAGTTAAATATACCTGAAGTAACTTTGTATTCAAACGTAAGTGAATCCAGCATGCTACTTCTGTCAGTTTAGCACACTATTTCCCAATTCTGTTTTTTTGTACCCACAACAGCTCATATTTTTAGGATGTCTGCCCATGGGAACATGTGTGGACAATTATTTCCCAGCAAAATAAACATGTATGATAAATAACTCCTCAAAATATTTACCTGTCTCATCTCTCCTCCAATGCACTTTCCGCCCCAGATACATTTCTTCCTCAGTTCCTTCCACCATGTGATACAGAGAGGCCCAGACCGTTATTTGGCCAGTTAGCGTCAGAGCTTACATAAGAATGGTGTTTTGAGAAGAATTAGCATGTGCAAATGGTCAGCCAGTCTCCCTGCCCTAAGACATAGGGTTGAGTGTTGTTGCTATATTCTCATATATTTCAGTTCAGGCCTGGACTGGCCCACAGGGGTATGAGGGAAACCACCGGTGGGCCCCACTGCCTGGGGGCCCACCTCATGCTCGAAGGATCAGGTTCCAGACTGGGCAGTTGAATTATACATCATACATATGTTACCTTATACTGGGCTATGGTGTATTTTCTACAGTGCATTTCTATAATTAATCTGTTATTAATCTGGTACATTATCATGCATGCAGCAGCTGAATTTACTGTATATATTTATGAAGGGGCCCAGATGTTGCACTCTCTAATGGTTAGTCAAACCAATGATGTGACAGGCGACACACTCTCCTCGGACTGGCCACACCCCTAAACATGGGCCCTTGCCACTGCATTTCCCCGGTGGGCCCTACATGCCCAAGTCTGACACTTTCCGTTTGCATGGCAATGCACTGTATAATATTCTTTAATATGAAAACCTGCAAAAAAAATTGGGTACAGTGTCTTGTATGATGTGAAGGTGTGGCCCTCCAGCAGCTCTTATGTCTCTGGTGTCACAACTGAGGGTTGGTGAAGGTATCTGGAAGCCTCAGTTGTAGGGGCTGACAGATACCGGAATTTGGGTGGTGTGAGTAGACTCCTAGACATGCACTAAGACAGTAGAAATGAATGCCCGAAGGCGTGACCACGACAACTGAAGGTATCTTTCAGAGATTTTATTAAATAAAAAGTTATATAAGGTGCAAAAGAAAATTAAACGTCACAAGTGGTTACTTGAAGCACAACTGGTTGGGACCAGTAATCCGGAATGTGAAGGAGAGTTCTGTATAAAGCCTGGGGACCCACGTGAGGAAATAATGTGATGCTGGGATAAGTAGGTGAAGCTGTAAATAATACTGGGGTTCGTGAATAAATTATAAATGAAGCTGGGGTTCGCAGGGAAATTGTAGATGGAGCTGGGGTTCGCTGGAAATCAGTAAATTAAGCTGGTGTTTGCTGGAAAACTATAACTGAAGCTGGGGTTCGCTGGGAAACTGTAAATGAAGCTGGGGTTCGCTGGAAAACTGTAAATGAAGCTGGGGTTCGCTGGAAAGCTGTAGACGAAGCTGGGGTTCGCTGGAAAGCTGTAGAACACTGGGAAGTGGCTACTGGGAAGCCGGAGCATGAAAAGCTGTTAGCACTGGGTGCAGGAACAATAGTGACAGGGTGCACCACAGGGCAGGAACACAGGGAGCTGGAATATCACCGGAGAGGAAATCCACCAGAGAGTCAGGCTAATGCAGAGAGAGTCCACAGAGAACTGCACACTGGGATCACAGAAGACAACTGAAACACTGACAATCTTCTGGGAGCTGGGACAGGATATTCATACCTGCTGCAGAACAGGGATTGGTCTATCAATGATGACACGGCTCCAGTAGCATTGAGGATAGGTGAATGGATGTCATGTGTTTAGGTCCAAGATGGCTGCGCTTATTAACAGAACTAGAAGGGGAACTAAGTACTGTGAAGCATGGATAGGAACAACAATGGCGGCGGAGGCCGCAGCAGCCGGACTCCACGTGCCCAGACGCGCACCGCGGCCACAGGGATGGAAGTGGCGGCCGGGACACACCAAGGGCACGCATTCCACAGAGGACCACAGGTGCGGCAGTGACGGCCGCGACGGGGCTGAGAGCGCCGCACCACCGTGAGTACATTTACTGAGGAGGCCGCTGATACCAGCGCTGTAGGCAGTAACCATAACCATAGTTAAAACCCAGCCCTGGTTTGCTGAGACAACCTCAGGAGACATCTGACAGGTAGAAAACGATGTCTCAGTACCCGAATCGTGACAGCACCCCCCCTTTAGGAGTGGCCTCAGGACACTTCTTAGGTTTTCGTGGAAATCTGGAGTGGAATTTCTGGACCAACTTAAGAGCATAAATGTCAGATGCATTTGTCCAGGAACGTTCCTCAGGACCATAGCCCTTCCAATCTGTCAAATACTGGAGATGACTATATCTGATACGAGAATCCAGTATTTGGGCGACCTCGTACTCAACACCCCGTTGAGTCTGGACCTTGGGAGCAGAGGGTAACACGGAATGAAAATTATTCAAAATCACTGGTTTGAGGAGAGAAACATGGAACGTCTTAGGGACTTTCAAGAACGGAGGTAGGTGAAGTTTGTAAGCCACTGGGTTGACTACTTGCTCAATTAAGAAAGGACCGATATAGCGGGGGGTGAACTTCATACTCGGAACCCTCAGTCATAGATTCTTCGTGGATAGCCACACACGGTCACCAATTTTTAGGGCAGGGATTGCCCTACGCTTCTTATCTTCAAATCTCTTGTACCTGGAGGATGCTTTTAAAAGGGCTGCACGAATATTCTTCCAGTTATTTGAAAACTGTCGAATCGTGATGTCAGCTGCAGGCACTGATGTTGCTGGAAGCGGCTGGAACTCAGGAACTTTTGGATGAAACCCATAATTGGTGTGAAATGGTGTGGAAGAAGACAAAGAATGGTACTGATTGTTATGACAGAAATTCGGCCAACGGGAGAAGTTGAACCCAATCATCCTGGGAGGAGGATACATAGAGACGAAGGAAGGCCTCCAAGTCTTGATTCACCTTCTCAGTTTGCCCATTGGTTTGAGGATGATAGGCTGCAGAGAATTTCAGCTTGACTTGGAGCGCTTGGCAAAGGCTTCATCAGAACTTGGCCACAAACTGAACACCTCTATCGGAAATTATCTCCTCAGGGAGACCATGTAATCTGAAGATTTCTTGAATAAAAACTTGTGCCAACTTGGGAGCTGACGGAAGACCGGTGAGAGGGATGAAATGAGCCATCTTGATGAACCAGTCAACTACCACCCAGATGGTATTGAATTTATCACACACAGGGAGATCCGTGACAAAGTCCATCGAGAGATGAGTCCATGGACAATGAGGAACAGACAAAGGGACCAGTTGCCCAGCGGGTGACTGGCGAGGTACTTTGTTGGGCACATTTCGGGCAGGAGGCCACAAATTCAGTAATGTCCTTCTTTAGGGTTGGCCACCAGTATGATCTGGAAACAAATTCTAAGGTCTTGCATGTGCCCGCGTGCCCGGCAAAGCGAGAGGAATGTGCCCAATACAAGAGCTTCCTTCTGAGAGCCGGCTTCACAAAACCTTTCCCAGGCGGGGGCATAGAGTCCATCCTCACTGCGGAGAACGCCACTGGATCAATGATATAATGCTTGTCAGTAGACTCATACTCATTTTCTTGCTCCCAGAAACGGGAAAAGGCATCGGGCTTACGATTTTGTGACCCTGGACAAAACTACAACTTGAAATCAAATCTGGAAAAGAAAAGTGCCCACCTGGCTTGGCGAGGGTTAAGACACTGAGCGCCTTTTAGATACAGGAGGTTTTTGTGATCCATCATAATAGTGATGGGATGAGAAGCTCCCTCCAACAGGTACCTCCACTCTTCCAAAGCGAGCTTGATCGCCAAAAGTTCTTGATCGCCAATGGCGTAGTTACGCTCTGCGGGAGAGAATTTCCGTGAGAAGAAGCCACAAGGATGTAGATGACCATCGTTAGCTCTTTGAGACAGTACTGCGCCCACTCCAACAGAAGAGGCGTCCACCTCAAGGATGAAGGGCGAGCTGGTATCTGGCTGTTTCAAAACCGGAGCAGTGATGAATCTTTGTTTTAACAAATGAAATGCTTGGGAGGCTTCCTCTGGCCATTTGGAAGGATTGGCACCCTTTTTGGTAAGAGCCGTGATAGGCGCTACAATGGTGGAAAAGTCTCGAATAAATTTCCTGTAGTAATTGGCAAACCCTAGGAACCTTTGAATGCCCTTGAGGTTTACAGGAATTGGCCAATCTTGGATCGCTTGAAGTTTCTCAGGGTCCATCTCCAGACCGGAACCGGATACAATATACCCCAGGAATGGGATGGATTTAACTTCAAAGACGCACTTCTCCAGTTTTCAATATAGATGATTGGTACGGAGACGGGACAAGACCTCTTTCACCCAGAACCGATGTTCCTCCAAATCATTCGCGAAGATAAGGATATCATCTAGATAAACCACAACATGACGATAAGGAATGTCTCTGAAGATTTCATTCATGAAGTGTTGAAATACCGCTGGAGCATTGCTGAGTCCGAAAGGCATAACGAGGTACTCGTAATGTCCGTCACGGGTGTTAAAAGCGGTCTTCCACTCGTCACCCTTTCGGATCCGGATGAGATTATAAGCACCCCTCAAGTCTAACTTTGTGAAGATAGTGGCTCCACTGACGCGGTCAAACAGCTCGGTGATAAGCAGCAGAGGGTATCGATTTTTCACTGTAATGTCATTCAGACCCCGATAGTCAATACAAGGCCGCAAGTCACCATCTTTCTTCTTCACAAAGAAGAAGCCTGCACCAGCTGGAGAAGATGAAGGCTGGATGAATCCTTTAGCCAGATTTTCCTTGATATACTCTTCCATGGAGTGGGTCTCAAGCAATGACAATGGATACGTGCGTCCACGAGGAGGAGTCTTCCCCGGAATAAGATCGATAGGACAATCCCACTCTCCATGAGGGGGTAGAATATTGGCAGAAGACTTGCTGAATACATCAGTGAAATCCTGATATGGAGAAGGTGGAACATCAGGAGATTTAGAGGAGGACTTGCAAACTGGAAGTACTTTCTGTAGACATGTCTTGGAACAGGAAGGACACCATGCCAGGATATGGGTGGTCTTCCAATCGACTTTGGGATTATGCAGACGAAGCCATGGGAGGCCTAGAACCACAGGATGAGTGGCCCTTGGGATTACCAGGAAGGAAATCAACTCGGTGTGCAGGACCCCTACCTTTAGACGGATAGGTAGGGTCTTGGAGGTAATTACCGCATCTGGAATCCTACTGCCTTCCACGGCAGTTAGAGAAATTGGAGATAAAAGTCTCTCAGTGGGTAGAGACCACTGCTTAACGAACCTTTCAGTAATAAAGTTTCCGGCTGCTCCAGAATCCAATAAGGCAATAAGATTATTGGTACGCTGAGCCACTTGAAGAGCAATTGAAAGGTTGCAGTCACTTGAAGGCGGAGATGCATACATTACTCCTAGTCGACCCTCTCCTTGGCGGGCTAGGATTTGGAGTTTCTCGGACGCTTGGAACAGGCGTTAATGAGGTGGGAAGGTGCAGCACAGTATAGGCATAGGCGGCTGGACAAACGTCTTCTGCGCTCTGCTGGAGACAGTCGTGAATGATCTATCTGCATAGATTCATCTTTAGATGGAGACGGCTGATGAGGAGGAGGAGCAGAAGAAGTCTTATGAACTGATGATCTGCCTCACTCCATAGCCCTTTCGCAGAACCAATGGTCAACTTTAATGCAGAGCGATATGAGCTCATTCAGTTTCGAGGGTAAGTCTCTAGTGGCGAGCTCATCTTTAATACGTTCAGACAAGCCTTGCCAGAACGCTGCATAGAGGGCTTCCTCATTCCAGGAGACTTCAGATGCCAACGTCTGAAATTGTACGATATACTGGCCGACAGTTCTTGTCCCATGATGCAGCCGAAGGATCTCAAAAGAAGCTGACGATACCCGACCTGTCTCATCAAAAATTAGTCTGAATGTTGCCACGAAGTCAGAGTAGGATGACAGCAGGGTATCTGATCTTTCCCAGAGGGGTGATGCCCAATCAACGGCGGAACCACTGAGTAGGGAGATGATATACGCCACTTTAGTGCGGTCTGTAGGAAAACTGCTGGGCTGCAGCTCAAAGTGGATCTCGCACTGGTTTAGGAAACCCCTGCAGGCTTTTGGGGATCCATCATATTTGGCAGTTGTCGGCAAGTGGAGACGTGGAGGAGAAACGGTATGGTGGGTGGGGATACCACCGGAGCTACTACTGTCGGCATTCTGGACGCCCCTGACCCACGTAGGGTAGCTTGAATTTCATCCAGTCGGGAGGAGAGGTCCTGGAGACATTGGACAACATGGCCCTGTGCAGCCTCCTGATGTTCGAGACGGGCTGCCAGTTCTTGCATGGGCCCGACCGGATCCATTAGGTCAGTGCTTACTGTCACAACTGAGGGTTGGTGAAGGTATCTGAAAGCCTCAGTTGTAGGGGCTGACGGATACCGGAATTTGGGTGGTGTGAGTAGACTCCTAGACATGCACTAAGACAGTAGCAATGAATGCACGAAGGCGTGACCACAACAACTGAAGGTATCTTTCAGAGATTTTATTAAATAAAAAGTCATATAAGGTGCAAAAGAACATTGAACATCACAAGTAATTACTTGAAGCACAACTGGTTGGGACCAGTAATCCGGAATGTGAAGGAGAGTTCTGTATAAAGCCTGGGGACCCACGTGAGGAAATAATGTGATCCTGGGATAAGTAGGTGAAGCTGTAAATAATACTGGGGTTCGTAAATAAATTATAAATGAAGCTGGGGTTCGCAGGGAAATTGTAGATGGAGATAGGGTTCGCTGGAAAGCTGTAGAACAATGGGAAGTGGGATTTACTGGGAAGCCGGAGCATGAAACACTGTTAGCACTGGGTGCAGAAACAATAGTAACAGGGTGCACCACAGGGCAGGAACACAGGGAGCTGGAATATCACCGGAGAGGAAATTCACCAGAGAGTCAGGCTAATGCAGAGAGAGTCCACAGAGAACTGCACACTGGGATCACAGAAGACAACTGAAGCAATGACAATCTTCTGGGAGCTGGGACAGGATATTCATACCTGCTGCAGAACAGGGATTGGTCTATCAATGATGACACGGCTCCAGTAGCATTGAGGATAGGTGAATGGATGTCATGTGTTAAGGTCCAAGATGGCTGCGCCCATTAACAGAACTAGAGGGGGAACTAAGTACTGTGAAGCATGGATAGGAACAACAATGGCTATGGAGGCCGCAGCAGCCGGACTCCACGCGCCCAGACGCGCACCGCGGCCACAGGGATGGAAGTGGCGGCCGGGACACACCAAGGGCACGCATTCCACAGAGGACCACAGGCGCGGCAGTGACGGCCACGACGGGGCTGAGAGCGCTGCACCACCGTGAGTACATTTACTGAGGAGGCTGCTGATACCAGCGCTGTAGGCAGTAACCATAACCATAGTTAAAACACAGCCCTGGCTCGCTGAGCCAACCTCAGGAGACATCTGACAGGTAGAAAAAGATGTCTCAGTACCCGGATCGTGACATCTGGCTGTAGAGCATGTGAAAAGTTGTAGTTCTACAACAGTTCGAGAACCACAAGATGCCTAAACCTGCTTTGGCTGAGCGTAACAGAATCTGCCAGCCCCATTTGTTAATGCAAATCACTGTATGGATAGAATGTACAGTATCTACAGATGTGTCCTCATACATCTTGCCTCAATATGCCATGTAGCGGGAGATGCCTGGTGTCAGTGAGCGGACAAGTCCTGTGGGCATTGCGCATATTTTTAGCTGAAAATGCATCTTATTTGCATCACTATGTGACTAGGATGCACATGCAGATACAAAATGCTATGTTACGGTGATTTCTAGGAAAACACTGTAGCATAGCATTTCGTATGCAGATACATCCGCAGTCACACACAGAATATAGACATGCTGCTTATCATTTTAATCAGCATAAGATGCTTGTCTGTCCTATTTGCATTGTTTTCCAAATGAAACGCATTTAAATGGAAAAGGCGCACATAAAGATGCTCAGCGCTACCAAGTCACGCCACGGTATACCGTGACTAGAAGGGCTGTTTAACGTGCAGGGAGGTTAGATGTAAGCGGGCACATCTGTATGCATTACTGCAAAGTAATAGTTGCACACCGGGCAATATATATCAACCAATTTATCCCTAGAGTGTTGGCAGGTGTGTGTACCGGATAGGTTTGTGAATGAGGTTGTTCACAAGGTTACTGTGCAGCGCGGCCACTATATCTGCACATCTGGCTGTACTGCTGGTCAGGCAAATTCAAATGCCAGTCTAGCTGGATGACAGGACAGACATATCGAGCAGCCGATCGTTAAGTGTATATGCTTACCTGAATCGGCTGCACTCTCGGCACAATTGTGGATCCACTGTCAAGTCACTGTGGTGTAAACACAGCATCAATCTATTGATGGCCACACATACAGCACACTGACCAAATACTGGGTGTATATGGTAGAATGATTTCATAAAATCTGATTATTATTAATCACATCTGAAAAGTTTGATTGGCAAATGACTACTGTCATCCTAAGACTCATGTCTTAGATGCGGTTGTGAGAGCCAAATTGCAAATTGATCTGGTCACTCTGCAGCAGGAGCGGCCATTGTGTGACCCGATTATTTTCTGATATTTAAATTTCACACCATACTCGTAAATTCTATTAAGGTATATCTAATATAGTGTTGCTAAGAATCTGTACTTGGTTTGTTTCAGGATGTGTGAGTACGTGGATCATCTGCATGAACATTTTAAATACCCAGTGATTATCCAGAATGCTGCTTATATGCCTCCTAAGGTAATGCAAAATCTAAACAGCTATTCTAATTTCGTGTAGCATACTTGGGTCACTTGTTGCTATTACGCACTAGTAAATAAATCTAACAACTCTTCACTCATCAAGATATAGGTGTGCATGCGGTCCTCAATGCCTCCATGACACCCATTAACATTACCAGAAAGCGAGCATTTCTCTAAAAATGACAAATTTGGACCCACCTTCCCCCAATTGGACAGAGACAACCATCCTCCTTCTGTCCCTTCTACCAAGGAAGACATTATGGCTCTGCTGTCCCTCATTATGGACTGTAAAGAATCTCTGGAAACTAAACTGGACAAAGGGGGTCATTCCGAGTTGATCGCTCGCTGCCGATTTTCACAGCGATCAGGTAAAAAAAACGGCAAAACTGCGCATGCACCACAATGCGCCCGTGCGTCGTACGGGTACAAAGAGCATAGTTGCTGTGCAATGGTTCTAGCGAAGAATCCATTCACACAGCCGATCACAAGGAGATTGACAGGAAGAGGGCGTTTATGGGTGTCAGCTGACCGTTTTTCGGGAGTGGTTGGGGAAACGCAGGCATGTCCAGGCGTTTGCAGGACGGGTGTCTGACATCAATTCCGGGGCCTCCGTCGCTGAATTTAGCGCACAGGATAAGTAACTACAGGGCTAGTCTTGTTCTGCATAAAATGTTTTTGTACCACTTGGTTGCACAGGCGTTCGCACACTTGCAAAGCGAAAATACACTCCCCCGTGGGCGACCACTATGCGTTTGCACGGCTGCTAAAAGTAGCTAGCGAGCGATCAACTCAGAATGTCCACCAAAGTTGTCTCCTCTATTAGAACCGATCTTTCCTCACTGTCCGCCAGAACCACTAAACTAGAGTCTCGTCAGGACATTCTCCAAAAAGTCCAGTATGAGATTCATAGAGACTTAGACATATCATTCAAGATTTGTCTGAACTCCATACTAAAAATGAGGATTTACAAAATTGGGAAAGGAGAAATAATCTTTGAATTTGCAATATCCCTGAATCTATTCCCCCGGAGGAACTAGAGGACTTTCTTCATAAAGTATTTTCTCACATTCTTCCTGATTTGGGCTTTCGTCAACTGCCTTTGGAAAGAGCCCACCGAGCCTTTCAACCCAAACCCTGAGACGGTGATTCCCCAAGAGACATCATTATATGCTTTCTTAAATTCAAGGATAAGGAACTTGTCCTAGCACTGACTCATGGCAAACCATATATTCTCTTCAACAATGCCAAGCTGCAGTTTTATCAAGATTTGGCTCCTATCACAGTCATCAAGTGATGGGAGCTCAGGGATCTGACAAATGCACTCCGATATCGTGGGATTCGCTATCGCTGGGGATTCCTACTCAATTGTAGTTTACTTCTGTTGCCCCCTCCCGGCTCTCCAACGAGACCTATAAGACCGTTGCTGTCTTCTTAAGTATTGCATATTAATTGCCTATTGTTATGTATATCTTGTTCTTGTTCCATCCTCTCTAGGCTCCCCCTCATTTTTTTTTCTCTCCTTCTGCACCCCGCCCACCCCCAGGGCTCCGACAACTACCCATACTCAAACAGTATACTTGCCTTTCACACTAAACCACCACTGGAGGGTTGTGACTCTCCACTCCATTTTCTAGTAGCCCTTTTTATGCTTCTATCATCATGAAACTTACCTCCTTGTGATAGTCACCCCTTCCCCCATCCTTCCTGACCCCTAGAGGTGACACGTTCTGTAACCCTTGTACCTCTCTGGACCTCTAGGTCCTGACTTCTGTGTACGTCTTCCTCCGCTGGACGTGAGCAACTGTCACCCGGATCCGTCACCACCTGTTTCCCTATTTCTAATCCCTCTCCCTCTCGTTCAGTGAGTTGGGGACCCCCATTTCCGTTTTCCAATAAATTCTTGCGCCTGATATTTGTGGAGATGCCATTGACCCTTTCCTCTTTGAATGTTAAGGGTTTAAACATCCTTCAGAAAAGCACCTCTCTGTTCTGAACCTTTCATAGTCTCAAGGCTGGGATTGTTCTGATACAAGAGACTACAAACGCCCATTCACATCCGTCACTGCACTCTAAATGTTCCCCTATTTTATTCTACTCTTCTAGTCAAACCAAACATAATGGGGTGGCGATTTTAATAAGCAGCAGAGTTCCCTTCGTCCTCCATTCTATACATATGGATTCCGATGGGCGTTACATTGTTTTAACTGGAAAAATAAGTCTTAGAATATACAATAGCCAATGTATACACCCCTAACTTGTATCAGATTCCCTTTTTTAACACCTTTTTTCTCAGAACTGAACAAACAAAGAAAGGGCTAACTTATTGTGGGAGGAGACTTCAATGCCATTCTCAATTGTCCCTTGATAAATCTCTCTCCCCTTCAAGCACACAACCCATCCTTTTAACCCGTTCTCTAAATAAACATATCAGAGAAACAGGACTTTTCGACATCTGGCGTGCACTTAATCCTAAATCCCGAGACTACACTTTCTTCTCGATTCCACACCAGTCTTATTTAAGGATAGACTTTTTTCTCTGTTGTACTTTGGACTCTAAGCATCTATCAGGCTCCACTATTGTCACCAACTCATGGTCTGACGATTCTATCATAACTGCATCATTTGACTTTCTCGACAAACCGGCTTCCCATCCTCCTTGGCGTCTGAATGAAACCTTATTAAATATCCCACAAGTTCAGGATAAAATAAAACTAGCCCTCACAGACTATTTCTCTCAATGTCACTGACTCTTCCTGCAACCCTTTAGTGGGGCTGACATAAAGTTTAAATTCAGGGACACATCATTAGTTACACTTCTCATAGACATAGAGAATATAGGTTAAAATTGACTTCTTTAACTGATGAGGTTCATAGGTTTGAAATTTCCCATAAAAATCATCCCTCTCGTATCCTCTACAATCAACTCACATCTGCTAGGGCATCCCTTAACGCTCTCCTAGCTGAAAAAAAATTAAAGGTCTCTTCGCTGGCTTGGTTAACGCTTTTATAAAAAAAGTTATAAAGCAGATACTCTGTTAGTGAAAAGATTGAAGCCAGGAAGCCCTAACTGCCATTCCAGCTGAACGAGAATATAACCCGACTACTATCAATTTTTCTCTTCAAGACTTACTACGAGCGTCTATATAATCTTCCTGATACTACTACTTTAATGCCTTCTGCCAACCCTTCAACCCCTGATTACCTGACATCATGAGACTTGCCTCGAATAGACTCTGAGACTTAGACTGCCCTTGACAGTTCTATAACCGAGGAAGAAATCAGCCTACGGTAGCTCTTAAAACACAGAAACCTTCTAAGGCACCAGGCCCTTATGGATTCCCGATGCCTTACTATAAAACATTCTCCTGATACCCCACATGTCAAAGGGGTTCACCCACATTCTGGATGGTGCCCCATTCCACCCAGGTACAACCAAAACCACAAGCACGGTTATCCTGAAACCTAATAAAGACTCCCTATCTTTATCTTACTACCGCCCCATTTCCTTAATCAACACCGATCTGAAAATCTTTGCCAGAGTACTTGCTAACAGATTAAATCTGCTCCTACCCACCTTGATTCACCATGATCAAGTGAGATTTGTCCCGTACAGGCAAGAACTGGACAACACCAAACGCATAATTGACATAATTCATTATGTTAATGTCAATAAGCTCCCTTCACGGAAACAACCTTCAACAGGGATTCGGAGAAGATCTCCAACAGGGTTTCCTGGCCATTCATGCTCCAAACACTACGCCACTTCAGTTTCTTGGGAAAATTTCTTCAGGCTATACAGACCCTGTACCATCTGCTTCGGTTCAAGCAGGCGGCCTTTTTTCCAATCCCTTCCCAGTTACTAATGGGGCTAGACAGGGCTGTCCCCTGTCACCTCTCATTTTCGCCCTCGTATACGAGTTAACCCTGATATTGCAGGCGTGTCGGTTACACACTCCCAATATACTCTCTCTAAACCTCTCACTTCCCTCCCAAATGTAATTTGTGAACTCTCCATCTACGGTAACTTATCAGGATATAAAATCAACCACACTAAGGGCCTAATTCAGACCTGATTGCAGCAGCAAATTTGTTAGCTAATGGGCAAAACCATGTGCACTGAAGGGGGGCAGATATAACGTGCAGAGATAGTTAGTTAGATTTGGGTAGGTTATACTGTTTCTGTTCAGGGTAAATACTGTCTTTTTTTTTTTTTTTACACTGCAATTTAGATTTCAGTTTAAACACACTCCACCCAAATCTAACTCTCTCTGCACATGTTATATCTACCCCCCCCCCCCCCCCCTGCAGTGCACATAGTTTTCCCATTAGCTAACAAATGTGTTGCTGCGACCAGGTCTGAATTAGGTCCCAAGTCCGAGGCCTTACCGCTCCATGTCCCTGGAAGCACGAAGGAGCTGCTATAATCGACCTTTGATTTTATATGGAGGAGAACCTCACTAAAAATACCTTGAGGGTCACATCACTAAATCCTATAGTTCCTTCTATAAAACCAATTACCCTCCCTTTCTTAGAGCAATACATAAGGATCTTCAACAATGGCGCTCGTATTTTCTTTCCTGGGTTGGCCGTATTGACGCGGTAAAAATGAACATTCTCCCCAAGCTTTTATACCTTTTCCAAACATTACCAATACCGGTCCCATCTCACATCCTTAATCCCCTCCAATCTTCACTTTGCTAATTTATCTGGAACTACAAAAAAGCATGAGTCCGTCAGGATATCCTTGCCAAACGATCACAGAATGGAAGATTGGGGTTACCTATCCTCTAATGCACAGGTTCTCAAACTCGGTCCTCAGGACCCCACACAGTGCATGTTTTGCAGGTCTCCACACAGAATCACAAGTGAAATAATTAGCTTTACCTGTGAACCTTTTCAAATGTGTCAGTGAGTAATGAATACACCTGTGCTTGTGCTGGGTGACCTGCCAAACATGCACTGTGTGGGGTCCTGTTGACCGAGTTTGAGAACCTGTGCTCTAATGCATAGGTCTGCAAACTCGGTCCTCATTACCCCACACAGTGTTTTGCAGGTAACCCAGTAGGTGCACAGGTGTATTAATTACTCACAGACACATTTTAAAAGGTCCGCAGGTGGAGTTAATTATTTCACTTGTGATTCTGTGAGGAGACCTGCAAAACATGCACTGTGTGGGGTAATGAGGACCGAGTTTGCAGACCTATGCTCTAATGGTACTATAATATTACTCGATTGAGCCAGATGGTTGCCTGGCATTCCCCACGACAAGATATGCTGACTTGGAAAGTGACTTGTTGGGCATATTATTGATCTCCCATCTGCCATGGTTGCCCAATAAACATCACCCTTAATTCACTTACCCTTCCCCTACTGTTGAGTTAACTCTCCAAGAGACGCTTAATAAAAAAAACAAACTATCCACATTCCCATCCACCTTCACTCCCATACAGAACCCCGCATTCCCGTCTGGCCTTTCACCCACAATTGCTCTCCCTTGGGTTTCCTTAGGCATCACAAGGGCTCATCCTATTGTAGGGAACCTCACCCCCAAGTTTTTTGCCGACACTCAGGAAAAACATTGGATTTCTAACTCACTTCATTATCAATATTTACAAATTCGCCATTCTATTGCCTCCTTACGTTCTGTCTATCCGTCTCAAATTACCCCCCCCCCCCCCCAACCGCTAGAAAAACTCTGTATTCATAGTCTTACTGGCAAGGATGCTATCTCACTCCTATACATCTCTATTTTGGCATTAGAGTCTCCCTCACTCGAGACCCACAAGCAGGGTTCAAAGTCCGATCTGGACCTGCAGCTTGAAACCTACGTATGGGACACAATCCGTTTAGCTGTCTCAAAATGTTCTATTAGCATAGCTATCCGAGAGAACTCATATAAGTTATACACCCGATGGTACCTGGTCCTGGAGCGTCTCTGAATGTACTTTATTCTAATACCTCCAACTTATGTTGGAGAAATTGTGTCTAACTTGGAATATTCTTTCATATATGGTGGATGTGCCCATTAATTTACTTCATTCTGAAATATGGTCCACGCCCTACTATTACAAATTACTGCTCTTCCAGTATCCCCATCCCCTGTCAACTTGCTCCTTTGCGCTCGAATTGAACATATCCCTAACAAAACCAATAAATTGATCCTTCACATATCCTGCGCAGCTAAGTATCAAATAGCCCTCAACTGGAAAATATTGAACGCACCTAACCACTAGGAACTCCTGAACAGGATCTGGTTCATCACAAAGATGGAATATATTACCAGCCTACAAAACAACACTGTAAAGAAATGTCATTCTTTTTGGCACCCCTGGTACTCATACCATAATGTACCTCTTCGGGTTTTGCTTGATACTCACCGTACCATCTAGTCACCAAGCATATGCAGCTCCAATCCCAACATGCTATCCTATATCTTTATCTACCCCCCTTCCCCCCTCCCTTACTTTCCTCCTCCACCCCCTGCATTCTTTGCTCTAACTTCCGTCTTACATATTTGATCCTTTCACTTGCTCACAATTATTCTAAATTCAAATTATTGGAACTCTCTATTTTCACGATAAATCATCACTCTATTGTTGCTCTATTACATCATAAATGTTCTGATGCTTTTATATGTATATCTAATTGTATCAATACCCCCTTTCACACTACTGTATACCTGAGACTTGGGAAATTCCCGTGTCGACCGCTTTCAGACATAAGCCAGGGCTGCTCTCATGTCACACTCACACATGTCATACACCAGACCTTGCCACAACAGGCAGCTAGGCTGCACCAGCTGCTTCTACTACTCACTGCACCACGGACTGCAGCAGTATGCCCGCCACTTGCAGGCAGCTCCAAACACCAATCAGAGGTTCCTACATATGACCTAGGAGTAAATTCCCAGGTTGCACAATTTAGACTTAAGTCCCAGGAAAAACCGTTGGCAATAGCAGGGTTACTGACCTGGGAACGTGTTCACGAGTTGGTGCCTTTCAGACATACGCAAGACCTCAGTAGTTTGCCCATGCCCCGGCAAAAACCCTGGAATCTCGCTATGTCATACACTATGTCATATAAAGTTGCAGTGTCACGCTGAAAGTGTGACTGAAACATTGTAATAAAGTGCTGCACATCTGCAGCCTAAATTCTACAGAAATTACATCAATTAACATATATTTATTTTTCCTCTAGGATCCTGGCTACTCCACGGAAATGAAAGAATCTGTGTTACAGTATCATTTCCCTGATGGAGATATTTGGCAGCAGCTAATTATGGAGAAAAAAGTTCAACTATAAGATATGTAAATTCAGTCATACAGCAGAAATCGGTTTCCCTCACTTATGCATTGTGTAGACACCGATATACAGTACATGAAGTGATTTTAACTTGAAATATTGACAAGGGTGTGGCATGGAATCAAACTCATTTAAAAAATACATCAAGATTTGTAGTTTCTTTGAAAACGATTTTAATACCTGTGAACAACTGTAATTGAGCTATTGCTTTCACTGAAAAGCTCCAGCATTAATCCAAATTAAAGTGATTTTACTGACCTGTTTATATTATATTCTGATGTTCTGTGTGCAAAAAACATTCAATGATTTCCCCCCCACACACACAACATAAAAGAATGCTAGAAGTCATTGCAGATATGGCACTCCAAGGTGTCTTCTGATATTTCTGATTTGAGGGAGCTTTCTTCCGTATGATACTTACATACAGCCAGAGGCGGATTGGCCATAGGGTCTACAGGGAAGATTCCCGGTGGGCCGACGCACCAGTGGGGCCTGTTTTGTTTGAGGACATGTGGTCCTATTTATAGACATAACTAATAAGATGCCAAACAATTTGCATATATGAAAATGACTTTGCCACTTAGCCTGTGATTGCAGATGATCTAGTGTATGCTCTGTCTGCCTGCTTGGCTGACATATAAGATTGAGTGAATAGTGATTCGGATACGGTTGGTGTAATAAGCAAGAAAATATATCTTTCTAAAGAATTATATAGTTTCCTAACTTCTGAAGGTGTATCATATAATGTGCTCATAACATTTCATTTTATTTACTTTTAACTTATCCTTGATGCTGGACATCCCCACTATCTGGAAAGTCTTGGGGGGAGGGTGCTGCTGCCATGGCCCATGGCTAGACATTACACCTCTGATGCTGCCCATGTGGGGCCACTAGTACAATTTTTTTCAGGGCCGCTTTTTGTTCCCAATCCGCCCCTGCATACAGCGTACACACATTGTACCAGCCATGATTACCACCAGGGGGAGAGATTATGGAAATTCTGTTAAAAGTATAAAACCTCCTAACATTACAACCTGTGCTGCAGAGCGCTGATAGCATGATAGTTTTGAATAAACAGCAGCTATTTCATGTATATTATTCAGCTCAGTTACAGTCAGAGGGAAGATTTTTATTACAGTAATTGTGCTATTTAAAAAATTAAGCTCGAAATACACTTATAAAAGGGTTTAGTTTAGTATTATATTATGGTGTCAACACTGACCATGTCAACACTCATGCAATGTCAAAATAATTATGACAAAATGCCCCTGGTGGTCTAGCAGTGACTTACAGTACCTGGTCCGGCAGATCCAGCAAGGGCTTCCTAGTTTGGGGGTCATCTGATGATGAATCCTTTGGATCCAGCAGCAATGAGTATAGCTAACCCCTAATCCGTGTAGAATGTCGGGGTTCCACATGTCAACATTACTGACATGTCATGGTCAAGGTTGACATCTTAACAATGTTAATGTTGAGATTGCAATTACATCCCTTTATAAAGTACTTGTTTTGTACAGTGTGGCACGAATATATATATATATATATATATATATACACAGTATATAGGCCTTCATTCCGAGTTGTTCGCTCGTTTCCGAATTTCGCTATATTGCGATTAGTCGCTTACTGCGCATGCGCAATGTTCGCAGAGCGCATGCGCTTAGTTATTTTACTCAAAAGTTAGGTATTTTACTCACGGCATTACGAGGAATTTTGTGTGTTTGACAGGAAGTGGGTGTTTCTGGGCGGAAACTGGACGTTTTATGGGTGTGGAAAAACGCTGCCGTTTCTGGGAAAACGCGGGAGTGTCTGGAGAAACGGGGGAGTGTCTGGGCGAACGCTGGGTGTGTTTGTGACGTCAAACCAGGAACGAAACTGACTGAACTAATCGCAGTGGCAGATTAAGTGTCGAGCTACTCGGAAACTGGTAAGAAATTTCTATTCGCAATTTTGCGAATCTTTCGTTCGCAATTCTGCTATGCTAAGATACACTCCCAGTAGGCGGCGGCTTAGCGTGTGCAATGATGCTACAAGCAGCTAGCGAGCGAACAACTCGGAATGAGTGCCATAGTGTGACAAGGACAGCACAAATCTGACATGGTTATAGAACTACTGGATGTGAGATCCAGTCACGGTATTTTGAGTGTTCAAGTCTGGGCAGCAGCAGGCATGATTACAGACACCTGTCAGTTTGTTGGAAAAAAAAAAGTCACAAGAGACAAGGCTCCTGTTGGTGAATTAGTCGGGGTGGCTAGTGTTAGGAGTGCTGGATCTGCTGTTTGTGTGACTTTCTGACATTTGCTATAACCTGTGACTTGCCTGTAACCTGCTGACATTGGGATCATTCTGACCTGTTCGCACGCTGCCGTTCATCGCAGCACAGCGATCAGGTCAGAAGTGCGCATGTGCCGGCGCATGGCTGACAGCGGACGGCTGTCGTTGCTTAGAGATCGCCTCTGCCTGATTGACAGGCAGAGGTGGTCGCTGGGCAGGAGGGGGCGGTGCGGCACGGCCAACGCAGGCATGGCCGGACCACGCGGGGGACGGGCTGCAATGGCTGCATGACGTCATGCGCAGCCGCTGCGACGAGTAGCTCCCGGCCAGAACGCAAAAGCTGCGCTGGCCAGGAGCTATTCTTGAAGTGCAAAAGCATTGCGGTGGGATAGGGGTGGCCTGAGATGCGGGGCGGACTAGTGCTGGGAGTCTCCCCGCATGTTAGTGTGCCTGATTGTAGCCCTGCAAAATTGTGCAGGGCTACGATCAGGTCTGAATTAGGCCCATTGTGCTAAGGCCAGCCTGCCCTGGAAGCTGTGGAGAAATAAACCTGGATCATCTGGAACTTTTACATTGGTGTATGTGATCCCCATTCATTCATTCTTTTATTTATATTTCTCTAACGTCCTAAGTGGATGCTGGGGACTCCGTAAGGACCATGGGGAATAGCGGCTCCGCAGGAGACTGGGCACATCTAAAGAAAGCTTTAGGACTATCTGGTGTGCACTGGCTCCTCCCCCTATGACCCTCCTCCAAGCCTCAGTTAGATCTCTGTGCCCGAACGAGAAGGGTGCACACTAGGGGCTCTCCTGAACTTCTTAGTGAAAGTTTTAGATTAGGTTTTTTATTTTCAGTGAGACCTGCTGGCAACAGGCTCACTGCATCGAGGGACTAAGGGGAGAAGAAGCGAACTCCCCTGCGTGCAGAGTGGATTGGGCTTCTTAGGCTACTGGACATTAGCTCCAGAGGGACGATCACAGGCCCAGCTTGGATGGGTCCCAGAGCCGCGCCGCCGGCCCCCTTACAGAGCCAGAAGGCAGAAGAGGTCCGGAAAATCGGCGGCAGAAGACGTCCTGTCTTCAACAAGGTAGCGCACAGCACTGCAGCTGTGCGCCATTGCTCTCAGCACACTTCACACTTCGGTCACTGAGGGTGCAGGGCGCTGGGGGGGGGGGCGCCCTGAGGCGCAATAAAAACACCTTGGATGGCAAAAAAAATGCATCACATATAGCTCCTGGGCTATATGGATGCATTTAACCCCTGCCAGAATCCATAAAAAAGCAGGAGAAAAGTCCGCGAAAAAGGGGCGGAGCCTATCTCCTCAGCACACCGGCGCCATTTTCCCTCACAGCTCCGTTGGAGGGAAGCTCCCTGTCTCTCCCCTGCAGTCACTACACTACAGAAAGGGTTAAAAAAAAAGAGAGGGGGGCACTAATTAGGCGCAGTATTAACTATACAGCAGCTATAAGGGGAAAAACACTTATATGAGGTTATCCCTGTATATATATAGCGCTCTGGTGTGTGCTGGCAAACTCTCCCTCTGTCTCCCCAAAGGGCTAGTGGGGTCCTATCAGAGCATTCCCTGTGTGTGTGCTGTATGTCGGTACTTTTGTGTCGACATGTATGAGGAGAAAAATGATGTGGAGACGGAGCAGATTGCCTGTAATAGTGATGTCACCCCCTAGGGGGTCGACACCTGAGTGGATGAACTGTTGGAAGGAATTACGTGACAGTGTCAGCTCTGTATAAAAGACAGTGGTTGACATGAGACAGCCGGCTACTCAGCTTGTGCCTGTCCAGACGTCTCATAGGCCGTCAGGGGCTCTAAAGCGCCCGTTACCTCAGATGGCAGATATAGACGCCGACACGGATACTGACTCCAGTGTCGACGGTGAAGAGACGAATGTGACTTCCAGTAGGGCCACACGTTACATGATTGAGGCAATGAAAAATGTTTTACACATTTCTGATAATACGAGTACCACCAAAAAAGGGGTATTATGTTCGGTGAGGAAAAACTACCTGTAGTTTTCCTGAATCTGAGAAATTAAATGAGGTGTGTGATGATGCGTGGGTTTCCCCCGATAACAACGGATAATTTCTAAAATGTTATTGGCATTATATCCTTTCCCGCCAGAGGTTAGGCTGCGTTGGGAAACACCCCCTAGGGGGGATAAAGCGCTCACACGCTTGTAAGGGCTCTACCTTCGCCTGAGATGGCCGCCCTTAAGGATCCTGCTGATAGAAAGCAGGAGGGTATCCTAAAAGGTATTTACACACATACTGGTGTTATACTGCGACCAGCAATCGCCTCAGCCTGGATGTGCAGTGCTGGGTTGGCGTGGTCGGATTCCCTGACTGAAAATATTGATACCCTAGATAGGGACAGTATATTTTTGCCTATAGAGCATTTAAAAGATGCATTTTTATATATGCGTGATGCACAGCGGAATATTTGCCGACTGGCATCAAGTCTAAGCGCGTTGTCCATTTCTACCAGTAGAGGGTTATGGACACATCAGTGGTCAGGTGATGCGTATTCCAAACGGCATTTGGAAGTATTGCTTTATTAAGGGAGGAGTTATTTGGGGTCGGTCTTTCAGACCTGGTGGCCACGGCAACAGCTGGGAATTCCACGTTTGTACCCCAGGTCGCCTCTCAACATGAGAAGACGCCGTATTATCAGGCGCAGTCTTTTCGTGGACAAGCGGGCAAAAGGTTCCTCATTTCTGCCCCGTGACAGAGGGAGAGGAAAAAGGCTGCAGAAATCAGCCAGTTCCCAGGAACAGAAACCCTCTCCCGCCTCTGCCAAGCCCTCAGTATACGCTGGGGCTTTACAAGCAGAATCAGGCACGGTGGGGGGCCCGTCTCAATGAATTTCAGCGCGCAGTGGGCTCACTCGCAAGTAGACCCCTGGATCCTTCAGGTGATATCTCAGGGGTACAAATTAGAATTCGAGACGTCTCCCCCTCGCCGTTTCCTAAAGTCGGCTTTACCGATGTCTCCTTCTGACAGGGAGACAGTTTTGGAAGCCATTCACAAGCTGTATTCCCAGCAGGTGATAATCAAGATACCGCTCCTGCAACAGGGAACGGGGTATTATTCCACACTGTTGTGGTACCGAAGCCGGACGGCTCGGTGAGACCGATTCTAAATCTAAAATCTTTGAACACTTACGTACAGAGGTTCAAATTCAAGATTGAGTCACTCAGAGCAGTGATTGCGAACCTGGAAGAAGGGGACTACATGATGTCTCGGGACATCAAGGATGCTTACCTTCATGTCAAAATTTACCCTTCTCACCAAGGGTACCTCAGGTTTATGGTACAGAACTGTCACTATCAGTTCAGACGCTGCCGTATGGATGGTACACGGCACCCCGGGTCTTTACCAAGGTAATGGCCGAAATGATGATATTCCTTCGAAGGAAGTGAATTTTAGTTATCCCTTCCTTGGACAATTCCCTGATAAGGGTAAGATCCAGGGAACAGTTGGAGGTCGGTGTAGCACTATCTCAGGTAGTGTTGCGGCAGCACGATTGGATTCTCAATATTCCAAAATCGCACCTGGTTCCGACGACGTGTCTTCTGTTCCTAGGGATGATCCTGGACACAGTCCAGAAAAAGGTGTTTCTCCCGGAGGAGAAAGCCAGGGAGTTATCCGAGCTAGTCAGGAACCTCCTAAAACCGAGCCAAGTCTCAGTGCATCAATGCACAAGGGTTCTGGGTAAAAAGGTGGCTTCCTACGAAGCAATCCCATTCGGCAGATTCCACGCAAGAACTTTCCAGTGGGACCTGCTGGACAAATGGTCCGGATCGCATCTTCAGATGCATCAGCGGATAACCCTGTCACCAAGGACAAGGGTGTCCCTCCTGTGGTGGTTGCAGAGTGCTCATCTTCTAGAGGGCCGCAGATTAGGCATTCAGGACTGGGTCCTGGTGACCACGGATGCCAGCCTGCAAGGCTGGGGAGCAGTCACACAGGGAAGGAATATCCAGGGCTTATGGTCAAGCCTGGAGACATCACTTCACATAAATATCCTGAAGCTAAGGGACATTTACAATGCTCTAAGCTTAGCAAGACCTCTGCTTCAAGGTCAGCCGGTGTTGATCCAGTCGGACAACATCACGGCAGTCACCCACGTAAACAGACAGGGTGGCACAAGAAGCAGGAGGGCAATGGCAGAAACTGCAAGAATTCTTCGCTGGGCGGAAAATCATGTGATAGCACTGTCAGCAGTATTCATTCCGGGAGTGGACAACTGGGAAGCAGACTTCCTCAGCACGACCTCCACCCGGGAGAGTGGGGACTTCACCCAGAAGTCTTCCACATGATTAAAAACTCGACAGGTATTGCGCCAGGTCCAGGGACCCTCAGGCAATAAGCTGTAGACGCTCTGGTAACACCGTGGGTGTACCAGTCAGGGTATGTGTTCCCTCCTCTGCCTCTCATACCCAAGGTACTGAGATTGATAAGATGGAGAGGAGTAAGCACTATATTCGTGGTTCCGGATTGGCCAAGAAGGACTTGGTAACCGGAACTTCAAGAGATGCTCACGGAGGATCCGTGGCCTCTACCTCTAAGAAGGGACCTGCTCCAGCAAGGACCCTGTCTGTTCCAAGACTTACCGCGGCTGCGTTTTGACGGCATGGCGGTTGAACGCCGGATCCTGAAGGAAAAAAGGCATTCCGGATGAAGTCATCCCTATCCTGATCAAAGCCAGGAAGGATGTAACCGCATAAACATTATCACCGCAATTGGCGTAAATATGTTGCGTGGTGCGAGGCCAGTAAGGCCAGACGGAGGAAATTCAACTGGGTCGATTCCTACATTTCCTGCAAACAGGAGTGTCTATGGGCCTGAAATTGGGGTCCATTAAGGTTCAAATTTCGGCCCTGTCAATTTTCTTCCAAAAAGAACTAGCTTCAGTCCCTGAAGTTCAGACGTTGTAAAAGGGGTACTGCATATACAGCCTCCTTTTGTGCCTCCAGTGGCACTTTGGGATCTCAATGTAGTTTTGGGTTCCAAAAGTCACATTGGTTTGAACCACTTAAATCTGTGGAGTTAAAATATCTCACATGGAAAGTGGTCATGCTGTTGGCCCTGGCCTGGGCCAGGCGCGTGTCAGAATTGGCGGCTTTATCCTGAAAAAGCCCTTATCTGATTTTCCATTCGGACAGGGCGGAATTGAGGACTCGTCCTCAGTTTCTCCCTAAGGTGGTTTCAGCGTCTCACCTGAACCAACCTATTGGTGGTGCCTGCGGCTACTAGGGACTTGGAGGCCTCCAAGTTGCTAGACGTTGTCAGTGCCCTGAAAATATATGTTTCCAGGACGGCTGGAGTCAGGAAATCTGACTCGCTGTTTATCCTGTGTGCACCCAACAAGCTGGGTGCTCCTGCTTCTAAGCAGACTATTGCTCGTTGGATTTGTAGTACAATTCAGCTTGCACATTCTGTGGCAGGCCTGCCACAGCCAAAAATCTGTAAATGCCCACTCCACAAGGAAGGTGGGCTCATCTTGGGCGGCTGCCCGAGGGGTCTCGGCTTTACAACTTTGCCGAGCAGCTACTTGGTCAGGAGCAAATACGTTTGTAAAATTCTACAAAATTGATATCCTGGCTGAGGAGGACCTGGAGTTCTCTCATTTGGTGCTGCAGAGTCATCCGCACTCTCCCGCCCGTTTGGGAGCTTTGGTATAATCCCCATGGTCCTTACGGAGTCCCCAGCATCCACTTAGGACGTTAGAGAAAATAAGAATTTACTTACCGATAATTCTATTTCTCATAGTCCGTAGTGGATGCTGGGCGCCCATCCCAAGTGCGGATTGTCTGCAATACTTGTACATAGTTATTGTTACAAAAATCGGGTTTTTATTGTTGTGAGCCATCTTTCAGAGGCTCCTCTGTTATCATGCTGTTAACTGGGTTCAGATCACAGGTTATACGGTGTGATTGGTGTGGCTGGTATGAGTCTTACCCGGGATTCAAAATCCTTCCTTATTGTGTACGCTCGTCCGGGCACAGTATCCTAACTGAGGCTTGGAGGAGGGTCATAGGGGGAGGAGCCAGTGCACACCAGATAGTCCTAAAGCTTTCTTTAGATGTGCCCAGTCTCCTGCGGAGCCGCTATTCCCCATGGTCCTTACGGAGTCCCCAGCATCCACTACGGACTATGAGAAATAGAATTATCGGTAAGTAAATTCTTATTATATATATATATATATATATATATATATATATATATATATATATTGAGAGAGAGAGAGTATTTAGCGAGGAACGCACTCACCAGACTTCTTCAAAGTGAAAAGAGTATTCTTTTTATTCAGCTCTCATAATATCACAGGGTCACGGTGACCGTGACCCTGTGATATTATGAGAGCTGAATAAAAAGAATACTCTTTTCGCTTTGAAGAAGTCTGAGCGTGTTCCTTGCTAAATACTCTATTTCTGGGACTTTGTTTGGAATGGACTGGTCTCTGGTAAATGCACCCCAGCGGTTGTGATATTTGAATATGCGAGTGCAACTTTACAAGATATATAAAATGTATTTCTTCGGCAGGGTCCACAGGTTATCCACAGAATAACAATGGGATATGATGAAGCGACGGCGAACTTGCACCAATCGGTCAAAGCTTTTCCGGCCTCCCAGCATGCAACGGGTGCGTCCATATATCCCCGCCTCCTTGCTCAGGCAAATCAGTTTTTTGTTTGGTGCGGCAGGAGCCGGACCATGGTCAGAGGGCTGCTGGTTTTTAACAGCCCTAAGCTTTCTTATTTTATTTTTATATTCTTACTATTTTTTGAGTGATCTTTCTAAACAGCATCTTATACGTACCTTAGAAAGAGTCGCTCCAACAACTCTCCGCCAGGTCGCGACAACGCTTACCCACGAGTACAGTGCTGTTTTGGCGGGCGTCTGTGTCGGATATACTAGCAGGTTCAGCAGACGTTACCAGGCTGTGGCCGGAGCACGGGGAGAAGGTAAGGCATCGATTCCGCTGAGAAGGGGAATACGGACACAGCCGCACTGTTTTGGGAGACTACCAAACAGTCGCTGACGCGGCTGCCACCCCGGGTGCCTCCAGCGCTAGGCCTTAGGGATCAGAGGCGCCAGGAAAAGTATGAGGCCGCGAACCCTAGGGTTGATGTCAGCAGTGGGGAGTCAGACGCTCTCCTGATGCCCCCCCCCCCCCCCCCCCCCCGGTTCATGACCAATTTCCTCCGAGTCTCCCACCATGAACTGTTTCCCGCTTCCGTCTCAGATGCTGTACACGAGGGGGACCCAGTCGCAGCACAGGCGGCTGTGTGACTGGTGCATCCGTGTTCACTGAGAGTCTGTGTTCACTATAGGTTCATGGAGCGGCAGTGTACACTAGTAGCATCTGGATCCACTCAGCTTTCGCTAACGTATTGATCGGTCCTGGAAGCGAGATGAGTCTCCCAGTATCCCACTCTACTGAGTATGGGTTATACAGCACTGAGTCTCTATCTACCCTTTGAGTATGAGTAGTTAGATAAGTGCCTATTGCATATGAGTCTGTATACATTTTCTGTTGTTTCTTTCGCATTGCGTCTGAATACGTTAGATCTGTTTAAACATGATGCAGTAATATGTTCTCCTACATACTTAAAATGTAGTTGTAGATGTGCTCATATTGCTTATTATACTAATGTATAACATGTGACTGACTGCTAGTGTGATTGCTGACTTTACTATATTTCTGTCAGTTTGTTTTATTCCGATCCTCAATGCGGGTGCATGGGTAGGGTCGGATTGTATATCACTTTAAGAAGTTTAAAGTGATTACAGTCACAAATTGTGTAGTACACTGTGGAAGTGTTGATTATTTATCATGTCTAAGAGTGGCAAAGGTGAGGAAGGTACACTCACAGCAACACCAACACTCATATCATGTTGTCTTGCAAAGCTATGTTATCCTCTCAGGATCTGGTTCAGGATGGTTTGTGTGCAAATTGTTTTAGCTTTCACCAGGGGTTATTGAAAAATTCAAGGCAGATTCAGGTGCAGATGGAACCACCTTGGGCTATGTTTGCACAGACTTTATCTAGTATAGCTGAATGGATAATTCCTCCAACTCCTGTACCAGGGATAGGTTACACTATTAACCCTTACATACAGCACCCCATCTATGGTGTATCACTTCCAGCAGCAGCTTCTCAAAAGAAACAAGCTGATAAGCCGCTGGTAAATAAATCTTCACCCTCACAGGCTACACATGATTCAAATGAGGATTAATTGGAAGATGAAAGCTCAATTAATTCTACTTCAAGATGACAAGTATAACGTTAATAATGTATACAATACGCTCCTATTCAGAGTCGTAGATGGTCTAAGATCTGGTTGGTTCGATAGGAAAGGTTCACAATATTGTCCAGTCGTGTTTGAAATTTGGATTACTCGCACATGCAGGAAAAAGATAATAATATACAATGTGTAGTATTGTTTATAAATCAGACCAATAAAAAGAAGATATTTTGTGACTGGTAGTGAGTTGGTTATAGCTCGTGTACCCCACTCACACAAAAATAAGTGAAGATGTGCCCATAAAGGTTTCTTTTACACGGTGTAAAAACTTCACACGTGTCAAACAGACAGACGTAGGGCCATGACCAGCTGCTAAAACCGGCGTACCCGAAACTCACACAAAATGTGTTTAGAACACTCCTATAATGGTATCTTTAATAAGTAGTCCTTATGAACAAGGCGTACCCCAACTCACACAGGAACTGCAGGATCAGCTCCTATCAAGGTATCTTTATATTGGCCCTCATTCCGAGTTGTTCGTTCGGTATTTTTCATCGCATCGCAATGAAAATCCGCTTAGTACGCATGCGCAATGTTCGCACTGCGACTGCGCCAAGTAACTTTGCTATGTAGAAAGTAATTTTACTCACGGCTTTTTCATCGCTCCGGCGATCGTAATGTGATTGACAGGAAATGGGTGTTACTGGGCGGAAACACGGCGTTTCAGGGGCGTGTGGCTGAAAACGCTACCGTTTCCGGAAAAAACGCAGGAGTGGCCGGAGAAACGGTGGGAGTGCCTGGGCGAACGCTGGGTGTGTTTGTGACGTCAACCAGGAACGACAAGCACTGAACTGATCGCACAGGCAGAGTAAGTCTGAAGCTACTCTGAAACTGCTAAGTAGTTAGTAATCGCAATATTGCGAATACATCGGTCGCAATTTTAAGAAGCTAAGATTCACTCCCAGTAGGCGGCGGCTTAGCGTGTGTAACTCTGCTAAATTCGCCTTGCGACCGATCAACTCGGAATGAGGGCCATTGTTCTTGGTATACTGCGGTGATTCTCCTGCAAAGCCTTAATGGTTCACCCATTCACCAAGTGACTGGAGATTAAAATCTACCGTGATCCCGTACATACTGCAGTGGATATGCAAGTACTCCAAAAAAGTCAAATGAAGAAAGTAACGTCCATAAAAACAGTTTAATCCATCCAGAAACAGGTTAATGAAAAAATAAAAAATTTTTTTTAATAAAAATACAAAAAAAAAAAATTTGGGCATTTGTTACAGAGTTTACTTCTCAACATCGAATCATCGAAAGGGTGTTCAAGAAACATTGGGCACTCTTACGTAAAGATCCCGTGATTGGCATCCTCGTTCCCGAGAGGCCAGTCCATATATATCATAGAGCTCCTAATCTGAAGTCCAAACTTGTTTCTAGCAACCTTCCCTCCATTCCATCTACACCAAGAGTCATTTCTAAGGGCTTTTACAGATGCGGGGGCTGTCTAGGATGTAAGAACATAAAACGTGAGGGACACAATAAGATCGATAGCATATGTATAAATGACTTGGAAGTCAAAATTACAGACTTCATCACTTGTCACACCAAAAATGTGATCTATGCAATCAAATCTACCTGTTCCATATTTTACATTGGCAGAACGTCCAGAGACCTCAGTCAGAATGGGGGAACACTTGCGTAATATCAAACAGGGCTTAGAGACCCATTCCCTCTCAGCACATTTCAAAAAGGTCCATAATTGTTCAGTTGCCAATGTTGCCGGCTTTTACGGCATCAAACGTGAAGGGTAACATCAGGTATAGAGATTCAATGACCCAACTTGCGAGAGCAGAGATGAACGCAATTTTCACCTACAATACTTTAAGTCCATAGGGACTCAACACTGATTTTGAGCTGAAGTGGTTTCTCTAATTCCCTGATTTAATCATCCGGTGTTTGGGGAGTCCACTTCACCCTCATTTCACTTGTTGAGGTCCCATTAACGATGTATAGTTTTGTTCATTCAAGTGTGGAGTTTTCTACGTTGAGTTGAACAAAACACCAATTCACATCATATTGGTGTCAGTTTTTTAGAAACGAACCCATTTACATCTCATACTTTGTACCAGAGTAGGAGTATATTTATTCTTGGTACTAAGATTTGTTTGGGGGGTGGATGCACTATCCGTTCCTAAATTATGTTGAATAGAGAATGAATTATAATTGTTAGTGGTGGAGCGGATTTGATATCCACTGCAAGCCACATCTTTTTAAATACATATGTCCATGAAGTGATTAATGACAATTTGTATTTTAACGGACGCAACACATTTTTTAAATATTTTTTTTGTTATATATATGTCCGCGTATGGGTACATTTGTCATTATTCACCTTAGTTTTGATACTTTGTTGAGAGCTTTGAATTGCGTCTTTTATTTAAAAATCCAAGATTAATCCATTTTGAGTGAAACTACAAGTCCCATAATGCCTGGCCTTATATTGATGTGGCCTCATGAGGGACGCAATTCATATTTGCACGTATTATTATAAAGGAGTGGTTTTATTTATGTTTTTGTGATGTGCTGGAGCGTTTTACACAATGTTTTAATTAATTTGGTATTCCGTTTTTTATTAAGAAATTTGACATCGATCGAGTCTATGGTCAGAAACTACAGGTCCCATAATGCTCTGTGTGTTCCGGTAATTAACACGGCCTATACGTCACTTCCGCTTTTGCTTCCGGCGGAAACACCATATATGGACAGACTACAAGTAGAAGAAACTACCAGCCCCATGATTCTCGGCGCGGGAAAACCGGCGCGCTGAAAGTGGACGTTTACTCTATTCTTTTAGTGTTATTAAGTTCAAGTTATGTGAACACATAGAGCAACTGTAAAGTAACAAACAGATATTACACTTATTTTGTTTTGATGAAGTTTATGGATTTTTGATATAGGAAGTTCAATAAACGTTTACATCACTTCCTGCTACTCACAGATAGGTGGATGGTCCCATAAATATCTGGGCTATTCACAGTCCAGACATGTCTTGACAAAGGTCCACCAACCGAAATGCGTCGACACTATCTGGACTGTGAGTAGCCATATTCTGTTCTGTTCCACATCCTGTCGAAAGGATAATATATCTTTGCCCTTTTCTGGAGCTATTCTTTTTAGTAAAGAATTGGCAGATATTCTGGAGTCAGAAGTAGACTCCAAGAAGGTCAAGTTCCCTTCTACATACAATTTCAAACCTAAAGTTCAGGCTTTTCGGCCCTTTCGGTCTCAAGGAAAAGCTAAGGAAAAAGTGATGGCAAGCAGCCCCAATACAACAAGTCTGGTATGACAAAAAAAGCATTGAGCTACCAGAGGACTGGTGGGGAAAACTGATAATAAGCCATCAGCATGATGGTGCAGGCATCCACCTGGAGGACTCCAGGGTGGGGGCTGACTTCTTCAGTTTGCACAGATCTGGCAGCAGTCTACAACAGATGCCTGGGTGCAGGAAGCGGTTATGCTTTTGCCTTCAAGAAGCACCCTCCTCAAAGGTTTTTTTTGTACCAGCCCGTCTCGGGTAGAGACAAAGGCCAGGGCTTTGTTAGAGGTAGTTCAGAAATGGCTCCAGTCAGGAGTAGTCGTTCCAGTTCCTCCTGCACAATGAGGACATGGTTTTTACTCCAACCTGTTTTTAGTTCAGAAGCCAAATGGGTCATTTTGGCCCATTCTCAATCTCAAAGTACTGAACAAATACATTTGAGTACCTCAGTTTCACATGGAGATGTTACGGTCTATCATTTTGGCCATGGAGCAAAGGGATTATATGGTATCCCTGGATATACAGGGTGCTTACCTACATGTCCCTATAGCACTGTCCCATCAGTGCTATCTCAGGTTCGCTATCCTCTAACAGCATTTTCAGTTCCAGGCCCTACCTTTTGGGTTAGCCACAGCTCCCAGAGTATTTACCAAGATTATGGTGGTAATAGCAGTTTATCTTCGCCAGCAGGAGAAAATAATATTTCCATACCTCGACGATCTTTTAATCCTGGCACAGACGCAGGAATTGCTCTTATGTCATCTGCAACAAACAATAACGTGTCTGCAGAACCACGGGTGGCTCATAAATTGGGCAAAATCGTCTCTGGTTCCGTCACAACGGCCGACTCACTTGGGGGCTGTACTGGATTCAAGTCTTCAGAGAGTAATTTTACCTCTGAACAAGATATCCAAGGTTCAGTCAAGGATTCAGGACTTGTTACAGTCAAAAGGTATCCATTCACGCAGCAATGCGCGTGATGGGTTTGATGGTGTCAACATTCGACATGGTGGAGTATGCACAATTCCACTCGAGGCCTCTGCAGCGTTTGATTCTTGCCAAATGGAATGGGTTGCATCAGATGATAAAAATACAGACTATTTTCTTACGATAGAAGTAAGAAGGTCTTTAGCCTGGTGGCTACAGACATCCCATCTGGCCAAGGTGAGACCCTTTTGGATAGCAGATTGGGAAATTGTGACGACAGACGCCAGTCTCCAGGGCTGGGGAGCAGTGTCAGGAAAGTTGTGTTTTCAGGGGCAATGGACCAAGGAAGAAAGTTACCTGCCAATAAATATATTGGAACTTCGGGCCATATACATGGCACTGATTCAGGCAAAGGACATTCTTCGGGGAAAACCAGTCCAGATCCGCTTGGACAATGCGACGGCAGTAGCGTACCTCAACCATCAAGGAGGAACTCACAGCCGAAAAGCGATGAAGGAGGTAAGTCCCATACTAAAGTGGGCAGAACTTCATAATCCAGCCTTGTCTGCAGTGTTCGTTCCTGGAGTCCTAAACTGGTAAGCGGACTTTCTCAGTCGACACGCCATTCAGGCAAGCGAATGGGCTCTACACCCGGAGGTCTTCCAGACTCTAGTAGACAATTGGGGGATGCCAGAGATAGATCTCATGGCGTCCCATCTGAACAACAAAGTGCTCGCATATAGGTCTAGAACAAAGGCTACCAGAGCGATCATTGTGGATGCCCTGTCGGTGACATGGGATTTTCATCTGGCTTATGTGTTTCCTCCAATCACCCTAATACCCAGGGTGGTGAGAAAGATAAAACAAGGAAAAGGTGCCGTGATACTAATAGTTCCGGCTTGGCCCAGAAGACATTGGCCCTCATTCCGAGTTGTTCGCTCACTAGCTGCTTTTAGCAGATTTGCACACGCTAAGCCGCCGCCTACTGGGAGTGAATCTTAGCTTTGCAGAATTGCGAATGAAAGATTCGCATAATTGCGAATAGAAATTTCTTTGCAGTCTCTGAGTAGCTCGGGACTTACTCTGCCACTGCGATCAGTTCAGTCAGTTTCGTTCCTGGTTTGACGTCACAAACACACCCAGCGTTCGCCCAGACACTCTCCCGTTTCTCCAGCCACTCCCGCGTTTTTCCCAGAAACGGCAGCGTTTTTCCGCACACACCCATAAAACGGCCAGTTTCCGCCCAGAAACACCCACTTCCTGTCAATCACACTCCGATCACCAGAACGAAGAAATTTCTTCGTTAAGCCGTGAGTAAAACTTTTTTGCAAATTTACTTGGCGCAGACGCACTGCGAACATTGAGCATGCGCAGTTTGCGACAAATTGCTCCGTTGCGAAAACTGCTAACGAGCGAACAACTCGGAATGAGGGCCATTGGTACACAGATCTGCAGAGAATGTCGATGGATGCTCCATTTCTGCTCCCTGAACGTCCAGATCTACTGATGCAGGGTCCTTGTTATCACAGACATCTGGATTGACTGTCTTTGACGGTGTGGCTCTTGAAACCTCTATCCTGAAGTCAAGTGGATTCTCTCAACAGGTAAATCAAACTATGCTCAGAGCAAGGAAACCTTCCTCAGCTCGCATTTATCACTGAATATGGCAAACCTATATTCATTGGTGCAGTGAACGGAAAATGGACCCTAAGTCTTTCAGAGTTTCCAGGGTCTTAGCATTCCTTCAGGTAGGAATGGATAAAGGTTTGAAGGTGGCTTCCTTGAGAGTTCAAGTATCAGCATTGACTGTATGGTTCCAAAAGAAAATTGCCAATTTACAGGATGTGCGTACTTTTTTTCAGGGAATGCTGCGCATTCAACCTCCTACAGTGCCTTGGGACGTAAGTCTAGTCCTGAAAGCCCTTCAAATTGCCCCATTTGAACCACTTAATAAAGTGGATCTTAAATGGTTGACAGCTAAAGTTCTCTTTCTACTGGCTATGGCGTCAGCTAGAAGAGTATCAGTGTTACGTTCCTGGTGCTCAGAACAAGAGAGATGTTGCGTAGTGAGTCCAGAGCACCAGAACGTGATGCTGAAATAAGGTGTGGTATGGAAATAGCCCCTAGTAGCCTACCTCCATTGTTTCACCCGTGTGGTCAGTTCACGCCTGCGTGACTATGGTTTCTTGGGCCCACGGCAGCCGCGTTTGAAGGGCGGATTAGGTCTGCCCAACTCCGATGCCCCCAGGTCTTAGAGTGAGACAAGGCGTGAACCGAGACAGGATAATAACAAGGGGACCTCTAACTAAAGCAAACACGCCGCCAAAGGAAAAGAACAACAAAGGAAATGCTGTCCACACGCCGACACTATACTGTTGTGTACCGGCGGTGACAGCATATGCAGAACCCTCTGCAAAACACCAGTAACAGATATGACCAAGGAATACAGCAGCCTAGGCCGACAGACGCGGCAAAGCCGCTACTCACGGAACCGGTACAAATACTGGCAAACAGGCAGGAACCCCCAACGTAGCCGACACAGGCTCTCAGAACCGGAGGACAGGCAGAATCCCAAACGACAGACCGGTGGACACCAAGAAGCCAGATTCTCGACCAGGCACAGACAAAGCCACAGGACTTCTGGACAGGAACGCTTCATGGCAGGACATGGGAACAGACACTGGAACCGACACTGGAACCGACACTGAGGAACTAGCTCAGAACTCAAGAACTATCACCGGCGTCTGTGTATTGCACTGAGCCAGAATATAACAGAGAGCCCTAATTAATTATGTCATGCAGCTGCCCTGTTGCACGACTCCAAACTGACAAGATGCAATTAGCAGACAGGTGAGGCCAAACACATGGAAACAGGCTGCAATTACACAGACTCACCACCGGCAGCAAACAAGAATCTTCTAAACCAGAGCAAAGGGAAATCCTGGCCTGCAAGAGAACTATAAACATAAAATAGGAATGAACCACTACCTGTGGTTCATAACAGTACCCTCTCCTTAAGGGTGGGCTCCGAACACCCCATGACACCCACGGGGAACAGAAACAGAAGTATAACATAAATTACATAACCAAAATGCAAAACAGGAATGAGCCACAGCCGTGGCTCATAACAATCAGATTTAGGGGCATTATCATGTCATTCCCCGTTTTTATCCAGATAAAGCAGTTCTCAGAACTAGATCTGGGTATCTTTCGAAGGTGGTGTCTAAATTCCACCTTAATGAAGAAATTGTAGTCCCGGCTTTCCAGGTACCGGGCCTTTCTACGGGAGATGCATCGCTGGACGTGGTCCGTGCATTGAGGATCGACGTGGATCGTACCAGTGCCATCAGAAAGACAGATTCTCTCTTCATTCTCTACGGATTTCACAAGAGAGGATGGCCTGCTGATAAGCAGACGCTGGCAAGATGGCTTCGGATGACGATTTCAGAAGCATATTCTGAGGCTGATCTCCCGGCTAATGTCTCTGCTCACTCTACTCATAAGGTAGCTCCATCTTGGGCAGCACAACAGATATATAAGGCAGCCACATGGTCTTCCATTAACACATTCATTAGACATTATGCCTTGGATACATTTGCCTCTCATGACGCTGAATTCGTCCCCACCACTAAATTGCTTTGGGAAATATCATTGTTATCCTGTGGACCCTGCCGAAGAAATATACGTTATGGTAAGAACTTACCATTGATAACGGTATTTCTCCTAAGTCCACAGGGATCTCACCCTGACACACCTGATTTGAGGATCCTTTTACTCACTAACCGCTTCTTTCTTGTACGGAAGGGTGTGCATGTGTGTTCCTATCGCCTGATTATGGTTATCTATGGTGCTCCTGCCTTGAGCTTTGGAATACAACTGATTTGCCTGAGCAAGGAGGCGGGGATATATGGACGGGCCCGTTGCATGCTGGGAGGCCGGAAAAGCTTTAACCGATTGGTGCAAATCCGCTGTCGCTTCATCATATCCCATTGTTATCCTGTGGACTTATGGAAAGAACTTACAGTTGATAACGGTATTTCTCCTAACGTATATATAAGCTATACACACACACATATACAGGCATACTGTAGACACACTTTGTAGACAGAAGTGATTGGACGCTGACCGCAAATAGATCAACAAGATTTTATTGACATCAGTACTTTGTAGGTCCAACTCCACTTGTGCAGTGATCACTGAAGACACCCTTCTTAGCAAACTGTGCACAAGTTCCTGCACAGCAGGTGGCTTTTGCACCTTTCGATCTATCGTACGATCCACAATGTACCCCTACCCGGATCAACTGATCATATATGCAACACATATGTCAATTGATGCGAAATGCGACCTATGCATCGTATCGTAATTGCACCCAAAATATGCACAATGTGCATGTGATGGGTCAAATGACGCATCAATATCGTATTCGTACACGATATCGACCTAGTGTATGGCCTGCATTATTGAGGACATCTCTTTACTTCTCAGAGTTAATGTGGCCATGCATTACAACTACCGCACCCATGCTAAACCATATGAAACTGCCCCACAGCATAATGCCACCACCTCTGTGCTTTACTGAAGGTACTGTACACTCCAGCATCAGATATTCTCCTGGCAATCGCCAAACACATCCATCTGATATGAAAAGTGTAAACCGTGATTCATCTCTCCATAACAATCATTTGTTCCACTGTCCAGTTTTTGCACCCTTTACACAATTTTAAGCCCTAGGCTGCATTCTTCCTGCTCGCCCATAATATCCAAGTCCATGGGCCTCCCTACAAATAGTTGTTGCCAAAACCAGCACTTTAGTGGCTATTTGGAACCTGTACGCTATGGTATGCATGGGACAACTCCTGTTCTTTCACAGCTCCCTGGTTAGCAATCTCCAGTCTCTGGGCTGCAGGTTTCTCTGGGCTGCAGGTTTTTTGTTTTTTTTTTTGGGGGGGGGGGGGGGGGGGTCTTCCAGGGCGAGGTGCATTCTTGCAATGACCGTTCTTCTTCCACACACCAATGACAAAAGACACAGTGGCGTTAGAAAACATCCACAATGCTTCTCACACGCATACCTCCAATTGAGCAGCCTACTATGAGCCCCTTTTCAAATTCAACTAGCTCCTTCCAGCAAGCCATTTAGCCATTTCGTTAGCAAATGATCTGATCAGTGCACACCTCTACCAGTTTTAGATTTTCACAAACACATGTTTGCTGCTGGTGCATACCATTTCACTTGCACGGTGGTGTCCAATCACTTTTGTCTACATAGGGTGTACACACACACATAGCAATCCTCATCTTTGGAGCTTGCTGCATGGCATATCAGGCTGCGACTATTCACAGCCAAAGGAATTAATGAAGCCATCGCTGGCTGCAAATAGTCGCAGCCTGGCACACAAAGCTGCATCGCAGTAAGATGAGCATGGCTACATCTGTGTGTGTGTGTACATATATATATACACACACACACACACACACACACACACACACACACACACACACACACACGTACACACGTTTGGACCTGGGAGAAAGCCAGATAAACTCAGGTCATGTGTAGTTGTGAAAGGGTTGACCCAGGTTATGGTTGCCAGGGTCAGCAACCAACGCTATTCCTAGGTCAGAATCAAGTACAGTTCAGTGTGAAAGAGGGGTCCCGGGTTATAAGGAGCTCAATGGCGGATTGGATATGCTGTGTGATATGTATGTGATGACCGTCCGATTTTTTTTTTTTTTTTATTCTTTATTTTTGTATGGTCAAACAAAGTGGTTAAACAATAAAATAAGAAAAAGGACAAGCGGTCAAAAAACCAACGTCCAGCAAAAACCATATTTTTAGAATAAAGAACAAGATCAAAAATGAAACATTGGCAATAAAGTATCAAATGTAGGGAGGGGGGGGGGGGGGGGGAACCACGGTGCAGTCAAATCACAGTAAGTATTTTGAGAACAGTTAGATTAAAAAAGAAGGGCAAAGGAGAGAAGAATAAAAAGAAAGGATGGAGAAGTAGTAGCTGATGCCCATGGGCCTGAGGATGGAGCTAAGAATAAGGGGGGGGCATCTACGTTCTGCAACGAGCCAAGGGGCCCAGACCTGCTCAAAAACATGACCCCGATCATGGAGATAATATGTAATCCTCTCCATCGATGCAATATGCCAGATTTTGGCTTTAAGGGACGGGAGAGAGGGATTTTTCCAATTAAGAGCAATCAGCGATTTCGCCGCAGTTAGAATGGGTGTAGTCAATTTTTGGGAGAATTTATCAAGGATCGGGGGAGGGTAACAGCAAAAAGATCCAGGGGTCTTTCAACACGGGAGATTCCAGAAGGGAATTCAGGAGGGAATGGACTAGGTTCCAGAAGGAAACAATGATTGGGCAGGTCCACCATATATGAAGCATAGTGCCTCTACATCCACAGTTCCTCCAGCAGTTAGGGGAGGAAGATGGGAAGAGTTTACTGAGTCTATCAGGGGTATAGTACCAGCGGTAGTAAAACTTGTAAGCCGTCTCTTTGAAAGCAGTAGCAATAGAGCTCTTAGCTATCCCCAGTCTCATGTCTTCCCAGTCCTCGCTCTCTGGGGGGGACCCAAGATCACGCTCCCAAGCGAGTTCGTGGGACCAGGAAGAGGGAAGGAAAGAATCTAGTGGGAGGGAGTAAAAATAAGAATTTACTCACCGGTAATTCTATTTCTCGTAGTCCGTAGTGGATGCTGGGAACTCCGAAAGGACCATGGGGAATAGCGGGCTCCGAAGGAGGCTGGGCACTCTAGAAAGATTTAGGACTACCTGGTGTGCACTGGCTCCTCCCACTATGACCCTCCTCCAAGCCTCAGTTAGGACACTGTGCCCGGACGAGCGTACACAATAAGGAAGGATTTTGAATCCCGGGTAAGACTCATACCAGCCACACCAATCACACCGTACAACTCGTGATATGAATCCCAGTTAACAGTATGAAACAACTGAGCCTCTCAACAGATGGCTCAACAATAACCCGATTTAGTTAACAATAACTATGTACAAGTATTGCAGATAAACCGCACTTGGGATGGGCGCCCAGCATCCACTACGGACTACGAGAAATAGAATTACCGGTGAGTAAATTCTTATTTTCTCTAACGTCCTAGTGGATGCTGGGAACTCCGAAAGGACCATGGGGATTATACCAAAGCTCCCAAACGGGCGGGAGAGTGCGGATGACTCTGCAGCACCGAATGAGAGAACTCCAGGTCCTCCTCAGCCAGGGTATCAAATTTGTAGAATTTTGCAAACGTGTTTGCCCCTGACCAAGTAGCTGCTCGGCAAAGTTGTAAAGCCGAGACCCCTCGGGCAGCCGCCCAAGATGAGCCCACCTTCCTAGTGGAATGGGCATTTACAGATTTTGGCTGTGGCAGGCCTGCCACAGAATGAGCAAGCTGAATTGTACTACAAATCCAGCGAGCAATAGTCTGCTTAGAAGCAGGAGCACCCAGCTTGTTGGGTGCATACAGGATAAACAGCGAGTCAGATTTTCTGACTCCAGCCGTCCTGGAAACATATATTTTCAGGGCCCTGACAACGTCTAGCAACTTGGAGTCCTCCAAGTCCCTAGTAGCCGCAGGCACCACAATAGGCTGGTTCAGGTGAAACGCTGACACCACCTTTGGGAGAAATTGGGGACGAGTCCTCAATTCTGCCCTATCCATATGGAAAATCAGATAAGGGCTTTTACATGATAAAGCCGCCAATTCTGACACACGCCTGGCTGAAGCCAAAGCCAATAACATGACCACTTTCCACGTGAGATATTTCAGATCCACGGTTTTTAGTGGCTCAACCCAATGTGATTTTAAGAAACTCAACATCACGTTGAGATCCCAAGGTGCCACAGGAGGCACAAATGGGGGCTGAATATGCAGCACTCCTTTCACAAATGTCTGAACTTCAGGTACTGAAGCTAGTTCTTTTTGAAAGAAAATCGACAGAGCCGAGATCTGTACTTTAATGGAGCCTAGTTTTAGGCCCATATTAACTCCTGCTTGCAGGAAATGCAGAAATCGACCTAGTTGAAATTCCTCTGTTGGGGCCTTTTCGGCCTCACACCATGCAACATACTTCCGCCATATGCGGTGATAATGATTTGCTGTAACCTCTTTTCTAGCTTTAATAAGCGTAGGAATGACTTCCTCCGGAATGCCCTTTTCCTTCAGGATCCGGCGTTCAACCGCCATGCCGTCAAACGCAGCCGCGGTAAGTCTTGGAACAGACAGGGCCCCTGCTGTAGCAGGTCTTGTCTGAGCGGCAGAGACCACGGGTCCTCTGAGATCATCTCTTGAAGTTCCGGGTACCATGCTCTTCTTGGCCAATCCGGAACCACGAGAATTGTGTTTACACCTCGCTTTCTTATTATTCTCAATACCTTTGGTATGAGAGGTAGAGGAGGGAACACATAAACTGACCGGTACACCCACGGTGTCACTAGAGCGTCCACAGCTATCGCCTGAGGGTCTCTTGACCTGGCGCAATACCTCTCTAGTTTTTTGTTTAGGCGGGACTCCATCATGTCCACCTGTGGACGACCCCACTGATTTACAATCATTTGGAAGACTTCTGGATGAAGTCCCCACTCTCCCGGGTGGAGGTCGTGCCTGCTGAGAAAGTCTGCTTCCCAGTTGTCCACTCCCGGGATGAACACTGCTGACAGTGCTAGTACATGATTTTCCGCCCATCGGAGAATCCTTGTGGCTTCTGCCATTGCCATCCTGCTTCTTGTGCCGCCCTGTCGATTCACATGGGCGACTGCCGTGATGTTGTCTGACTGGATCAGCACCGGCTGGTGTAGGAGCAGGGATTTTGCTTGACTTAGGGCATTGTAAATGGCCCTTAGTTCCAGAATATTTATGTGAAGGGAAGTCTCCTGACTTGACCATAGTCCTTGGAAGTTTCTTCCCTTTGTGACTGCCCCCCAGCCTCGTAGGCTGGCATCCGTGGTCACCAGGACTCCTTGCATGGAACCTGCCGAATGGAATTGCTTCGTAAGAAGCTACCATCTTTCCCAGGACCCGCGTGCAGTGATGCACCGATACCTGTTTTGGTTTTAGGAGGTCTCTGACTAGAGAAGACAACTCCCTGGCTTTCTCCTCCGGGAGAAACACTTTTTTCTGGACTGTGTCCAGAATCATTCCCAGGAACATTAGACGTGTCGTCGGGACCAGCTGTGACTTTGGGATATTCAGAATCCAGCCGTGCTGGCGCAGCACTTCCTGAGATAGTGCTACTCCCACTAACAACTGTTCCTTGGATCGTGCCTTTATTAGGAGATCGTCCAAGTATGGGATAATTAAAACTCCCTTTTTTCGAAGGAGTATCATCATTTCCGCCATAACCTTGGTAAATACCCTCGGTGCCGTGGAGAGTCCAAACGGCAGCGTCTGGAATTGGTAATGGCAATCCTGTACCACAAATCTGAGGTACTCCTGGTGAGGATGGTAAATGGGGACATGCAGGTAAGCATCCTTGATGTCCAGGATACCATGTAATCCCCCTCCTCCAGGCTTGCAATAACCGCCCTGAGCGATTCCATCTTGAACTTGAATTTTTTATTTTTTTTGTACATGTTCAAGGATTTCAAATTTAAAATGGGTCTCACCGAACCGTCTAGTTTCGGCACCACAAATAGTGTGGAATAGTAACCCCGGCCTTGTTGAAGTAGGGGTACCTTGATTATCACCTGCTGGGAATACAGCTTGTGAATCGCTGCTAGCACCGCCTCCCTGTCTGAGGGAGCAATCGGCAAGGCAGATTTTAGGAACCGGTGGGGTGGAGCCGCCTCGAATTCTAGCTTGTACCCCTGAGATACTATTTGAAGGATCCAGGGATCCACCTGTGAGCGAGCCCACTGATCGATGAAATTCATGAGGCGGGCCCCCACCGTACCTGGCTCCGCCTGTGGAGCCCCACCGTCATGCGGCGGACTTGGAAGAGGAAGCGGGGGAGGACTTTTGCTCCTGGGAACCTGCTGTTTGTTGCAGCCTTTTTCCCCTACCTCTGCCTCTAGAGAGAAAAGACCCTCCTTTTCCCCGCTTGTTTTTCTGGGTCCGAAAGGACTGAACCTGATAAAATGGCGCCTTCTTAGGCTGTGAGGGGACATGGGGTAAAAATGCTGACTTCCCAGACGTTGCTGTGGAAACTAGGTCGGAGAGACCATCCCCAAATAATTCCTCCCCCTTATAAGGCAAAACTTCCATGTGCCTTTTGGAATCTGCATCTCCAGTCCACTGGCGAGTCCATAAGCATCTCCTAGCAGAGATGGACAATGCACTTATTTTAGATGCCAGCCGGCAGACTTCCCTCTGTGCATCTCTCATATATAAGACTGAGTCTTTGATATGGCCAATTGTTAGCAGAATCGTGTCTCTGTCTAGTGTGTCAATATTTTCTGACAGTTTATCCGACCACGCAGCGGCAGCACTGCACATTCATGCTGACGCAATAGCTGGTCTAAGTATAATGCCTGAGTGTGTATATACAGACTTCAGGATCGCCTCCTGCTTTCTATCAGCAGGTTCCTTAAGGGCGGCCGTATCCTGAGACGGTAGTGCCACCTTTTTAGACAAACGTGTGAGCGCTTTAGCCACTCTAGGAGGTGTTTCCCAACGTAACCTATCCTCTGGCGGGAAAGGGAACGCCATTAGTACCTTCTTAGGAATTACCAATTTCTTATCAGGGGAAGCCCACGCTTCTTCACACACTTCATTTAATTCATCTGACGGGGGAAAAACTACAGGTAGTTTTTTCTCCCCAAACATAATACCCTTTTTTGTGGTACCTGGATGTAAATCAGAGATATTTAACACCTCTTTCATTGCCTCAATCATGCAGTGAATGGCCTTAATGGGCATTAAATTTGACTCCTCGTCGTCGACACTGGTGTCAGTATCCGTGTCGACATCTACTTGTGCCATCTGAGATAACGGGCGTTTCAGAGCCCCTGAAGACTTTTGAGACACCTGGACAGGCACGAGCTGAGAACTCGGCTGTCCCGCAGTCGGCATGTCGTCAAATTTCTTATGTAATGAGTCTATACGTGCACTCATTTCCTTTCATAAGCACATCCACTCAGGTGTCTGCCCCCCAGGGGGTGACATCCCTTCTAAAGGCATCTGCTCCGCCTCCACCTCATTATCCTCATCAAACATGTCGACACAGCCGTACCGACACACTCCACACACACAGGGAATGCTCAATATAGAGGACAGGACCCACAAAAGCCCTTTGGGGGGACAGAGTGAGAGTATGCCAGCACACACCAGAGCGCTATATAAGGCAGGGACTAACTGAGTTATGTCCCTTATAGCTGCTTTTTAATATAAACTATATACTGCGCCAAATTAAATGCCCCCCCTCTCTCTTTCTTACCCTTTTCTGTAGAGTAGTCTGCAGGGGAGAGCCAGGGAGCTTCCTTCCAGCGGAACTGTGAGGGAAAAATGGCGCCCAGTGTGCTGAGGGAGATAGCTCCGCCCCTTTTCCGCGGCCTATTCTCCCGCTTTTTTATGGAATCTGGCTGGGGTATTTACCTCATATATAGCCCCTGGGGCTATATATTGAGGTATTTTTGCCAGCCAAGGTGTTTTTATTGCTGCCTCAGGGCGCCCCCCCCAGCGCCCTGCACCCTCAGTGACCGGAGTGTGAAGTGTGAGAGGAGCAATGGCGCACAGCTGCAGTGCTGTGCGCTACCTTGGTGAAGACTGATGTCTTCATGCCGCCGATTTTCCGGACCATCTTCTTGCTTCTGGCTCTGTAAGGGGGACGGCGGCGCGGCTCCGGGACCGAACATCAAGGCTGGGCCTGCGGTCGATCCCTCTGGAGCTAATGGTGTCCAGTAGCCTAAGAAGCCCAATCCGGCTGCAAGCAGGCGAGTTCGCTTCTTCTCCCCTTAGTCCCTCGCTGCAGTGAGCCTGTTGCCAGCAGGTCTCACTGAAAATAATAAACCTAAGACTATCTTTCTTCTAACAGCTCAGGAGAGCCCCTAGTGTGCATCCAACCTCGGCCGGGCACAAAATCTAACTGAGGCTTGGAGGAGGGTCATAGTGGGAGGAGCCAGTGCACACCAGGTAGTCCTAAATCTTTCTAGAGTGCCCAGCCTCCTTCGGAGCCCGCTATTCCCCATGGTCCTTTCGGAGTTCCCAGCATCCACTAGGACGTTAGAGAAATTGGGATATTAAGCCTTTGGAGAGGTGGGAGTTTTTACATAGACTTTCAAAGGGGGTAAGGTCACAGAGCAAAGCAGAGGAGGGCAAGGAACCTAAAAAGTGACGAATTGAAAGGGATTAAGTGTGTGCGAAGGGGTCTTCTGTTGGAGATCAGATAGGGACAACCATTGACCTCGATCGGCAAAATCAATCGGGAATTTAAAGCTCAACAGTGTCCATGCACAGAACCTCGTAATCGAGAATCCAGGAGGAAACAGAGGGTTCTTCCAGATAGGGGTCAAGGGTGAGGGAGTGGTGGTAAGACCCATCTTCAGAGAGTGAGAGTCCCAAATTCTAAGATTACATTTATAGTGGGGAGTAGTTTGGACGTTGGGGGCTGGGAGGTAGAGGACAAACCCCACAAGGGGGTCAGGTCTGGAAGGTTGACATAGGCTGATTCGATATCCAACCAGGAGACGGACCCAGGAGGAGCATAAGAGGTGACAATATGGGAGAAATGGGAGGCTAGGTAATAGAGTTTGATATCGGGAAGACCCCTACCGCCAGCGGAGGTCGGTCTTTCCAGAGTGTTGGCAGCGATGCGGGGGGGTCTGAGATTCCAGATAAAACGAACAAGGGCTCGCTGAATATTACGAAGGAAGGAGGCCGGGACAGCCACAGGGAGGGTCTGAAAAAGATAGAGCCATTTGGGGCCTATACTTATTTTAACCGCTATGATCCTACCCAACCACGAAATGAAGAGACTGTTCCAGGACGTTAAGTCAGCGAGTGTTTTGGTGAGAAGAGGGAGGTCAAATAAATCCCCAAATATTTGATCTTTGTAGGCTGCCATTTAAAATTGAAGTTGGTGCGTAGGGATTTGGCTTCCCGGTGGGGGACATGAAGCAGCATAGCCTGATATGGAATAATTAATCTTGTAGCCTGATATAAGGCTATACGATTGGAGGACTGAGAATAAATTTGGGAGTGAGATAAGCGGCTGAGTCAGGGAAAGTAGAATGTCATCAGCGAAGAGGGAGATTTTAGGATCGATACAGCCTACTTGTATACCATGTATACCCTGATGAGCTCTAATTTGAGAGGCGAGCGGTTCAATAATGAGGGCGAATATTAATGGTGATGGGGGCATCCCTGACGTGTACCTATAGAGATGTGGACCGGGGCAGACGGGACGCCGTTGATTAAGACTGTGGCGGAGGGGGTGGAGTATAGTGCTAGGACACCAGTGAGAAAGACACCAGACAAGCCATAGGCCTCCAGGGCGGCTCTCAGAAAACTCCAGGAGATCCGATCGAAAGCTTTTTCAGCATCTAAGGAGAGCATGATAGTAGGGGACCCCCTGGAGTTAGAGATATGAATAAGATCGATAGCACGTCTGGTGTTGTCCCTCGCCTGGCGGCCTGGAATAAACCCCACTTGGTCGTAGTGGACAAGGGAAGGGAGATATGGGTTAGGGCGGTTGGCCAGGATTTTAGCAAATATTTTTAAGTCCAAGTTTAGGAGGGAGATAGGTCAGTAACTAGCACAGTTAAGGGTGTCCTTGCCTTCCTTAGGGATCACCACAGTTCTAGCCTCTAACATCTCAGGAGGAAAAGAGTCGCCATGGATAATCCTATTAAACAGGGACTGAAGGTGGGGGAGAGAAAGTCGGAAAAAATTTTATAGTAAAGAGCTGTAAACCCATCCGGGCCAGGGGATTTACTGATTTTTTGCATGAGTATAGTCTGGGCAATTTCTTCCACCGCGATCTCACTGTTAAGATGATCCATGGCGTCCTGAGGAAGTTTAGGCAGGTTGGAAGCAGAGAGAAAATGAGAGACCAGGTCAAAGTGAGATGGAGAGGATGAAGCAGTCGTGGGGGGTGGTAGGTTGTACAAGTCATCGTAGTAGGATTGGAAGGCGGCCCTAATGGCAGCAGGGTCATGAACTACCTGATTGTGGGGGTCTCTCATAGAGATATTAGTTTTGGCCCTCACGGATCGGAGTCGTGCCACCAGGATTTTGTCTGCTTTATCCCCCTTCTCATAAAAAGACTGGTGAAGCCATTTAAGACGTTTAGCCACTTGTCTGGAGAGGAGGAGATCGAGTTCCGCTTTGACTGTACGGAGTTCAGACAAAATAGCCTATTCAGAGGATGTCTTATGCTGGGCCTCAAGGGTGTGGAGTTTAATAGAAAGTTTGTTAAACTGGGTGAGAGACCGTTTTTTGGCCTTAGAGGCCAGGCTAATGATGTGGCCACAGAGCACTGCCTTGTGTGCCAACCAGAGAGTGGACCTAGAAATGTCTGGGGAGTCGTTCAGGGCAAAGTAGTCTGAGAGCTTGACTCGAAGATGAGAGCGTATCTCCGGGTTGTGAAGGAGGGAGTCGTTAAGACGCCATGTCATGGGACGAGGGCGAGAAAGTAGGCCCGAGAAGTCGCAAGAGATAGGGGCATGGTCAGACCAGATTAATGGATGAATATGGGCAGCATGGAGATTCAGGGCAAGTTCGTGACTGAGCAGGACCATATCGATGCAAGAGTAGGAATTATGAGGTGAAGAATAAAAGGTGTAGTCACGCGCAGAGGGATCTCTTATCCTCCAGGAGTCATAGAGAAGCTGGGATCGCATGAGACGGAGGAGGGACCTAGAACGAGAGAGTCCGACGGGGAGGCAGAGCGGTCTATAGTTGGGTTTAGAACAGAGTTAAAATCCCCTGCGAGTATGAGGTCCCCTTGTCGGACTGGAGTAAGGAGGGTATCCAATTTGGCAAAAAATAACTCTTGATGTCGGTTAGGGGTGTAAATGTTAGCTAAAGTGCATAATTTATTGTTAAGTTTCCCCACCAAGATAAGAAACCGGCCCTCCTTATCGACGTGGGAATCAACAAGCTCAAAAGGTGAGGTGACAGGCAAATAGGATCGCAACCCCCCGTTTTTTGGCCGAATAATCACAAGCATGGAAAGAATCAGGGTATGGTTTACAGTGCAGTGTAGGGTGGGACTTATGTAAGAAATGAGTCTCCTGGAGAAAGACCAGATCGCCCTTATGGAGTTTAAGAGACGCAAAAACTTTCCTCGTTTTTGGGGGCTGTTTAGCCCCTTCACATTAAAAGAAAGTACCTGGAGACCCATGGGCAAACAGCAAAGAGGTAGGCAAGATAGAAAGAGTATAGATCCCTGGAAGTAGCATAAGGAAGTAGGGAAGTAGATAAGAGAGATACAAGGCGTAAGAAAGCATGGTCAGGAAGAAGGGAGGAAGGGAAGAAAACCGGAAGGGAGGGGAGGGTAGTTGGTCATCCGGCGGTAGAGGCCAGGACCAGTGTTGCTGACAGGGGGAAGGGATACTAGGTATCAGAAAGGCACCTAGGTCAGCAAAAGTGCTATAAGCCCCAAGGGGGCGCAGCAAGGCATCCAGACGATGCATCACAGAGCACGTAGCAACGTGTAGGAAGCAGATCCCTGAAAAAACCTGAGGGAAAAAGCTAGAGAGAAAAGACAGGATCGAAGTGCAGATGGACCGCTAGTACCAGAGAAAAATAGAAGAGAAAAACAAAACATGGAAAAAAACAGATTATCACATTGTAACAAAGGCTAGCAACACAACAGTTGAAAACCGACTAAGGGTTTGGGAAATCAGAACATGGTAAATCTAAAAGGTAAACAGCTCCCCGGCTAGGGAGTACGACCGGTAAAGGTCGACACAAACGAAGATACAAGATAACAAATCAGGAAACTTGAAGTTCAATCAGGGGACTGGAGGCGGAGCCGGAGAAGCCGCAGAAGCTGGAACCGTAAACCACTCCGAACGGGGAGGCGGAGGTGGCTTCCGCTGTGTCCGCGGAGGTAGGCGTGTAGTAGAAAGGTCCTGTTCATTGGTGTGAATACCTAGCTTGGAGAGCAATGATTGGGCCTCGGATGCGTTTCTAGCCGTGAGCAGCTTTCCTTGATGCCATACCAGGATGCGGAAGGGGAAACCCCAGCGATACTTGACGTTATGTTGGGAGAGCAGAGAAGTGACGGGTTTAAAGTCCCTACGTTTGGCCAGAGTAAGCGGGGATAAATCTTGGAAGAGCTGTAGGGAGACATTCTGAAAGGACAAAGATCCCAGTCGCCGGGCTTCTCTCATAACGGCCTCTTTCGCAGTGAAATAATGCATTCGAAGAATGACATCCCTGGGCTGGGAAGAGTCTTGGGAACGAGGCCGGAGGGCTCGATGTGCTCAGTCCAGAAGGAGATAGTCTTCAGGGGTGTCAGGTGATAGTTGGGTAAAGAGGCGCTTAAGGTAAAGAGCAAGATGGGCCGTTTCAATCTCTTCAGGAATACCCCGAATCCTCAGATTATTTCTCCTTGCCCTATTGTCCTGATCTTCATGCTCCTCCCGCAATTGGGCAACATCTTGGCGGATCTGATGGAAGTCGGTCTCGACCGATTGTTGGAACGTCACCACCTCCTCCACCCGCCTTTCAAGTTGATCAGTTCTGGAGACAATTTCCGCAATATCGGACTTCAGGGAGTGGAGAGCTTGGACAGAGGTCTTAACATCCCATAGCTCCTTGAGGAGGGAGAGAAAGTCCTTGCGGGTAAGGGGTGTGAGATCGTCTTCAGGGTCGGAGAGGCCGTGGGAGTGTTCAGAAGCATCGGGCCTGCTCCTGGCTGGGGTCCATTTTTTAGTAAGGAATGGCGTGAGGTCAGACCCCTGTGATTTTTGACCACCTCTGGGCATCTTGGACAGACGGAAATGGGGCAGTCGGCAAAATGGGAGGTAGAGAAGGCGCTCCAGCAGTATAGCTCAGGACCGGAGGGTAGGGCGGGAGTTTTAGAGAAGTGTCATGAAGTGGTCAACAAAGAAGCGTGGGTGAGACAGGGCTGGGGAGCTTTGGTAGAAAGAAAGGCCCACGTGGCCCAAGGAGGGAGCCAAACAGCCAGGGGCAGAGGTTGCAGGAAACGGGATACTGCTCCCAAATTATCCACCCCTATCCAGGGTCAGCAGAGGTGAGGCCCGGTCACGGACCAGCCAGTGACCAGGGCAACGCTAAGGTCAGGCAGCAAGAAAGTGGTGTCAGGTCGCAGCGAGGGGGGCCTCACGGGCACCAGGAGAGGCAAGAGCCTGCGAGGGGGTAGAAATATATGCAGGGCCAATGTAAGTGTCTGGGCCCTCAGCCAGCTTATAATTCGTGCTCCGGAGGGCTGCGGCAGGGGCACTGCCAGCGTGAGATCCCGGGCTTCAGGAGCGGGTGATCAGCGCCGGGCAGAGGCACCAGAGGGCTCGTTTGGTGAGGCAGGGGCAGCAGTGACAGGCAAAGGAAAGAGGGCAGGAGTGTACAGGCGATACAGCACTCCCGGAGCTCACCTCAGAGCTGGCGTCGGAACCCGGCTTCCGGTTGTAAGGCAGGCCGCAGGTCCTGGAGGTACAAGCCGGCAGAGACGCTTCCCCGGGCGGGAGAGGAAGTCGAGTGAAGACTAGGGGAGCCCGGAGGACCCGGATAGCTGGCGGATCAGGTAATCTCAGCCGCGCGGGGTCCGTAAGCAGCAGCAGCAGCAGCAGCAGCAGCCTCCGCCCCGGATCCAGAGAACAGCGGCCCCGGCTTCACTCCGACCCGCAGACACAGGAGGTGTCTGCCGGCTCCGCAGACCCCACAGGCTGGAGCAGGGGGACCCCAGTTGGGAGAGTGGTGGGCCGTGGGTCATCCAGGGGGCACAAACGGGGCTATTATGTAGGGCCAGAGCAGGAGCTCCAGCTCCACACGTCCACCCGTCTCTGCTGCCATGCCACGCCGATGACCGTCCAATTTTAATGACTCCTAATTGACATGCAGGGTAGACACAAGTGCAGTGTGAAAGCCAAGGACTCTGGAATAACCCAGGTCCAACATGCAGTGTGAAAAAATTAAGATTTTACTCACTGGTAAATCTATTTCTCGTAGTCCGTAGTGGATGCTGGGAACTCCGTAAGGACCATGGGGAATAGCGGCTCCGCAGGAGACTGGGCACAACTAAAGAAAGCTTTAGGACTACCTGGTGTGCACTGGCTCCTCCCACTATGACCCTCCTCCAGACCTCAGTTAGGATACTGTGCCCGGAAGAGCTGACACAATAAGGAAGGATTTTGAATCCCGGGTAAGACTCATACCAGCCACACCAATCACACCGTATAACTCGTGATATTATACCCAGTTAACAGTATGAAATATAACTGAGCCTCACTAACAGATGGCTCATAACAATAACCCTTTAGTTAGGCAATAACTATATACAAGTATTGCAGACAATCCGCACTTGGGATGGGCGCCCAGCATCCACTACGGACTACGAGAAATAGATTTACCGGTGAGTAAAATCTTATTTTCTCTGACGTCCTAGTGGATGCTGGGCACTCCGTAAGGACCATGGGGATTATACCAAAGCTCCCAAACGGGCGGGAGAGTGCGGATGACTCTGCAGCACCGAATGAGCAAACTCAAGGTCCTCCTCAGCCAGGGTATCAAACTTGCAGACTTTTTCAAAATTGTTTGAACCCGACCAAGTAACAGCTCGGCAAAGTTGTAAAGCCGAGACCCCTCGGGCAGCCGCCCAAGAAGAGCCCACTTTCCTCGTGGAATGGGCTTTTACAGATTTAGGGTGCGGCAGTCCAGCCGCAGAATGTGCAAGTTGAATCGTACTACAGATCCAGAGAGCGAGCAATAGTCTGCTTAGAAGCAGGAGCACCCAGCTTGTTGGGTGCATACAGGATAAATAGCGAGTCAGTTTTCCTGACTCCAGCCGTCCTGGAAACATCTATTTTCAGGGCCCTGACTACGTCCAGTAACTTGGAGTCCTCCAAGTCCCACGTAGCCGCAGGCACCACAATAGGTTGGTTCACATGAAAAGCTGATACACATACACCGACTGGTACACCCACGGTGTTACCAGAGTGTCCACAGCTGTCGCCTGAGGGTCCCTTGACCTGGCGCAATATCTTTTTAGCTTTTTGTTGAGGCATGATGCCATCACGTCACCTGTGGCCTTTCTCAACGGTGTACAATCATTTTGAAGACTTCTGGATGAAATCCCCACTCTCCCGGGTGGAGGTCGTGCCTGCTGAGAAAGTCTGCTTCCCAGTTGTCCACTCCGGGAATGAACACTGCTAACAGTGCTAACACATGATTTTCCGCCCATCGGAAAATCCTTGTGGCTTCTGCCATCGCCATCCTGCTTCTTGTGCTGCCCTGCTGGTTTACATGGGCGACCGCCGTGATGTTGTCTGACTGGATCAGCACCGGCTGGTGTTGAAGCAGGGGTCTAGCCTGACTTAGGGCATTGTGAATGGCCCTTAGTCCCAGAATATTTATGTGTAGGGAAGTCTCCTGACTTGACCATAGTCCTTGGAAGTTTCTTCCCTGTGTGACTGCCCCCCAGCCTCGAAGGCTGGCATCCGTGGTCACCAGGACCCAGTCCTGTATGCCGAATCTGCGGCCCTCTAGAAGATGAGCACTCTGCAGCCACCACAACAGCGACACCCAGGCCCTTGGAGACAGGGATATCAGCCGATGCATCTGAAGATGCGACCCGGACCTCTTGTCCAACAGATCCCACTGGAAGATCCTTGCCTGGAACCTGCCGAATGGAATTTCTTCGTAAGAAGCTACCATCTTTCCCAGGACCGACACCTGTATTTGTATTAGGAGGTCTCTGACTAGAGATGACAACTCCTTGGCCTTCTCCTCTGGGAGAAACCCTTTTTTCCTGTTCTGTGTCCAGAACCATACCCAGGAACAGTAGACGCGTCGTAGGAACCAGCTGCGACTTTGGACTATTCAGAATCCAGCCGTGCTGTTGTAGCACTTCCCGAGATAGTGCTACTCCGACGAACAACTGCTCCCTGGACCTCGCCTTTATAAGGAGATCGTCCAAGTACGGGATAATTAAAACTCCCTTTTTTCGAAGGAGTATCATCATTTCGGCCATTACCTTGGTAAATACCCTTGGTGCCGTGGACAGACCAACGGCAACGTCTGGAATTGGTAATGACAGTCCTGTACCACAATTTTGAGGTACTCCTGGTGAGGAGGGTAAATGGGGACATGCAGGTAAGCATCCTTGATGTCCAGTGATACCATGTAATCCCCTTCGTCCAGGCTTGTAATAACCGCCCTGAGCGATTCCATTTTGAACTTGAACCTTCGTATATAAGTGTTCAAGGATTTCAATTTTAGAATGGGTCTCACCGAACCGCCTGGTTTCGGTACCACAAACATTGTGGAATAGTAACCCCTTCCTTGTTGAAGGAGGGGTACCTTGATTATCACCTGCTGCAAGTACAGCTTGAGAATTGCCGCCAGTACTACCTCTCCTCGAGGGCAGCAGGCAAGGCTGATTTGAGGTAACGGCGAGGGGGAGTCGCCTCGAACTCCAGCTTGTATCCCTGTGATACTACTTGCAGAACCCAGGGATCCACTTGTGAGCGAGCCCACTGGTCGCTGAAGTTCCCGAGACGCGCCCCCACCGCACCTGGCTCCACCTGTGAGCCCCAGCGTCATGCGGTGGACTCAGATGAAGCGGGGGAAGATTTTTGATCCTGGGAACTGGCTGTCTGGTGCAGCTTTTTCCCTCTTCCCTTGACTCTGTGCAGAAAGGAAGCGCCTTTGACCCGCTCGCTTTTCTGAAGCTGAAAATAAGATTTTACTTACCGATAAATCTATTTCTCGTAGTCCGTAGTGGATGCTGGGACTCCGTAAGGACCATGGGGATATAGCGGCTCCGCAGGAGACAGGGCACAAAATAAAAGCTTAAGGATCAGGTGGTGTGCACTGGCTCCTCCCCCTATGACCCCCCTCCAAGCCTCAGTTAGGATACTGTGCCCGGACGAGCGTACATAATAAGGAAGGATATTGAATCCCGGGTAAGACTCATACCAGCCACACCAATCACACCGTACAACTTGTGATCTGAACCCAGTTAACAGTATGATAAACGCAAAGGAGCCTCTGAAAAGATGGCTCACAACAATAATAACCCGAATTTTTGTAACAATAACTATATACAAGTATTGCAGACAATCCGCACTAGGGATGGGCGCCCAGCATCCACTACGGACTACGAGAAATAGATTTATCGGTAAGTAAAATCTTATTTTCTCTGACGTCCTAGTGGATGCTGGGACTCCGTAAGGACCATGGGGATTATACCAAAGCTCCCAAACGGGCGGGAGAGTGCGGATGACTCTGCAGCACCGAATGAGAGAACTCCAGGTCCTCCTCAGCCAGGGTATCAAATTTGTAGAATTTAGCAAACGTGTTTGCCCCTGACCAAGTAGCTGCTCGGCAAAGTTGTAAAGCCGAGACCCCTCGGGCAGCCGCCCAAGATGAGCCCACCTTCCTTGTGGAATGGGCTTTTACTGATTTTGGCTGTGGCAATCCTGCCACAGAATGTGCAAGCTGAATTGTACTACAAATCCAACGAGCAATCGTCTGCTTAGAAGCAGGAGCACCCAGCTTGTTGGGTGCATACAGGATAAACAGCGAGTCAGATTTTCTGACTCCAGCCGTCCTGGAAACATATATTTTCAAGGCCCTGACAACGTCAAGCAACTTAGAGTCCTCTAAGTCCCTGGTAGCCGCAGGTACCACAATAGGTTGGTTCATGTGAAATGCAGAAACCACCTTAGGTAGAAATTGAGGACGAGTCCTCAATTCCGCCCTGTCAGAATGAAATATCAAGTAAGGGCTTTTATATGATAAAGCCGCCAATTCTGACACACGCCTGGCTGAAGCCAAGGCTAACAGCATCGACACCTTCCATGTGAGATATTTTAAGTCCACAGTGGAAAGTGGTTCAAACCAATGTGACTTTAGAAAACTCAACACCACATTGAGATCCCAAGGTGCCACTGGAGGCACAAAAGGAGGCTGTATGTGCAGCACCCCTTTTACAAATGTCTGAACTTCAGGTACTGAAGCCAGTTCTTTCTGGAAGAAAATCGACAGGGCCGAAATTTGAACCTTAATGGACCCTAATTTTAGGCCCATAGACAGTCCTGTTTGCAGGAAATGAAGGAAACGACCCAGTAGAAATTCCTCTGTAGGGGCCTTCTTGGCCTCACACCACGCAACATATTTACGCCAAATGCGGTGATAATGTTTTGCGGTTACGTCCTTCCTGGCTTTGACCAGAGTAGGGATGACTTCTTCTGGAATGCCTTTTTCCCTCAGGATCCGGCGTTCAACCGCCATGCCGTCAAACGCAGCCGCGGTAAGTCTTGGAACAGACAAGGCCCCTGCAGTAGCAGGTCCTTTCTTAGAGGTAGAGGCCACGGTTCGTCCGTGAGCATCTCTTGAAGTTCCGGGTACCAAGTCCGTCTTGGCCAATCCGGAACCACGAGTATAGTTCTTACTCCTCTCCTTCTTATGATTCTCAGTACTTTTGGTATGAGAGGCAGAGGAGGGAACACATACACTGACTGGTACACCCACGGCGTTACCAGAGCGTCCACTGCTATTGCCTGAGGGTCCCTTGACCTGGCGCAATATCTGTCCAGTTTTTTGTTCAGACGTGACGCCATCATGTCCACCTTTGGTTTTTCCCAACGGTTTACAATCAGGTGGAAGACTTCTGGGTGAAGTCCCCACTCTCCCGGGTGAAGGTCGTGTCTGCTGAGGAAGTCTGCTTCCCAGTTGTCCACTCCCGGAATGAATACTGCTGACAGTGCTATCACATGATTTTCCGCCCAGCGAAGAATCCTTGCAGCTTCTGCCATTGCCCTCCTGCTTCTCGTGCCGCCCTGTCTGTTTACGTGGGCGACTGACGTGATGTTGTCCGATTGGATCAACACCACCTGACCCTGAAGCAGAGGTTTTGCTTGACTTAGGGCATTGTAAATGGCCCTTAGTTCCAGAATGTTTATATGAAGAGACGTTTCCAAGCTTGACCACAGGCCCTGGAAATTCCTTCCCTGTGTGACTGCTCCCCAGCCTCTCAGGCTGGCATCCGTGGTTACCAGGATCCAATCCTGAATGCCAAATCTGCGGCCCTCTAGTAGATGAGCACTCTGCAGCCACCACAGGAGAGACACCCTTGTCCTTGGCGACAGGGTTATCCGCTGATGCATCTGCAGATGCGATCCGGACCATTTGTCCAGTAGATCCCACTGAAATGTTCTTGCATGGAATCTTCCGAATGGAATCGCTTCGTAAGAAGCCACCATTTTCCCCAGGACCCTCGTGCACTGATGCACTGAGACCTGTCCTGGTTTTAGGAGGTTCCTGACTAGCTCGGATAACTCCCTGGCCTTCTCCTCCGGGAGAAACACCTTCTTCTGGACTGTGTCCAGAATCATTCCTAGGAACAGTAGACGTGTCGTTGGAATCAGCTGCGATTTTGGAATATTTAGAATCCACCCGTGCTGACGTAACACTACCTGAGATAGTGCTACTCCGACTTCTAACTGTTCCCTGGATCTTGCCCTTATCAGGAGATCGTCCAAGTAAGGGATAATTGAAATGCCTTTTCTTCGTAGAAGAATCATCATTTCGGCCATTACCTTGGTAAAGACCCGAGGTGCCGTGGACAATCCAAACGGCAGCGTCTGAAACTGATAATGACAGTTTAGTACTACAAACCTGAGGTACCCTTGGTGAGAAGGGTATATCGGGACGTGGAGATAAGCATCTTTGATGTCCAGAGACACCATATAGTCCCCTTCTTCCAGGTTCGCTATCACTGCTCTGAGTGACTCCATCTTGAATTTGAACCTTTTTATGTAAGTGTTCAAGGATTTCAGATTTAAAATTGGTCTCACCGAGCCGTCCGGCTTCGGTACCACAAACAGCGTGGAATAATACCCCTTTCCTTGTTGCAGGAGGGGTACCTTGATTATCACCCGCTGGGAATACAGCTTGTGAATGGCTTCTAGAACTGCCTCCCTGTCGGAGGGAGACTTTGGTAAAGCAGACTTCAGGAAACGATGAGGGGGAAACGCCTCGAATTCCAGTTTGTACCCCTGCGATACTACTTGTAGAATCCAGGGATCCACTTGCGAGTGAGCCCACTGCGCGTTGAAATTTTTGAGACGGGCCCCCACCATATCTGAGTCTGCTTGTAAAGCCCCAGCGTCATGCTGAAGACTTGGCAGAAGCAGGGGAGGGCTTCTGCTCTTGGGAAGCGGCTGCATGGTGCAGTCTTTTTCCTCTTCCTCTGCCCCGGGGCAGAAAGGAGTGGCCTTTTGCTCGCTTGTACTTATGGGAACGAAAGGACTGAGATTGAAAAGACGGTGTCTTTTTCTGCTGATGTGGAGTGACCTGGGGTAAAAAGGTGGATTTTCCAGCCGTTGCCGTGGCCACCAGGTCCGATAGACCAGCCCCAAATAACTCCTCCCCTTTATATGGCAATACTTCCATGTGCCGTTTGGAATCCGCATCCCCTGACCACTGTCGCGTCCACAACGCTCTTCTGGCAGAGATGGACATAGCACTTACTCTTGATGCCAGGGTGCAAATATCCCTCTGTGCATCACGCATATATAATAATGCATCCTTTAAATGTTCTATAGTTAACAAAATATTGTCCCTATCCAGGGTATCAATATTCTCAGTCAGGGAATCCGACCATGCGACTCCAGCACTGCACATCCAGGCTGAGGCGATTGCTGGTCGCAGTATAACACCAGTATGTGTGTATATACTTTTTAGGATATTTTCCAGCCTTCTATCAACTGGTTCTTTGAGGGTAGCCGTATCAGGAGACGGTAACGCTACTTGTTTAGATAAACGTGTGAGCGCCTTATCTACCCTAGGGGGTGTTTCCCAACGCGCCCTAACCTCTGGCGGGAAAGGATATAATGCTAATAATTTTTTAGAAATTAGCTGTTTTTTATCGGGAGAAACCCACGCTTTTTCACACACCTCATTTATTTCCTCTGACTCAGGAAAAAATATTGGTAGTTTTTTCTCACCCCACATAATACCCTTCTTTGTGGTACTTGTAGTGTCAGAAAGGTTCAATGCCTCTTTCATTGCCGTGATCATGTAACGTGTGGCCCTACTGGACATTACGTTTGTCTCGTCACCGTCGACACTAGACTCAGTATCTGTGTCAGGGTCTGTGTCGACCCACTGAGGTAACGGGCGTTTTAGCGCCCCTGACGGTGTCTGAGACGCCTGGACAGGCACTAACTGATTTGCCGGCTGTCTCATGTCGTCAACAGTTTTTTGCAAATTGCTGACATTATCACTTAATTGTTTAAATACAATCATCCAGTCAGGTGTCGACTCCCTAGGGGGTGACATCACCAACGCAGGCAACTGCTCCGCCTCCACATAATTTTCCTCCTCATACATGTCGACACACGCGTACCGACACACAGCACACACACACCGGGAATGCTCTGATAGAGGACAGGACCCCACTTAGCCCTTTGGAGAGACAGAGGGAGAGTCTGCCAGCACACACCCAGCGCTATATATATATACAGGGATAACCTTATATAAGTGTTATTCCCTTATAGCTGCTGTTAATTATTGTTATTTGCTGCCAACAATGCCCCCCCTTCTCTTTTTTACCCTGATTCTGAAGCAGGACTGCAGGGGAGAGTCAGGGAGCCGTCCTTCCAACGGAGCTGTGAGGGAAAATGGCGCTTGTGTGCTGAGGAGATAGGCTCCGCCCCTTCACGACGTCCTTATCTCCCGCTTTTTTGTGTAAAATGGCAGGGGATTAAAATACATCCATATAGCCCAGGAGCTATATGTGATGTATTCTGTTTTGCCACCTAAGGTATTCTGTTATATTGCGTCTCAGGGCGCTCCCCCCCCAGCGCCCTGCACCCTCAGTGACCGGAGTGTGAAGTGTGCTGAGAGCAATGGCGCACAGCTGCGGTGCTGTGCGCTACCTTAGTCTGAAGACAGGATGTCTTCTGCCGCCGATTTCACCGGACCTCTTCGTCTCTTCTGGCTCTGTAAGGGGGACGGCGGCGCGGCTCCGGTGACCCATCCAGGCTGAACCTGTGATCGTCCCTCTGGAGCTAGTGTCCAGTAGCCTAAGAAACCCGATCCACTCTGCACTCAGGTGAGTCCGTTTCTTCTCCCCTTAGTCCCACGATGCAGTGAGCCTGTTGCCAGCAGGACTCACTGAAAATAAAAAAACCTAACTAAACTTTTATTCTAAGCAGCTCAGGAGAGCCACCTAGATTGCACCCTTCTCGGCCGGGCACAAAAATCTAACTGAGGCTTGGAGGGGGGTCATAGGGGGAGGAGCCAGTGCACACCACCTGATCCTTAAGCTTTTATTTTGTGCCCTGTCTCCTGCGGAGCCGCTATATCCCCATGGTCCTTACGGAGTCCCAGCATCCACTAGGACGTCAGAGAAAGGACTGTACCTGATAATACGGTGCTTTCTTAGGCTGTGAGGAACCTGAGGTAAAAAAAATTCTTCCCAGCTGTTGCTGTGGATACGAGGTCCCAGAGACCATCCCCAAACAATTCCTCACCCTCATAAGGCAGAATCTCCATGTGCCTTTTAAAGTCAGCATCACCTGTCCACTGCCAGGTCCCTAATACCCTCCTGGCAGAATGGACATTGCATTAACTTTTGGATGCCAGCCGGCAAATATCCCTCTGTGCATCCCTCATATATAAGACGACGTCTTTAATATGCTCTATGGTTAGCAAAATAGTATCCCTGTATAGGGTATCAGACCACGCTGCAGCAGCACTATCCATGCTGAGGCAATTGCAGGTCTCAGTATAGTACCTGAGTGTGTATATACAGACTTCAGGATAGCCTTCTGCTTTTTAACAGCAGGCTCCTTCAAAGTGGCCGTATCCTAAGACGGCAGTGCCACCTTTTTTGACAAACGTGTGAGCGCCTTATCCACCCTAGGGGATATCTCCCAACGTGACCTATCCTCTGGCGGGAAAGGGTACGCCATCAGTAACTTTTTAGAAATTACCAGTTTCTTATCGGGGGAACCCACGCTTCATTCACTCATCTGATAGGTGAACAAAACACTGGCTGCTTTTTCTCCCCAAACATAAAACCCCTTTTTTGTGGTATTTGGGTTAATGTCAGAAATGTGTAACACATTTTTCATTGCCGAGTGCAACGGATGTTCCTAGTGGATTGTGTATATGTCTCAACCTCGTCGACACTGGAGTCAGACTCCGTGTCGACATCTGTATCTGCCATCTGAGGTAGAGGGCGTTTTTGAGCCCCTGATGGCCTTTGAGACGCCTGGGCAGGCGCGGGCTGAGAAGCCGGCTGTCCCACAGCTGTTACGTCATCCAGCCCTTTACATAAGGAGTTGACACTGTCGGTTAATACCTTCCACTTATCCATCCACTCTGGTGTCGGCCCCACAGGGGGCGACATAACATTTATCGGCATCTGCTCCGCCTCCACGTATCCTCAAACATGTCGACACAGCCGTACCGACACACCGCACACACACACAGGGAATGCTCTGACTGAGGACAGGATCCCACAAAGTCCTTCGGGGAGACAGAGAGAGAGTATGCCAGCACACACCAGAGCGCTATATAATGCAGGGATTAACACTATAACTGAGTGATTTTTCCCCCAATAGCTGCTTGTATACACAATATTGCGCCTAAATTTGGTGCCCCCCCTCTCTTTTTAACCCTTTGAGCCTGAAAACTACAGGGGAGAGCCTGGGGAGCTGTCTTCCAGCTGCACTGTGAAGAAAAAATGGCACCAGTGTGCTGAGGGAGTTAGCCCCGCCCCTTTTTCGGCTGACTTTTCTCCCACTTTTTTTAGGAATTCTGGCAGGGGTAATTTATCACATATATAGCCCTGGGACTATATATTGTGATGATTTGCCAGCCAAGGTGTTTATATTGCTGCTCAGGGCGCTCCCCCCCCCCCCCCCCCACCCCCACAGCGCCCTGCACCCATCAGTGACCGGAGTGTGAGGTGTGCATGAGGAGCAATGGCGCACAGCTGCAGTGCTGTGCGCTACCTTGTTGAAGACCGAGGCCTTCTGCCGCCGATTTTCCGGACCACTTCTTGCTTCTGGCTCTGTAAGGGGGACGGCGGCGCGGCTCCGGGACCGAACGATCGAGGTCGGGTCCTGTGTTCGATCCCTCTGGAGCTAATGGTGTCCAGTAGCCTAAGAAGCCCAAACTATCTCCAGTCAGGTAGGTTCGCTTCTTCTCCCCTTAGTCCCTCGCTGCAGTGAGTCTGTTGCCAGCAGATCTCACTGTAAAATAAAAAAACCTAAAATATACTTTCTTTCTAGGAGCTCAGGAGAGCCCCTAGTGTGCATCCAGCTCAGCCGGGCACAAGATTCTAACTGAGGTCTGGAGGAGGGTCATAGTGAGAGGAGCCAGTGCACACCAGGTAGTTCTAAAGCTTTCTTTAGTTGTGCCCAGTCTCCTGCGGAGCCGCTATTCCCCATGGTCCTTACGGAGTTCCCAGCATCCACTAGGACGTCAGAGAAAAGGGAATGAACAGCTGCAACACGGGTTGAAACAGTGGGGGTAATTCTGAGTTGATCGCAGCATCAAATTTGTTAGCAGTTGGGCAAAACCATTTGCACTGCAGGTGTGGCAGATATAACATTTGCAGAGAGAGTTAGATTTGGGTGGGGTGTGTTCAAACTGAAATCTAAATTGCAGTGTAAAAATAAATAAAGCAGGCAGTATTTACCCTGCACAGAAACAAAATAACCCACCCAAATCTAAGTCTCTCTGCAAATGTTATATCTGCCCACCCTGCAGTGCACATGGGCCCTCATTCCGAGTTGTTCGCTCGCTAGCTGCTTTTAGCAGCATTGCACACGCTAAGCCGCTGCCCTCTGGGAGTGTATCTTAGCTTAGCAGAATTGCAAACGAAAGATTCGCAGAATTGCGAATAGAAATTACTTAGCAGTTTCTGAGTAGCTTCAGACTTACTCAGCCATTGCGATCAGTTCAGTCAGTTTCGTTCCTGGTTTGACGTCACAAACACACCTAGGGTTCGCCCAGACACTCCGCCGTTTCTTCAGACAGTCCCGCGTTTTTCCCAGAAACGCCAGCGTTTTTACACACACGCCCAGAAAACGGCCAGTTTCCGCCCAGAAACACCCACTTCCTGTCAATCACACTACGATCACCTGAACTATGAAAAAATAAGAATTTACTCACCGGTAATTCTATTTCTCGTAGTCCGTAGTGGATGCTGGGTACTCCGTAAGGACCATGGGGATAGACGGGCTCCGCAGGAGACTGGGCACTCTAAAAGAAAGATTAGGTACTATCTGGTGTGCACTGGCTCCTCCCTCTATGCCCCTCCTCCAGACCTCAGTTAGGGAAACTGTGCCCGGAAGAGCCGACACTACAAGGAAAGGATTTGGAATCCAGGGTAAGACTCATACCAGCCACACCAATCACACCGTACAACTCGTGATAACTATACCCAGTTAACAGTATGAATAACAACTGAGCCTCACTGAACAGATGGCTCATAACAATAACCCTTTAGTTAAGCAATAACTATATACAAGTATTGCAGACAATCCGCACTTGGGACGGGCTCCCAGCATCCACTACGGACTACGAGAAATAGAATTACCGGTGAGTAAATTCGTATTTTCTCTGACGTCCTAGTGGATGCTGGGTACTCCGTAAGGACCATGGGGATTATACCAAAGCTCCCAAACGGGCGGGAGAGTGCGGATGACTCTGCAGCCCCGAATGAGCAAACTCAAGGTCCTCCTCAGCCAGGGTATCAAACTTGTAGAATTTTGCAAACGTGTTTGATCCCGACCAGGTAGCAGCTCGGCAAAGTTGTAAAGCCGAGACCCCTCGGGCAGCCGCCCAAGAAGAGCCCACCTTCCTCGTGGAATGGGCTTTGACTGATTTAGGATGCGGCAGTCCAGCCGCAGAATGTGCAAGTTGAATCGTGCAACAGATCCAGCGAGCAATAGTCTGCTTAGAAGCAGGAGCACCCAGCTTGTTGGGTGCACGCAGGATAAACAGCGAGTCAGTTTTTCTGACTCTAGCCGTCCTGGAAACATAGATTTTCAGGGCCCGGACTACGTCCAGCAACTTGGAAGCCTCCAAATCCCGAGTAGCCGCAGGCACCACAATAGGTTAGTACAAATGAAACGCTGATACCACCTTAGGGAGAAATTGGGGACGAGTCCTCAATTCTGCCCTGTCCATATGGAAGATCAGATAGGGGCTTTTACATGACAAAGCCGCCAATTCTGACACACGCCTAGCCGAAGCCAAGGCCAAAAGCATGACCACTTTCCACGTGAGATATTTCAACTCCACGGTCTGAAGTGGCTCAAACCAATGTGATTTTAGGAAATCCAACACAACGTTGAGATCCCAAGGTGCCACTGGGGGCACAAAAGGGGGCTGAATATGCAGCACTCCCTTAACAAACGTCTGAACTTCAGGCAGTGAAGCCAGTTCTTTTTGAAAGAAAATAGACAGGGCCGAAATCTGGACTTTAATGGATCCCAATTTTAGGCCCATAGTCACTCCTGACTGTAGGAAGTGCTGAAATCGACCCAGCTGAAATTCTTCTGTTGGGGCCTTCATAGCCTCACACTAAGCAACATATTTTCGCCATATGCGGTGATAATGTTTTGCTGTCACATCCTTCCTAGCTTTTATCAGCGTAGGAATGACTTCAACCGGAATGCCCTATTCCATCAGGATACGGCGTTCAACCGCCATACAGTCAAACGCAGCCGCGGTAAGTCTTGGAACAGACAGGGCCCCTGCTGTAACAGGTCCTGTTTGAGAGGCAGAGGCCAAGGGTCCTCTGAGATCATTTCTTGTAGTTCCGGGTACCAAGTCCTTCTTGGCCAATCCGGAACGACGAGTATAGTTCTTACTCCTCTCTTTCTTATTATCCTCAGTACCTTTGGTATGAGAGGAAGAGGAGGGAACACATAAACCAACTGGTACACCCACGGTGTCACTAGAGCGTCCACAGCTATCGCCTGAGGGTCCCTTGACCTGGCGCAATATCTTTTTAGCTTTTTGTTGAGGCGGGACGCCATCATGTCCACCTGTGGCCTTTCCCAACGATTTACAATCAGCTGGAAGACTTCTGGATGAAGTCCCCACTCTCCCGGGTGGAGGTCGTGCCTGCTGAGGAAGTCTGCTTCCCAGTTGTCCACTCCCGGAATGAACACTGCTGACAGTGCTATCATGTGATTTTCCGCCCATCGGAGAATCCTTGTTGCTTCTGCCATCGCCATCCTGCTTCTTGTGCCGCCCTGTCGGTTTACATGGGCGACCGCCGTGATGTTGTCTGACTGAATCAGCACCGGCTGGTTTTGAAGCAGGGGTCTTGCCTGACTTAGGGCATTGTAAATGGCCCTTAGTTCCAGAATATTTATGTGTAGGGAAGCTTCCTGACTCGACCATTGTCCTTGGAAGTTTCTTCCCTGAGTGACTGCCCCCCAACCTCGGAGGCTTGCATCCGTGGTCACCAGGACCCAGTCCTGTATGCCGAATCTGCGGCCCTCGAGTAGATGAGCACTCTGCAGCCACCACAGCAGAGACACCCTGGCCCTCGGGGACAGGGTGATCAGCCGATGCATCTGAAGATGCGATCCGGACAACTTGTCTAACAGATCCCACTGAAAGATCCGTGCATGGAATCTGCCAAATGGAATTGCCTCGTAAGAAGCTACCATCTTTCCCAGGACTCGCGTGCAGTGATGCACCGACACCTGTTTTGGTTTTAGGAGGTCTCTGACCAGAGATGACAACTCCTTGGCCTTCTCCTCCGGGAGAAACACCTTCTTCTGTTCTGTGTCTAGAATCATACCCAGGAACAGCAGACGCGTCGTAGGAACCAGCTGCGACTTCGGGATATTCAGAATCCAGCCGTGCTGTTGTAGCACTTCCTGAGATAGTGCTACTCCGACCAACAACTGCTCCCTGGACCTCGCCTTTATAAGGAGATCGTCCAAGTACGGGATAATTATAACTCCCTTCTTTCGAAGGAGTATCATCATTTCGGCCATTACTTTGGTAAATACCCTCGGTGCCGTGGACAGGCCAAACGTCTGGAATTGGTAATGGCAGTCCTGTACCACAAAACGGAGGTACACCTGGTGAGGTGGGAAAATGGAGACATGTAGGTAAGCATCCTTGATGTCCAGTGATACCATGTAATCCCCCTCTTCCAGGCTTGCAATAACCGCCCTGAGCGATTCCATTTTGAACTTGAACTTCCTTATATAAGTGTTCAAGGATTTCAAATTTAGAATGGGTCTCACTGAACCGTCTGGTTTCGGTACCACAAACATTGTGGAATAGTAACCCCGTCCCTGTTGAAGGAGGGGAACTTTTATTATCACCTGCTGGAGGTACAGCTTGTGAATTGCCGCCAGTACTACCTCCCTGTCCTGGGGAGTAGCTGGCAAGGCTGATTTGAGGTAACGGCGAGGGGGAGACGTCTCGAATTCCAGCTTGTATCCCTGAGATACCACTTGTAGAACCCAGAGATCCACCTGTGAGCGAACCCACTGGTCGCTGAAGTTCCGGAGACGGGCCCCCACCGCACCTGGCTCCACCAGTGGAGCCCCAGCGTCATGCGGTGGACTTAGTGGAAGCAGGGGAGGATTTTTGTTCTTGGGAACTGGCTGTATGGTGCAGCTTTTTCCCTCTACCCCTGCCTCTGGGCAGAAAGGACGCGCTTGCCTTTCTGGGGCCGAAAGGACTGTACCTGATAATACGGTGCTTTCTTAGGCTGTGAGGGAACCTGAGGCAAAAATGTCGACTTCCCAGCTGTTGCTGTGGAAACGAGGTCCGAGAGACCATCCCCAAACAATTCCTCACCCTTGTAAGGCAAAACCTCCATGTGCCTTTTAGAATCCGCATCACCTGTCCACTGCCGAGTCCATAATACTCTCCTGGCAGAAATGGACATTGCATTAATTCTAGATGCCAGCCGGCAACTATCCCTCTGTGCATCTCTCATATATAAGACGACGTCTTTAATATGCTCTATGGTTAGCAAAATCGTATCCCTGTCGAGGGTATCAATATTTTCTGACAGGGTATCAAACCAAGCTGCTGCAGCACTACACATCCAAGCTGAAGCAATTGCAGGTCTCAGTATAGTACTTGAGTGTGTATATACAGACTTCAGGATAGCCTCCTGCTTTCTATCCGCAGGCTCCTTTAAGGCGGCCGTATCCCGAGACGGCAGTGCCACCTTTTTTGACAAGCTTGTGAGCGCCTTATCCACCCTCGGTGATGTCTCCCAACGTAACCTGTCCTCTGGCGGGAAAGGGTACGCCATCAGTAACTTTTTAGAAATCACTAGTTTCTTATCGGGGGAAGCCCACGCTTCTTCAGACACTTCATTCAACTCATCTGATGGGGGAAAAACCACTGGTTGCTTTTTCTCCCCAAACATAATACCCTTTTTAGTGGTACCTGGGTTAATGTCAGAAATGTGCAACACATTTTTCATTGCCGTAATCATGCAACGGATGGCCCTAGTGGAATGTACATTAGTCTCGTCCTCGTCGACACTGGAATCAGACTCTGTGTCGACATCTGTGTCTGCCATCTGAGGTAGCGGGCGTTTTTGAGCCCCTAGTCACGACAATCTTCCCAAACTTCAACTTACGTCACACTCAGTTCCACCATAGGGAAATGAAACAAAAGTAATAATAGTGAAGTCTGTTCCATTTATCTCCGGTAATTTCCCTGCATTTACCTTGCACCAGGAGCCAATTGGTGTTATAATTGACTTTTTATTGTGTATACAACATTTTAATTGTATTATTTTATAGACATTATATTAAAACAGACTTCACTATTATTACTTTTGTTTCATTTCCCTATGGTGGAACTGAGTGTGACGTAAGTTGAAGTTTGGGAAGATTGTCGTGACTAGGACTTCATCCGTACAGCGCAGGCTAAGTCATTTGCTCAAAAATCTTTTATTGTATCACTGTGGTGAGGGGTGAAGGAAACCTCATAAGGGCACATGTAAGCCAGCAGCAGTACTTTGCGCACAGAGTCATCAATACTACCCTTGTTTGCATTGTTTTTGAGCCCCTGATGGCCTTTGAGACGCCTGGGCAGGCACTGGCTGAGAAGCCGGCTGTCCCACAGCTGTTATGTCATCGAACCTTTTATGCAAGGAGTTGACACTGTCGTGTAAAAACCTTCCACATATCCATCCACTCTGGTGTCGACCCCGCAGGGGGTGACATCACACTTATCGGCACCTGCTCCGCCTCCACATAAGCCTCCTCATCAAACATGTCGACACAGCCGTACCGACACACCGCACACACACAGGGAATGCTCTGACTGAGGACAGGACCCCACAAAGTCCTTTGGGGAGACAGAGAGAGAGTATGCCAGCACACACCACAGCGCTATATAATCAGGGATTTACACTAACACAAAGTGATTTTTCCCTATAGCTGCTTTACATATACAGTTTGCGCCTAAATTTAGCGCCCCCCCTCTCTTTTTTTTACCCTTTGAGCTTGGAAACTGCAGGGGAGAGCCTGGGGAGCTGTCTTCCAGCGGAGCTGTGAAGAGGAAATGGCGCCAGTGTGCTGAGGGAGATAGCCCCGCCCCCTTCTCGGCGGACTTCTCTTGCTCTTATATTTATATTATGGCTGGGGATTTTTGCACATATATAGTTTTTTTAAACTATATTATGTGCTGTTTGCCAATGTAAGGTACTCTAATTGCAGCCCAGGGCGCCCCCCCCCCCCCCCCAGCGCCCTGCACCCATCAGTGACCGGAGTATGTGGTGTGCATAGGGAGCAATGGCGCACAGCTGCAGTGCTGTGCGCTACCTTAATGAAGACCGGAGTCTTCAGCCGCCGATTTCCAGGACGTTCTACTTGCTTCTGGCTCTGCAAGGGGGACGGCGGCGCGGCTCCGGAACCGGACGACCGAGGCTGGGCCTGTGTTCGATCCCTCTGGAGCTAATGGTGTCCAGTAGCCTAGAAGCCCAAGCTAGCTGCAAGCAGGTAGGTTCGCTTCTCTCCCCTAAGTCCCTCGTAGCAGTGAGTCTGTTGCCAGCAGATCTCACTGAAAATAAAAAACCTAACAAATACTTTCTTTACTAGAAGCTCAGGAGAGCCCCTAGTGTGCAACCAGCTCGAGCCGGGCACAGATTCTAACTGAGGTCTGGAGGAGGGGCATAGAGGGAGGAGCCAGTGCACACCAGATAGTACCTAATCTTTCTTTTAGAGTGCCCAGTCTCCTGCGGAGCCCATCTATCCCCATGGTCCTTACGGAGTACCCAGCATCCACTAGGACGTCAGAGAAATCCTTGTTATGCCGTGATTAAATACCTAACTTTTGTGTTAAATAACTAACCGCATGCGCTCTGCGAACCTTTCGCATGCGCAGTAAGCGACTAATCGCAATATAGCGAAAATCAGCAACGAGCGAACAACTCAGAATGACCACCATGGTTTTACCCAACTGCTAAAAAATTTGATGCTGCGATGAACTCGGAATTACCCCCAGTGTTCATTAACCTGGCTCAGAGATGGGATTTAGGTCTAAAAGTGGTAGAAATTTTTTTTTCCACTAAAAATACAAAAGCAAACCAAATAATTAAAATAGCTGTTAAGATTCCATTGTTTAATGACATTTATAATCACAACTTAATGCACTTTATTAACGTGAACATCTGCAACCTCACTATACACAAGCTTAAAATTTAGCTAATACAACACTAAGCAACTTTTTTTTTATTTTTTATAATATTTACATTGAATACTAATGGAAAATACACAGCTACATTATACAGCCATTTCCATTTTTATAGTGGGGTGAGGGTTGTAGCCTTCAAGCTCAAAATCCTCAGCTTTGAAATCATTAATGTCTTCCACAGTCCGTAGGATTTTCAGTTTAGGGAATTGTCTGGGTTTTCTTTGTAGCTGGAAAAAAAATAAAAATTAACCATTAAAAGCTCCACATCATTTATGTATTAACATTTATCTATACATAAGTAACATTCTGATGCACTTCACATCCTCCATGGCAGCTATCATTATAATTTGCTTCCCTTCTAAATTAGGCAAGAGACAGGTAGGGAGAGAGAAAACCAAGTGCTCCCCTGATAGTTATGTAATGCAGCTCCTCTTCTTTCCCCCATGTCTGAGTAACTTTCCAAGCATTTTCATTTTCAAAACCTATTGCTCTTGCAGAACAAAGCCATTTATATTGCATATCTAAAAGATGCTTCTTTGAAACGCTTATGCCTGTTATGCCACTTTCAGACATGCGATTCAGGGAATTTGCAGTCATAAAAGCTCTCTGGTCAGGAGCAGGGTCATGGACCCGGGACTTCCTTCACACATGCAGTAATCCCAGATTGATGTATGTTTATGTGCATAAATCCAGGATATACCGTAGCTGCAGGTGTGAAATGGGTATCAGGACAGTGCTGCATGGTAAGGGAGGGAGGGTAAGAAGGATAATACATATATCTAAAGAGCATATATCATGGTCTTACTCTGTAATAAAATGGTATATTGTAAACATTTCAGAAATATGGTGGTGTAGGCTGGATGAGCATGGAGTAGCACATTTAGGAGAATATACTAAATATTGTCAGTAATCACCCCTGTAACACTGCCATTGGGAGAAAGTGCCGTTGAAGTCCGTTCAGATGTCCTCCAGTTAGATTCGTGGGACTAAACCCAAGTTAGGAGTAGCTGCAGTACCTTTGAGGTGTCTGTTCGGATTCTGCAGAGCCTGCTAAATCAAGGAGCATGAGAAGCGGCCCAACTAACTGACTTTGGAGCGTAGCTGCGGGGTGAAGACTCGGGCTCCCTCTTTCAAGGCAGTCTGTTTTCATACAGAGGACATGGATCTGGCTCTGTGTATCCTCTGAAAGGGCCTTCATAGTTAGACGTCAAGAGGACTGAAACCCCATTTGTAATAAGTGTGGGCCCACGAGACAAGCCGGAGGAAACTAATCCAGGGCATTTCCTGGAGAAGTGGCTAGACCATATGTCCAGCAGAGATTTCGTTACGTAGTTGTGGTAGGGAGAAAACACCACCAAGAGCCATGCCTCTGACATTTATACCTAAACCTTTGCATTATAAAGGGACAGCGATATTATCCTCTGGTTGGCATGGCAGCAGCACCCGCTCGAGTATTAAAATCAATGCATCGCTGCGTTTCATAAGTGTACTTCAACTTCCACATGCTATGCTTTAAAAAGCCATGGTGGAAGTGGTAGCTGAGGAGAGGAAGAATTGCATCAATACACAGAACGCCTCAACCCTGCCCCAGCAAGGATGGGAGCTGAAACTTAAAAGGTTTTATTAATGTGTACTATTAGGTGGGTAGCTTCAAGTTATCATATGATGATCACTGTCATTATGTAGTTAAAATAAGAATTTACTTACCGATAATTCTATTTCTCGTAGTCCGTAGTGGATGCTGGGAACTCCGTAAGGACCATGGGGAATAGCGGCTCCGCAGGAGACTGGGCACAAAAAGTAAAAGCTTTAGACTAGCTGGTGTGCACTGGCTCCTCCCCCTATGACCCTCCTCCAAGCCTCAGTTATGATACTGTGCCCGGACGAGCGTACATAATAAGGAAGGATCTTGAATCCCGGGTAAGACTCATACCAGCCACACCAATCACACCGTACAACTCGTGATCTGAACCCAGTTAACAGTATGATAACCGTAGGAGCCTCTGAAAAGATGGCTTCCAACAATAATACAACCCGATTTGTTTGTAACAATAACTATATACAAGTATTGCAGACAATCCGCACTTGGGATGGGCGCCCAGCATCCACTACGGACTACGAGAAATAGAATTATCGGTAAGTAAATTCTTATTTTCTCTGACGTCCTAGTGGATGCTGGGAACTCCGTAAGGACCATGGGGATTATACCAAAGCTCCCAAACGGGCGGGAGAGTGCGGATGACTCTGCAGCACCGAATGAGAGAACTCCAGGTCCTCCTCAGCCAGTGTATCAAATTTGTAGAATTTAGCAAACGTGTTTGCCCTTGACCAAGTAGCTGCTCGGCAAAGTTGTAAAGCCGAGACCCCTCGGGCAGCCGCCCAAGATGAGCCCACCTTCCTTGTGGAATGGGCTTTTACAGATTTTGGCTGTGGCAGGCCTGCCACAGAATGTGCAAGTTGAATTGTACTACAAATCCAACGAGCAATCGTCTGCTTAGAAGCAGGAGCACCCAGCTTGTTGGGTGCATACAGTATAAACCGAGTCAGATTTTCTGACTCCAGCCGTCCTGGAAACATATTTTCAGGGCCCTGACTACGTCCAGCAACTTGGAGTCCTCCAAGTCCCTAGTAGCCACAGGTACCACAATAGGTTGATTCATGTGAAACGCTGAAACCACCTTAGGGAGAAATTGAGGACAAGTCCTCAATTCCACCCTATCCGAATGAAATATCAGGAAAGGGCTTTTATAGGATAAAGCCGCCAATTCTGATACGCGCCTGGCTGAAGCCAGGGCCAACAGCATTACCACTTTCCATGTGAGATATTTCAAATCCACTGTGGCAAGTGGTTCAAACCAATGTGATTTTAGGAACCCTAAAACTACATTGAGATCCCAAGGTGCCACTGGAGGCACAAAAGGAGGCTATATATGCAGTACCCCCTTTGACAAACGTCTGAACTTCAGGCACTGAAGCCAGTTCTTTCTGGAAGAAGATCGACAGGGCCGAAATTTGAACCTTAATGGATCCTAATTTTAGGCCCATAGACAATCCTGCTTGCAGGAAATGTAGGAAACGACCCAGTTGAAATTCCTCCGTAGGGGCCTTCTTGGCCTCACACCACGCAACATATTTTCGCCAAATGCGATGATAATGTTTTGCAGTTACATCCTTCCTGGCCTTGATCAGGGTAGGGATGACTTCATCTGGAATGCCTTTTTCCTTCAGGATCCGGCGTTCAACCACCATGCCGTCAAACGCAGCCGCGGTAAGTCTTGGAACAGACAAGGTCCCTGCTGGAGCAGGTCCTTCCTTAGAGGTAGAGGCCACGGGTCCTTCGTGAGCATCTCTTGCAGCTCCGGGTACCAAGTTCTTCTTGGCCAATCCGGAGCCACGAGTATCGTTCTTACTCCTCTCCTTCTTATGATTCTCAGTACTTTTGGTATGAGAGGAAGAGGAGGGAACACATATACAGACTGGAACACCCACGGAGTTACCAGCGCGTCCACCGCTATTGCCTGAGGGTCCCTTGACCTGGCGCAATATCTGTCCAGTTTCTTGTTGAGACGGGACGCCATCATGTCCACCTTTGGTTTTTCCCAACGGTTTACAATCACTTGGAAGACTTCTGGATGAAGTCCCCACTCCCCCGGGGGGGGGTCGTGTTGCCCGACTGGATCAATACCGGTTGACCCTGAAGCAGAGGCCTTGCTTGACTTAGGGCATTGTAAATGGCCCTTAGCTCTAGGATATTTATGTGAAGAGACGTCTCCATGCTTGACCACAAGCCCTGGAAATTTCTTCCCTGTGTGACTGCTCCCCAGCCTCTCAGGCTGGCATCCGTGGTTACCAGCATCCAATCCTGAATGCCGAATCTGCGGCCCTCTAGAAGATGAGCCTTCTGTAACCACCACAGGAGAGATACCCTTGTCCTTGGAGATAGGGTTATCCGCTGATGCATCTGAAGATGCGATCCGGACCATTTGTCCAGCAGATCCCACTGAAAAGTTCTTGCATGGAATCTTCCGAATGGAATCGCTTCGTAAGAAGCCACCATTTTTCCCAGGACTCTCGTGCACTGATGCACTGACACTTGTCCTGGTTTTAGGAGGTTCCTGACTAGCTCGGATAACTCCCTGGCTTTCTTCGAAGAAGAATCATCATTTCGGCCATTACCTTGGTAAAGACCCGTGGTGCCGTGGACAATCCAAACGGCAGCGTCTGAAACTGATAATGACAGTTTTGTATCACAAACCTGAGGTACCCTTGGTGAGAAGGGTAGATTGGGACATGGAGATAAGCATCCTTGATGTCTAGAGATACCATATAGTCCCCTTCTTCCAGGTTCGCTATCACTGCTCTGAGTGACTCCATCTTGAATTTGAACCTTTTTATGTAAGTGTTCAAAGATTTTAGATTTAAAATTGGTCTCACCGAGCCGTCCGGCTTCGGTACCACAAACAGCGTGGAATAATACCCCTTTCCCTGTTGTAGGAGGGGTACCTTGATTATCACCTGCTGGGAATACAGCTTGTGAATAGCTTCCAATACTGCCTCCCTGTCGGAGGGAGACGTTGGTAGAGCAGACTTCAGGAACCGGCGAAGGGGGGACGTCTCGAATTCCAATTTGTACCCCTGTGATACTACCTGCAGGATCCAGGGGTCCACTTGCGAGTGAGCCCACTGCGCGCTGAAATTCTTGAGACGGCCCCCCACCGTGCCCGAGTCTGCTTGCAGAGCCCCAGCGTCATGCTGAGGACTTGGCAGAAGCGGGGGAGGGCTTCTGCTCCTGGGAAGAGGCTGCATGGTGCAGTCTTTTTCCCCTTCCTCTGCCCCGGGGCAGGAACGAGCGGCCTTTTTCCCTCTTGCCCTTATAGGGACGAAAGGACTGGGTTTGAAAAGACGGTGTCTTTTTCTGCTGAGAGGTGACCTGGGGTAAAAAGGTGGATTTTCCAGCCGTTGCTGTGGCCACCAGGTCCAATAGACCGACCCCAAATAACTCCTCCCCTTTATACGGCAATACTTCCATATGTCGTTTGGAATCCGCATCACCTGACCACTGTCGCGTCCATAACGTTCTTCTGGCAGAAATGGACATCGCACTTACTCTAGATGCCAGGGTGCAAATATCCCTCTGTGCATCTCGCATATATAGTAATGCATCCTTTAAATGCTCTATAGTTAATAATATACTGTCCCTATCCAGGGTATCAATATTTTTAGTCAGGGAATCCGACCAAGCCACTCCAGCGCTGCACATCCAGGCTGAGGCGATCGCTGGTCGCAGTATAACACCGGTATGTGTGTATATACCTTTTAAGATATTTTCCAGACTTCCATCAGCTGGTTCCTTGAGAGCGGCCGTATCAGGAGACGGTAACGCCACTTGTTTTGATAAGCGTGTGAGCGCCTTATCTACCCTAGGGGGTGTTTCCCAATGTGCCCTAACCTCTGGCGGGAAAGGGTATAGTGCCAATAATTTATTAGAAATCAGCAGTTTTTTATCGGGGGAAACCCACGCTTTATCACACACCTCATTTAATTCATCTGACTCAGGAAAAACCACTGGTAGTTTTTTCACACCCCACATAATACCCTTTTTTGTGGTACTTGTAGTGTCAGAAATGTTCAATGCCTCCTTCATTGCCGTGATCATGTAACGTGTGGCCCTACTGGACATTACGTTTGTGTCGTCACCGTCGACACTGGATTCAGTATCCGTGTCAGGGTCTGTGTCGACCATCTGAGGTAACGGGCGTTTTAGCGCCCCTGACGGTGTCTGAGACGCCTGAACAGGCACTAATTGATTTGTCGGCTGTCTCATGTCGTCAACAGTTTTTTGCAAAGTGCTGACATTGTCACGTAATTCTTTAATTACTACCATCCAGTCAGGTGTCGACTCCCTAGGGGGTGACATCACTAACACAGGCAATTGCTCTGCTTCCACATCATTTTCCTCCTCATACATGTCGACACAATCGTACCGACACCCAGCACACACACAGGGAATGCTCTGATAGAGGACAGGACCCCACTAGCCCTTTGGGGAGACAGAGGGAGAGTTTGCCAGCACACACCAGAGCGCTATATATATATATATATATATATATATATATATATATATATATATATATATATATATATATATACAGGGATAACCTTATATAAGTGTTACTCCCTGTTATAGCTGCTGTATTTATATATTAGCTGCCAATAGTGCCCCCCTTTCTGTTTTACCCTGTTTCTGTAGTGTTCAGGACTGCAGGGGAGAGTCAGGGAGCCGTCCTTCCAGCGGAGCTGTGAAAGAAAATGGCGCTTGTGTGCTGAGGAGAAAGGCTCCGCCCCCTTCACGGCGGCCTTTTCTCCCGCTTTTTTCAGGAAACTGGCAGGGGATAAATGCATCCATATAGCCCAGGAGCTATATGTGATGCATTTTTTTTTTAGCCATATAAGGTTTTTATATCGTTTTTATTGCGTCTCAGGGCGCTCCCCCCCAGCGCCCTGCACCCTCAGTGACCGGAGTGTGAAGTGTGCTGAGAGCAATGGCGCACAGCTGCAGTGTTGTGCGCTACCTTATTTGAAGACAGGAACGTCTTCTGCCGCCGCTTTCTCCGGACCTCTTCGCTCTTCTGGCTCTGTAAGGGGGCCGGCGGCGCGGCTCCGGGACCCATCCAGGCTGAACCTGTGATCGTCCCTCTGGAGCTAATGTCCAGTAGCCAAGAAGCCCAATCCACTCTGCAGTCAGGTGAGTTCGCTTCTTCTCCCCTTAGTCCCACGATGCAGTGAGCCTGTTGCCAGCAGGACTCACTGAAAATAAAAAACCTATTTAAACTTTTACTTCTAAGCAGCTCAGGAGAGCCACCTAGCTTGCACCCTTCTCGTTCGGGCACAAAAATCTAACTGAGGCTTGGAGGAGGGTCATAGGGGGAGGAGCCAGTGCACACCAGCTAGTCTAAAGCTTTTACTTTTTGTGCCCAGTCTCCTGCGGAGCCGCTATTCCCCATGGTCCTTACGGAGTTCCCAGCATCCACTAGGACGTCAGAGAAATAGGAATTAAAATTCTACAAACTAGAATAGAGGCTCACAGTAGCCATGACTAATACAAAGGTGGCTTAATGATATTTATAGATATGCTAATAGAATTTATCCGACCCTATGGGATTCAAACATGGAGTGTAGAGACAAAGATACATTTACTTTAAGTCACCAATATGTATATTAGTGAAGAGCTCATGGCAATAAAGAATATTTGTCCCCAAGTGGCAAACACTGGAGCATAGGATCAAGCTATTCGAGGAGAATATATTGTTTTATGTTAGGTGGGTGTTAGTTGCAGCTGTTGGGATTTTGTTTTTTCTAGGTAAAAAAAATAAGAATTTACTTACCGATAATTCTATTTCTCGTAGTCCGTAGTGGATGCTGGGAACTCCGTAAGGACCATGGGGAATAGCGGCTCCGCAGGAGACCGGGCACATCTAAAGAAAGCTTTAGGATCACCTGGTGTGCACTGGCTCCTCCCCCTATGACCCTCCTCCAAGCCTCAGTTAGGATACTGTGCCCGGACGAGCGTACACAATAAGGAAGGATTTTGAATCCCGGGTAAGACTCATACCAGCCACACCAATCACACTGTACAACTTGTGATCTGAACCCAGTTAACAGCATGATAATAGAGAAGCCTCTCGAAAAGATGGCTCACTACAACAATAACCCGAATTTTTTGGTAACAATAATTATGTACCAGTATTGCAGACAATCCGCACTTGGGATGGGCGCCCAGCATCCACTACGGACTACGAGAAATAGAATTATCGGTAAGTAAATTCTTATTTTCTCTGACGTCCTAGTGGATGCTGGGAACTCCGTAAGGACCATGGGGATTATACCAAAGCTCCCAAACGGGCGGGAGAGTGCGGATGACTCTGCAGCCCCCAATGAGAGAACTCCCGGTCCTCCTCAGCCAGGGTATCAAATTTGTAGAATTTTACAAACGTATTTGCTCCTGACCAAGTAACTGCTCGGCAAAGTTGTAAAGCCGAGACCCCTCGGGCAGCTGCCCAAGATGAGCCCACCTTCCTTGTGGAGTGGGCATTTACAGATTTTTGGCTGTGGCAGGCCTGCCACAGAATGTGCAAGTTGAATTGTACTACAAATCCAACGAGCAATAGTCTGCTTAGAAGCAGGAGCACCCAGCTAGTTGGGTGCATAGAGGATAAACAGCGAGTCAGATTTCCTGACTCCAGCCGTCCTGGAAACATATATTTTCCGGGTCCTGACAACGTCTAGCAACTTGGAGTCCTCCAAGTCCCTAGTAGCCGCAGGCACCACAATAGGTTTGGTTCAGGTGAACGCTGAAACCACCTTAGGGAGAAACTGAGGACGAGTCCTCAATTCCGCCCTGTCCGAATGGAAAATCAGATAAGGGCTTTTACAGGATAAAGCCACCAATTCTGACACGCGCCTGGCCCAGGCCAGAGCCAACAGCATGACCACTTTTTCTGTGAGATATTTTAACTCCACAGATTTAAGTGTGTCAAACCAATGTGACTTTTGGAACCCAAAAACCACCTGGAGATCCCAAAAGTGCCACTAAAGGCACAAAAAGGAGGCTGTATATGCAGTACCCCTTTAACAAATGTCTGAACTTCAGGGACTGAAGCTAGTTCTTTTTTGGAAGAAAATTGACAGAGCCGAAATTTGAACCTTAATGGACCCCAATTTCAGGCCCATAGATACTCCTGTTTGCAGGAAATGTAGGAATCGACCCAGTTGAATTTCCTCCGTCGAGCCTTACTGGCCTCGCACCACGCAACATATTTTCGCCAAATGCGGTGATAATGTTTTGCGGTTACATCCTTCCTGGCTTTGATCAGGATAGGGATGACTTCATCCGGAATGCCTTTTTCCTTCAGGATCCGGCGTTCAACCGCCATGCCGTCAACGCAGCCGCGGTAAGTCTTGGAACAGACAAGGTCCCTGCTGGAGCAGGTCCCTTCTTAGAGGTAGAGGCTACGGATCCTCCGTGAGCATCTCTTGAAGTTCCGGTTACCAATTCCTTCTTGGCCAATCCGGAGCCACTAATATAGTGCTTACTCCTCTCCATCTTATCAATCTCAGTACCTTGGGTATGAGAGGCAGAGGAGGGAACCCATACTCTGATTGGTACACCCACGGTGTTACCAGAGCATCTACAGCTATTGCCTGAGGGTCCCTTGACGTGGCGCAATACCTGTCGAGTTTTTCCCAACGGTTTATAATCATGTGGAAGACTTCTGGGTGAAGTCCTTACTCTCCCGGGTGGAGGTCGTGCTGAGGAAAACTGCTTCAAAGTTGTCCACTCCCGGAATGAAAACTGCTGACAGTGCTATCACATGGTTTTTCGCCCCGCGAAGAATCCTTGCAGCTTCTGCCATTGCCCTCCTGCTTCTTGTGGCACCCTGTCTGTTTACGTGGGTGACTGCCGTAATGTTGTCCGACTGGATCAACACCGGCTGACCTTGAAGCAGAGGTCTTGCTAAGCTTAGAGCATTGAAAATGGCCCTTAGCTTCAGGACATTTATGTGAAGTGATGTCTCCAGGCTTGACCATAAGCCCTGGATATTCCTTCCCTGTGTGACTGCTCCCCAGCCTCGCAGGCTGGCATCCGTGGCCACCAGGACCCAGTCCCGCATGCAGAATCTGCGGCCCTCTAGAAGATGAGCACTCTGCAACCACCACAGGAGGGATACCCTTGTCCCTGGTGACAGGGTTATCCGCTGAAGCATCTGAAGATGCGACCCGGACCATTTGTCCAGTAGGTTCCACTGGAAAGTCTTGCGTGGAATCTGCCGAGTGGGATTGCTTCGTAGGAAGCCACCATTTTTACCCAGAACCCTTGTGCATTGATGCACTGAGACTTGGTTCGGTTTTAGGAGGTTCCTGACTAGCTCGGATAACTCCCTGGCTTTCTCCTCCGGGAGAAACACCTTCTTTCTGGACTGTGTCCAGGATCATCCCTAGGAACAGAAGACAAGTCGTCGGAACCAGCTGCGATTTTGGAATATTGAGAATCCAATCGTGCTGCCGCAACACTACCTGAGGTAGTGCTACACCGATCTCCAACTGTTCCCTGGATCTCACCCTTATCAGGGAATCGTCCAAGTAAAGGATAACTAAAATTCCCTTCCTTCGAAGGAATATCATCATTACGGTCATTACTTCAGTAAAGACCCGGGGTGCCGTGGACCATCCCTACGGCAGCGTCTGAACTGATAGTGACAGTTCTGTACCATAACCTGAGATACCCTTGGTGAGAAGGGTAAATTTTGACATGAAGGTAAGCATCCTTGATGTCCCGAGACATCATGTAGTCCCCTTCTTCCAGGTTTGCAATCACTGCTCTGAGTGACTCAATTTTGAATTTGAACCTCTGTATGTAAGTGTTCAAAGATTTTAGATTTTAGATTTTAAAATCGGTCTCACCGAGCAGTCTGGCTTCGGTACCACAATAGTGTGGAATAATACCCCGTTCCCTGTTGCAGGAGGGGTACCTTAATTATCACCTGCTGGGAATACAGCCTGTGAATGGCGTCCAAAACTGCCTCCCTGTCAGCGGGAGACGTCGGTAAAACAGACTTTTGGAAACGGCGAGGGGAATACGTCTCGAATTCCAATTTGTACCCCTGAAATATTACCTGAAGGATCCAGGGGTCTACTTGCGAGTGAGCCCACTGCGCACTGAAATTCATTGAGAACGGGCCCCCACCGTGCCTGAACTTGTAAAGCCCTAGCGTCATACTGAGAGCTTGGCAGAGGCGGAAAAGGGTTTCTGTTCCTGGGAACTGGCTGATCTCTGCAGCCATTTTCCTCTCCCTCTGTCACGAGCAGAAAAGAGGAACCCTTTTGTCCGCTTGCCAACCAGGACTGCGCCTGATAATACGGCGTCTTATTTTGAGAGGCGACCTGGGGTACATCCCCTTTCTTTTTTAAGGCAATACTTCCAAATGCCGTTTGGAATCCGCATCACCTGACCACTTTACTGGTATAATTGGACAACGCACTTATACTTGATGCCAGTCGGCAAATATTCCGCTGTGCATCATGCATATATAGAAATGCATCTTTTAATTGCTCTATAGGCAATAATATACTGTCCTTATCTAGGATATCAAATTTCCAGTCAGGGAATCCGACCATGCCAACCCAGCACTGCACATCCAGGCTGAGGCGATTGCTGGTCGCAGTATAACACCAGTATGTGTGTAAATACATTTTAGGATACCCTCCTGCTTTCTATCAGCAGGATCCCTAAGGGCGGCCATCTCCAGAGAGGGTAGAGCCCTTGTTCTTACAAGCGTGTGAGCGCCTTATCCCCCCTAGGGGGTGTTTCCCAACGCACCCTAACCTCTGGCGGGAAAAGGTATACTGCCAATAACTTTTTAGAAATTATCAATTGTTATCGGGGGGAAACCCACGCATCATCACACACTTCATTTTATTTCTCAGATTCAGGAAAACTACAGGAAGTTTTTCCTCACCAAACATAATACCCCTTTTTTTGGTGGTATTTATATTATCAGAAGAGTGTAAACTTTTTCTATTGCCTCAATCATGCAATGTGTGGCCCTATTGGAAATCACGGTTGTCTCTTCACCGTCGACACAGGAGTCAGTATCCGTGTCGGCGTCTGTATCTGAGGTAACGGGCGCTTTAGAGCCCCTGTATGAGACGTCTGGACATGCACAAGCTGAGTAGCCGGCTGTCTCATGTCAACCACTGTCTTTTATACAAAGCTGACACTGTCACGCAATTTCAACAGTACATCCACTCAGGTGTCGACCCCCCAGGGGGTGACAACACTATTACAGACACTCTACTCCGTCTCCTCATAATTTTTCTCCTCATACATGTCGACACAAACGTACCGACACACAGCACACACACAGGGAATGCTCTGATAGAGGACAGGACCCCACTAGCCCTTTGGGGAGACAGAGGGAGAGTTTGCCAGCACACACCAGAGCGCTATATATATACAGGGATAACCTTATATAAGTGTTTTTCCCTTTATAGCTGCTGTATTGTTTATACTGCGCCTAATTTGTGCCCCCCTCTCTTTTTTAACCCCTTTCTGTAGTGTAGTGACTGCAGGGGAGAGCCAGGGAGCTTCCCTCCAACTGAGCTGTGAGGGAAAATGGCGCCAGTGTGCTGAGGAGATAGGCTCCGCCCCTTTCTCGGCGTCCTTATCATCCGTTTTCTTGTATGTTTTGGCAGGGGTTAAATGCATCCATATAGCCCAGGAGTTATATGTGATGCATTTATTTTAGCCATAAAAGGTTTTCTATCGATTTATTGCGTCTCAGGGCGCTGCCCCCCCAGCGCCCTGCACCCTCAGTGACCGGAGTGTGAAGTGTGCTGAGAGCAATGGCGCACAGCTGCGGTGCTGTGCGCCTACCTTTATCTGAAGACAGGAAAGTCTTCTGCCGCCGATTTTTCCGGACCTCTTCGCTCTTCTGGCTCTGTAAGGGGGCCGGCGGCGCGGCTCCGGTGACCCATCCAGGCTGAACCTGTGATCATCCCTCTGGAGCTAATGTCCAGTAGCCTAAGAAGCCCAATCCACTCTGCACGCAGGTGAGTTCGCTTCTTCTCCCCTTAGTCCCTCGATGCAGTGAGCCTGTTGCCAGCAGGTCTCACTGAAAATAATAAACCTAAACTAAAACTTTCACAAAGAGCTCAGGAGAGCCCCTAGTGTGCACCCTTCTCGTCGGGCACAGAAAATCTAACTGAGGCTTGGAGGAGGGTCATAGGGGGAGGAGCCAGTGCACACCAGGTGATCCTAAAGCTTTCTTTAGATGTGCCCTGTCTCCTGCGGAGCCGCTATTCCCCATGGTCCTTACGGAGTTCCCAGCATCCACTAGGACGTCAGAGAAAAATAAAAATGTGCCATTGGGTGTAAGCTTAGGATAGGCATTATGCTAGCTTGTGTATGGAAAGGTTTATAGTGGTAGTATGTAGGGGGGGGGTAAAGAATATGCACCTCGAATATTGCAATCTTTTAAATAACCTTTCATGGTGGGGGTGAGGACGATTGTCTGGTTACTTGTATTGTTAGAGGCGTAAATTACAAGATAAAGAGAACTTTAGATACGGTACAGTTTAAAAAAATAAAATAAAATCCAGAAAAGACAGGTTTAGTTCAGATGGGTGGTAAAGTCTGATCCCTTAAAAAACCCTTGGACGGCTGGTCTTACCACACTGTGCATTCACAGTGCTTCAAAAGGGTATACGTTCTTATTTGTAGAATATAGTGTTGCATATAAATTTTTACAACATGTTTTTATCAGGATCTATGATGATTATTCTATTTGCATAGATTAGCCCACCATATAATTGTTTGAGCACAAGACACCCGATTTGGTGGAGGCGCTAAACACTGTACTCTAGTAAATATTTTAGACACAGATTTTTCTATTGGGGAAGCCAAACTGACGTACTATAAAAAAAAAAAAAAACTAAAAAAAAAAAAATAAGAATTTACTTACCGATAATTCTATTTCTCGTAGTCCGTAGTGGATGCTGGGGACTCCGTAAGGACCATGGGGAATAGCGGCTCCGCAGGAGACTGGGCACATCTAAAGAAAGCCTTAGGACTATCTGGTGTGCACTGGCTCCTCCCCCTATGACCCTCCTCCAAGCCTCAGTTAGGATACTGTGCCCGGACGAGCGTACACAATAAGGAAGGATTTTGAATCCCGGGTAAGACTCATACCAGCCACACCAATCACACTGTACAACTTGTGATCTGAACCCAGTTAACAGCATGATAACAGAGGAGCATCTAAAAAAGATGGCTCACTACAGCAATAACCGATTTTTTTTTTTTTTTTTTGGTAACAATAACTATGTACCAGTATTGCAGACAATCCGCACTGGGGATGGGCGCCCAGCATCCACTACGGACTACGAGAAATAGAATTATCGGTAAGTAAATTCTTATTTTCTCTGACGTCCTAGTGGATGCTGGGAACTCCGTAAGGACCATGGGGATTATACCAAAGCTCCCAAACGGGCGGGAGAGTGCGGATGACTCTGCAGCACCAATTGAGAGAACTCCAGGTCCTCCTCAGCCAGGGTATCAATTTTGTAGAATTTTACAAACGTATTTGCTCCTGACCAAGTAGCTGCTCGGCAAAGTTGTAAAGCCGAGACCCCTCGGGCAGCCGCCCAAGAAGAGCCCACCTTCCTTGTGGAGTGGGCATTTACAGATTTTTGGCTGTGGCAGGCCTGCCACAGAATGTGCAAGCTGAATTGTACTACAAATCCAACGAGCAATAGTCTGCTTAGAAGCAGGAGCACCCAGCTTGTTGGGTGCATACAGGATAAACAGCGAGTCAGATTTTCTGACTCCAGCCGTCCTGGAAACATATATTTTCAGGGCCCTGACAACGTCTAGCAACTTGGAGTCCTCCAAGTCCCTAGTAGCCGCAGGCACCACAATAGGTTGGTTCAGGTGAAACGCTGAAACCACCTTAGGGAGAAACTGAGGACGAGTCCTCAATTCCGCCCTGTCCGAATGGAAAATCAGATAAGGGCTTTTACAGGATAAAGCCGCCAATTCTGACACGCGCCTGGCCCAGGCCAGGGCCAACAGCATGACCACTTTCCATGTGAGATATTTTAACTCCACAGATTTAAGTGGTTCAAACCAATGTGACTTTTGGAACCCAAAAAACTACATTGGAGATCCCAAAGTGCCACTGGAGGCACAAAAGGAGGCTGTATATGCAGTACCCCTTTTACAAACGTCTGAACTTCAGGGACTGAAGCTAGTTCTTTTTGGAAGAAAATTGACAGGGCCGAAATTTGAACCTTAATGGACCCCAATTTCAGGCCCATAGACACTCCTGTTTGCAGGAAATGTAGGAATCGACCCAGTTGAATTTCCACCGTCGGGCCTTACTGGCCTCGCACCACGCAACATATTTTCGCCAAATGCGGTGATAATGTTTTGCGGTTACATCCTTCCTGGCTTTGATCAGGATAGGGATGACTTCATCCGGAATGCCTTTTTTCCTTCAGGATCCGGCGTTCAACCGCCATGCCGTCAAACGCAGCCGCGGTAAGTCTTGGAACAGACAGGGTCCTTGTTGGAGCAGGTCCCTTCTTAGAGGTAGAGGCCAAGGATCCTCCGTGAGCATCTCTTGAAGTTCCGGTTACCAAGTCCTTCTTGGCCAATCCGGAGCCACGAATATAGTGCTTACTCCTCTCCATCTTATCAATCTCAGTACCTTGGGTATGAGAGGCAGAGGAGGGAACACATACACTGACTGGTACACCCACGGTGTTACCAGAGCGTCTACAGCTATTGCCTGAGGGTCCCTTGACCTGGCGCAATACCTGTCGAGTTTTTCCCAACGGTTTATAATCATGTGGAAGACTTCTGGGTGAAGTCCCCACTCTCCCGGGTGGAGGTCGTGCTGAGGAAGTCTGCTTCCCAGTTGTCCACTCCCGGAATGAATACTGCTGACAGTGCTATCACATGATTTTCCGCCCAGCGAAGAATCCTTGCAGCTTCTGCCATTGCCCTCCTGCTTCTTGTGCCACCCTGTCTGTTTACGTGGGTGACTGCCTTGATGTTGTCCGACTGGATCAACACCGGCTGACCTTGAAGCAGAGGTCTTGCTAAGCTTAGAGCATTGTAAATGGCCCTTAGCTTCAGGATATTTATGTTAAGTGATGTCTCCAGGCTTGACCATAAGCCCTGGATATTCCTTCCCTGTGTGACTGCTCCCCAGCCTCGCAGGCTGGCATCCGTGGTCACCAGGACCCAGTCCTGAATGCCGAATCTGCGGCCCTCTAGAAGATGAGCACTCTGCAACCACCACAGGAGGGATACCCTTGTCCCTGGTGACAGGGTTATCCGCTGATGCATCTGAAGATGCGACCCGGACCATTTGTCCAGTAGGTTCCACTGGAAAGTCTTGCGTGGAATCTGCCGAATGGGATTGCTTCGTAGGAAGCCACCATTTTTACCCAGAACCCTTGTGCATTGATGCACTGAGACTTGGTTTGGTTTTAGGAGGTTCCTGACTAGCTCGGATAACTCCCTGGCTTTTTCCTCCGGGAGAAACACCTTCTTTCTGGACTGTGTCCAGGATCATCCCTAGGAACAGAAGACAAGTCGTCGGAACCAGCTGCGAATCTGGAATATTGAGAATCCAATCGTGCTGCCGCAACACTACCTGAGATAGTGCTACACCGATCTCCAACTGTTCCCTGGATCTTACCCTTATCAGGGAATCGTCCAAGTAAAGGATAACTAAAATTCCCTTCCTTCGAAGGAATATCATCATTTCGGTCATTACTTCAGTAAAGACCCGGGGTGCCGTGGACCCTCCCTACGGCAGCGTCTGAACTGATAGTGACAGTTCTGTACCATAACCTGAGATACCCTTGGTGAGAAGGGTAAATTTTGACATGAAGGTAAGCATCCTTGATGTCCCGAGACATCATGTAGTCCCCTTCTTCCAGGTTTGCAATCACTGCTCTGAGTGACTCAATTTTGAATTTGAACCTCTGTATGTAAGTGTTCAAAGATTTTAGATTTTAAAATCGGTCTCACCGAGCCGTCTGGCTTCGGTACCACAATAGTGTGGAATAATACCCCGTTCCCTGTTGCAGGAGGGGTACCTTAATTATCACCTGCTGGGAATACAGCTTGTGAATGGCTTCCAAAACTGCCTCCCTGTCAGCGGGAGACGTCGGTAAAACAGACTTTTGGAAACGGCGAGGGGAATACGTCTCGAATTCCAATTTGCACCCCTGAAATATTACCTGAAGGATCCAGGGGTCTACTTGCGAGTGAGCCCACTGCGCACTGAAATTCACTGAGAACGGGCCCCCACCGTGCCTGAACTTGTAAAGCCCTAGCGTCATACTGAGGGCTTGGCAGAGGCGGAAAAGGGTTTCTGTTCCTGGGAACTGGCTGATCTCTGCAGCCATTTTCCTCTCCCTCTGTCACGAGCAGAAAAGAGGAACCCTTTTGTCCGCTTGCCAACCAGGACTGCGCCTGATAATACGGCGTCTTATTTTGAGAGGCGACCTAGGGTACATCCCCTTTTTTAAGGCAATACTTCCAAATGCCGTTTGGAATCCCTGACCACTTTACTGGTAGAATACAACGCACTTATACTTGATGCCAGTCGGCAAATATTCCGCTGTGCATCATGCATATATAGAAATGCATCTTTTAATTGCTCTATAGGCAATAATATACTGTCCTTATCTAGGATATCAATATTTCCAGTCAGGGAATCCGACCACGCCAACCCAGCACTGCACATCCAGGCTGAGGCGATTGCTGGTCGCAGTATAACACTGTGTGTAAATACATTTTAGGATACCCTCCTGCTTTTTATCAGCAGGATCCTTAAGGGCGGCCATCTCAAGAGAGGGTAGAGCCCTTGTTCTCACAAGCGTGTGAGCGCCTTATCCCCTGTAGGGGGTGTTTCCCAACGCACCCTAACCTCTGGCGGGAAAAGGTATACTGCCAATAACTTTATCGGGGGGAAACCCACGCATCATCACACACCTCATTTTATTTTTCAGATTCAGGAAAACTACAGGAAGTTTTTCCTCACCAAACATAATACCCTTTTTTTTTTTTTTGGTGGTATTCATATTATCAGAAAAGTGTAAACATTTTCCATTGCATCAATCATGCAATGAGTGGCCCTATTGGAAATCATGGTTGTCTCTTCACCGTCGACACAGGAGTCAGTATCCGTGTCGGCGTCTGTATCTGAGGTAACGGGCGCTTTAGAGCCCCTGTATGAGACGTCTGGACATGCACAAGCTGAGTAGCCGGCTGTCTCATGTCAACCACTGTCTTTTATACAAAGCTGACACTGTCACGCAATTTCAACAGTACATCCACTCAGGTGTCGACCCCCTAGGGCAGGGGTGTCAAACTCAAATTCATCGGGGGCCGCATCAGCAGTTTGGTCCCCATCAAAGGGCCGGTTGTATCTGTAGGTCTATCCAAAATTTACCGCTCCACCTGCCTTATATGTGCCCAGCCATCTGCCCCCTTTTAAAGTGCCCAGCCATGTGCCCCCTTTTATAGTGCCCAGCCATGTGCCCCCTTTTATAGTGCACAGGTCCCCATTTTACACATTGCGGCAGGCACAGGTCCCCATTTTACACATTGCGGCAGGCACAGGTCCCCATTTTACACATAGCGGCAGGTACAGGTCCCCATTTTACACATTGTGGCAGGCACAGGTCCCCATTTTACACATAGCGGCAGGTACAGGTCCCCATTTTACACATTGTGGCAGGCACAGGTCCCCATTTTACACATTGTGGCAGGCACAGGTCCCCATTTTACACATTGCGGCAGGCACAGGTCCCCATTTTACACATAGCGGCAGGTACAGGTCCCCATTTTACACATTGTGGCAGGCACAGGTCCCCATTTTACACATTGTGGCAGGCACAGGTCCCCATTTTACACATTGTGGCAGGCACAGGTCCCCATTTTACACATAGCGGCAGGTACAGGTCCCCATTTTACACATTGTGGCAGGCACAGGTCCCCATTTTACACATAGCGGCAGGTACAGGTCCCCATTTTACACATTGTGGCAGGCACAGGTCCCCATTTTACACATTGTGGCAGGCACAGGTCCCCATTTTACACATTGTGGCAGGCACAGGTCCCCATTTTACACATAGCGGCAGGTACAGGTCCCCATTTTACACATTGTGGCAGGCACAGGTCCCCATTTTACACATTGTGGCAGGCACAGGTCCCCATTTTACACATTGTGGCAGGCACAGGTCCCCATTTTACACATAGCGGCAGGTACAGGTCCCCATTTTACACATTGTGGCAGGCACAGGTCCCCATTTTACACATAGCGGCAGGTACAGGTCCCCATTTTACACATTGTGGCAGGCACAGGTCCCCATTTTACACATTGTGGCAGGCACAGGTCCCCATTTTACACATTGTGGCAGGCACAGGTCCCCATTTTACACATTGCGGCAGGTGGTGGAAGGAGGGAGAGAGAGAGAAAGAGAGGAAGGGAGAGGGGCTGACTTACATTTGAAGCGGTTCTCGCCGCTCTTCAGCCGCCTCTCCCTCCTCGTCTGCGCGGCTCCCTTCTCCCTCCTCCGACGGGGTTTCGTTGAATGACGCGTTTGCGCCGTGACGTCACGACGCAATCGCGTCATTCCGCGAAACCCCGCCCCCCCCGAGCTGGGCACTCGGGAGAAGGGGGTTTCATGGCGGCGGCACCGCGGGCCATCAGACGAGGTCTGGCGGGCCGGATTTGGCCCGCGGGCCTTGTCTTTGACACCCCTGCCCTAGGGGGTGACAACACTATTACAGACACTCTACTCCGTCTCCACATAATTTTTCTCCTCCTACATGTCGACACAAACGTACCGACACACAGCACACACACAGGGAATGCTCCGATAGAGGACAGGACCCACTAGCCCTTTGGGGAGACAGAGGGAGAGTTTGCCAGCACACACCAGAGCGCTATATATATATATACAGGGATAACCTTATATAAGTGTTTTTCCCTTTATAGCTGCTGTATTGTTTATACTGCGCCTAATTTGTGCCCCCCTCTCTTTTTTAACCCCTTTCTGTAGTGTAGTGACTGCAGGGGAGAGCCAGGGAGCTTCCCTCCAACTGAGCTGTGAGGGAAAATGGCGCCAGTGTGCTGAGGAGATAGGCTCCGCCCCTTTCTCGGCGTCCTTATCATCCGTTTTCTTGTATGTTTTGGCAGGGGTTAAATGCATCCATATAGCCCAGGAGTTATATGTGATGCATTTATTTTAGCCATATAAGGTTTTTATCGATTTATTGCGTCTCAGGGCGCTGCCCCCCCAGCGCCCTGCACCGTCAGTGACCGGAGTGTGAAGTGTGCTGAGAGCAATGGCGCACAGCTGCGGTGCTGTGCGCTACCTTATCTGAAGACAGGATCGTCTTCTGCCGCCGATTTCACCGGACCTCTTCGCTCTTCTGGCTCTGTAAGGGGGCCGGCGGCGCGGCTCCGGGACCCATCCAGGCTGAACCTGTGATCGTCCCTCTGGAGCTAATGTCCAGTAGCCTAAGAAACCCGATCCACTCTGCACGCAGGTGAGTCCGTTTCTTCTCCCCTTAGTCCCACGATGCAGTGAGCCTGTTGCCAGCAGGTCTCACTGAAAATAATAAACCTAAACTAAAAACTTTCACAAAGAGCTCAGGAGAGCCCCTAGTGTGCACCCTTCTCGTCGGGCACAGAAATCTAACTGAGGCTTGGAGGAGGGTCATAGGGGGAGGAGCCAGTGCACACCAGATAGTCCTAAAGCTTTCTTTAGATGTGCCCAGTCTCCTGTGGAGCCGCTATTCCCCATGGTCCTTACGGAGTCCCCAGCATCCACTTAGGACGTTAGAGAAATAGGATTTTAATACCTACCGGTAAATCCTTTTCTCTTAGTCCGTAGAGGATGCTGGGGTCATCATAGAACCATGGGGTATAGATGGGATCTGCAGGAGACATGGGCACTCTAAAGACTTTGAAAGGGTGTGAACTGGCTTCTCCCTCTATGCCCCTCCTCCAGACTCCAGTTATAGGAACTGTGCCCAGGGAGACGGACATTTCGAGGAAAGGATTTATTGTTAAACTAAGGAGAGAGATTCATACCAGCTCACACCTCAAGCATGCCGCAGAATGTGGCATTCAACAGAACACACTAGCCAACGGCATGAACAATTGCAGCAACATGCTGACAACAACGTAACACAACATGTGTGTAACCACAACAAATAACTGCAGATACAGTACGCACTGGGACGGGCGCCCAGCATCCTCTACGGACTAAGAGAAAAGGATTTACCGGTAGGTATTAAAATCCTATTTTCTCATACGTCATCATAGAACCATGGGGTTATACCAAAGCTCCAGAACGGACGGGAGAGCGCGGATGACTCTGCAGCACCGATTGACCAAACTTAAGGTCTTCATCGGCCAAGGTGTCAAACTTGTAGAAGTTTACAAATGTGTTTGACCCCGACCAAGTAACTGCTCGGCCAAGTTGCAATGCCGAGACCCCCCGGGCAGCCGCCCAGGATGAGCCCACCTTTCTAGTAGAATGGGCCTTCACCGATTCCGGTAACGGCAATCCAGCCGTGGAATGAGCCTGCTGAATAGTGTTACAGATCCAGCGTGCAATGGTCTGCTTGGAAGCAGGACACCCAACCTTGTTGGGAGCATACAGGACAAACAGAGCCTCTGTTTTCCTAATCCGAGCCGTTCTGGCAACATAAATCTTCAAAGCTCTGACCACAGCCAGAGATTTTGACTTGGCGAAGGCATCAGTAGCCACAGGCACCACAATTGGTCGGTTCAAGTGGAAAGAGGAAACCACCTTCGGTAGAAATTGTTGACGTGTCCTCAATTCTGCTCTATCTTCATGGAAGATCAAATAAGGGCTCTTGTGAGACAAGGCCACTAACTCAGACACCCGCCTTGCAGATGCCAAGGCCAACAGGATGACCACTTTCCAAGTGAGGAACTTCAACTCCACCGTCCGTAAAGGTTCAAACCAGATTGAAGGAACTGCAACACCACATTAAGATCCCATGGTGCTACTGGAGGCACAAACGGAGGTTGGATGTGCAACACGCCTTTCACGAAAGTCTCAACTTCCGGAAGGGAGGCCAATTGTTTCTGAAAGAAAACCGATAAGGCCGAAATCTATACCTTAATTGAGCCCAATTTTAGGCCCGCATCCCCACACCTGCTTGTAGAAAATGGAGAAAACGTCCTAGCCGAAACTCTTCCGTAGGAGCCCCCTTGGATTCACACCAAGAAACATTTTCCCCAAATACGGTGGTAATGTTTAGACGTTACCCCTTTTCTGGCCTGAATAAGTGTGGGAATGACTTCACTGGGAATACCCTTTCGGGCTAGGATGTTGCGCTCAACCGCCATGCCGTTAAACGTAGCTGCGGTAAGTCCTGATACACGCACGGCCCCTGTTGTAACAGGTCCTCGCGCAGAGGAAGAGACCAGGGATCTCCAGGAATTACTCATAGAAGATCTGGATACCAAGCCCTCCTTGGCCAGTCTGGGACAATGAGGATCGCCCGGATCTTTGTTCTTATTATGATCTTTAGAACCTTTGGAATGTGAGGAAGTGGAGGGAATACATACACAGACTGAAACACCCACGGTGTCATCAGTGCATCCACTGCAATTGCTTGAGGGTCCCTTGACCTGGAACAATATCTCTGAAGCTTCTTGTTGAGACGAGATGCCATCATTTCTACTTGAGGAACTCCCCAACGACTTGTCACCTCTGCAAAGGCTTCTTGGTGGAGGCCCCACTCTCCTGGATGGAGATAGTGTCTGCTGAGGAAGTCTACTTCCCAGTTGTCCACTCCTGGAATGAAGATCGCCGACAGAGCGCTTGTATGCTTTTCCGCCCAGCGGAAAATTCTTGTGGCTTCTACCATTGCCGCTCTGCTTTTCGTTCCGCCCTGACGGTTTATGTGCGCTACTGCTGTTACATTGTCCAACTGGATCAGTAAAGGGCAGATCTCGAAGATGTTCCGCTCGCAGAAGGCCGTTGTAAATGGCCCTTAACTCCAGAACATTTATTTGGAGACAAGTTTCCTGACTTGACCATCTTCCTTGGAAGTTTTCTCCCATTGTGACTGCCCCCCAGCCTCGGAGGCTTGCATCCGTGGTCAGCAGGATCCAATCCTGTATCCCAAACCTGCGCCCCTCTAGGAGGTGAGAGCTGTGCAGCCACCACAGGAGTCATACCCTGGTTTTGGAAGACAGGATTATCCTCCGGTGCATGTGTAGGTGGGACCCGGACCACTTGTCCAACAGGTCCCACTGGAACACCCTGGCATGGAACCTGCCAAACTGAATGGCCTCGTAGGCCGCAACCATCTTCCCCAGCAACCGAATGCATTGATGGATTGACACTCTTACTGGTTTCAGAATTTGTTTGACCAGACTCTGAAGTTCCAGAGCCTTGTCCACTGGAAGAAAGACTCTCTGTAGTTCTGTGTCCAATATCATTCCCAAAAACGACAACCGCGTCGTCGGAATCAACTGCGATTTTGGCAAGTTTAGGAGCCAACCATGTTGCTGAAGAAGTATGGGATAATCGTGACTCCTTGCTTGCGAAGGAGAACCATCATCTCCGCCATCACTTTGGTGAAAATTCTCGGAGCTGTGGACAGACCAAACGGCAACGTTTGAAATTGGTAATGACAATCCTGAATTGCAAACCTCAGGTAAGCCTGATGCGGAGGATAAATGGGAACATGTAAGTAGGCATCCTTGATGTCCACCGAGACCATAAAATACCCTTCCTCCAGACTGGAGATCACTGCTCGGAGAGACTCAATCTTGAATTTGAATTTCTTTAGGTAGAAATTTAGGGATTTCAGGTTTAGGATTGGTCTGACCGAGCCGTCCGGCTTCGGGACCACAAACAGGCTCGAATAAAAACCTTCTCCCTGTTGTGACTGGGGAACCCTGACGATAACTTGATTTTGACACAACTTTTGTATTGCGTCGCAAACTACCTCCCTGTCCGGAAGAGAAGCTGGTAAGGCCGATTTGAAAAAACGGCGAGGGGGAACGTCTTGAAACCCCAGCTTGTACCCTTGGGATAACATTTGTAAAACCCATGGGTCTAGGTCCGAACGAACCCAAAACTGACTGAAGAGTTTAGACGTGCCCCCACTGGTGCGGACTCCTGCCTAGGAGCCCCAACGTCATGCTGTGGAATTGGCAGAAGCCTGGGAGGACTTCTGCTCCTGGGAGCCTGACAAGGCTGGTGATAGTTTACCTCTTCCCCTTCCTCTAGTAGCAAGGAAGGAAGAACCTCAGCCCTTTCTGTATTTATTGGGCCAAAAGGACTGCATCTGATAGCGATGTGTTTTCTTTTGTTGTGGAGGAACATAAGGCAAAAAGGATGACTTACCCGCGGTAGCTGTAGATACCAAATCATCAAGGCCGTCACCAAATAAGGCTTTACCTTTATATAGTAGAGACTCCATACTTTTCTTGGAATCAGCATCAGCATTCCATTGGTGAATCCACAACGCTTGTCTAGCTGAGACTGCCATGGCACTGGCCTTTGATCCCAAAAGACCAATATCTCTCGCAGCTTCCTTAAGGTATGCTGCAGCGTCCTTGATATAACCCAGCGTCAAGAGGATGCTATCCCTATCTAGGGTATCTATTTCAGAAGACAAGTTGTCTGCCCACTTTTCGATATCGCTACTTACCCACGCAGACACAATAACAGGTCTGAGTAGCGTACCTGTGGTCGCATAAATGGACTTTAACGTAGTTTCTTGTTTACGATCCGCATGATCCTTAAGGGCCGCCGTGTCAGGTGACAGGAGAGCCACCTTTTTAGACAAACGTGACAGGGCCTTGTCCACAGTGGGGGGGTGACTCCCACTTTTCCCTATCCGCCGAGGGAAACGGATAAGCGACCGTAATTCTTTTGGGAATCTGAAACTTTGTCAGGACCTTCCCAGACTTTTTCAAATAGCGTGTTCAGTTCATGAGAGGGAGGAAACGTCACTTCAGGTTTCCTTTCCTTGTACATACAGACCCTTTTATCAGGGACAGCCGGGTCCTCAGTGATATGTATGACAGTGCTCCTCTCGACAGCTAAGCGGCACAAGAAGGTGCAGGCCACCATCATTTTTAAAAAACCTCCAGCATTGGGGAACCGCCGCCGAGTGGCCTGTCCGTGAGCCAGCAAGAGTGAGCGAGATCCATTTCCAGATACAATACAGATGCGGACCTGTCTGCAGTACATGCTACATACCATCGGATCTATATAACCAGTCCGGACTTGGTGAAGTATAACAGGCTATACAAAGCAATGAACTGCTTCTACTAATTTGTATTGAGCTCAAAATTGTGTGATAAGCACTAATGACTATTAACAGCCGGCATATGCATACTATTCATATTAATCACCAGCTTATCTGCAGGACTGTCAGCAAGTTTTGAGCGCTTGGACAATAGTCCTTTTAAATGTTTTATTAATCCGATAATTGTTTTTATTGTGATATATATAAGATCTAAGTGACTTAGAAATTATTCGGGAGTAATATTAATAAAATCCATATTTTACAAAACCAGCAGCTGTTGTTAATATACCTTTTCTGAGCGCCCACATTATTGTGTATATGTAGTACCTGTCAACCGTCACAATCATGTACTGAATGCTCTTTGCCAATTTTGGATTTAATCTGGAATCGCTATAGTCGACACTGGAATCAGAGTCCGTGTCGGTATCAGTGTTTGCCAACTGGGTCAGTGTACATTTCTGCGACCCTGAGGGGACCTGACTTTGCAATAACATATCTTCTACAGATTTCTTCCATGCCTGGGTCTGAGACTCAGACTTATCTAGCCTCTTAGTAATAAGAGCCACATTAGCATTCAAGGCGTTCAACACATTTACCCAATCCGGCGTCGGCGGTGCCGACAGGGTCACCCCCGCAGCCATTTGTTTACCTAATACAGCCTCCTCCTGGGAAGAGCCTTCAGCCTCAGACATGTCGACACACGTGCACCAAACACCCACAGACACACCGGGCATATAGGGGACAGACCCACAGTAAAGTCTGTCAGAGAGACACAGAGGGGATTTGCCAGCTCACAACATAGCGCTAAATCAATGGGTCTGAAATCACCAAGAATTTTCCTCAGACCTAAAGCGCTTTTACAATCACATATATATTGCACAAATTGACCTGTCTCCCCCCCGTTTTGTACCCCTGGTACTTGTCCGTGTGAGGAGGACCAGCGTCTCTGCAGCCTGCGGAGAGGAAATGGCGCCGTGAGCAAGAAGCTCCGCCCCCTTAATGGCGCGCTTCTGTCCCGCTTTTTCTGATATTTATACTGGCGGGGGTTAGGACAGTGCCGTGGCACTAATGTCCCCTCTTGCCAGTGGAATAATGAGGCCAATTTTAGGTGCCCAGGGCGCCACCCCGCGCCCTGTAGTGCTGTGTGTGGGAGCTCGGCGCACAGCGTCTGCCCGCTGCGCAGTACCTCAGAAAATGCAGTCAGTGAAGCTGAAGTCTTCTTTTCTTCGGTTACTCACCTGTCTTCTGACTTCTGGCTCTGAAAGGGGGTGACGGCCGGCTGCGGGAGTGAGCACCTAGGCGTACCCAGCGATCAGCACCCTCAGGAGCTAATGGTGTCCTGTAGCCAGATGCAGAGCCCTTGAACTCACTGGAAGTGGGTCATACTTCTCTCCCCTGAGTCCCACGAGGCAGGGAGACGGTTGCTAGCAGCCTCCCTGAACATAAAAAACCTAACAAAAAAAAGTATTTTTCAGAGAAACTCAGTAGATCTCCCTGTAGTGCATCCAGTCTCTCTGGGCACAATTCTAAAACTGGAGTCTGGAGGAGGGGCATAGAGGGAGGAGCCAGTTCACACCCTTTCAAAGTCTTAAAGTGCCCATGTCTCCTGCGGATCCAGTCTATACCCCATGGTTCTATGATAACCCCAGCATATTCTAGGACGTATGATAATTTTTTTTTTTAGATCGATCACACACACACACACACACACACACACACACACACACACACACACACACACACACACACACACACACACACACACACACACAGTGTCAAGAAAAATGCAGCCTTTACAGCCATATGGTTTGGTTTAGTTGGGGATAGAGATCAAATTGCCCTAAGCGTGGTAGAGATAGGTGAACATTTTGGCAACTCCCGAGGAACATACTAAAAATGTAGAGGGTTTATTATACTATAGCACAATGTATACTAGAACTGGTGTTTCTGTTCCTTTGCTCATAACAAGGGCATGTATATTGGGTCATCACTGAAGAATTGGTAGATAAAGTAATAATGATGCAATTCATAATCATTTACTTGCATTGCCTAAAGAATAATGAGACCATAGATGGCGCCAGATGGTCCCTGTGTTCAGGAATAGTTCGCACCAGTAAATGATACTGCCTGCCACAAGAGACTCTCTTCTATTAGGAGAAATAGAAAACTAATGTGTGCTGGCATTTAGTACAGATAGACTCATTCTCTATTTGCAGTTGGGGAGGAAGTGAGCAAGCCAGCTAATCCATAGCCAGGTTAACAAAGCATGACACCAGCATGAGAGAAGTGTTTGTCCAAAGGAAGTGATGTTACATAGACACTGAAAAAAAAATGCCTGTTTTACATTTTAGAATTCCAATTCTTGACCAGCAGTGTTGCTGGTTATTATACTAAACATGGAAAGAATATTTGTTGCATTAAACCACATTTGCAACAGCTTGGGATCACCAAAATATATTTTAGTGTGAATAGTACTTAAGGACCATGGGGTATAGACTGGTCCTTTGGGAGCCACTGGCACTTTAAGAGTTTAACAGTGTGGGCTGGCTCCTACTTCTATGCCCCTCCTACCAGACTCAGTTTAGAAAATGTGCCCGGAGGAGCCGGTCACAGCTAGGGGAGCTCCTAGGAGTTCTTAGTCTTACGGTTTTCTAGAGATTGTTATTTTACAGGCAGGCTGCTGCTTCATGGGACTTAGGAGGGTGAGGGGAGTAGGATCCAACCTTTGAGGTTAATAGCCCCCATCTCCGCTGACAGGACACTGAGCTCCTGAGGGTGATGATCGTTAGCCGCCCGCTCACTCCAGCAGCATGTCACCACCCCCTAACAGAGCCAGAAGAAAGAAGAGTGGTGAATCTGATGCCGGAGTCCCGGTAAGCGGGTCCCCGGCGAGAATGGCGGCACAAGGGTGGGAGCGCAGCTCTGACAGGCTGCGCTCCGGAAGGCTCAGCGGCACACTGTGTATAGCGCTGTGAGGGGCGTCCTGGGCCAGCGCGATACCCTACACTGGTCAAACATAGACCGTGAAAGCTAACCCACTGTTTGCTGCAAGAATTACCTCAGGCCAGTATAATCTCTAAGTGCGGGAAGACGCACCATTACAGGGGGCGGAGCTTCTCCTCAGAGCGGATCCAGCACTAACCAGCGCCATTTTCTCCCTGCAGACACACGCTGACAGAGAACGCTGTCCTCCACATAACTACACTGAGATGAAAGGTGTTATAAACAAGGGGGGAGTGATATTATGTACTAGCTACCCTGTTAAGGTTACGCTAGTCAGCGGGGTTTTTATCTTTATAAAAGCCTAGAAGGGCGCGCTGTGGCTGGCTTCTTGTGCTCTGTGACTCTCTGAAGATATTCTGTGGGGGGGTTGACATTTTCCTGTGTATATGTAATTCACTTTACCATGTTTCAGGGACTTTGTCCTGTACTGCAGAATGTACATCTTCTCCTGGGGAGTCTGTACCATGCTCAAAACTGTACACATCTCAGGCTTTGGTGGCAGATCCCCCTGGGGTGGCCTCCATATGGTGTACTTTAAGAATATATTGCTTCAAATATATCCCATGCTGGGTAGAAGCCACAGTTTTGAGAAAAGTGGGGTTTCAAATCCCACTGCTGTGCCTCTCACCCCGACTCTGTACCCTAGAAAGCGTACACTTGCGTGTATATATATATATATATATATATATATATATATATATATATATATATATATATATATATATATATATATATATATATATATATATATATATACACACACATATATATATATATATATATATATATATATACATATATACATACATACACACACACACACACACACACACACACACACACAGGTTGAGTATCCCTTATCCAAAATGCTTGGGACCAGAGGTATTTTGGATATCGGATTTTTCCGTATTTTGGAATAATTGCATACCATAATGAGATATCATGGTGATGGGACCTAAATATAAGCACAGAATGCATTTATGTTACATATACACCTTATATACACAGCCTGAAGGTTATTTTAGACAATATTTTTTATAACTTTGTGCAACAAAGTGTGTCTACATTCACACAATTAATTTATGTTTCATATACACCTTATACACACAGCCTAAGGTCATTTAATACAATATTTTTAATAACTTTGTGTATTAAACAAAGTTTGTGTACATTGAGCCATCAAAAAACAAAGGTTTCACTATCTCACTCTCACTCAAAAAAGTCCGTATTTCGGAATATTCCGTATTTCGGAATATTTGGATATGGGATACTCAACCTGTATATATATATATTCCAACATATGTTCGAAGCTATTAGAGTGAGGAATATTATTATATGTATATAATGAATGCCTTCCCACTGTGTAGGGCGTTAAACTCCTTATTTGGGAAAACCTGAGTACACCCTGAGTTATTATCCACATCTCTATAGAGTGTCTAAATTGTCAAATATGGTTGTCTTACCTGTCCTTGGTACAACCTCCATAAAGGCTGATCAGCTATTGAGACAAATCTCCAATACTGTACACAGCTGCAGGTGTGACTCGGAGACCCACTTTTGCATACATCTCTGGGGCTATTGTAACGTGGTCAGGCTCCTTACGTGATGATTTAGATTCTGTGTGTAGAAGTGACTTGTACTTGTTTCTATGTCACATACAGGATTCTACAGGTTTCACGGCTAGACGCCATGAAGGAGATTGACCTGCATAACGCAGGGACCACTGCTCTGGCAGTTTCGACACACAGGGGACGGTGGCTACACCAATGGACTGCGGATACAGAATCAGAGTAAGGTATGACAGGTCCGCCCTTTACAGGTAATACCCTGTTGGGACGCACGGGATACGTGATTATCCATGTCAACTGCGGGTAAGTCTGTTTGTCTTCCTTCCGCAGCTGCACAGACCAGGACATTATATCCTACGCCTACACTGCAATTCCTTCGAACATGATTCCACATTTTCCTCCACTTCCTTTAGAGGACGTTGGGGAAATCCAGAAAACCTACGCCGCCAGGTTCCCAGGGACAGATTTCAAATTCGGCCTTTTTCAAACCCTGCGGTTTGTCGGTGGTCTTCACTGCCTGGGGATCAGGCAGGCGGGAGCGAGACTAAAGAGATTCAATAACACATCTGGGCGATATCCTGCCTAGACTCCTGGAAACGGGTGTAGTATGGTATGCCGGCGGCTGGGCTCCCGGCGACTAGCATACCGGCGCCAGGGGCCCAACCGCCGGCATACAGACAGCGTGGCGAGTGCAAATGAGCCCCTTGCAGGCTCGGTGGCGTGCGTAGCACGCCATGCTATTTTATTCTCCCTCCAGGGGGGTCGTGGACCCCCACGAGGGAGAAAAAGTGTCGGTATGCCGGCTGTCGGGATTCCGGCGCCGGTATACTGTGCGCCGGGATCCCGACAGATGGCATACTAAAGACCACCCCTGGAAACAGTTGGGTTGCAGACTAGTATTTCTAGTATTCCCACCTTACAGGATTATTCAAATCATGCTTACTAGCTTCTCAGGCACAAAGTGCACTACTGCTGGAAGCCATCATATAATTTGTCAAACTAATGTCATTATTCCAGTTCCACCTTATTTACGTAACAGGGGTTACTATTCAAACCTGGGGTCATCGACTCCCTACTGGTGGGTGTTCAATTCAGGATGGAGTCTGGGAATGGTGATCTCTGCTCGAGATGTAGAGGAATTCCTGGTATCCTGGGATATCAGGGGTGCGTACTTCACATTCCAATCTGGCTGCCCCTCTAGGCCTGTCTAGGGTTGCACTACAACTATGTTACTTCCAGTTCCGAACACGGAGCTTGGCTTCTACACAACTCTGGGGGTGTTCATCAAAGCCATGGCAGCCACAAACCATGAGTGGACATAATTCCATATCTGGGCGACCTTAACATCCTCCAGGGAGATGTTGTTACGGAGTGTTGCTCTCTCAAATCAACTGTCCCGGGATCTTGGATGGATCCTGAAGCTTCCAATTTCGCATTTGAAGCTGATAAGGAGGCATTCCTTCCTGGGGATGATTCTCAACACGGAAGTGCAGAGGGTGTTTCTACTGGTGAAGAAAGAGTTGGTGATCCAATCAACGGTCCAGGATGTCCTGATGCCAGCCCGGGTGTCAGTTCATCAGTGCATTCGCCTTCTGGGGAAGATGGTTGCCTACTAAGAGGCGTTACAGTACGGAAGATTCCTTGCGCGGTCTTTCCCGCTGGATCTCCTGGTCTTATGGTCAGGATCTCATCTTCATTCACATGCACCAGCAGATACGCCTGTTGCCAAAAGCCCGAATTTCACTCCTCTGGTGGCTGCAAACGTCTGACCTACTCGAGGGCCGCAGGTTCGGGATTCAGAATTGTATTAATCTAACCACTGATGCAAGTCTCAGGGATTGGGAAGCAGTCACTCAGGGGGAAAACTTCCAAAGAAAGCTGTCAGTTCAGGTATCTCTCCTTCCAATAAACATCATGGATCTGAAGGCCATATATAACGACCTTCTACAAGCGGCACATTTTCTGCGAGATCAAGCCGTTCAGGTTCAAATCGGACGTCACAGCGGTGTCCTACATAAACAGGCAGGGCGGAACGAAGAGCGGGGCTGCAATGTCAGAGGTGACAATAATCCTCCTCTGGGCAGAGAAGCATGCGCGGGCGCTCTCAGCAGTCTTCATTCCAGGAGTGGACAACTGGGAAGCAGACTTCCTCAGTAGACACAATCTCCATCCAGGAGAATGGGACCTCCGCCCCGGAGGAATTCGCAAAGGTAACAAGCCGATGGGGTGTACCTCAGATAGACATGAGAGCCTCTCGCCTCAACGAGAAGCTTCGGAGATACTGTTCCAGGTCACGAGACCCATAAGCAGTGGCAGTGGACGCCCTGGTAACTCCGTGGGTGTTCCAGTCGGTGTATGTATTCCCTCCATTTCCACTCATCCCATGGATTCTCAAGCTAATAAGAACAAGAGTTCAGGCGATCCTCATTGGCCTGGACTGGCCAAGAAGTGCTTGGTACGCAGATCTTCTGGAGTTACTGCTGGAAGATCAGAGGCCTCTTCCTCTTCGGCAACAGGGGCCATTCACTTATCAAGACTTACCACAGCTAAGTTTGACGGCATGGAGGTTGAACGCCAGATCTTAGCTCGGAAGGGCATTCCGAACAAAGTAATTCCTACCCCGATACAGGCTAGGACGGAGGTAACGTCTAAACATTACCATCGCATTTGGAAAACGTACGTGTCTTGGTGTGAATCCAAGACGTTTCCTACGGTGGAGTTTCAACTGGGACGGTTTCTCCTCTTTCTGCAAGCAGGTGTGGTTGTGGGCCTATGCTTGAGCTCCATAAAGGTCCAGATTTCGGTCTTGTCCATTTTCTTCCAGAAACAATTGGCTGCTCTCCCTGAGATTCAGACTTTCTTGATAGGGATTCTGCACATCCAGCTACCCTTTGTGCCTCCTGCGGCACCTTGGGATCTTAATGTGGTGCTGCAGTTCCTGCAATCAGATTGGTTCGAGCCTTTACAGGAGTTGGACGTCAAGTTTCTAACTTGGAAGGTGGTCACACTGTTGGCATCTGCTCGACGGTTGGCATGATTTCTTCATGTTTCATCCTGGGTGGCATGATTTCTTTATGTTACCTGCTGGTTGACATGGTTTCTTCATGTTTCATGCGGTTTTGCATGATTTCTTCATGGTGCATGCTGGTTAACATGGTTTCTCCATGTTGCATGCTGGTCAGCATGGTTTTTTTCGATTCAGTGTGAATTTAACCACTATCTGTATTTCTTTCTCTCAAAGTATGTCCGTCTCCTCGGGCACAGTTTCTAGACCGAGTCTGGTAGGAGGGGCATAGAGGAGCCAGCCCACACTATTAAACTCTTAAAGTGCCAGTGGCTCCCAAAGGACCAGTCTATACCCCATGGTACTAAATGGAACCCCAGCATCCTCTATGGACTACAAGAAAAGGGATTTACCGGTAGGTAATTAAAATCCTATGACAAGTACTAAAGACAGCAGCCAACATAGGGGGTATCCAATTAACCGCAATAATGAGATCCGCGATCACGGCTAATGTTATCGCACTTATCTCCCGAAGAATCAGCTTACTGCTGACTTTGTGCTCCCATTTTTCGCACCTATCCTACTCTAAAATGGCGATAATGGGGATTTGCGCACTCTGGTTCCGCCGGCTAGAATTAAGTATAGGAGAAAATGGGTAAGTCTGTGTGTACCCCAAAAAAGCCAAATTAATATTGGAAAACAATGTAGAAGTCTAATAGTGGCCATAATAAAACTATTTGGTGCAATTAAATAGGGTCAAATAGCTGTTTTATGCATTTGTTTTTTTAATGTGAAAAATTGATAGAAAACATTTTTCAGCAAATTAAGTGCTCTCATTAAATTTGATGTACATAAAAATGGGTATAAGTATACATTTGGGTCATTTTAGGGGACATAAAAAAAAAATAAAAATTCCATGTCCCATACTTTGTATCCCAATTTCAGTCGCTTTGCTTTTTTTGACCCCAAAAATGACATATTAGCCAAATATAACTGAATAAAACATCTAAGTGCTGATTTAGTCATTCAGGGGGTGTGTCCAATGGGTTCTGAACCAAAGCCCCATATTTTTTCCTTAAAATAGAGATTTTTGCACTGCTTATCACCTGCTCAGAGATCGTGAAGAGACATTTGTGATAAACCCTATGGAGACTTTTAGCCAATAACTTGGTATTCAATTAGCTGCGAAAAGTTATCACAAATGCAATAAAATATCGCAAAGCCACGTTATCACGGCTAATTGGATAACCCCCATATTGTGAGAACTACAAAAAGCAATAGACTGGAATATAAAAAAAAAAAAAAACACAAGCTTAAAACATTGAGAATACTGTAGCTGTGCACATGCAGTAACAAATGCATTAGATATGTACAATGCAGCTGGGAAGAGGACATGTTCAATTTTAGGTCATCATTTTGTTTATGGAGAGGAAAACTTACTTGAGTTTGTAACGGTTCAACATGATTCAGGTATATGTGAGCATCCCCTAGTGTATGAATAAAGTCACCAGGCTGAATTCATGAAAAGAAAAAATACACAGCATATGAGCAGGTGATTATAGAGATGGAGTTCAAACAATTCTAAGAAATGCAGGATTGGCATTAGGGTGGCCAATCCCGGCCTAAAATTGGCCGGTATTGGAGCATCCAATACCAGGGATTTCGGGATTGGCCAGCAACCTATTTTTGGATATGTCAGGATGCTCAGACGCTGCCCAACTTCTTCTGCTCACCTCCCCTGGCTCCGGCGGTGAGATCTGGTGGCTGCGCAGCACGACCTCTGACTTTACACCATGCTGTGCAGCCGCAGGACCTCAGCGCCGCACTGGTCACCCAGCTGCAGGAACGTGCCGGAAGTGTGTCCGCCCGGTAAGGTTATTGCGCTTTATTCGACTTGGGCAGGGTGGGGGAGGGCCACTGAAATGCAGCCAATCCCAGGGATTGAACATTTTTCAAATCCAGATTCCCAGGATTTAATAAATAAATAAATAAGATTTTACTCACCGGTAAATCTATTTCTCGTAGTCCGTAGTGGATGCTGGGAACTCCGTAAGGACCATGGGGAATAGCGGCTCCGCAGGAGACTGGGCACAACTAAAGAAAGTTTTAGGACTACCTGGTGTGCACTGGCTCCTCCCACTATGACCCTCCTCCAGACCTCAGTTAGGATACTGTGCCCGGAAGAGCTGACACAATAAGGAAGGATTTTGAATCCCGGGTAAGACTCATACCAGCCACACCAATCACACCGTATAACTCGTGATATTATACCCAGTTAACAGTATGAAATATAACTGAGCCTCACTACAGATGGCTCATAACAATAACCCTTTAGTTAGGCAATAACTATATACAAGTATTGCAGACAATCCGCACTTGGGATGGGCGCCCAGCATCCACTACGGACTACGAGAAATAGATTTACCGGTAAGTAAAATCTTATTTTCTCTGACGTCCTAGTGGATGCTGGGAACTCCATAAGGACCATGGGGATTATACCAAAGCTCCCAAATGGGCGGGAGAGTGCGGATGACTCTGCAGCACCGAATGAGCAAACTCAAGGTCCTCCTCAGCCAGGGTATCAAACTTGTAGACTCTTGCAAAAGTGTTTGAACCCGACCAAGTAGCAGCTCGGCAAAGTTGTAAAGCCGAGACCCCTCGGGCAGCCGCCCAAGAAGAGCCCACTTTCCTCGTGGAATGGGCTTTTACAGATTTAGGGTGCGGCAGTCCAGCCGCAGAATGTGCAAGTTGAATCGTGCTACAGATCCAGCGAGCAATAGTCTGCTTAGAAGCAGGAGCACCCAGCTTGTTGGGTGCATACAGGATAAATAGCGAGTCAGTTTTCCTGACTTCAGCCGTCCTGGAAACATATTTTCAGGGCCCTGACTACGTCCAGTAACTTGGAGTCCTCCAAGTCCCAAGTAGCCGCAGGTACCACAATAGGTTGGTTCACATGAAAAGCTGATACCACCTTAGGAAGGAATTGGGAATGAGTCCTCAATTCCACCCTATCCATATGAAATCAGATAAGGGTTTTTGCATGACAAAGCCGCCAATTCTGATACACGCCTGGCCGGCGCCAAGGCCATCAGCATGACCACTTTCCACGTGAGGTATTGTAGCTCAACGGATTTAAGTGGCTCAACCCAATGCGACTTCAGGGAATCCAACACCCCGTTGAAATCCCACGGTGCCACTGGAGGCACAAACGGGGGCTGAATATGCAACACTCCCTTAACAAAAGCCTGAACTTCAAGCAGTGAAGCCAGTTCTTTTTGGAAGAAAATTTACAGAGCCGAAATCTGGACCTTAATGGAAACCAATTTTAGGCCCATAGTCACTCCTGACTGTAGGAAGTGCAGAAATCGACCCAGTTGAAATTCCTCCGTTGGGGCCTTCCTGGCCTCACACCAAGCAACATATTTTCACCATATGTGGTGATGTTTTTAGGTCACATCTTTCCTAGCCTTAATCAGCGTAGGAATGACTTTCTCCGGAATGCCTTTTTCCTTTAGGATCCGGTGTTCAACCGCCATGCCGTCAAACGCGGCAAGTCTTGGAACAGACAGGGCCCCTGCTGCAGCAGGTCCTGTCTGAGCGACAGAGGCCATGGGTCCTCTGAGACCACTTCATGAAGTTCTGGGTACCAAGCTCTTCTTGGCCAATCCGGAACCACGAGTATAGTTCTTACTCCTCTCCTTCTTATTATTCTCAGTACCTTGGGCATGAGAGGGAGAGGAAGGAACACATACACCGACTGGTACACCCACGGTGTTACCAGAGCGTCCACAGCTATCGCCTGAGGGTCCCTTGACCTGGCGCAATATCTTTTTAGCTTTTTGTGGAGGCGGGACGCCATCATGTCCACCTGTGGCCTTTCCCAAAGGTGTACAATCATTTGGAAGACTTCTGGATGAAGTCCCCACTCTCCCGGGTGGAGGTCGTGCCTGCTGAGAAAGTCTGCTACCCAGTTGTCCACTCCGGGAACGAACACTGCTGACCGTGTTAACACATGATTTTCCGCCCATCGGAAAATCCTTGTGGCTTCTGCCATCGCCATCCTGCTTCTTGTGCCGCCCTGTTGGTTTACATGGGCGACCGCCGTGATGTTGTCTGACTGGATCAGCACCGGCTGGTGTTGAAGCAGGGGTCTTGCCTGACTTAGGGCATTGTAAATGGCCCTTAGTTCCAGAATATTTATGTGTAGGGAAGTCTCCTGACTCGACCATAGTCCTTGGAAGTTTCTTCCCTGTGTGACTGCCCCCCAGCCTCCAAGGCTGGCATCCGTGGTCACCAGGACCCAGTCCTGTATGCCGAATCTGCGGCCCTCTTGAAGATGAGCACTCTGCAGCCACCACAGCAGAGACACCCTGGTCCTTGGAGACAGGGTTATCAGCCGATGCATCTGAAGATGCGATCCGGACCACTTGTCCAACAGGTCCCACTGCAAGGTTCTTGCATGGAACCTGCCAAATGGAATTGCTTCGTAGGAAGCTACCATCTTTCCCAGGACTCGCGTGCAGTGATGCACCGACACCTGTATTTGTTTTAGGAGGTCTCTGACTAGAGATGACAACTCCTTGGCCTTCTCCTCCGGGAGAAACACTTTTTCCTGTTCTGTGTCCAGAACCATACCCGGGAACAGTAGACGCGTCGTAGGAACCAGCTGAGACTTTGGAATATTCAGAATCCAGCCGTGCTGTTGTAGCACTTCCCGACCAACAACTGCTCCCTGGACCCCGCCTTTATAAGGAGATCGTCCAAGTACGGGATAATTATAACTCCCTTTTTTCGAAGGAGTATCATTTCGGCCATTACCTTGGTAAATACCATCGGTGCCGGGGACAGACCAACGGCAACGTCTGGAATTGGTAATGACAGTCCTGTACCACAATTTTGAGGTACTCCTGGTGAGGAGGGTAATTGGGGACATGCAGGTAAGCATCCTTGATGTCCAGTGATACCATGTAATCCCCTTCGTCTGGGCTTGCAATAACCGCCCTAAGCGATTCCATTTTGAACTTGAACCTTCATATATAAGTGTTCAAGGATTTCAATTTTAGAATGGGTCACACCGAACCGTCTGGTTTCGGTACCACAAACATTGTGGAATACTAACCCCGGCCTTGTTGAAGGAGGGGTACCTTGATTATCACCTGCTGGAAGTACAGCTTGTGAATTTGCCGCCAGTACTACCTCCCTTTCTCTGAGGGCAGCAGGCAAGGCTGATTTGAGGTAACGGCGAGGGGGAGTCACCTCGAACTCCAGCTTGTATCCCTGTGATACTACTTGTAGAACCCAGGGATCCACCTGTGAGCGAGCCCACTGGTCGCTGAAGTTCCCGAGACGCGCCCCCACCGCACCTGGCTCCACCTGTAGAGCCCCAGCGTCATGCGGTGGACTCAGAGGAAGCGGGGGAAGATTTGTGATCCTGGGAACTGGCTGTCTGGTGCAGCTTTTTCCCTCTTCCCTTGTCTCTGTGCAGAAAGGAAGCGCCTTTGACCCGCTTGCTTTTCTGAAGCCGAAAGGACTGTACCTGATAATACGGTGCTTTCTTAGGTTGTGAGGAAACCTGAGGTAAAAATTTTTCTTCCCAGCTGTTTCTGTGGATACGAGGTCCCAGAGACCATCCCCAAACAATTCCTCACCCTTATAAGGCAGAATCTCCATGTGGCTTTTAAAATCCGCATCACCTGTCCACTGCCGGGTCCCTAATACCCTCCTGGCAGAATGGACATTGCTTTAATTCTGGATGCCAGCCGGCAAATATCCCCCTGTGCATCCCTCATATATAAGACGACGTCTTTAATATGCTCTATGGTTAGCCAAATAGTATCCCTGTCGAGGTAACAATCTGACAGGGTAACAGACCACGCTGCAGCAGCACTATCCATGCTGAGGCAATTTCAGGTCTCAGTATAGTACCTGAGTGTGTAAATACAGACTTCAGGATAGCCTCCTGCTTTTTATCAGCAGGCTCCTTCAAAGTGGCCGTATCCTAAGACGGCAGTGCCACCCTTTTTTTACAAACGTGTGAGCACCTTATCCACCCTAGGGGATATCTCCCCACGTGACCTATCCTCTGGCGGGAAAGGGTATGCCATCAGTAACTTTTTAGAAATTACCAGTTTCTTATCGGGGGAACCCACGCTTCTTCACACACTTCATTCACTCATCTGATGGGGGAACAAAACACTGGCTGCTTTTTCTCCCCAAACATAAAACCCCTTTTTTTGTGGTACTTGGGTTAATGTCAAAAATGTGTAACACATTTTTTATTGCCGAGATCATGCAACGGATGTTCTTAGTGGATTGTGTATATGTCTCAACCTCGTCGACACTGGAGTCAGACTCCGTGTCGACATCTTTGTCTACCATCTGAGGTAGCGGGCGTTTTTGAGCCCCTGATGGCCTTTGAGACGCCTGGGCAGGCGCGGACTGAGAAGCCGGCTGTCCCACAGCTGTTACGTCATCCAGCCTTTTATGTAAGGAGTTGACATTGTCGGTTAATACCTTCCACCATCCACTCTGGTGTCGGCCCCACAGGGGGCGACATCACATTTATCAGCATCTGCTCCGCCTCCACATAACCTTCCTCCTCAAACATGTCGACACAGCCGTACCGACACACCGCACACACACAGGGAATGCTCTGACTGAGGACAGGACCCCACAAAGTCCTTTGTGGAGACAGAGAGAGAGTATGCCAGCACACACCAGAGCGCTATATAATGCAGGGATTAACACTATAACTGAGTGATTTTTCCCAATAGCTGCTTGTATACACAATATTGCGCCTAAATTTAGTGCCCCCCCTCTCTTTTTAACCCTTTGAGCCTGAAAACTACAGGGGAGAGCCTGGGGAGCTGTCTTCCAGCTGCACTGTGAAGAGAAAATGGCGCCAGTGTGCTGAGGGAGATAGCCCCGCCCCTTTATCGGCGGACTTCTCCCGCTTTTTTATGGAATTCTGGCAGGGGTATTTTTCACATATATAGCCTCTGGGACTATATATTGTGATGATTTTTTTGCCAGCCAAGGTGTTAATATTGCTGCTCAGGGCGCCCCCCCCCAGCGCCCTGCACCCATCAGTGACCGGAGTGTGAGGTGTGCATGAGGAGCAATGGCGCACAGCTGCAGTGCTGTGCGCTACCTTGTTGAAGACCGAAGTCTTCTGCCGCCGATTTTCCGGACCAACTTCTTGCTTCTGGCTCTGTAAGGGGGACGGCGGCGCGGCTCCGGGACCGAACGATCGAGGTTGGGTCCTGTGTTCGATCCCTCTGGAGCTAATGGTGTCCAGTAGCCTAAGAAGCCCAAGCTATCTCCAGTCAGGTAGGTTCGCTTCTTCTCCCCTTAGTCCCTCGCTGCAGTGAGTCTGTTGCCAGCAGATCTCACTGTAAAATAAAAAACCTAAAATATACTTTCTTTCTAGGAGCTCAGGAGAGCCCCTAGTGTGCATCCAGCTCAGCCGGGCACAAGATTCTAACTGAGGTCTGGAGGAGGGTCATAGTGGGAGGAGCCAGTGCACACCAGGTAGTCCTAAAGCTTTCTTTAGTTGTGCCCAGTCTCCTGCGGAGCCGCTATTCCCCATGGTCCTTACGGAGTTCCCAGCATCCACTAGGACGTCAGAGAAAAAAAAAAATGCATAAGGAAATGCTATAACATTGCAACATCAAATGTATACATTAAAGGTCCGAATGTATAATGCATTTATAACTATGTTCTAGGGTAAAAAAAACTAAAAAAAAACAAAACTAAAAATAATAATCTAATGAAGATTCTTAAGAATGCAAAATACAAACAAAAATGGTAGAAAGAAACTTCAGGATACCTTCAGTCCTGTGACATGCGCAATCATGTAAGTTAGTAGTGCATAACTGGCAATATTGAATGGTACTCCAAGGCCCATGTCTCCCGATCGTTGGTACAGTTGACATGACAGCTCATTGTTTATTACATAGAACTGGCAGAGGGCATGACAAGGGGGCAAAGCCATCACAGAAACATCTGCAGTGGGAATAGAACACATTAGGACCACATGCCATTACTGCAATAAATTATATATTTTGTACATGACACTGCCGGGTGTGGTATAACAGATCTAAATTGTCTAGGTAGACAATATATGGGTCAGCATGCATTAGGTTTACCGGTACAAAAGGACGACAAGTAGAACAGATCTCAAATATATATTACACACATTTTTTATTTATTTTTTCTTCAATTTATCCAGTAACTCACTTAAAATGGTGGCAAGAATAAAGCGATGACAGACTTATCATGCACTATGGATTAGGGGTTCCAGGCATGTACTTCCCTGCTCTGTCAGAAACCCATAAATGAAAGTAAGCAAATAAATTAAGAACGTTTAAAATATTTATTTAGGTAAATTGTAAGCAATAAACCACACAAAGAAAGGAGCAGTTACCTATACCCCTTTCACATTGCACTAAAAACCCGGTATCGACACGGCATATTGCCGTATCGAAACGGGTCAGTGTGCGATGTGAAAGCTCCTTTTCAGAATTAGCGGGTCGCCTGACCCGGTAATTCAACCCGGTAAAAAAGAAGGGTTATTACAGGGTCAGGCGCAGTGTGAATGGGAGCCGTTCCGATGCGACACGGCTCCCATTCACAGCATAGGGAGAGGCGGCGCAGGAGATGAGCTCATCTCCCAGCGCCGCCTCCACTCCCGCTGCTGCTGCGCCCTCCTCTGCTATGGCAACCGACCCGGTATATTGCCGGGTCGGAAAGCCAGCAACGGAGCGCAAATGCCTGATCCCACCCGGTAAGTACACGTTTCTCTTACCGGGTAGGATCCGGCATTTGCGATCTGAATGCAGCACTAGTGTATAATACAGACAGTCATCATGTACCATTGGATTTAGAAATGGAAATTCATAATGGCCAGTCACACTGATATATCTGTTCATTAACAAAGGTCAGACCTATCTACCTTTGGGGTTCCAGCTGCACATGATGATCCTCCTGTCATCAGGATTATTTCTGATTGTATCAATCACTTTCTGCAGTTGGTCAACTCCTTGTCCTGTGTAATCTAAATAATAAAAAAATAAAAAAAAGGAAGAGGCAAAATAAGAATTTACTTACCGATAATTCTATTTCTCGTAGTCCGTAGCGGATGCTGGGAACTCCGTAAGGACCATGGGGAATAGCGGCTCAGCAGGAGACTGGGCACAAAAAGTAAAAGCTTTAGACTAGCTGGTGTGCACTGGCTCCTCCCCCTATGACCCTCCTCCAAGCCTCAGTTAAGATACTGTGCCCGGACGAGCGTACATAATAAGGAAGGATCTTGAATCCCGGGTAAGACTCATACCAGCCACACCAATCACACCGTACAACTCGTGATCTGAACCCAGTTAACAGTATGATAACCGTAGGAGCCTCTGAAAAGATGGCTCACAACAATAAACAACCCGATTTTTTTTCTAACAATAACTATATACAAGTATTGCAGACAATCCGCACTTGGGATGGGCGCCCAGCATCCTCTACGGACTACGAGAAATAGAATTATCGGTAAGTAAATTCTTATTTTCTCTGACGTCCTAGTGGATGCTGGGAACTCCGTAAGGACCATGGGGATTATACCAAAGCTCCCAAACGGGCGGGAGAGTGCGGATGACTCTGCAGCACCGAATGAGAGAACTCCAGGTCCTCCTCAGCCAGGGTATCAAATTTGTAGAATTTAGCAAACGTGTTTGCCCCTGACCAAGTAGCTGCTCGGCAAAGTTGTAAAGCCGAGACCCCTCGGGCAGCCGCCCAAGATGAGCCCACCTTCCTTGTGGAATGGGCTTTTACAGATTTTGGCTGTGGCAGGCCTGCCACAGAATGTGCAAGTTGAATTGTACTACAAATCCAACGAGCAATCGTCTGCTTAGAAGCAGGAGCACCCAGCTTGTTGGGTGCATACAGTATAAACAGCGAGTCAGATTTTCTGACTCCAGCCGTCCTGGAAACATATTTTCAGGGCCCTGACTACGTCCAGCAACTTGGAGTCCTCCAAGTCCCTAGTAGCCACAGGTACCACAATAGGTTGATTCATGTGAAACGCTGAAACCACCTTAGGGAGAAATTGAGGACGAGTCCTCAATTCCGCCCTATCCGAATGAAATATCAGGTAAGGGCTTTTATAGGATAAAGCCGCCAATTCTGATACGCGCCTGGCTGAAGCCAGGGCCAACAGCATTACCACTTTCCATGTGAGATATTTCAAATCCACTGTGGCAAGTGGTTCAAACCAATGTGATTTTAGGAACCCTAAAACTACATTGAGATCCCAAGGTGCCACTGGAGGCACAAAAGGAGGCTGTATATGCAGTACCCCTTTGACAAACGTCTGAACTTCAGGCACTGAAGCCAGTTCTTTCTGGAAGAAGATCGACAGGGCCGAAATTTGAACCTTACTGGATCCTAATTTTAGGCCCATAGACAATCCTGCTTGCAGGAAATGTAGGAAACGACCTAGTTGAAATTCCTCCGTAGGGGCCTTCTTGGCCTCACACCACGCAACATATTTTCGCCAAATGCGATGATAATGTTTTGCAGTTACATCCTTCCTGGCCTTGATCAGGGTAGGGATGACTTCATCTGGAATGCCTTTTTCCTTCAGGATCCGGCGTTCAACCGCCATGCCGTCAAACGCAGCCGCGGTAAGTCTTGGAACAGACAAGGTCCCTGCTGGAGCAGGTCCTTCCTTAGAGGTAGAGGCCACGGGTCCTCCGTGAGCATCTCTTGCAGCTCCGGGTACCAAGTTCTTCTTGGCCAATCCGGAGCCACGAGTATCGTTCTTACTCCTCTCCTTATGATTCTCAGTACTTTTGGTATGAGAGGAAGAGGAGGGAACACATATACCGACTGGAACACCCACGGAGTTACCAGAGCGTCCACCGCTATTGCCTGAGGGTCCCTTGACCTGGCGCAATATCTGTCCAGTTTCTTGTTGAGACGGGACGCCATCATGTCTCCGACTGGATCAATACCGGTTGACCCTGAAGCAGAGGCCTTGCTTGACTTAGGGCATTGTAAATGGCCCTTAGCTCTAGGATATTTATGTAAAGAGACGTTTCCATGCTTGACCACAAGCCCTGGAAATTTCTTCCCTGTGTGACTGCTCCCCAGCCTCTCAGGCTGGCATCCGTGGTTACCAGCATCCAATCCTGAATGCCGAATCTGCGGCCCTCTAGAAGATGAGCCTTCTGTAACCACCACAGGAGAGATACCCTTGTCCTTGGAGATAGGGTTATCCGCTGATGCATCTGAAGGGTTATCCGCTGATGCATCTGAAGATGCGATCCGGACCATTTGTCCAGCAGATCCCACTGAAAAGTTCTTGCATGGAATCTTCCGAATGGAATCGCTTCGTAAGAAGCCACCATTTTTCCCAGGACTCTCGTGCACTGATGCACTGACACTTGTCCTGGTTTTAGGAGGTTCCTGACTAGCTCGGATAACTCCCTGGCCTTCTCCTCCGGGAGAAACACCTTTTTCTGGACTGTGTCCAGAATCATCCCTATGAACAGTAGACGTGTTGTCGGAATCAGCTGTGATTTTGGGATATTTAGAATCCACCCGTGCTGACGTAGCACTACCTGAGATAGTGCTACTCCGACCTCTAACTGTTCCCTGGACCTTGCCCTTATCAGGAGATCGTCCAAGTAAGGGATAATTAATACGCCTTTTCTTCGAAGAAGAATCATCATTTCGGCCATTACCTTGGTAAAGACCCGTGGTGCCGTGGACAATCCTAACGGCAGCGTCTGAAACTGATAATGACAGTTTTGTATCACAAACCTGAGGTACCCTTGGTGAGAAGGGTAGATTGGGACATGGAGATAAGCATCCTTGATGTCTAGAGATACCATATAGTCCCCTTCTTCCAGGTTCGCCATCACTGCTCTGAGTGACTCCATCTTGAATTTGAACCTTTTTATGTAAGTGTTCAAAGATTTTAGATTTAAAATTGGTCTCACCGAGCCGTCCGGCTTCGGTACCACAAACAGCGTGGAATAATACCCCTTTCCCTGTTGTAGGAGGGGTACCTTGATTATCACCTGCTGGGAATACAGCTTGTGAATAGCTTCCAATACTGCCTCCCTGTCGGAGGGAGACGTTGGTAGAGCAGACTTCAGGAACCGGCGAGGGGGAGACGTCTCGAATTCCAATTTGTACCCCTGTGATACTACCTGCAGGATCCAGGGGTCCACTTGCGAGTGAGCCCACTGCGCGCTGAAATTCTTGAGACGGCCCCCCACCGTGCCCGAGTCTGCTTGCAGAGCCCCAGCGTCATGCTGAGGACTTGGCAGAAGCGGGGGAGGGCTTCTGCTCCTGGGAAGAGGCTGCATGGTGCAGTCTTTTTCTCCTTCCTCTGCCCCGGGGCAGGAACGAGCGGCCTTTTTCCCTCTTGCCCTTATAGGGACGAAAGGACTGGGTTTGAAAAGACGGTGTCTTTTTCTGATGAGAGGTGACCTGGGGTAAAAAGGTGGATTTTCCAGCCGTTGCTGTGGCCACCAGGTCCGATAGACCGACCCCAAATAACTCCTCCCCTTTATACGGCAATACTTCCATATGTCGTTTGGAATCCGCATCACCTGACCACTGTCGCGTCCATAACGTTCTTCTGGCAGAAATGGACATCGCACTTACTCTAGATGCCAGGGTGCAAATATCCCTCTGTGCATCTCGCATATATAGTAATGCATCCTTTAAATGCTCTATAGTTAATATACTGTCCCTATCCAGGGTATCAATATTTTCAGTCAGGGAATCGACCAAGCCACTCCAGCGCTGCACATCCAGGCTGAGGCGATCGCTGGTCGCAGTATAACACCGGTATGTGTGTATATACCTTTTAAGATATTTTCCAGCCTTCTATCAGCTGGTTCCTTGAGAGCGGCCGTATCAGGAGACGGTAACGCCACTTGTTTTGATAAGCGTGTGAGCGCCTTATCTACCCTAGGGGGTGTTTCCCAACGTGCCCTAACCTCTGGCGGGAAAGGGTATAGTGCCAATAATTTGTTAGAAATCAGCAGTTTTTTATCGGGGGAAACCCACGCTTTATCACACACCTCATTTAATTCATCTGACTCAGGAAAAACCACTGGTAGTTTTTTCACACCCCACATAATACCCTTTTTTGTGGTACTTGTAGTGTCAGAAATGTTCAATGCCTCCTTCATTTCCGTGATGTAACGGGCGTTTTAGCGCCCCTGACGGTGTCTGAGACGCCTGAACAGGCACTAATTGATTTGTCGGCTGTCTCATGTCGTCAACAGTTTTTTGCAAAGTGCTGACATTGTCACGTAATTCTTTAATTACCGGTACTACCATCCAGTCAGGTGTCGACTCCCTAGGGGGTGACATCACTAACACAGGCAATTGCTCTGCTTCCACATCATTTTCCTCCTCATACATGTCGACACAATCGTACCGACACCCAGCACACACACAGGGAATGCTCTGATAGAGGACAGGACCCCACTAGCCCTTTGGGGAGACAGAGGGAGAGTTTGCCAGCACACACCAGAGCGCTATATATATATATATATATATATATATATACACAGGGATAACCTTATATAAGTGTTACTCCCTGTTATAGCTGCTGTATTTATATATTAGCTGCCAATAGTGCCCCCCTCTCTGTTTTACCCTGTTTCTGTAGTGTTCAGGACTGCAGGGGAGAGTCAGGGAGCCGTCCTTCCAGCGGAGCTGTGAAAGAAAATGGCGCTTGTGTGCTGAGGAGAAAGGCTCCGCCCCCTTCACGGCGGCCTTTTCTCCCGCTTTTTTCAGGAAACTGGCAGGGGATAAATGCATCCATATAGCCCAGGAGCTATATGTGATGCATTTTTTTTTAGCCATAAGGTTTTTATATCGTTTTTATTGCGTCTCAGGGCGCTCCCCCCCAGCGCCCTGCACCCTCAGTGACCGGAGTGTGAAGTGTGCTGAGAGCAATGGCGCACAGCTGCAGTGCTGTGCGCTACCTTATTTGAAGACAGGAACGTCTTCTGCCGCCGCTTTCTTCGGACCTCTTCGCTCTTCTGGCTCTGTAAGGGGGCCGGCGGCGCGGCTCCGGGACCCATCCAGGCTGAACCTGTGATCGTCCCTCTGGAGCTAATGTCCAGTAGCCAAGAAGCCCAATCCACTCTGCAGTCAGGTGAGTTCGCTTCTTCTCCCCTTAGTCCCACGATGCAGTGAGCCTGTTGCCAGCAGGACTCACTGAAAATAAAAAACCTATTTAAACTTTTACTTCTAAGCAGCTCAGGAGAGCCACCTAGCTTGCACCCTTCTCGTTCGGGCACAAAAATCTAACTGAGGCTTGGAGGAGGGTCATAGGGGGAGGAGCCAGTGCACACCAGCTAGTCTAAAGCTTTTACTTTTTGTGCCCAGTCTCCTGCGGAGCCGCTATTCCCCATGGTCCTTACGGAGTTCCCAGCATCCACTAGGACGTCAGAGAAATTAAAATTACAGATTAAAACCCTCATCAATTAGAAATGGGTTGGGGCTGTGTTACCAGTGGCTGGGATCTCGGCGGTCAGCACCCTGACGCCAGGAGCCAGGCCGCAGTGTGCTGGTGGGGGTGGGGGTAGGGGAGCGGAACGAAGCCCCTTGCGGGCTTGGTGGCCACAGGTTCTATTCACACAATAGCCCCTTCTAGTCAGCATGCCAACTGTCGGTATTTTGAGGCTTCGGCATGTAGGTGGAGTTATTGTGACAGTCTGTCACATAGCTACATCCCTTAGAAATACATGTCAATGCAGAGAAACATAAAACCAAAAAGAAAACCTGCTCTTAATCGGGAGTTACACATTTACCTGTATTAAAGTCTTTGTATTCTGCACCAAAATGCCTCCACTGAAAGCCATACACTGGCCCAAGGTCTCCTTCCTCTCGAGTAGAGAAACCCTGTTTATCCAAAAATTCCCTAGAGCCATTTGCGTCCCAAATTTTTACACCTTTTGCAGAAAGCTCGTTTGCATTTGTAGAACCCTTAAAGAGCAAAGTATAAAAATGAAAGAGAATGAAAATAATGAATGAGATTGTTGTCACCAAAATCAATCTAAGCCCCAGAATGTTGAGATGAAGTTGCATATACAGATACAATGAATAGTACCCAATAAACAATTACAAAGTGCAAATTGGAACATTGTTCATATGGAATCCTTTCAAAAAACATTCCACTTTCCAGCTCTATACACCAAGACACATCACAAAGAATTCCAAAACACATAGCGCAGACCACCACACTAAGCCTTGCTCCCCTCCTCATGCATTAATAAGCAATTAGGCCAAATCCTTAAAGTACAGGAAGAACCCACCTGTCCATCAGAACTTAAATTGTTCAAGATTGAAATACACAGTAAACTCAGAACATGTGGCAAAGAATTAGACAGGGCATCTAGCAATCCAATTGAATGCCCCAGATAGTTGAGGTCTTTCTTCTCTTAAATAAGTGTCTAACATATGTAACAGTTGTAGTTTTAATTCATCTAGCACCAATACTGGCAGATGTTATTACATCAATCAATAAAATACCTTAATAAACCATAGAAGCTCCTCAAGGACTCCTTTCCAGAAGACACGTTTTGTTGTCAGCAAAGGGAATTGATCTGAGGGGAATGGGGGGGGGGGAATAAAATGAAATAAAATAAAAAAAGTTTAAATCAGAAAGTGCTATATACATTTTACAGACATAAATGCTCTGCTTAATATTAAACAGTTTCCTAAATTGAGTGGCATTAAGAAGATGGTGTAATAGCAATTTACTGCCTTGACAACCCAGAGATCAGACTAAAATGGCGCCTAGCACAGTAAGCGCAACACACACAGTTCAATTTGAACGTTGCAAGATTTTTGCTCGTTTGAAAATAAAATCCTGCAACGTCACTGCAGTGACAACGCAACAGCTGTCCCCAGCACAGGGTAATGTTTCTTGTATCAGGTCTCACAAGCTCACCAACGCTATCAGATCCTTATCAACTGAATGTAATCGTCTCAGCTGTATTAGGATTAGTTTACACATTTTCCATATTTTTGGGAGACAGATGACCACATTTTATGAGAGGCAACAGGATGAACAAGCAGTGGTGTGAATTTGGGAGGTGTAAGTGCAGAAGCATGGGCAACGGTGCCTCTATATTGACGGAATAGAGAAGAAAGCGGAGTTGTAGAGTGAGATAAGTGAAAACAGGTGAATGAGTGGAGGTGGCACGATTTTATAGGATTATAGAACATACTGGGATATTCAATTACCCCGTCTTGCTGCCGGGTGTAATGTATCGCCGGGTGGGGCTATCTTATTAGCCCCGATAAGCCAGCGCGTGCAGTATACCGCCTCGGTTATGTTTAGGACTGGGGGACTACTTCAGGCACCCACAGGGAGGATTCCAGATATGTCCTCTTACAGCCTTGCTGTAGTCATGCTAAACAGCCCTTCAAGTCGCGCCATGCCGTAGCAGTATTCGGTAGCACTGCAAGTCTTTTTTTTCCTTCTTTTGCAGTGAAAATGCAATACAATAGGACACAAAAAAAAAAAAAGTCACAAGGCACGTTATGTGCAGCGCATGGAGCAAAGTTGTAAGAGGACACGTGTAGGTTTAGGTAGGCTGCGGGAAGGGAGGATATGGGGGGGGGGGGGGGATGGGCAGTGGGGAAAACATCCCCAGCTTACCCCTGTTGGCATTGCAACCTTTGGTATCCCGGCATATCGTACTGATATCAAACATTCACATTTGTTTCTGTGCAGCACATTTTTACTTTGTTAAGCTGGCTCCAGAGTGGAGAGCAGGGGTGGGGAAACTCAGGCCCGAGGGCCACTTGATCCGGCCAGGCTCACCTAGCCGGGTGCACGCTGAGATTTTGTCACTAGCTGGCGCCTGGCTTCTTACCCTCAGTAGCAGCCGGAGGCAGGAGCTCACTCCTGAGCTCCGGCAGTGTGCGTGTGCTGCTGTGCGGTGTTATGGGAGATGTCATGACTTCTCTCCCATAGTTCTGAGGAGCGAGCGGCCAGGCGGAGGGCAACGGTCCGGAAGCAGGAGCGGGGCTGGCGAGTATTGTGTTTGCTACTAGGGGGCATATCTAATGGGGCATAACAACTGACTGGTGGCATATCTAATGGGGCATAACTGACTGGGGGCATAGTTACTTGGGGCATATCTAATGGGGCATAACAACTGACTGGGGGTATATTTACTGGGGGCAGGATCATTTTTAAGTTGATAATTTTTGTATGGCCCCCTAAGGATTTTATAAAGATCCAAATGGCCCTTGGTAGAAAAAAAAGGTTCCCCACCCCTGGTGCGGAGGAACATATGTCAGTACTTATCTGGGACATCTCTACATCATAAGAGCTGTCCCCCATCTCTCTCATCCTTTGCACTGTAGTAAGTTGGACAGCTATGCACGCCTCCTGCTTGTGTCCGACATTAGGAGGGCGTGGCCAGAGTTACAAGCAACGCCCCCATTTTCCATCACTGTGGGGGCATAGCCAGCACTCAGGGAGCTCCTGGCCATGATCCAAGTCCCTCTTGCCCAAGATTAGATGACGTGCGCATAGCATCTATTCACTGCTGATCCACTATGCAAGCGAGTAGGGACAGAATGTATCAATCTAATTGCATCACGTTACATCCCGTCCAATGTCACTATTGGACCATACTTACCCACTTTGAAAAACTCCTCCCTGTGAGATGCCTAGAGAAAAGCAGGTAGGTGGTAATGGGGGTGGGGCCAGGCTAATTGCACCATTAGGCCCTGTCCCCTCATTGGGAAATCACTGCGATTTGCTTGTATTTGCACATGGGCGGAGCCAAATGATGCAAGAGCATGTAAACAAGTTATTAGGCCTCGCCCCCTCCTCAGAATCCTGTAGTATTCTCCACATTCTGCCCACTTCTCTGGGAAGTGGGTGGAATGCAGGAGGGGTGCAAAGAACTGGGAGAGTAGGCAAGTATGCTATTGGATCATTCAGCTTGACCCCTTCCACGAGGTACAAATGCTCTTTTCCACCTCATTTGTGATTGCAGTCACCGGGGGTGTAACACCTTGTCTTTATTACTATTTTTTTTTGTTTTTTTTTAATATAGTGCACACATATTCCGCAGCACTTCACAGAGAATATTTGGCCATTTACATCAGTCCCCATCAATTAGCTACTGCATAATCACAGGTGACCGCAATCAGAACTGAGGCGGAAAGTAATGGATCATGTGACTCATCAATGGCCTCTACCTCAGAGGTTAAGATTCGGTTGGTACTAAATTAGAGCGGAAGAATTGACCTTCTGACATCACTAGGGGAGGTGACACGTCACCAGGGGGAGGAGCTACGGCCGAACAGGGTGCCCAAAAAGTTCGCTCGCCACACTTCGGGCTCGGTGGCTCGCTACCTGGTTACTAAAGGTAACAGTTGGTGGCGTGGATAGTAGAGGAGCTATTCCGCTGCCCTAGCTCCTCCCCCTTGTTGTGACTCCTCCCCCTGACGTAAAAGGTGCCTTAGACAACATGGATTTAGCATAGGGGTGGGCAAAATACGGCCCGCGGGCCGGATGCGGCCCGCAAACCGATCCTACCCGGCCCACTACTTCCCCCCCAGTGCGCCATGACAAGCGGCCAGACAGGCTGAGCTGCTTGTCATTGCTCTGCAGTACCTACAAGCCGCCGGCGCCTGTCTCCCCTGCTGCTGCACGGCGCCTGCCACACTGTTATCTTCTTGCCTTGTAGCCTCCCCCTCCCGCCTCCAGTGACAACGGCAGTGTTCATGGTCAGTCAAAAAAGGGGTGGAGCTATGCGATGACGAGGGGGCGGGGCTACACGGACCTCAGGGGGCGGAGCTACATGGGACAAGAGCAACTGCTACAGATCCATCCTTCCTGCCACTGGCAGCCAGCCAGATAAGTTAATGGAAAAAGTAAGAGAAAGTGTATTTGTGTGTGTGTGTGTGTATATATATATATATATATATATATATGTGAGAGTGTGTGTGTGTATATGTGTGTGTGTGCAGGCAGTGGCGTCAGACTGTTTTTAGGTTAGGGGGGAGATCTTTAACGCTCGATGTACCACCCCTACCCCCCCCCCCCCCGTGTTCTGTCACTGTGTCACCCCCCGTGTTCTGTCACCGTGTCACACCCCGCATGTTCTGTCACCGTGTCACCCCCCGTGTTCTGTCACCGTGTCACACCCCGCATGTTCTGTCACTGTCACACCCCCCGTGTTCTGTCACTGTGTCACACACCCCGTGTTCTGTCACTGTGTCACACCCCCCGTGTTCTGTCACTGTGTCACACCCCCCGTGTTCTGTCACTGTGTCACACCCCCCGTGTTCTGTCACTGTGTCACACCCCCCGTGTTCTGTCACTGTGTCACCCCAGTGTTCTGTCACTGACTTAACCCCACATGTTCTGTCACCGTGTCACCCCCGTGTTCTGTCACTGTGTCACACCCCCCGTGTTCTGTCACACCCCGCATGTTCTGTCACCGTGTCACCCCCCGTGTTCTGTCACTGACTCAACCCCACATGTTCTGTCACCGTGTCACCCCCGTGTTCTGTCACTGTGTCACACCCCGCATGTTCTGTCACCGTGTCACCCCCCGTGTTCTGTCACTGACTCAACCCCACATGTTCTGTCACTGTGTCACCCCTGTGTTCTGTCACCATGTCACACCCCCCGTGTTCTGTCACTGTGTCCCCCCCGCGTTCTGTCACTGACTCAACCCCACATGTTCTGTCACCGTGTCACCCCGTGTTCTGTCACCATGTCACCCCCCCCCCCGTGTTCTGTCACTGTGTCACACCCCGCGTGTTCTGTCACTGTGTCACCCCCGCGTTCTGTCACTGACTCAACTCCACATGTTCTGTCACCGTGTCACCCCACGTGTTCTGTCACCGCGTCACACCACCCGTGTTCTGTCACTGTGTCACACCTTTCCCCAGGGGCCATGAGACACTGGATAATTTGCTTGCTGTGCAATGATTATCCCAAATAAAATGTTAATGTGTAAAAGGGGGCTCTACCTTCCGTACTGTGTAAAAAGGGTACTCTATCTTCCATACTGTGTAAAAGAGAGCTCTACCTGCCGTAATGTGTAAAAGGGAACTTTACCTGGCGTAATGTGTGACAGGGGCTCTACCTGGCGTAATGTGTAAAAGGGGACTTTACCTGGCGTAATGTGTGACAGGGGCTCTACCTGGCGTAATGTGTGTAAGTGGCGCTACTGTGTGGCATAATTTGAATAATGGAGACTATTGTGCAGCCTAATATGTATCTATATTATTTTTTGGCCACACCCCTTCCCTATGAAGCCACGTCCCTATATTTTTGGCACGTGGGGGAGCTGCTATTTTGTGTGCGGCCCTCGGATACCGACAGGAAAGTGTCAAGTGGCCCTTCAGCTGAAATGATTGCCCACCCCTGATTTAGCATCTACCGTTAAGGATCTGCAACCCGGACCTTCCAGCTCGGTATCTCTGCTACTACAACTCCCAGAATTCCCAGCGCAGGGTCAGTGAATAACCACCAGGTTTGGTAATAACAGAGAATGAATGATTCGTGCACAGTACTAGCTGTGTAAGGAAAACGTTTCCCTGTAACAACCGGCCAGACCCCGGTAACAGCGGAGAGCTCACCTCGCAGGCTGTACCGGGCTTGCATGCCGAACACAGAGATGGTCCCGGTACCGGTCCGGTCCTCCTTGCGGTAACCGCGCTGCATGATGTGACGGATCTGATCCAAGTACTGCAGCTCGTCATGGCGGGGCTCATCCTGCGGGACATCTCCCACCACCTCCTGCCGACACGTTTACAGAAGCAGCTGAGTGAGCGGGTAACCCCAAACTAACGCATATACCCCTCTTCTGTGTCACACCTACCTGCGTGCGGATGCCGGACAGCTGCGTCCCCGTTACCACAGGCATGGCGGCTGCTATGAAGGACGATTGTATTATATCGTGACAGCAGCACTAGCCGGGACACCTCCTGTACTGTCAGGAATTAGTTTATACTTTGGCGCCGAAATGCTCACCCGGCCCCCGGGCGTGGCTTCTGTTACCCAATCTCCGGGCAGTGGCACCTCTATAGCCATATAGAATTATTAATAATAGGAGTGGCTGAGTGTCTTCTGTACATGGTTTGTTTTTTCCCCATCTTTTCAGATTTCTTTATATTCAGAAATGTCACACACTATCAGACAACACTGGAAGAAGAACAAAGTATCAACCATGTATAGAAAGAGGAATCAGAAGGGCTACTGAATGCATGTATAAATGTTCATGGGATGCTTTTATACAGTCTATTACACAAGAGCTTTTAAATGATTGTCTATTTGTGAGGCATCAATACCAGATGTTATAGCTCGTTCACACATACAGTGCGTCCGGAAAGTATTCACAACGCTTCACTTTTCCCACATTTTATCTTTCAGCCTTATTCGATAATGGAATATATTCATATTATCCCTCAAAATTCTACACACAATACCCCATAATGACAATGTGAAAAAAGTTTTTTTTTTTTAGATTTTTGCAAATTTATTAAAAATAAAAGACTAAGAAATCACATGTACATAAGTATTCACAGCCTTTTTCTCAATACTTTGTTGATGCACCTTTGGCAGCAATTACAGCCTCAAGTCTTTTTGAATATGATGCCAAAAACTTGGCACACCTATCTTTGGGCAGTTTCACCCATTCCTCTTTGCAGTACCCCTCAAGCTCCATCAGGTTGGATGGGAAGCATCGGTGCACAGCCATTTTCAGATTTCTCCAGAGATGTTCAATTACATTCAAGTCTGGGCTCTGGCTCGGCCACTCAAGGGGGGCATTCACAAAGTCGCCCTAAAGCCACCCCATTGATATCTTGGCTGTGTGCTTAGGGTCGTCCCCCTGCTGAAGATAAACCGTTGCCCCAGTCTGAGATCAAGAGCGCTCTGGAGCAGGTTTTTATCCAGGATGTCTCTGTACATTGCTGCATTCATCTTTCCCTCTATCCTGACTAGTCTCCCAGCTCCTGCCGCTGAAAAACATCCCCACAGAATGATGCTGCCACCACAGTGCTTCACTGTGGGGATGTTATTGGCCTGGTGATAGCGGTGCCTGGTTTCCTCCGAACATGACTCCTGGCATTCACACCAAAGAGTTCAATCTTGATTACATCAGACCAGAGAATTTAGTTTCTCATGGTCTGAGAGTCCTTCAAGTGCATTTTGGCAAACTCCAGGCGGGCTGCCATACGCTTTTTATTAAGGAGTGGCTTCTGTCTGGCCACTCTACCATACAGACCTGATTGGTGGATTGATGCAGAGATCGTTGTCCTTCTGGAAGGTTCTCCTCTCTCCGCAGAGGAATACTGTAGCTCTGACAGTGACCAACGGGTTTTTGATCAGCTCCCTGACTAGGGCCCTTCTCTCCCAATCGCTCAGTTTAGACGGCCGTCCAGCTCTAGGAAGAGTCCTGGTGGTTCTGAACTTCTTCCATTTATGGATGATGGAGGCCACTGTGCTCATTGGGACCTTCAAAGCAGCAGATATTTTTCTGTACCCTACCCCAGATTTGTGCCTCGAGACAATCCTGTCTCGGAGGTCTACAGAAAATTCATTTGACTTCATGCTTGGTTTGTGTCATGACATGCACTGTCAAGTTTGGGACCTTATATAGACAGGTGTGTGCCTTTCCAAATCATGTCCAGTCAACTGAACTTGCGACAGCTGGACTCTAATTAAGCTGTAGGAACATCTCAAGGATAATCAATGGAAACAGGACGCACCTGAGCTCAATTTTGAGCTTCCTGACAAAGGCTGTGAATACTTATGTACATTTGATTTCTTCGTTTTTTATTTTTAATAAATTTGCAAAAATCTCAAAAAAACTTCACGTTGTCATTATGGGGTATTGTGTGTAGAATTTTGATGAAAAAAAGTAATTTATTCAATTTTGGAATAAGGCTGTAACATAATAAAATGTGAAAAAAGTGAAGCGCTGTGAATACTTTCCGGATGCACTGTATTAGCTTTTTATGAGATATAGGCGTCTATTTAGCAAAAGGGTCAAAACTGGCTTGAATATTTTGCCAATATTGATGCGATTATTAGAATTTTTTTCCATAGTTTTCCCTGCTATGTAGGAAAAATACTTTGAGGGACAGTGGCGGTCAGTCTTTTTGGTGGTTCAAAAAGTCTGTCCTGCTTTGTGCATGTCCCTTCTCTGCTCCGCAATGTACACACAAGGGTGATTCAGTAAGTAAGGTAACAAGACCTCTTGTGTGTAATTTTCGCTTTTTCATTCTAATTTCCCACCAAGTGGACCACTGCGTCCCCTCGCGGCCATTAAGCCATGTACACATTAAACAATGTGTGTACATGGCTGACTGGACGACCAATGTAATGATACATCAGTTGTGCCATACACACTGAATGATATATTACACAGTATATTGTTCCCTGACGCATTCATCTGTACCCTGCCATTTGCTGACCATCGTGTGAGCGCAGTAGTGGGTACACACAATGTGCCCAATATGTCGGTCTGATATATCGCCTAGTGTGTACCCAACTTTAGACTGCGCCTCATCTGTCCCAACAGCAGTTGAAAGATGGTGGGGCTGATGGAAACATGCGTAGTGTGATCAGATTTCTGCTTCTAAAGGGCTCATCAGCAGCTGAAATTCATTGCCAACATGTCGAGGTGTACGGTGATAACATCATGGAAATGGGTTTGGTGCACCACATTTGATAACGGCAGGACAGAAGTTCAAGATGAGTAGTGATGTCGCTTGCCAAACACATCCACCACAAGCAGTGCATCAAACCCAAACCTGTTTTTCTGACATGACATTATCACTGTACTCCTCAACAAGTTGGAGATACAGTACTAATACAAGCCCTGTGGTAACTGAAATAGACAAACTGCAAAATAGAGAACTCACTGTAATTAAAGTCCACAAACTAGAGAGTGAACAGGTGCACTATGGCAAATGCAGTAGTCCCTGTATAAAACATGAATACAGGGATACTTGCCAGGAAACTTCAGGCACACAGGTCAGCCCAGATACAAACGCAGAGTCTGACTTGCTGAGAACAGTTGAAGTCTAAGCATAAAGGGGTGTATTCAATTGTTTGAAAAGTCAGTTGAGAGTCTGTTTTTATCCTATCTAATAGACAGGAAAAACAGGCACCCAACCAACTTTTCAAACAATTGAATTCCACCCAAAGAGTCTAAACCCAGAAAATAACAAATAGATCCAGTTAGCTAGAAAGTAACTTGACACAGGTACACACTGGTGAAAGTCTCAAGGAGAGCAGGAAGCACAGACCAGGGTCTGGCAGAGGGAGATTACCAGAGAGTAACAGTTGCAGGTTCAAACTTAATGATCTGGCCCTGAACACTCAGTGGAGCAGGTACAAATAGCAAGTCCAAGGAGGGTGACACCACTGGCAGAGAAGAAAGGATGGTGACAGTACTGTATATTTTTCAGCGTTAAAGCCTCACAGATTTCGAGTCACACCATGCAGGTACCAGACTTGGCTGGCAGGTATAGACTGAAGTATGCAATAAGGGATGTGAGACCAGATGTGCAAAGTGAATTTGGAGAAAAGTGAATGCCACATGGGACAGAACAAATAAAATGAAACAGAAAGTTAATGACTGGAATCTCCAGGCTGTAATAATAACAACAGAGTTTGGGGTAAAACAGTTGGAACCACACAGTATAGGCCTGCTCAGGTTTAAATTCCCTGCTCTCTAAATGAGTTGAATTATCAGCAGTTGCAGTCATTTTAAAGATCAGGCCTGCAATCCAAGATGGTGGCACTTAACAACAGGATGGAACTGCAGGATGGATTGCTACAGAGAAAACCCCAGGTAGTGCTCCAGACACCGATAAGTTTGCCTGAACGTCCATTGAGTGATTGTATCCCCTCTCTTAAAAGTTTACTCCAGGCACTCTGAAAAGGTATTACTGGGACCTTTCTGAAGATGAATGTTCACTGCATTAGCCCAAGCACACTTATCCAGGCCGTAGCGTTTCTATCTTTCAAAAACTGAATCATCCCTGGAGAAAGTGTAGAATCATGAACGTGAATGACATAATACAAATTATCATGTTGGGTCTTCATTATTGGTGGTTAACTAGATATAGTGGAGAATTCATCATTAGAGGCTTAAGTACATTAAAAAAATGAGGTTGCGTAGAGAGGGAGGTTATTTCAGGTTGAATGCCAATGGGTTGATCACTCATAAGGCCCATACACACTTGACGATGCACACGTCGTTAACGACTTCCCTTGAACTTCCCTTGAACAGCTGAGCAAACGACATGAGCATACACACTACCAACGACCAAAGACCATTCATCGTTGAAGCATCCAAGCTGAACAGTTTATTAAACTAATGAGCTGGGAACAGGGCTGGTGAACAGTGGCTTGGTCGTTGGTCGTTCACACCATACACATTCAACGACGTCTCTGGTCGGTAACGACCATAGTGGAAATTGAGCATACATGCTCCACAGATAAGCGAGGGTCGTTAACGTCCCGCGGGGCCGCGCATCGGTGGTCGTCGGATGCATACACACTTGACGATATAATGAGTGACGTCGTTGATGAGGGCTGAAATGAACTACGTTGCTCATTTTATCGTCAAGTGTGTATGGGCCTATAGAATCTTGAATGCGCCGATATATCTTGGATTGAATTTCATACTTTTTAAGTTGCCAGCCAAACTTAATCCCCAGCTTTAAGAGTTGGCACTAGCTGACAACTTTTTTGAGCAAAAAATTGACAAGTAGAAGACTTTTTTTTTAACTTTAGCACACGTATTTGCAGTTCCACAACTAGAACTTCCGATGAGGGGGGTCATTCCGAGTTGTTCGCTCGGTAAATTTCTTCGCAGCGTTTTTCCGCTTAGTGCGCATGCGCAATGTTCGCACTGCGACTGCGCCAAGTAAATTTGCTATGCAGTTAGGAATTTTACTCACGGCTTTTTCATCGTTCTGGTGATCGTAATGTGATTGACAGGAAGTGGGTGTTTCTGGGCGGAAACTGACCGTTTTATGGGAGTGTGTGAAAAAACGCTACCGTTTCTGGGAAAAACGCGGGAGTGGCTGGAGAAACGGGGGAGTGTCTGGGCGAATGCTGGGTGTGTTTGTGACGTCAAACCAGGAACGACAAGCACTGAACTGATCGCAGATGCCGAGTAAGTCTCGAGTTACTCAGAAACTGCACAGAGATGTCTTATCGCAATATTGCGAATCTTTCGTTCGCAATTTTAAGATGCTAAGATTCACTCCCAGTAGGCGGCGGCTTAGCGTGTGCAAAGCAGCTAAAAGCAGCTTGCGAGCGAACAACTCGGAATGAGGGCCGAGAATAGAGACATGGAAACTCAATACAAAATGAAGAAAGGTATAAATAAGGTCTTGTGGAAATGGTTATTGTGAGAGAATTCTGCCCAAGATAGAAGATCCACCCAATTATCTTGATTAGTAAGTTTTCCAGTATGGAGGGAAAATTATGGAATTGTTGTAGTTGCAAAAATACATTTTGGGAGGTATTCAATTCTTTCCGCCCCTTTGCACACCCATTCTGTTTCTGCTGACAGGCATGGTATGATCATTTCAGCTTGCTACCCCTGGGGTAGCGAGGCGCCCAACCCTTTACACAGCTAGACCTGATTACTATGGGTGCAATATGCGCGATAACGGGGATCACTTTAGAAAGGAGATTGGGCGTGATATATCATCTTAATACTGCCCTTTAAGTGTAATACAGGCCAGTCCTCCAAAATGTCAGAATCATCAGTATATTCATCTGTTTCCTGATTCTGTTATATTTAAAAATAAGATTTTAAACCTACCGGTAAATCTATTTCTCCTAGTCCGTAGAGGATGCTGGGGACTCCGTAAGGACCATGGGGTATAGACGGGCTCCGCAGGAGATAGGGCACCTAAAAAGAACTTTGACTATGGGTGTGCACTGGCTCCTCCCTCTATACCCCTCCTCCAGACCTCAGAGAACTGTGCCCAGAGGAGATGGACAATACAAGGCAGGATTTAGCAATCCAAGGGCAAGATTCATACCAGCCCACACCAATCATACCATGTAACCTGGATCATACATAACCAGTTAACAGTATGAACAAACGACAGTAACGGTCCAAGACCTATTCCAACTGTAACATAACCCTTATGTAAGCAACAACTATATACAAGTCTTGCAGAGTTTCCGCACTGGGACGGGCGCCCAGCATCCTCTACGGACTAGGAGAAATAGATTTACCGGTAGGTTTAAAATCTTATTTTCTCTTACATCCTAGAGGATGCTTGGGACTCCGCAAGGACCATGGGGTTTATACCAAAGCATCCAATCGGGCGGGAGAGTGCGTATGACTCTGCAGCACCGACTGAGCAAACGCTAGGTCCTTATCAGCCAGGGTATCAAACTTGTAGAATTTAGCAAAAGTGTTTGACCCCGACCAAGTCGCCGCTCGGCAAAGTTGTAATGCCGATACGCCTCGGGCAGCCGCCCAAGAAGAGCCCACCTTTCTAGTGGAATGGGCCTTAACCGAATTTGGTACCGGCAATCCAGCCGTAGAGTGAGCCTGCTGAATTGTATTACAGATCAAGCGAGCAATAGTCTGCTTCGAAGCAGGTGCGCCAATCTTATTGGCCGCATACAGGACAAACAGGGCCTCTGTTTTCCTAATTCTAGCCGTCCTGGCTACATAAATCTTTAAGGCCTTGACTACGTCCAGGGATCTGGAATCCTCCAGGTCACTTGTAGCCACAGGCACCACAATAGGTTGATTCACATGGAATGAAGAAACCACCTTAGGCAAAAATTGCGGACGTGTCCTCAATTCAGCTCGATCCACATGAAAAATCAAGTAAGGGCTTTTGTGTGACAAAGCCGCCAATTCTGATACTCGCCTTGCCGATGCCAAGGCCAACAACATGACCACCTTCCAAGTAAGAAATTTCAACTCAACCTTGTTAAGCGGTTCAAACCAGTGTGATTTTAGAAACTGCAACACCACGTTGAGGTCCCACGGTGCCACTGGAGGCACAAAAGGAGGCTGGATGTGTAGCACTCCCTTTACAAACGTCTGGACTTCTGGAAGAGAAGCCAATTCCTTCTGAAAGAATATCGAGAGGGACGAAATCTGTACCTTAACAGAGCCTAATTTCAGGCCCATATCCACTCCTGTCTGTAGGAAGTGGAGAAAACGACCCAGATGAAAATCTTCCGTAGGTGCATTCTTGGTCTCACACCAAGATACATACTTTCGCCAGATACGGTGATAATGCTTAACCGTCACCTCCTACCTAGCCTTTATTAAAGTAGGGATGACCTCTTCCGGAATCCCCTTTTTCGCTAGGATTCGGCGTTCAACCGCCATGCCGTCAAACGTAACCGCGGTAAGTCCTGAAATACACAGGGCCCCTGTTGCAACAGGTCTTCCCTCTGAGGAAGAGGCCATGGATCTCCTGTGAGCATCTCTTGTAGATCTGAGTACCAGGCCCTTCGAGGCCAGTCTGGGACAACGAGTATCGTCTGTACTCTTCTTTGCCTTATGATCCTCAAAACTTTTGTGATGAGAGGAAGAGGAGGAAACACGTAGACCGATTTGAACACCCATGGTGTTATCAGAGTGTCTACTGCCACTGCCTGAGGGTCCCGAGACCTGGCACAATACCTCCGCAGCTTTTTGTTGAGGCGTGACGCCATCATGTCTATTTGAGGAGTTCCCCAAAGACGTGTTATGTCTGCAAAGACTTCTTGATGAAGTCCCCACTCTCCTGGATGGAGATCGTGTCTGCTGAGGAAGTCTGCTTCCCAGTTGTCCACTTCCGGAATGAAGACAGCCGACAGAGCGCTTACATGATTTTCCGCCCAGCGAAGAATCCTGGTGGTTTCCGCCATCGCGACTCTGCTTCTTGTCCCGCCTTGGCGGTTCACATGAGCCACTGCTGTGACATTGTCTGATTGAATCAGAACCGGTAGGTTTCGAAGAAGACTCTCCGCTTGTCGAAGGCCGTTGTAAATGGCCCTGAGTTCCAACACATTGATGTGTAGACAGGACTCCTGGTCTGACCAAAGTCCCTGAAAGTTTTTTCCCTGTGTGACCGCACCCCATCCTCGGAGGCTCGCGTCCGTGGTAACCAGGATCCAGTCCTGAATCCCGAACCGGCGACCCTCCAGCAGGTGAGCACTTTGCAACCACCACAGGAGAGACACTCTGGCCCCTGGGGACAGAGTTATTTTCCGATGTAAGTGCAGATGGGACTCGGACCACTTGTCCAGAAGGTCCCATTGAAAAGTCCTTGCATGGAACCTTCCGAAGGGAATGGCCTCGTAGGCCGCCACCATTTTTCCCAGAACTCGAGTGCATTGGTGAACTGACACCCTTTTCGGTTTTTGCAGGTCTCTGACCATGTTCTGGATGTGCTGGGCTTTCTCTATTGGGAGGAAGGCCTTCATTTGTTCTGTATCCAGTATCATACCTAGGAACGGTAGTCGAGTTGTCGGAATCAACTGTGACTTCGGTAGATTTAGAATTCAACCTTGTTGCTGGAGCACTCTCAGAGAGAGTGCCACACTGCTCAGCAATTTCTCCCTTGATCTCGCTTTTATCAGGAGATCGTCCAAGTATGGGATAATTGTGACTCCATGCTTGCGCAGGACCACCATCATTTCCGCCATTATCTTGGTGAAAATCCTCGGGGCCGTGGAAAGTCCAAACGGCAACGTCTGAAATTGGTAATGACAATCCTGTACAGCGAATCTCAGGTATTTCTGATGGGGGGCATATATGGGGACATGAATGTACGCATCCTTTATGTCCAGAGACACCATAAACTCCCCCTCCTCCATGTTGGCTATTATCGCTCTGAGTGATTCCATTTTGAATTTGAATCTTTTTATGTACAGGTTTAGGGATTTCAGATTCAAAATAGGTCTGACCGAACCGTCCGGTTTCGGGACCACAAATAGGGTTGAGTAGTAACCTCTTCCCTGCTGGTGCAGGGGAACCTTGATTATCACTTGCTGTATACACAGCGTTTGAATTGCAGCTAACACTACATCCCTTTCCGATGTGGAAGCCGCTGGGGCACCTCGTCGAATTCCAGTTTGTACCCATGGAAAACTATTTCCAACACCCAGGGATTCAGGTCTGATCTGACCCAGGCCTGACTGAAAAGTCGAAGACGTGCCCCCACCGGTGCGGACTCCCTCAGGGGAGCCCCAGCGTCATGCTGTGGGTTTTGGAGCAGCCGGGGAGGACTTTGGTTCCTGGGCACCTGCCGAAGCAGGTGCTCTTTTGCCTCTGCCCTTACCTCTGACGAGGAAAGAGGATCCCCGACCTCTTTTGGACTTGTGCGACCGAAAGGACTGCATCTGATAGGGTGTTACTTTCTTTTGCTGTTGGGGAATATATGGTAAAAAATTTGATTTACCTGCTGTAGCTGTGGAAACCAGGTCTGTCAGCCCATCCCCAAACAATACATCACCCTTATAGGGTAGTACTTCCATATGTTTTTTGGAATCCGCATCACCCGTCCATTGGCGAGTCCATAAGGATCTTCTCGCTGAGATAGACATGGCATTGGCCCTAGAAGCCAGCAATCCAATGTCCCTTTGAGCATCCCTCATAAATAAGACTGCGTCTTTTATATGGGCTAGAGTTGAGAATATAGTATCCTTATCCATATTATCAAATTGATCTGTCAGCTCATCTGTCCAAGCTGCAATTGCGCTACACACCCATGCCGACGCAATTGTCGGTCTTAGCACAGCCCCCGTATGAGAATAAATACACTTTAAGGTAGTTTCTTGCCTGCGATCTGCAGGGTCCTTAAGGGCCGCTGTGTCAGGAGACGGTAGCGCCACTTTCTTGGACAAGCGCGTCAGGGCCTTGTCCACAGTGGGGGATGATTCCCAAATCTCCCTGTCCTGCTTAGGGAAGGGGTATGCCATATAAATTCTTTTGGGGATCTGCAGTCTCTTTTCCGGAGTCTCCCAAGCTTTTCCAAATAAATCATTTAATTCATGAGATGTGGGAAAATTAATAATCTGTTTCTTTTCCTTAAACATGTGTACCCTTGTGTCAGGGACCGAGGGTTCATCCTCAATATGCAACACATCACTTATTGCCACAATCATACACTGAATGGTTTTAGTCACCCTAGGGTGCAATTTTACTTTGTCATAGTCGACACTGCAATCAGAATCCGTGTCGGTAGTAGTGTCTTGTGTTAAGGGATGCTTTTGAGACCCCGACGGGCCCTGTGAGTCGGTCCAATCCGAGGATTGACCCCCTGATGTCCCCCCTAATTCAGCCTTATCAAGCCTTTTATGTTAAGATGCCACACTTGCATTCAACATATGCCACATGTCCATCCAATCTGGAGTCGGCACAACCGACGGGGACACACCACTCATTTGCTCCACCGCCTCCTTGGAGAAGCCTTCCGCCTCAGACATGTCGACACACACGTACCGACACCCCACACACACACAGGGATTAACCTATAAGGGGACAAAACCCCAACCAGGCCCTTAGGAGAGACAGAGAGAGAGTATGCCAGCACACACCAGCGCTTAAAAACACTGGAATATATATACCAGATAGAGCTTTTTATATATATAGCCTTAATTCCCACTCACTGTGTTCCAAAGTGCCCCCCTCCTCTTTTTTTCCAGCTTGCGAAGGTTCAGCAGGGGAGAGATCAGGGAGCCAGCTTTTCCTCATGCAGTTTCTGTGGAGAAAATGGCGCTGGTTAGTGCTGAGGATCAAGCCCGCCCACCCGATGGCGGGCTTCGGTCCCAGTAAACTTATACAAAAAATGGCGGGGGATTTGTGGATTTACTGTGCCACAGCCTAATCCTGCTTATATTGCCACAAAAGGAGGAATATTGCTGCCCAGAGCGCCCCCCCCCCCCCCTGTGCCCTGCACCCTTCAGTGCCTGCTTGTGTGTGAGTACTGGGAGCAATGGCGCGCAGCTTACCGCTGCGCTATTACCTCTGATGTCTTCTGCCGCCTGATGTCTTCTTGCCTTCTCATACTCACCTGGCTTCTATCTTCGGCATCTGTGAGGAGGACGGCGGCGCGGCTCCGGGACGAACCCCAGGTGAGACCTGTGTTCCGACTCCCTCTGAAGCTAATGGTGTCCAGTAGCCTTAACAACTTGACAAGCCAGCTCTGTTTCTCTCTCCTCAGTCCCACGATGCAGGGAGCCTGTTGCCAACAGGACTCCCTGAAAATAAAAAACCTAACAAAATTCTTTAAAACCGAAAACTCTGGAGAGCTCTCTGCATTGTACCCTTTCTCCTCTGGGCACAAGATCTAACTGAGGTCTGGAGGAGGGGCATAGAGGGAGGAGCCAGTGCACACCCATAGTCAAAGTTCTTTTTAGGTGCCCTATCTCCTGCGGAGCCCGTCTATACCCCATGGTCCTTACGGAGTCCCCAGCATCCTCTAGGACGTAAGAGAAAATACATTTTTCAGTTCAGTGTATAATCTGACTAGAAATCTGGATCCTTCAAGCAGATATCTCCATTCTACATGGGCACATTTCATATCCAAAAGTTTTTCTTTATCACCAATACTATAGATTTCTTTTGGCAGATAATAGTACTTACAATTATGGAGGAAGCGTCAACTTCAAAGTAGAATTGTGATGTATCAGGCTGAGATAGAGAAAGCCAGTTTTAAAGTATGGCAAGCTTCAAAAGCCCCTGCTGATGAGTCTTTGGTGTTAGCATACTTCTGAATGAGGGCAGTAATAGGCATCGCCAAGATATAATGGGGGTCATTCCGAGTTGTTCGCTAGCTGTTTTCGGTCGCAGTGCAGCATTCAGGCAAAAAAGCGGCACTTCTGCGCATGCGGCGCAATGCGCACGCGCGACGTTCTTTCACAACGGCCGATGCTGTTTCACACAAGGTCTAGCGAAGCATTTCAGTCGCACTGCTGGCCGCAGAGTGATTGACAGGAAGAGGGCGTTTCTGGGTGTCAACTGACCATTTTCAGGGAGTGTTCGAAAAAACGCAGGCGTGCCAGGAAAAATGTAGGCGTGGCTGGGCGAACGCAGGGCGTGTTCGTGATGTCAAAACAGGAACTAAATAGTCTGAAGTGATCGCAAGCGCTGAATAGGTCTGGAGCTGCTCTGAAAGTGCACATTTATTTTTTTTAGCCGCTCTGCGATCCTTTCGTTCGCACTTCTGCTAAACTAAAATACATTCCCAGAGGGCGGCGGCATAGCGTTTGTACGACTGCTACAAACTGCTAGCGAGCGGACAACTCGGAATGATCACCAATATGTTCAGATGAATTGCTGGGAACAGTACAGCTAAGAAGGAGCTTGGCAACCTTATGAATGGAGGGTTGTGGCCAATTGAGGGTAGTCTGATCGTTGTCTCAGTCCATTTAGAGTCCAGAACCATAGAGAAAGCCTCCTAGGAAGGAAGTTATCCTATTCAGATATAGACTTTTCCAGTTTTCCAAAGCTTATTCTTTTGAGGACGAGAAAGGACTTCTGCAACATGGGCATAGTGCGAAGAATAAATTAGGATTTCATAATCTGTATAATATCTATATAATGTTCTGCATAATATCTCTGGACTTAAATAGTAACACAGCAAATTATAGCTACTCTATTGTGGCATACAAATGCAAACAAATTTTAGTGGTTAATGATCCTGTAATCTAATGAAATGTTGGCTACTTTGATGGAGTTGTAATAAATCAGGAGGCCTGAAGAGGGAGACAAATGCTGGAAATTTTTGTCATGCTGTTTAATTTTACTTTTTAACAAGACATCCTGCTTTTGTGCAGTATACATTTTAGGATTATTTATCAGTATGTATATAAATACATCTACATGTATACAAGATAGCCAAGAGGTAGTTTAAGAATAGTATCTTTTATTTGTATTTCTGTATTGACATTGTCCAAAACATAATTTAAAAAATGGGCACACATAGCCACCAATGCTTCCTCGTGTCATTGGTGCCACCAATTTTTATGGACTGTTCTACAAATCCCTCAGGTGAAGACAGAGGTTCAAGAAGGAAAGTTTAACAGTATACTGTAACCATGCTCTTGCTGAATATTATGATCAAAACCATCAGGTTAGTTTTGGCCTTGTCTGACAGCAGTAATACAGAACTGAGTGGTAAATTAGGGTGTGCCAAGTGGAACTCCAGAGGTTTCAATGCACGTATGGGCATGCCGTAGCTGATAGGGTGCCAAACACCAGCCCGCTGTGTGTGTAAGACTGTGAAACCATGCAGCCTAAGCATAACAGCAATGGCCGCCCCCGCCTAATTTTATTATTTTCATTGGTTATAAGCCCTCATTTCATGATAGCCAATTTAACAGAATAATAAGAAAAAGCCACTATGATTTTTTTTAAATTATGTATTATTAACGGGTGTGGTATGGAAGGTAGATAGTAACTAGGTCGACAGTGTCTAGGGCGACCACTATTGGTCGACAGTAACTAGGTCGACATGGTCTATGTCGACAGGTCAAAAGGTCGACATGAGTTTTTAATTTTTTTTGGGGTGTCGTTTTCTTTGTAGAGTGACCGGGAACCCCAATTAGTGCACGGCGTCCCCTCGTATGGCTCGCTTCGCTCGCCATGCTCCGGGCAAGGTGCCTCGCTCCGCTACCACTTCGCTCTGCACAGATTACCGCTCCAATCGTAGTCCACGTGGATTGTTAAGTATGAAAAGGTTAAAAAAAATTATGAAAAACTCATGTCGATCTTTTGACCTGTCGACCTAGCTACTGTCAACCAATAGTGGTCGGCCTAGATGATGTTGACCTAGAGACCGGATCCCATTAGTTACTAAGTAGGACGGTTCCGGTATGAATGGTCGACCATGTTATGGTCGACAGTCATTAGGTCGACCACTATTGGTCGACATGGTCAAATGGTTGACACATGAAAATAGTCGACATGAAAGTTTGTTTGTTTTTGTGTCGTTTTCTGCGTAAAGTGACGGGGAACCCCAATTAGTGCACCGCGTCCCCTCGCATGGCTCGCCATGCTTCGGGCAAGGTGCCTCGCTGCGCTCGGCACAGGTTACCATTCCCAATCGTAGTCTATGTGGATTGTAAAGTATGGAGACGTTACCCAAAAGAAAAAAAATGTGAAAAACTCATGTCAACCTTTTCATGTGTCGACCATGTGTCCACGTCGACCAATAGTGGTCGACCTAATGACTGTCGACCATAACATTGTCGACCATCTGAACGGATACCAAGTAGGACAGCTTACAGAGGCATTATGTGCATGTCTTACCCCATTTACACTCCATTCAGTATGGGATATGATACAGTACAGTAGACATATTTTGCAGTTAGTGGTACACTTCAGGATGGCAGTGCCAAAACAAGCATCCAAGTGCTGCCCCTCAACAAGTGCCACCACCTAACAAGTGCTGCCAAAAGGTACGTGCCTCACATGCCTAATGGGAAGTTCACCACTGTCAGTAACCCTATCTAGAGATAAAGGGACAGCAGTGGAAGGAGAAGGGGGAGGCAGGAGTTATCTGGCAACAGAAAAAGTATGAGGGGCACAGAAGAAATTTGGAGATGGGGCCTGATGGTAGAATATGGTTTTGGTATAGACATAATAAGAGGGTAAAGCGAGACTGACACAAAGTAGGAAAAAGAAAGGGCAGATAGGTTGATTCAGACAGGTAAAAGGGCAGAGAGGCTGGCACAGACAGAGTTGGCACAGACTGGGAAAGGGCAGAATGGCTGGTGCAGGTAAGCAAAAGGGTAGAATGTCTAACACAGACAGAGAGGCTTTACAAGCAGATAGCCTGGTACTGACAAGGGCAGGACAGAATGTATAATAGAGAGGCTGAATGATAATGAGTTGAGACATTGAAAAGGAAGAGAGGCTGGTACATATTGGGGATGGGCAGAAGGCTGGTGTAGAATGGGGATGGGCATGGATGCTGGTACAAACCAGATCAGCACTGAATGGCAGCACATAAACACTTGGGCCCGAGGGTGCATGGAGGCAGAGGGACCTTCCGGTGCCTCTGAGAGCAGCAGCAGCAGAGGGAAGTTTTTTCTTCCCTGTAGCCACACACGCTGTCTATCTGACTAGATGCATCCTGTGCGAGCAGATCAGATAAAACACTTGCTGGTGCACATGCGACCATGCCAGACAAGTGATTAAGAATGAGTGCAGAAATTAAAGCCTCAGTAGAAGGAAGGCAATGATGGCCACAAATGGCCTACTTTGTGACTTGAACCCTTCAGCATCAATGCTCTAATGAAATCTACAAGTGAGGTGTATTCCTTGATGAACCTACAATAATAGTTTACCACCCCAAAAAGCATTGTGTAATCTTAATACCACCAGGCTATGGCCAGTTCATAATGGCTTCAACATGTTTATTCTCTGGATACTGAACCCTAGCACTATACTGTATGTTCAATGAAGTGCAGCTGAAGCTTCTTGAAGGCACTATCTCTGACAAGAAAAGAGGAGGTTTGCATGTCCAGTACTTCTGCAGTACCACCAAGCAGAGGCGTATCTACCTATTGGCCAGGATGGCACTCGCCAGGGGCGCCAGCTGAGGAGGGGCAACACCCAATGGTGCCACCTGCAGTTAGGAGGTAAATACACTTTGTACACTTTGCACCTTTGTTCCCCCTTCCCCTGGCAGTTCCTCACCCGCCCTGGCATCAAACACGGCAGGCAGCAGCTGGAGCCACTCTAAGGCGCTGGGATCCGACACCGCATCGCATTACAATATCTTGTGAATATCCTATATTATATTATAATAAACCTGACGCACCTAGCCCCCACAGGTTATAGAATATAGGGATAGCAAGCTGAGTGAGAGACACGAAATGGAAGTCACCCAGAAGGCCAATGCACACACATATAGTCACAGTTTGTACAATGCAGACGTTATTACAAACAATAATACTGCACTGGACTAGCTTATATATAGCTATGTAATCAATAGATATACACTGCACAGTAAAGACTGGATGTATATCACAGGGTACTTGTACCAAATAACCCTGACCAAATGCACTTTTTCTTAACTATCACTGTCTAAACGACATGTAGAATACTTAAGTGTCTTGTAAAGGCACAGCGCTGACTGTCAGGCGGCTTTACAAAGGAGGATTTGCCCAAGCAGTCTCAGGAACAGTGTAGCTGAGAGAAATTGGGCCCAAACACTGTCTGGGAGTGAGGGAGATAGAGATATGCAGCTCCAGGGCGGGAACATTTACTGTAAATATCACCCTGGGGGTGGAGCTACAGGTCTAAGCCCTATCCCCCTGCTGGACATAACCACCGGTACTATGGGCTTAATATAAAATGGTTTATGAGAGAAACCGACCTGTGCCCGTGCCTTGGTGGCCTAGTGGGGTCGCCTGTACTGCCACAGTGTCAACGCCAGCGCGCGCGGCCCGTCTCCCACCGGCCGCGCCGAATTGCGATAAAGAGCGGGTCCCGCGAATGGGACCCACTTACCACCTTCCGAAGCACGGCCACGCGATCCTGGAGAGCCCCAGCCGTGTGTGTCTAATGTGAAGAAAACCGGAGCCTCCTGCTGTAGGTACCCGGCAACCAGGACACGGGATTGTACAGCGCCGCTGGGGAGTGATGGAGCTGCAGCAGGGAATGTCTCCTGACATCTAAACTCTGTGCAGCCCTTGTAGTCTTCACTTTTCTTCACAAAAAACGAGTTTTATGGTAAGAACTTACCTTTGTTAAAACTCTTTCTGCGAGGTACACTGGGCTCCACAAGGATAGACATAGGGGTGTAGAGTAGGATCTTGATCCAAAGCACCAACAGGCTCAAAAGCTTTGACCTTCTTCCCAAGATGCATAGCGCCGCCTCCTATATCACCCCGTCTCCGTGCACAGGAGCTCAGTTTTGTTAACCAGCCCAATGCAGTAGCAAGTAAAAGAGACTACAACTGCCAGTTGCCACAAACACCACACTCTCCCGACAGGAGAAGTGTCAGCGGCTAATGCCATACCAACCCAAAGAACCTAGTGGGTCAGGGTGGGCGCCTTGTGGAGCCCAGTGTACCTCGCAGAGAGTTTTAACAAAGGTAAGTTCTTACCATAAAACTCATTTTCTGCTGCGGGGTACACTGGGCTCCACAAGGATAGACATAGGGGATGTCCTAAAGCAGTTCATTATGGGAGGGGACGCACTGTAGCGGGCACAGGAACCCTGCGTCCAAAGGAAGCATCCTGGGAAGTGGCAGTATCGAAGGCATAGAACCTTATGAACGTGTTCACAGAGGACCACATAGCCGCCTTGCACAATTGTCCAAGGGTCGCACCACGTTGGGCCGCCCAAGAAGGTGCAACAGACCGAGTAGAATGGGCCTTAATGTGATCAGGAGCAGAGAGACCAGCCTTCACATAAGCATGTGCAATCACCATTCTAATCCATTTGGCCAGAGTTTGCTTGTGAGCAGGCCAGCACCGTTTGAGAAACCCAAACACAACAAAAAGAATCAGATTTCCTAATAGGAGCAGTTCTCTTCACATAGATACAGAGAGCCCGTACCACATCCAAAGACCGCTCTTTGGGAGACAGATCAGGAGAAACAAGTGCCGGAACTACAATCTCCTGATTAAGGTGGAACGAAGAAAACACCTTAGGTAGATAGCTGGGCCGAGTCCTAAGAACCGCCCGGTCACGGTGAAATATCAGATATGGGGAACTACAGGACAAGGCACCCAAATCCGACACTCTTCTAGCTGAAGCAATAGCCAGCAGAAACACCACATTAAGGGAAAGCCAGTTAAGGTCAGCTGAACCAAGAGGTTCAAACGGAGACTCTTGTAACGCCCTCCAAACCCACCGACAAGTCCCGAGGACCCACAGGCGTCGTGTTGTGTATCCAACCTCCCTATGTCCCATAGGGAGGTTGGATATGCAACACGCCCTGAGTAAAGGTATGCACATCAGGTAAGGTCGCAAATTTTCTCTGAAACCACACCGACAAGGCAGATATTTGAACCTTGAGGGAGGCCAGACGCAGGCCTATGTCCAGGCCCTGCTGAAGAAAAGCCAACAACTTGGCAATACTAAACTTGGAAGCGTCATAATCGTTAGATGCGCACCAAACAAAGTAAGAATGCCAGACCCTATAGTAAATCCGAGCCGAAGCCGGTTTCCGGGCCCGCAACATAGTTTGAATGACCGCCTCAGAAAACCCTTTAGCCCTTAAGACGGAAGCTTCAAGTGCCACGCCGTCAAAGACAGCCGGGCTAGGTCCTGGTCGACACAGGGGCCCTGAATGAGGAGGTCTGGGCGTTGTGGAAGTAAAATTGGACGCTCTGACGATAGGCCTTGCAGGTCTGAGAACCAGTGCCGTCTTAGCCACGCTGGAGCTATGAGAAGCAGAATTCCTTTTTCTTGCTTGAACTTCCGAATTACCCTGGGCAAGAGTGACACCGGAGGGAACACGTACGGCAGCCGAAACCTCCACGGTACCGCCAGCGCATCCACGAAAGCTGCTTGAGGATCCCTTGTCCTTGCTCCGAAGACCGGAACCTTGTGATTGTGTCGAGACGCCATCAGATCTACGTCTGGAAGGCCCCACCTTTCCACTAGGAGTTGAAACACTTCTGGATGAAGGCCCCACTCGCCGGCATGCACGTCCTGACGACTGAGAAAGTCTGCTTCCCAATTCAGGACTCCCGGAATGAATATTGCCGATATGGCCGGTAGATGGCGTTCTGCCCACTGTAGAATCCGTGAGACTTCCTTCATTGCTAGGCGGCTTCGAGTGCCGCCTTGATGATTTATGTAAGCCACTGTGGTGGCGTTGTCCGACTGTACTTGAACAGGACAATTCTGAATTAAATGCTGGGCTAGGTTCAAGGCATTGAAGACCGTCCACAACTCCAGAATATTGATCGAGAGGAGGGACTCCTCCTTGGTCCACCAGCCCTGAAGGGAGTGTTGCTCCAGCACCGCGCCACAACCTCTTAGACTGGCATCTGTCGTCAACAGGACCCAGTCGGATATCCAGAACGGACGGCCCCTGCACAGTTGTTGGTCCCGGAGCCACCAGAGCAGCGACAGACGGACCTCCGAAGTCAATGAGATCATTTGAGACCTGATCCGGTGAGGCAGGCCGTCCCATTTGGCTAGAATCAGCCTCTGGAGAGGGCGAGAGTGAAATTGAGCGTACTCCACCATGTCGAATGCTGACACCATGAGGCCCAGCACCTGCATCGCTGAATGTATTGACACTTGCGGACGAGATAGGAAGCAACGAATCCTGTCCTGAAGTTTCAGGACTTTCTCCTGAGACAGGAACAACCGCTGGTTGTGAGTGTCCAATAGTGCTCCCAGATGCACCATGCTCTGAGCAGGGATCAGGGATGACTTCTTCCAGTTGATGAGCCACCCGTGGGCTTGCAGAAACCGGACCGTCACATCTAGATGACGCAGGAGAAGTTCTGGGGAATTTGCCAGGATTAACAAGTCGTCCAAATACGGCAGTATCCTGACCCCTTGACGGTGGAGTACCACCGTCATCACCGCCATGACTTTTGTAAAGACTCGCGGAGCCATTGTTAAACCAAAAGGTAACGCCCGAAACTGGTAATGGCAGTTGCCAATCGCAAATCTCAGGTATTGCTGATGAGACACTGCTATAGGAATATGCAGGTAAGCATCCTGTATATCCAGGGAGACCATGAAGTCCCCTGGTTCCAAGGCCAGAACTATAGAGCGAAGGGTTTCCATACGGAACTTGGAAACCTTCACAAACCTTTTCAATGCCTTGAGGTTGAGAATGGGCCGGGAGGACCCATTCGGTTTCGAGACTAGAAACAGCGGAGAATAGTATCCCCGGCCCCTCTGCGCAAGAGGCACCTGTACTACGACTCCTGTATCCAGGAGGGTCTGTACCACCGAATGTAGAGTGTTTGCCTTTGTCTTGTCCAACGGGACATCTGTCTGGCAAAATCGATGAGGGGGTTGGTTTTTGAAGGCTATGGCGTAACCTCGAGTGACGACTTCCCGTACCCAGGCATCTGAAGTGGTCTTCAACCATTCCTGGGTATACCCTAGAAGCCGGCCCCCCACCCTGGGATCCCCCAGAGGGAGGCCCGCCCCGTCATGCGGCAGGCTTATCTGTCTTGGAAGCTGGCTGACGTGCCGCCCAGGCTCTTTTGGGCTTAGGCTCACCAGGTTTGGAAGTGCGGGCCTGCTTGTTGTACGTCTGACCTTTTGCTTTACCTGAAGGAGGAAAGGGGCGAAAGGAAGTACCTTTAGCCTTCGACACAGAAGGAGCAGTACTTGGCAGACAGGCAGTTTTGGCAGTAGCCAAGTCAGCCACAATCTTATTTAAATCCTCCCCAAACAGAATATCTCCCTTAAAAGGGAGTACCTCCAGGGTTTTTCTAGAGTCCAGATCCACAGACCAGGATCTCAGCCACAATATCCGGCGAGCCAGGACTGACGTAGTAGAGGCCTTGGCTGCCAGGATACCGTCATCAGAAGCCGCCTCTTTAATACAACGCGAAGCTGTGACAATATAAGACAAGCATTGTCTAGCATGGTCAGAGGAGATTTCAGCATCTAACTCCAAGGCCCATGATTCAATGGCCTCTGCAGCCCAAGTAGCTGCAATAGTGGGCCTTTGTGCAGCACCCGTGAGGGTGTAAATCGCTTTCAGACAACCCTCCACACGTTTATCCATAGGTTCTTTTAGAGACGTGACGGTGGTGACCGGTAGAGCTGAGGAGACCACCATCCTAGCCACATCTGAGTCCACTGGAGGAGGCGTTTCCCAATTCTTAGACAGCTCCGGCGCGAGGGGATAGCGAGCCAGCATCTTCTTTTGAGGCACAAACTTCGTACCCGGGTTTTCCCAGGGTTCCTGACGTATATCAATTAGGTGGTCAGAGTGAGGTAAAACTTGTTTAATCACCTTCTGATGCTTGAACCTATCTGGTTTCTTAGGAGGAACGGATGGCTCGGGATCATCCGTAAAATATAAAATCAACTTAATAGCCTCCAAAATATCAGGAACATCCACATGTGAACCACCCTCCCCATCAGCCGTATCTGAGTCAGAACCTGTGAGGTCAGTGTAAGTGCCGTCTTCATCCAACGAGGTGTCAGTGACAGCAGTGGATTGTGAGGAGACAAGCGCTCGCTTAGAGGACCACTTGGACGTAGGCGAGCGCCGGTCAGACTTTTTAATAGTCAGGGACTGGTTCAACTTCTTTATTTGAGCAGATAAATCGTCCGCCCACAGCGGGTTAGCTGCAGGGACCACAAACGGTTGCACCGGCATTGGGGATCCCATAGGGGGTGTTAGTTTATGAACTAGCGTATGCAGAAACGTGGAAAAAGTGGCCCACGGTGGGTCATTATCTGCCCCCGTTGCCACCGTCCCACTGGGGGGCAAGGAGCCCCCAGAACCAGAGCCCAAAGCTGCTGTATTCTCCTCATAGGTATCTGCGGCTTCAGCAACACCGGCAGTGTGTTCAGCCCCAGAACCGTTACCCTCAGAAGCAGACATGATATAACTTGCAGTATCAGGTAACACAGTACAATTTGTCAGCAGCACAATACTTCTAGCCCAAACCCCTGCGCAGTGTAGTCAGCACCAGCAGAGATAAAGGAGAGATATGGTGACTAAATCACAGAGAAAAATACGTAATACAGTATATCTTTGTGAAAATCCTATATTAGATAAAACCTGACGCACCAAGCCCCCTCAGGTTATAGAATATAGGGATAGCAGGTTGAGTGAAAGACACGAAATGGACACCACTCAGCTATCAAATGCACACACAAATAGTCACAGTCTGTACAATGCAGAGGTTATTACTAACAATAATACTGCACTGGACTAGCTTACACAGCTATATAACAATAGATATAACAGTACACAGTAAGAACTGGATGTATATCACAGGGTAATTGTACTAGGAAACCCTGACTAAGTGCACTCTTTCTTAACTAACACTGACTAAAAAAGGCAGGTAGAATACTTAAGTGTCTTGTAAAGTCACAGCACTGACAACCAGGCGGCTTTACATAGGAGGATTTGCCCAAGCATTCCCAGGAACAGTGAGCTGAGGGATAATGGCGCCGCAGACACTGCCAGGGAGTGAGGGAGAGACAGATATGCAGCTCCAGGCCGGGAACATTTGCGGGAAATGGTGCCCTGGGGCTGGGGGAGGGGCTCCAGGTCTAAGACTTATCCCCTCTGCTGGCAAAACCATCGGGTACTGCGGACTACTTGTAAAAAAGGTTTAGAGAGAAAACCTGACCTGTCCCATGCCCTGGTGATCTAGAGGGATCGCCTGTACTGCCACAGTGTCCACCGGCCGCGCCGGATCGCGATAAAGTGCGGGTCCCACTTACCTCCTCCCGAAGTGCGGCCACGCGATCCCGGAGAGCCCCAGCCGTGTGTGACTAACTTGGAAGAAAACCGGAGCCTCCTGCTGTAGGTACCCGGCAACCAGGGCACGGGAGTGTACAGCGCCGCTGGGGGAGAGATGGAGCTGCAATGTCTACTGACATCCAGCACAATCTGTGCCTCTGCTGCAGCCCTTGTAGTCTTAATTTTTCCTCAGAAAAAGCTTTCTAGAGCTGCTGTGAGCAGCTCTTCCTGTCACATGCTTGCACTGCAAGCACCAACTACAAACTGAGCTCCTGTGCATGGAGGCGGGGTGATATAGGAGGCGGCGCTATGCATCTTGGGAAGAAGGTCAAAGCTTTTGAGCCTGTTGGTGCTTCGGATCAAGATCCTACTCTACACCCCTATGTCTATCCTTGTGGAGCCCAGTGTACCCCGCAGCAGAAAAGCTCTTCTTAGGGCTGCCAGTAGCAGCCTTTCTGCTATCTGCAGCACCAACTACAAAACTGAGCTCCTGTGCAGGGAGGCGGGGTTATAGAGGAGGCGGCGCTATGGATCTTGGGAGCAGTCAAAGCTTTTGAGCCTGCTGGTGCCTCGGATCAAGAACCTACTCTACACCCCAATGTCTATCCTTGTGGAGCCCAGTGTACCCCGCAGCAGAAAAATCAGTACAGACCATTAAAAAAAGGTACTGTACCTGCCAAAAAGGTATAGTTGGAGGGTATGCCACTGCATCTGCAGCAAGTCTCTGCGCTGTAGATAGGGGGAAAAAAACTTTTACTGCAGAGTTCTATGTCCTGCTGCCAGTCCGCCTGCCCCATCTGGCATTAACAATACCCACTCCCAAGCTGCGGCGCAGGTGGAACATAAGGTGCTGCGGCGACCGGCATAGATGTGTACGATAGTGGCGCAGTGGAAGGCTTTCATAGCCCTCCCTGCGCTGCATATTCTGAGCCCCGGAGCCTCCTCTGCGTGTGATGTCACAGGAGTGCCTCTCCGCCACAGCCGCACCCAGATCCCCAGGGGCCCTGACTCCGCAACACAGCACCTGGGCTGACGGCCTGGAAGTCCCGGGATGGCTAATGTAACGGATTGAGTGGCTGATATCGCGGAGGGTAATGTCTGGACGCTGAATCTTTTCACCTTTTACACTGATTCAGCCAGTCAGTTCTGCCAGCCAGTCACTATTGTTAGCGCCGGTGTCCCAACGCGCCGCATTACAGGGAAGTAGACGCACTCAATAAACTACTTCTCCAAGCAGCCCTTATCACCGAAGCATTCCAGCCCTTAGGGCTGCTGGGAGCTGTAGTTTATTGAGTGCATCTTCTTCCCTGTAATGCGGCGTGTTGGGACACCGGCGCTAACAATAGTTACTGGTTGCTGTGCGAGTCTCCAGGAGAGTCACTGCCAAAGGGAGGACAGCAGCTTAGCTGCTTCCAGGAGAAGCAGGAAAAGCATTACCCGCCCCTCCCCCACTTGCAGAACCTCCAGGCCCCATCCACGGCACTCCCACATGCGGCACCACACCCACCCACAGCACCCCTGCAACCGTCCCTCCCCCACCCGCGGCACCCCCAGACCCCATCCGCGTCTCCTCCGCACCCGCCACTCCCCCAACCACAGCACCTACCACGTGATTCATCAGGCCCTGCGTGCGCTGTTCACGCCGTTGCAAGTGGCTTCGACCTCTTAACCATCGCATGCTCTTTGTCCGTGCAATGGGGGTAATTCCAAGTTGATGGCAGCAGGATTTTTTGTAGCAGTTGGGCAAAACCATGTGCACTGCAGAGGAGGCAGATATAACATGTGCAGAAAGAGTTAGATTTGGGTGGGTTCTTTTATTTCTGTGCAGGGTAAATACTGGCTGCTTTATTTTTACACTGCAAATTAGATTGCAGATTGAACACACCCCACCCAAATCTAACTCTCTCTGCACATGTTAAATATGCCTCCCCTGCAGTGCACATGGGCCCTCATTCCGAGTTGTTCGCTCGCAAGCTGCTTTTAGCAGCTTTGCACACGCTAAGCCGATGCCTACTGGGAGTGAATCTTAGCTTATCAAAATTGCGAACGAAAGATTAGCAGAATTGCGAATAGACACTTCTTAGCAGTTTCTGAGTAGCTCCACACTTACTCGGCATCTGCGATCAGTTCAGTCAGTTTCGTTCCTGGTTTGACGTCACAAACACACCCAGCGTTCGCCCAGACACTCCTCCGTTTCTCCAGCCACTCCCGCGTTTTTCCCAGAAACTGTAGCGTTTTTTCGCACACACCCATAAAACGGCCAGTTTCCGCCCAGAAACACCCACTTCCTGTCAATCACATTACGATCACCAGAACGAAGAAAAAACCTTGTAATGCCGTGAGTAAAATACCTAACTGCATAGCAAATTTACTTGGCGCAGTCGCACTGCGGACATTGCGCATGCGCATTAGCGACTAATCGCTCCGTTGCGACAAAAAAATAACGAGCTAACAACTCGGAATGACCCCCATGGTTTTGCCCAACTGCTAAAAAAATCCTGCTGCGATCAACTTGGAATTACCCCCATTATTCAACCACTCACACAATTATGATTGGAGGTAATACTCCATATAATAAAAATATTGCACGCCACAAGAATGTGTAAGGGTTAAGGGGTCATAGCCCCTTATGACGGTGTGAAGAGCACCTGTAGGGCGCGATGAATCACCTAGTACATATATATGTATACGTGTGTGTGTGTGTGTGTGTGTGTATATATATATATATATATATATATAAATATATATATATATGAATGATAACTCACAAACTTTTCTTTCACTCATGGTTAGTGGTTGGGTGACGCCATTTATTGTCAAACAACGGTGTTTACTCTTTTTAAATCATAATGACAACAGAAACTACCTTTGCAGATCTATTGAGGGTTCGCCTACTAAGTGATTTGTCTTTGAACCTGAGCATCTGATTTTCCATGCGCAAATTGTCTCACTACAAGGCTTGACTGAGTGGCCAATTTGAAGTCCTAGGGACCTATAGGGTCTTGTCATCAAGCATTCACGAATGAGCCGTTGAGATTGTGGTTCTATATACTATTCATACTTACCATTTGGAACAAAGTCATTTGGAGTGATGAGACCAAAATTTAACTTTTTGGCCACAACCATAAACGTTACATTTGGAGAGGAGTCAACAAGGCCTATGATGAAAGGTACACCATTCCTACTGTGAAACACGGAGGTGGATCGCTGATGTTTTGGGGATGTGTGAGCTACAAAGGCACTGGAAACTTGGTCTAAATTGATGGCAAGATGAATGCAGCATGTTATCAGAAAATACTGGAGGAAAATTTGCACTCATCAGCCAATCAGGGTCATTTGGGTAGTTTCTGTTGTCATTATGATTTAAAAAGAGTAAACACAGTTGTTTGACAATAAATGGCTTCACACAACCACTAACCATGAGTGAAAGAAAAGTTTGTGAGTTATCATTCATATTCTCTGACAAATGGCCAGAAAATCACAAATTCTGCTAGGGTATGTAAACTTATGAGCACAACTGTATATACCCCTGCCACCAAGTGTGATGGGAAGTCAGGACAAGTATGTCAGAGCCAAATGGCGGAAATAAAGCCAAATCAGTAGCCAAGATGTTAGTCATGTACAAAGCAGAGTCAGAAGCACAGAAGTCAATCAGAACACTTGAGGGCAAGAACACTGGAGCATGGATTGCGAACCTAATAGGCTGACAGCCACATATGCACTCTAAAGTATCTGGTCTGCAGGCAGAAAAAAAATATTTAAACCTCAGGAGAGGTGGAAGAGAAGACAGCATGCACGCACACCCACCTCATTAGGAGTCTACCAAAATATATCATATAAGGATTCTAACAAAACTCTAAATATATATATATATTTATTTTTAATTTTAATTTTTTTTACATGGGGGTGAGGGTGCGGCATCTATGATTTCTGAGTCATGATGTCCATGGCATATATAGTTCTCTTTGTAAAAATATGTAGATAGATCGATATAAATGTGTCCTCAAACAGTTTACCTCAATAAGCCATGCACCGTGAGATGACTGGCGTGAGTGAGCCGGCGGTTCCCATGCATCCCTGCTAACGTTAGGCGTCTTTTTGTAAAAAATGCATCTTATTCACATTGCTATGTGAATAAGACGCACAAGCAGACGCTGCTGATTCAAATTATATGCTGTATGCCTATATTCTGTGTGTGACTTTGGCAGTATCTGCATACAAAATACTACATTACAGTTTTTCCAGGAAAACACTGTAGCATAGCATTTAGTTTGCAGTTGCACACAGAATATAGACATGCCACGTATCATTTTAACCAGCAGAGTCTGCTTGTGCGTCTTATTCACATAGCAATGCATTTTTTGGGGAAAATGCACAAAAAGACGCCCCACGTTAGTAAATGTGCTCACAACTAGGCGCAACTAGCAGGGCTGTTTAACATGATTGCATCAAGGATGTCGGACGACACATTTATAGATAGATAGATAGATAGATAGATAGATAGATAGATAGATAGATAGATAGATACTGTATATGGGTTAACATTTTGCCATCGAGGTTGCCTTCCAACCTTACCACTCTTTCTGATGAAAGTGAGATTTCTCATACAGGTTGCCTTTTTTAATTTTTCCCTATTCCTTGAGGAAGGGCAATGTGCGGACTTTACATATGGTCTACGAGGGATATTCAGAGATGGACGTAGATCTTGCTTCCACTGCAAATTCTGCATCCATATACTCACATGCCAGCACAGAGAAAGGCCACATAGTATGTGTGGCGCCACCCCGCAATGTGTTTGCAATTTAATTGTGAGCGCATCAAATAAAGGTCAACCAATGCCTGCGCAGCCTGGCTGTTTAGGCAGGGGTCCCGCCACCATATTTCCATATGCTGCCCCCGGGTGTCCGCCGACTGTCATTCATTATGCGATCACATCCTTCCAAGCGGCTCCATGGTGAAGGGCCGCGCACATGCACTATGGTCGGCGCGCAGAACCATTGTATGTGCCCGCTACATGGGAACGCAGCGGCTGCTTCCATCTCTGAATAAGGCCCTACAAGTTCTTACTATGCGCTTTATATACAGGACGCCGATTAGCGGGGATGTGCACCAGTTGTTCCTTGTTTGTTTAGGACATTTAAAGGGACATCTGGAGAACTTTTCTTACACTTCTGATGAAGAACTTATCAAGTCAGGAGCGTGTTAAGTTTTGTACTCCAAGCTGAACTCCAAGTGACCCGTGAGGCTAAAGTGGTGTTCCCATGGTGACCTTAAATCCAGATTTGAGGTCTGGCCAGGTCCATTTTCCATTCATTTCTATGCTGTTGTGGTGTGCCACTATTGGAGTTACAGTACATTATACGCTTTTATCCTGCTATCTATTGTAAGTGCAATGTATCTTAAATATTCCATTTTTAAAAGGATTTCTGCAGTATCATTGTTTGCTTTATGTTCGTCTGACCTATGCTTCTGCAAAGTGCATAAGGGGAAGAAGGCATTATTTGTTACAGATTGACCACAGAAAAAAAGAGGAGGAATGTTCTTATCTGCTGGAAAAATTAAGCGAAGGTTATAAAATACAATTTACTCTTGTCTCCACATACATGGACCTAGTAGCCTCCCATATATGGTGCTTACTTTGTTTTGATTTAATCCCCATTCTGGTAACGTTTTTACTGTAAGAGCGGTTTTTGTCTGTGTAGCTATTTTCTGTTCATGTATTATTCTGTGTGTTTTGAATGTACACTTTTGTTGCACTGGCATTAGCTACACTTTTGATTTTGTTTTGCACTGTTCCATTACTTCTTTTTTCATGTGCAATCCACATGTCTGATTGAACTGCCCTTTTATGGCACTCATGCCGGAGTAGATGATTGGGAGTTATTTCCCACTGATAACCCTTGTTGTCTTTTGGGGCACCTGAAGACCATCCGTGAGAGAGTGTGCACCAAATTTGGTTATCTGACTGGGCACATTGTACTCAGTCCTTGTATCGTGCATGAACTAGCTCTGTCTAATGTGCTTATGATCCACATTCAGTTTCAATGTGTTGCCCCCTGTCACTATATGTGGCAGCAGGGAGTGTATTGATATTTAAGCTACTTTGTGCTATATTTTACCCTAGCTAGCTCTTGAGTGGGGCATACTGTAGAGGTGACCAGAGGGATCCCTCTCATGTAGGTCTTACAACAGCTTTCTTATGTAGACACAAAAGGTATGCAGTGACCATGTTGTATTATGTTTTTACCATCATGTTTGAAGTTGTAAAGCCAACACTTTTAAAATGCTTTAAATCATGCCAAACCCGACTTAAGGTGGTATGTTGGTGACGTAGTGCCTTAAGGCGTCAAAATATTTCCCAACTAATGGAACTTTATTTACTGTCCTTTGAGATCTGAATGGTCATCCCTTGGTGTTTTCTATGATATACATACATCAAGTAGATTATACTACGTGAACTATCGGTGTATATACTATTTATATAAAAAGGGCCCCAGACTATGCACTGTAGTATCCATGTAGTCTGCAGGCTACGTCCTCTCTAATGGTTTGCTAAGCCTATGTGGTTGCTGGCAAAAGCCCTTTAGCTACTACTGTATTCTGCTGTTAGGCCCTTCATGCACACAGACACTATTAAAATTCTGCCTCTATTCAAATTGCTATAAATGCGTCTCTCCTGAGGCAGATATCCACCACTGTCTTTAGTCATGCCCTAAGGTTGCTGAGTTCTGGAGACAAGTACATCAATACATTACCCATACTCTACAAATTGCTGTCCCTTTGTCACCTATTTGGGTGTTTTGGGGAAAATTTCACCCAAGGACATCCTCTGCTATACCTAAGGGCACAGGTTCTCAAACTCGGTCCTCAGGACCCCACACGGTGCATGTTTTGCAGGTCTCCTCACAGAATCACAAGTGAAATAATTAGCTCCACCTGTGGACCTTTTAAAATGTGTCAGTGAGTAATTTCTACACCTGTGCTCCTGCAGGGTTACCTGCAAAACATGCACTGTGTGGGGTCCTGAGGACAGAGTTTGAGAACCCCTGCCTAAGGGCAATAAATGGCTATTATCAAAAATTGCTGGAGCTGCCAAGAAAGTCATTATTTAACAGTGAATTAAACATACAACCCCCACTCTCACCTTGTTCTTAACGAGGGTTTCCTACCTATTTCATATGGATTGGACGGCCACGTCATAAACAAAGATGGTCTTGCAGACAAATTGTTTTATATTTGACTACCAAATGTAATGACTGTCTCCCCTGAAATAAAACAGACACTTAAAAATGTTTTCCAGTTGACAACGTAATTTAGCTGTCCTGAATGGAGGTGCACCTTTCTAGCCTCAATAGTATCCCCATACCCTAATATGTAGGCCCACTTATGTCTAGTATGTCACCTGTTATTATGCATGGAACAATGGTATTACTGTTTTCATTATAATTTCTTGTCACCAAACGTGACTTTTATACTTGTGACTCCTGTTTGACTGTTTTGAGTTTTTGCTTCATCTATATTGAATGTATTCTCTTTACATATGCTTACATGTATAATCCACTATTGTTGTATTGTTGTGTAAGGTCTATGTCTAAGCTACATGAATCAATAAAAGTTATTGTTAAAAAAAAGGTCTGCCTTGAGTCTGAAGGTGGGTACACACTAACAGATATATCTGCAGATCAATTGATCTGCAGATATATCTATGGACGGATCGAGCAGTGTGTTCAGCATACACACTGCTCGATCCGTCGGGGACTGACGTCATGAACTGGGCAGGCGTGTGTAAGAGGCACGGGGGTGGGGCCCTGGAGAACAGAATTTGCGCGCTCACTTACCAGGCCTACGTACCTCACGCCTCCCGTCCTCCACCTTCAGTCCGTTGAGGTAGCTCAGACGATACTGGCACACGTTCAGACACGGAGAAGAACTTCCTGGGTCACCTGAAACGAATGGGGGGGGCACACTACGCTGGGGTGGCCTACACTGGGCTCAGTGAAGGGTCATCATTGACACTTGTGGCCTCAGACTGGGTGCCCCCGTAGTGGTGCGGACCACCAGGGGCGACCCTGAACGAAAACGCCCAAATGGGAAGTGGGGGAGGGGCAACGTACACCACGAACACACACGAAACACCTTTATGCTCACCAGCTATATACTCGGCTTCCGCCAGACGACTGGCCCTTCTTCCTTGCTCCTGTAAGAGAACACACAACACAGCCCACGGGACGTGGCGCTGCTTACGCTTTCTGACGGAGAGACACTTATACAAAGGTTATAGCACAACACCGTAATACTGTTTCAACCTTGTGGTACTCACCAACGCGTACTTCCGACAGCCTACCTTTCATGGGGGCCGGGCTGTGGGGAAAATTGAGAACTCATCACACACGCGGCGTAGCGCCAACTTATGCAAACCGTGGCCTAGCACCGACTTAAGCAACCTGCGGCGTATCGCCGACTTACACACCCTGCGGCCTAGCGCCGGATTCAGGGATACCACGGCCTAGCGCCGACTTACCACACCTGCGGCGTATCGCCGACTTCAGCAACCTGCGGCCTATCGCCGACTTCAGCAACCTGCGGCCTATCGCCGACTCCAGCAACCAGCGGCCTATCGCCGACTCCAGCAACCTGCGGCCTATCGCCGACTCCAGCAACCTGCGGCCTATCGCCGACTTCAGCAACCTGCGGCCTATCGCAGACTCCAGCAACCTGCGGCCTATCGCCGACTCCAGCAACCTGCGGCCTATCGCCGATTCCAGCAACCTGCGACCTATCGCCGACTTCAGCAACCTGCGGCCTATCGCCGACTTCAGCAACCTGCGGCCTATAGCCGACTCCAGCAACCTGCGGCCTATCGCCGACTTCAGCAACCTGCGGCCTATCGCCGACTTCAGCAACCTGCGGCCTATCGCCGACTCCAGCAACCTGCGGCCTATCGCCGACTTCAGCAACCTGCGGCCTATCGCCGACTCCAGCAACCTGCGGCCTATCGCCGACTCCAGCAACCTGCGGCCTATCGCCGATTCCAGCAACCTGCGGCCTATCGCCGACTCCAGCAACCTGCGGCCTATCGCCGATTCCAGCAACCTGCGGCCTATCGCCGACTCCAGCAACCTGCGGCCTATCGCCGATTCCAGCAACCTGCGGCCTATCGCCGACTTCAGCAACCTGCGGCCTATCGCCGACTTCAGCAACCTGCGGCCTATCGCCGACTTCAGCAACCTGCGGCCTATCGCCGACTCCAGCAACCTGCGGCCTATCGCCGACTTCAGCAACCTGCGGCCTATCGCCGACACAGACCGGTGGCCTGACTATCCCTATGGGCCTAGTGCCCACTATGTGCCCCGGGCCTAATGCCCGCTCAACTGTGCCACGGGCCAGGAGGGCCCGTCCAGAAATGCCCAGGGGCCGGGAGGGCCCGACTTTTTGCCCACAGGCCGGAAGGGCCTGACAATGCCCACGGGCCTAATGCCCGATCCCTGGTGGTCTAGGGGTGGGGGTGGGCACCTGCACTTACCCGTCCAAAGGGCCACGGCTGGACCAAGCCTGGTCCGGCCACGCCCACCGCGTTGTCTTCGCCGGAGGCGGGATAGCTCCCACCACCTCCGGGCTTCCTGGAGACTTCACCTGGGCAGCGGTGGCCGGTGCAAGCTCTTTTGCGTTGCACACCGCTGGCCCAGGGCTTCCGAGGTCTTCACCGACGGGGGTCGGCTCCTTGTACTTCACCCGGCGGGCGGCGGCGTGTCTCAGCTCTTTTGCAACCACCGCCGCCCTCCGGGACTTCCGGCGCCGTCTTCGTTCGTCTATCTTCAGGAGCTCTTCTCCGCTCCTTCTCCGTCCCCGAACTGACTTCCCGCGCCCGGCGCTGGCTAATACAAACCAGTTCCGGGGGGGGGGGGGCTATGACGCAGCGAGCCGGGACTGGCTCGCCGCCGCCACTCCCGATTGTCTGCCAGTTCACGAGCCGTGATTGGCTCGCGTCTGGCGCCAAATTCAAGCAAAAAGCGGCGCTGTGATTGGCGGGGCCTGAGTCCCGGAGGATGCAGGCCCGCCGCCATCACCCGCGTGGAGCGGCGGTGGATATGCACCGCCGCCCCCACACCCGCTGCCGGACTCTGCACTTAGCGGGGCAGGTGGAGACCGGACCAGATCCGGTCCCCAGCACCGCCCGAAGCCCGCGCTACCTCTGGCCACATGGGACGGCGCCGGGCCGTCCCAGGTGAGGAGGTACACACACGCTAGTAGCAGGGCCAGTGACCGCACGAGGACACTGGCCCTTGCTACATTCCTCCAGGCTTTTTCCTTTGTGGTCCCCACAAAGCTGGCCATCACCCTGGTTCCGGCGTCGGGGCCTCCGTCACCTGTCTTGGCTGTTGGCCCCTGTTCAGGTGCCCCATCCGGTGTATCTGCGCTTGCATCTGTGGAGGGAAAACTCACCTTCCCCCTTTGGCCTGGGGGTGTTATCCCCTCGGGGACCATTGTGGGTGGTAGACCCTCCATGGTGATGGTGGTGGCCTCCTGGAGCTGGTTCCGGCTCTCTAGGACACTGGGTTCCCCATCGGATGGCATATCCTCCCATCCGTTGTCGTCATCCGGGTTGTCTGCAGGTTGGTCAGCAACACTGGGTTCCTCATCTGATGACATGGTCTCCCACTCGTCGTCGTCGGGGTCCTCCAGGTCGGTCCAGCTGGAGGATAGGTCATCCCTAGGCCAGGGGCACTCAGGCCGTTCGTGGTCGGGATCGTAGCAGCCCGTACATCTCTCTACCTCCCCTTCGCTCCGGTCGTCGTCCCAGGTGCAGCCCTTGTGGTCGCCGTCGTAGTCGTCACAGGCAGACCAGTTGACCTCCTGCATCCGACGCTCCTCCTGGCGCCTGTCCGACGCTCCCTTCCTCTGGGCTTGCCCTTGTCGCCAATTCCTAATCGCCCGGGATGAGGCGTGTGGGCAATCTGGCGATTCATGGTCCACTTCTCCACAGAGCGCGCACCAGGGCTCGTCCAAGCTCTGCTGGGTCCAGTGTGGCCCCTCCGATTGGACGGCTTGGTCGCTGCACTCTCGGGGCCAATCCCTATGTTCCACGGGGATCGCTGATCTTGGGGGCTTGGTTGTGAAGTAATGCCCGCCGCTATGGATCCCTGCGACCAATAGCTGCGTCTCGACATCCACTCTAGCAGCAGGTGGCCGGGGGTACTCTTCCGTCTGCTGGCCCGTCTGGTAGGGGTCGGTGGTGGCTTGCTGATGCTTCTTCTGGCGGCGCTCCTCTCGGTTACGCTTTACGGCTTGCTGCACTGCCCGTAGTAGGTCAGCGGACGTGAGGACGGGCCAGTTACTTCTATCCTCACATGCCAGGGGGTGGATCCGTTCTGGTGGCGTTCTCCACATCGTGTCTGTCGTCCGCGGATCCTGCCGGCTACGCCAAATGTAAGAGGCACGGGGGTGGGGCCCTGGAGAACAGAATTTGCGCGCTCACTTACCAGGCCTACGTACCTCACGCCTCCCGTCCTCCACCTTCAGTCCGTCGAGGTAGCTCAGACGATACTGGCACACGTTCAGACACGGAGAAGAACTTCCTGGGTCACCTGAAACGAATGGGGGGGGGCACACTACGCTGGGGTGGCCTACACTGGGCTCAGTGAAGGGTCATCATTGGCACTTGTGGCCTCAGACTGGGTGCCCCCGTAGTGGTGCGGAGCACCAGGGGCGACCCTGAACGAAAACGCCCAAATGGGAAGTGGGGGAGGGGCAACGTACACCACGAACACACACGAAACACCTTTATGCTCACCAGCTATATACTCGGCTTCCGCCAGATGACTGGCCATTCTTCCTTGCTCCTGTAAGAGAACACACAACACAGCCCACGGGAAGTGGCGCTGCTTACGCTTTCTGACGGAGAGACACTTATACAAAGGTTATAGCACAACACCGTAATACTGTTTCAACCTTGTGGTACTCACCAACGCGTACTTCCGACAGCCTACCTTTCATGGGGGCCTGGCTGTGGGGAAAACTGAGAACTCATCACACACGCGGCGTAGCGCCAACTTATGCAAACCGTGGCCTAGCACCGACTTAAGCAACCTGCGGCGTATCGCCGACTTACACACCCTGCGGCCTAGCGCCGGATTCAGGGATACCACGGCCTAGCGCCGACTTACCACACCTGCGGCGTATCGCCGACTTCAGCAACCTGCGGCCTATCGCCGACTTCAGCAACCTGCAGCCTATCGCCGACTCCAGCAACCTGCGGCCTATCGCCGACTTCAGCAACCTGCGGCCTATCGCCGACTTCAGCAACCTGCGGCCTATCGCCGACTCCAGCAACCTGCGGCCTATCGCCGACTTCAGCAACCTGCGGCCTATCGCCGACTTCAGCAACCTGCGGCCTATCGCCGACTTCAGCTGCACACAATTGTGTTGGGCTTCCTTGCCCTGGAGGCCCCCTACCTATGGCTGCCTATCTGGGGGGTAATGGGGCCTTGCGCCCTCTGCTGATCAGGCCATGGGCCTGCCTATGTTGCCTCAGGCCTAGTGCCTGTTTTGCCCCATGGGCCTAGTGCCCGCCTACTGGTGCCACAGGCCGGTGGCATGACTATCCCTATGGGCCTAGTGCCCACTATGTGCCCCGGGCCTAATGCCCGCTCAACTGTGCCACGGGCCAGGAGGGCCCGTCCAGAAATGCCCACGGGCCGGGAGGGCCCGATTTTATGCCCACAGGCCGGAAGGGCCTGACAATGCCCACGGGCCTAATGCCCGATCCCTGGTGATCTAGGGGTGGGGGTGGGCACCTGCACTTACCTGTCCAAAGGGCCACGGCTGGACCAAGCCTGGTCCGGCCACGCCCACCGCGTTGTCTTCGCCAGAGGCGGGATAGCTCCCACCACCTCCGGGCTTCCTGGAGACTTCACCTGGGCAGCGGTGGCCGGTGCAAGCTCTTTTGCGTTGCACACCGCTGGCCCAGGGCTTCCGAGGTCTTCACCGACGGGGGTCGGCTCCTTGTACTTCACCCGGCGGGCGGCGGCGTGTCTCAGCTCTTTTGCAACCACCGCCGCCCTCCGGGACTTCCGGCGCCGTCTTCGTTCGTCTATCTTCAGGAGCTCTTCTCCGCTCCTTCTCCGTCCCCGAACTGACTTCCCGCGCCCGGCGCTGGCTAAAACAAACCAGTGCTGGGGGGCGGGGCTATGACGCGGCGAGCCGGGATTGGCTCGCCGCCGCCACTCCCGATTGTCTGCCAGTTCACGAGCCGTGATTGGCTCGCGTCTGGCGCCAAATTCAAAAAGCGGCGCTGTGATTGGCGGGGCCTGAGTCCCGGAGGATGCAGGCCCGCCGCCATCACCCGCGTGGAGCGGCGGTGGATATGCACCGCCGCCCCCACGCCTGCTGCCGAACTCTGCACTCAGCGGGGCAGGTGGAGACCGGACCAGATCCGGTCCCCAGCACCGCCCGAAGCCCGCGCTACCTCCGGCCACATGGGACGGCGCCGGGCCGTCCCAGGTGAGGAGGGACGCGCACGCTAGTAGCAGGGCCAGTGACCGCACGAGAACACTGGCCCTTGCTACACGTGTACACACGCCCGCCCAGTTCAGCTGTCAATCACCGCCGGCCGCCGCAGCATGTGTACGGGCGGTCGGCCGACCGCCCCGTACACACACAGCGACGCGCCAATATATCGGTAGATATATTGGCCGTCGGCTGTGCTGCGCGGCCAACGCAATACGTCTGTGAACGACGGAGTTCACAGACGTATCGGCCGTACACACCGGCCGACGGTCCCGCAATATATCGGCCGTTCAGGAGAACGGACGATATATCGACCAGTGTGTACGGGCCTTAAGAGAATACCGTCTACTCAGGTAGGTGTGTTGCTTTCCGTGGGTAACCTTCTGGAACTATTCTTGCACTCAGCTGTAGTGTGAGGGTAACTGATATCTTTCCACACATGGAGCTGATCTAGCTACTCATATAGGAGATATTGCTTCTACTCTGGTTAAAACTGACAGTCCATCATAACTTTTATATTCAAATTTTCCTGCAAGTGTTTGCATTTAATCTTATTTTAATTTGGCACTGGTGTTTTAATCTAAGCACAGCTCTGCTTCTGGGTCAGATTATAGGTGTGGTTTTAAGGGGCAGTGACCCAGGGGCTCCCACACATTCTGGACTCCCACATTGTGGCAACCATTGCCCTGGCCCGGCCACTCTGCACCCTCCCTGGCTGTCTCCAATCGGTATCGCAGCCAGTGATGGATATTTATATTTTGAGACTGAGACAGCTTTGTCTCCATCTCTACAGTGAGTTGTGCATAACTATTGAAGCCCCGCCCCCTCATAGACATAATGCTGCTATTCGCGGGTGAGTTTAAAGGGGGCAGGGCCTAATGCAACTAAGTGCCTGCCCCCAACAGAGACCTCAGCAGTTTTACTGTAACAGGTTGTGTCTCTCTTGCTTGCTGCCCCGTTCTCTCTGTCCCTCTCTTTTGCTCCTCCCCCTCTCTCTATCACTTTTTATCTCTCCCTATCGCTCCCCCTTCCACTTGCTTCCTCTCTCTCTGTCTCTCTCTCTCTCCCTCTCTCTCCCACTCACTGGCCCTCTGTCTCTCTGTCTCTCTCCCTTTCTCTCTTGCTCCTCCCCCTCTCTCTAGGTGGGCCAGATGTACTAAGAGTTTAAAAGTGATAATTGAGAGTGATAAAGTACCAACCAATCAGCTCCTAACTGCCATGTTACAGGCTGCATTTGAAAAATGACAGGACCTGGTTGGTTAGTAGTTTATCACTCTCCACTTTATCACTTTTCAAGGCCTAGTACATCTGGCCCTCTGTCTCCCTCCCTGACACCCTCTCTCTCCTTCTTGCTTCCCCTCCTCTCTCCCTTGCTCCTCCTCTCTCTCTCTCTCTCTCTTTCTCTCTCTCTCCGACACCCTCTCTCTCCTGCTCACTCCCCCGCTCTTTCCCTCTCCTTCTCTCTCTTGCTCCTCTCTGTCTTTCTTTTTCTCTCCCTCTTTTGTTCCCTCCCACCCTCTCTCTTTCTCCTGCTCGGTCACCTTCTCTCTCTGTATCCCTGAAACTCTCTGTTTCCTCTCTTTCTCCTTTCTCTCTCTGACACCCTTTATCTCCCTCTTTCTCATGCTCCTCTCACTCTCTCTTTTTCTGTCTCTGTCCCCTTTCTTTCTCTTCCTCTCTTACTTCCTCTCTGTTTCTCCCTGACACACTCTCACTCTCTCTATTTCTCTACTTCTCTCTCTCTCTCCCTGACACTCTCTCTTTCTCGCTTCCCTCTCTATCCCTCTCTTTCACTCTCTCTCCCTGACACTGTCTCTCTCTCTCTCTCTTTCTCCTGCTACCCTAAGGGGCATAGTAGTGTCAGCAGTGGCAATTTTATTGGTGGGGGGCCCCCACAACATAGTTGGTCCGGTACCCTCACTAGCCTTAATCCAGTCCTGCTCTGCTTTGCTGCAAACTAGTGTTTACATTGTACTACACCCCAGACAGCTCCTTGTAAATGTTGCATGCTGCACTTCACAGATCTTACTACTACATTGATGGAAGGATGGGGGGAGGTCATTTCAGAGGACGTTACCATGCGGCACCATGACCGAAATTCTGCCACTGACCGTATTACAGTTAATAAATTAAAGCCAAACAGGAAAACATTAGTCTGAGCCATAGCTGGATCATCCATTATGTAACCTAAGCCCCTGCCTTAGGCCCTTAGTACCATAAACTATGTCCAGTTTTATTTATTTTTTGTTGACAAAAGAAAGGAGAAAGGGGTCCAAAATAGTATGTTGCCTATGGCCATCTAGGCAGAGGGTGTCAAACTCGCGGCACTCCAGCTGTTGTGGATCTACACATCCCAGCATGCCCTGCCACAGCTGCAGCACTCACAAATAGAAAATCTGTGGCAGAGCATGCTGGGATGTGTAGTTCCACAACATCTCAAGGGCTGCGAGTTTGACACCCCTGCTCAAGGGTATTACTTAGGCTTTGTTCCGAATAAATTAATATGCAAGTATTACATCCACATTCATAAAAATGTTCATATTATCAAGCCTGTATGTAAAAATAATTTGTCATGCTTATAAACAATATGTCCTAAGTATGTTATTCAGTCTTTTTATAGAACAGAAAATAATATGTTAAATAAATACAGACTTAATAGACACAAGTAAGAAAGAAAGAATGAAAAAGCAAAGTCAACTAAAGAGGCTTCTGGAATTGTTGCCATTGCTACTTGACAGTTAAATAGACAAAGCATAACACATACAGTACATTTAGACATTGTTTATTTGCAATGCGCCACAACACTCTGCTGGACAGTCAGGAGGGCAAATCATGCAAACCACACATATAAACAGAACAAGCACATATGAGATTGTACCAACAGATTATACTGGGCAGTTTCACACGTGTTCAGGATTTTCTTTGGCGAGAATGGGTGACATAATTACTGACGTAGAGGATTAGATTAATTATACTGTATTTTATGTTGATCAAGATATTATTGAAAACAACACTTGCTATGGATGCATAATTGGCTTACATATATACATATACAAAATTCAGTTGGGTGAGGAGACGAATAAGAAGGTAATTTCTGCTGAAAATTGGACAGTGCTAAAAAGTTAAAATCAGACAGATCTCCGTAGTGAGCACATAAACTCTACAAAGTTTGATATGTAAAGAATCAGCCAGTGAGTTCCCTCTTTGGGCGTAAACATATTGTATATAATATGCGAGGGGATACAGAAAAGAGGAATTGTGTTCTAGAGAGTGGTGCGCTTGTAGTACGGGCTTCTGCCACTAGGTGAGTGTTTGCAGAACCCTTCTTGACCCAGGGTCAAACTGTCAACCAAAGTTGTTATTTGAGAAAAAAACATCCCGATTTATGGCGGATAGATGACTGGTTCTTCCATCATGACAACTCACCTGCCCAGACAGCGCTGATGTTAAGCAATTTGTAACCAAAAACGACATGACACCGTTGCCTCACCCACCATATTCACCAGATACTGCCCCATGAAACTTTTTTTTTTATTTCCTCAGATGAAAAGAGGACATAAATGAAATTTTTTTGCTGATATTGAAGAGATGAAAGAAAAAACGGCAAAAGTACTAAAAGGCATCAACAAAGATGAGTTTAAAAAATGTTTTGAGCAATGGAAAAAACGTTTGGACAAATGTATTGATTCAAGTGGAGAGTTCTTTGAGGGTGACTAAAGTTTCAAAATGTACAAATAATTAATTAATAAATCATTACTTCCTGTTTCTTTTGGGTACCCCCTCGTATACAGTAGAACTATATATACAGGTTGAGTCTCACATATTAAAAATTCTGAAATACGGAATTTTTTGAGCATGACCGAGAGATATTTTTTTATCCGCCATAGGAAAATGGTTGTTTTCACTATCGTTTGTTAACAGGCTATAAATGCACTGTCTGGAGATGCTGCAAGTGGGCATCTCAGTCATTTACAAATTGGAGGTGGCATCAGCATAAAGACGCAAACACAACTGCAGCAAAAGATGCAGCTGCCACCGCATCTACATTCACCTCAGGATCAGGCACAAAACGTGCGGTTGAAGAGCTGCTACGGATCTTATAAGACTCCCAGTGTCACCTTTTTTTAGTCTGGGAACATGGCCCTGGGAGTGTTTGTGGGAGTGCAGACAGAGTGATTATTTAGAGGACACGATTGCTTTCTGAGTTACCGCTGTTACTAAGACAGTCATCATATTTTGGGTCACATTTATCAATGAATCTTAATACCAGTGGCATATTTTGTTTAGTATCACTGTGATAGTAATGAATATTCAGCTGGTATTCAGCATTACTCACCTCTCCAGCGAGGTCCAGCAATGCCCCACTCCTCAGCGGCATTCTCAGCTCTGCTGCTGGAAGCCTGACGCAGCTGGTGACTGGCTTCTGTGTCATGTGCATGTGTGACGTCCAGTCTGTGCATGTGCATGTGCATGACAGTTTCACCAAGCGGGGAAACAAGCAATGCTGTATCCCCATTGCTGGCAATTGGAACCATACTGCTCCTGACATCTTTAGATGGTGAGAGTGGTATAGGGGCTGTTTGCTGAATACTGAAAGTAGGACATAACCCCTTTCACGAGTGCTAAAGGGGTTATGTCTCGTTAATAAATTGGGTCCTTTATACCCTAATATAATGATTCATACTTCGTCCCCTTAGAACTAGAGATGAGCGGGTTCGAATCCCTGAGAACAGAACCCTAACGAACATCACGTCCCGAGCCCGGATCCGAGTCCCGCTCGGGACATTCCGCCAGATTCGAAAACCAGAATGAGGCAAAACGTCATCATCCCGCTGTCAGATTCTCGCGGGTTTTTGAATCCATATAAGGAGCCGCGCGTCACCGCCATTTTCACTCCGGAATTGCAGAGTGTAGCGACAGTGTCTGTGCGGGAAAATGGCTGTATAAGTACAGTCCAGTGGTGCAGCCGTATAAGTTCAGGGGTACTGCCATATAAGTCCAGTGCTACTGCCGTGTAAGTTCAGGGGTACTGCAGTATAAGTCCAGTCCAGTGGTGCAGCCATATAAGTTCAGGGGTACTGCTGTATAAGTTCAGGGGTACTGCCATATAAATCCAGGGATACTGCTGTATAAGTCCAGTGGTACTACCGTATAAGTTCAGTGGTACTGCCTTATAAGTACAGGTGCAATGCCGTATATTTCCAGAGGTACTGCCGTATAAGTCCAGGGGTACTGCCATATAAGTCCAGGGGTACTGCCGTATAAGTCCAGTGGTACTGCAGTATAAGTCCAGGGGTACTGCCATATAAGTCCAAGGGTACTGTTGTATAAGTCCAGCCCAGTGGTGCAGCCGTATAAGTCCAGGGGTACTGCCGTATAAGTCCAGTGCTACTGCCGTATAAGTCCAGGGGTAATGCCGTATAAGTCCAGTGGTACTGCCGTACAAGTTCAGTGGTACTGCTGTATAAGTCCAGTCCAGTGGTGCAGCCATATAGGTTCAGGGGTACTGCCGTATAAGTCCAGTGGTACTGCTGTATAAGTCATGGGGTACTGCTGTATAAGTCCAGTGGTACTGCCGTATAAGTCCAGGAGTACTGCCGTATAAGTCCAGGGGTACTGCCGTATATTTCCAGGGGTACTGACGTATAAGTCCAGTGGTACTAACGTATAAGTCCAGTGGTACTAACGTATAAGTCCAGTGTTACTGCCGTATAAGTCCAGGGATAATGCCGTATATTTCAAGGGGTACTGCCGTATAAGTCCAGTGGTACTGCCATATAAGTCCAGTGGTACTGCCATACAAGTCCAGTCCAGTGGTGCAGCCGTATAAGTCCAGGAATATTGCCGTATAAGTCCAGGGGTACTGCCATATAAGTCCAAGGGTACTGTTATATAAGTCCAGTCCAATGGTGCAGCCATATATGTCCAGTGGTACTGCCGTATAAGTCCAGTGGTACTGCCCTATAAGTCCAGGGGTACTGCCGTATAAGTCTAGGGGTACTGCCGTATAAGTCCAGTCCAATGGTGCAGCTTTATAAGTCCAGGGGTACTGCCGTATAAGTCCAGTGTTACCGCCGTATAAGTCCAGTCCAGTGGTGCAGCCATATAGGTTCAGGGGTACTGCCGTATAAGTCCAGTGCTACTGCCGTCGAAGTCCAGGGGTACTGCCGTATAAGTCCAGTCCAGTGGTGCAGCCGTATAAGTTCAGGGGTACTGCTGTATAAGTCATGGGGTACTGCAGTATAAGTCCAGGGGTACTGCCGTATAAGTCCAGTGGTACTGCCGTATAAGTTCAGTGGTACTGTCATATATTTCCAGGGGTAATGCCATATATTTCCAGAGGTACTGCCATATAAGTCCAGGGGTACTGCCGTATAAGTCCAGTGGTACTGCCGTATAAGTCCAGGGGTACTGCCGTATAAGTCCAGTCCAGTGGTGCAGCCGCATAAGTCCAGGGGGATTGCCGTATAAGTCCAGGGGTACTGCCATATAAGTCCAAGAGTACTGCCGTATAACTCCAGTCCAGTGGTGCAGCCGTATAAGTCCAGTGGTACTGCCGTATAAGTCCAGGGGTACTGCCGTATAAGTCCAGGGGTACTGCCGTATAAGTCCAGTCCAGTGGTGCAGCTGTATAAGTCCAGGGGTACTGCCGTATAAGTCATGGGGTACTGCCTATACATCCAGTGGTACTGCCGTATAAGTCCAGTCCAGTGGTGCAGCCGATTAGGTACAGGGGTACAGCAGGATAATACCAGTGCTAATGCCATATAAGTCCAGTGGTACTGCCGTATAAGTCCAGTCCAGTGGTGCAGCCATATAAGTTCAGGGGTACTGCCGTATAAGTCCAGGGGTACTGCCATATAAGTCCAGGTATACTGCTGTATAAGTCCAGTGGTACTGCCGTATAAGTTCAGTGGTACTGCCATATATTTCCAGGGGTAATGCCGTATAAGTCCAGGGGTACTGCCATATAAGTCCAGGTATACTGCTGTATAAGTCCAGTGGTACTGCCGTAAAAGTCCAGGGGTACTGCCGTATAAGTCCAGTCCAGTGGTGCAGCCATATAAGTCCAGGGGTACTGCCATATAAGTCCAAGGGTACTGTCATATAAGTCCAGTCCAGTGGTGCAGCCGTATAAGTCATGGGGTACTGCTGTATAAGTCCAGTGATCCTGCCGTATAAGTCCAGGGGTACTACCGTATAAGTCCAGGGGTACTGCCATATAAGTCCAGTCCAGTGGTGCAGCCGTATAAGTCCAGGAGTACTGCCATATAAGTCCAGGGGTACTGCCGTATAAGTCCAGGGGTACTGCCGTATAAGTCCAGTCCAGTGGTGCAGCCGCATAAGTTCAGGGGTACTGCCGTATAAGTCCAGTGGTTCTGCCATATAAGTTCAGGGGTACTGCCATATAAGTCCAGTGGTACTACCGTATAAGTCCAGGGGTACTGCCATATAAGTCAAGGGGTACTGCCGTATAAGTCCAGTCCAGTGGTACAGCCATATAAGTTCAGAGGTACTGATGTATAAGTCCAGTGATACTGTCGTATAAGTCCAGGGGTACTGCCATATAAGTCCAGGGGTACTGATGTATAAGTTCAGGGGTACTGCCTTATAAGTTCAGTGCTATGGCCGTATAAGTCATGGGGTACTGCCGTATAAGTCAAGGGGTACTGCCATATAAGTTCAGTGGTACTACCGTATAAATCCAGTCCAGTGGTGCAGCTATATAAGTTCAGGGGTACTGCCGTATAAGTCCAGGGGTACTGCCGTATATTTCCAGGGGTACTGCCGTATAAGTCCAGGGGTCTGCCTTATAAGTCCACCAATATTGTGCGGTCATTACATCTAGGCAAATTCCAGCACGTCCCATGTTTTGCACATACAATTAATTTGGTGGTGCAGAATTTTTTGAAAAATGAAAGGGGCGTGCAGGAGATGCTGTCGGTGGCCCGAAAAATTGCGGGCCACTTTCGACATTCAGCCACTGCATGCCACTCCTAGATGGGCCAGGTCTTTGTACCACACACTTGTGTCACTTAGCTTAGCCATCAAGCTACATCATTGAACCTCTTTTCCTTCTTTGCATGATGTGCCTAGTTTTTAAAAGTGCCTTCCTGTCTGACACTTCAGTGGCACTCCTAGAAGCGCCAGGTGTTTGTGCCGCACACTTGTGTCGCTTAGCTTAGCCATCCAGTTACCTCATTGCACCTCTTTTTTTTTCTCTGCATGATGTGCTGTTTGGGGCCTAGTTTTAAAGTGCCATCATTATCTGCCACTGCAGTGCCACTCCTAGATGGGCCTGGTGTTTGTGCCACACACACTTGTGTCGCTTAGCTTAGTCACCCAGCGACATCAGTGCACCTCTTTTTTTCTTTGCATAATGTGTTGTTTGGGGCCTAGTTTTTAAAAGTGCCATCCTGTCTGCCACTGCAGTACCACTCCATGATGGGCCAGGTTTTTGTGCCACACACTTGTGTCGCTTTGCTTAGCCATCCAGCTACCTCATTGCACTTCTTTTTCTTCTTTGCATGATGTGCTGTTTGGGGCCTATTTTTTAAATCTACCATTTCAAAAATCATCCAGATTCAACACCAAAACCCGAAAGGGTGGTTTTGGCAAAACCAATCCAGATCTAAAACACGGGCGAGGATCCAGATCCAAAACCAAAACACAAAACAAGAAAAGTGCCCGCCGCACATCTCCACTTTTAGAACACAAAAACTTTTGTTATATGAAAACACCAGATGCCTGTTCAATGTAAAAAATAATTATTGTCCTTGTGCTAAAAGTGCTATTTGACGAAAGAGGAATTAATAAAACATATATAGAATTCCTTAAGGTGCTTCTACAATGACTGATTGATCTGATCTATTTCCTGCATTGAGCCAAAAATATAATAGATTAGGATAGACCAACACAGTAAGGTAAACTAAATGTCCATCAGAATTCCTGAGTGTATGGGCGCATTTAACATTATGAAGCGTGCTGACATACTGTAAATGAATGTGAATGTCTCATGAGTGAGAAGTTGGAATGTAAGAACTTATTATACAGAGCTGAAATTGCAACATAATTTCATGTTTTCCAAACCATTAAAAAATAAAGATCTCACATAGGGTCTGATTCATAGTTGTATGCTAAGCCGATATTTTCACAATTGAATGATTATCGGAAAACTGCACATGCGTCACTGCTGCAATGCTTATGTGCAGTGACTGATTTGCGATTATGTCCGCAGTGAAGAATCATTAGCAAGTGATTACCAGGAAGCAGCTAGTTTGTGGGAGATAACGAGGAGTGGCAGCAAAAACATGGTGAAGACAGGACTTTTTTTGCGGTGGGCTTCAGCCGCTGCAATCCTGTATGCAGGAATCATGTCTCCAGTGTCTAAGTTGCAATTCTGAGTGACAATAGACTTAAGGAGTCAATGTTTTCAGGATCATCATCGATGCTGAGAATGAATACGCAGTTGTGGGCGGCCGTGAGGCTCCAGTAGGCGCCCCTATAGAAATACCAATGGCCGTTCAATTAATATCACATCTGCGGCAGCGTTAGCGTACAACTAGGAATCGGGCTCATACTTTATACATGGCTCTAATGTCAACACAAAGGTGTAGTGAATTGAACCTTGCAGATAATTGGTTTAGCTTCTATTTTTGTGATGTTCTAATGCTTTATCTGCTATGTACTGTATGAATTCAGTGCTATCAACATCAAAACTGGCTGGCACCCTAATAATAACATTTGGAGGTGTAAATATTCTCACTTCTGAAACTATGTCATATAAAGCAGGATTTTCTGTATTTGGACTAAGCGATACCTAAAGGAAGAAAGAAATAGACAATATCAGTAAAGTGTCATCCCCAAGATTCTCAAGTAACAAATAGTACTACAGTGGAGGGAGTAGGGAGCAGTGGAACAGTTTTATACCAACAACGGGAGAGGTCAAGCAAATACAGTATTAGGCAATGCATGCAGTGGGTTCTTTCTTTGGAAGTAAATAAACCATGGGATAGTAATTAATAATACAACTTTCTTCACAAGAATACACAGGCATTGAGGTTGCTGATGTTATAACCATCTTCCTAAAACTAAGGCGGTAATTCAGACCTGATCATAGCAGCAAATTTGTTAGCAGTTGGGCAAAACCATGTGTACTGCAGGGGGGAGGGGGCAGATATAAAATGTGCAGAGAGCGTTAGATTTGGGTGGGGTGTGTTCAAACTGAAATCTAAACTGCAGTGTGAAAATAAAGCAGGCAGTATTTACTCTGCACAGAAACAAAATAACCCACCCAAATCTAACTCTCTCTGACAATTTTATATCTGCCACACCTGCAGTGCACATGGTTTTGCCCAACTGCTAACAAATTTGTTGCTACGATCAGGTCTGAATTACCCCCCAAATACACTGCATGTTATCCTCCTGTTCTTGGTGTAAGTTATATCCAATATTCACGTGGACATTCTGCACCTGACGCTTTTCACTGTGAGTCACAAAACTGTGGTACAGCAAAATGCGTCATCTGCTCTTAATCCCGTTTAGTGGACTACCTTATGTCATTTTATATGCATATAAAATTGTCAATTACTATTTTAATATTTACACACTGAATGTTTCTTTTTAAATGTTTTTTTATTAAATGTTTTTACACATTCCATTCCCATTACATCTCACTTAATTTTGAGCACTGTTTAAATATCTCTTGTGTTTACATTAACAATGACACATGACCACTGATTTTGTTTTTATCCCCAAGTTGAAATGTATAATAAATGGTTTATGAGGATTTCATGTAAATCTGCCAAAAAACACTACAATTTACATCATATTAATGTGTATAATATCAAATGTTTCTTTATGCCTGATTACAATTTGCAATCAAAACATTTTGAAATGCCACCTCTCACCAGCTCATTTGAGGATGGACACAGGAGACCTGGTTATGTGTCCTCAATGATATTATTCATCTAAGTGTGAGCCTTAAGGTAGGTACACATTGGCCGATATATCGCGGGTCCGTCGGCCAGTGTGTACGGCCGATATGTCTGTGAATTCCGTTGTTCACAGACATATCGCGTCGGCCCGCGGACAATATATCTACCGATATATTGGCGCGTCGCTGTGTGTGTACGGGCGGTCGGCCGACCACCCGTACACATGCTGCGGCAGCCGGCGGTGATTGACAGCAGAACTGGGCGGGCGTGTGTACATGCCCGCCCAGTTCATGACGTCAGTCCCCGACGGATGGGGCAGTGTGTATGCTCAATACACTGCCCGATCCGTCCATATATATATATCTGCCAATCAAATGATCAGCAGATATATCTATCAGTTTGTACCCACCTTTAATTATCGTTACATTGTTTACCTAGCGTTTATCAATCAAACTCTGATGAAGGCACTATTTTGTGTTTTCATTCGTAAATGTGGCTAATTAGGCAGGGATTGTCAATTTTTCTAAAACATGGTGTTGCTTTGGAAATTTGGGGTAACAGCAGGTATTAATGAGCCAATCTTCACGTATGTAGCTTGAGGATGTTTTCAACACAAATATATTTTGCAATGTTTACCATTTCTATATTGAACATGGTATCTGTCGCAGAAGTCATGTTGGAATGCCGGGCCACCCATCCGAATCTGTCAATCAGTTGTTTTACCAAGTTAGACGTTTCATCAGTGTGCTGCTGTACAAGTTGGACAACTTCCTCATATTGATTTGTGGACAGTTGTACTAACTTAGAGGCCTCTTCCAATTTCATGAGCAGCTCTATCGCATCGGGACAGTCTTGTTTTATTTGTAGTGAAGCACAGTGAGAGTGATAGAAAAGAAGAATATATCAATTATGGGTAAGTATAACTTGTAAACCAAATATTCTCACTTTTCTTATAAACTATAAAAACAATTATCTCTCATAGACATAGATTACTACACCAGACCAAAAATTATTATATACTGGGAATGAGTTGCGCATGATAAAATTAGGGTGTTTTTTATATTTACTAATTTCATATTTAATTAGTTTCTATGATTTATGATTAAAATACTTTGATGATATAGGGGGACATATACTAAGCAGTGATAAAAATGGAGAAGTGAGCTAGTGAAGAAGTTGCCCATGGCAACCAATCAGCATTGACGTAACATTTATAATTTGCATACTATAAAAGTATACAGAGCAGCTGATTGGTTGCTAAGGGCAACTTCTCCACTGGCTCACTTCTCCACTTTTATCACTGCTTAGTACATGTCCCCCAAAGTTTCTATTTTAGAGTGTAATAACTATATTGGCAAAAAATGACAACGCAGGCAGCATGTAGTTACCAACGACTCACAACAGCATTTGTTCAGAACATGTTCAGAATGTATTGTGGGTCTGTTTAGTGTTGGATTTCTCCTGCTTACCTATGTTTAGTGTGTTCAAGGCATCATCCCATCATGCACAGGTCTTCAAAAAAGGTTAAGCTGATGATGAAAGTTACCTAGGGTCTAAGATTCTGCATCCTTTGGAACTCTCACCTTATCTATGAAGAATTACTTTCACTTGGTTTTGTAACTTGCCATATTTTTCTTCAGAAATATAAATGAATGTTTTGCACCCAAAACTCATGTGTTTTACATTAGGCTTCTCCCTATATTAAGTTCATATAGATTTTTATCAACTGTTCTGTATCTGTTTTGAAAGTAAGTAGCTGTCATTACTGCTTCACTTTAGTATTTTGCAGATAATCCGGTCTATTAGAATGCATTTCATCATTTCACTCAGGGTTCTGTTCTTTTTTTCAGCTATCCCATTTTGCTTTGAAGTCTACGGAGCATTCTCTTGATGTTCTATGGAGTGTTGTCTTAAGAAATTCTGGGGATTTCACTGAAACTTGTTAATTGACATTGATTGTCCTGTAACATCAAATACTTCACCTTTATTCTTCAATAGATAAGTGACTTATATTTTGAATAGTCATCTGTAAAAGTCACTCTTTATCTGTTGTCTTCTGGTATGAGTAATTTCATAGGACCGCATACATATCACAAGTTTATGATACTGAGCGGTCCTGAGGCTCTACTCTAGCTTATTTTGGTAAATAATGCTCTTGTGGCTTCAGTTTGTGCCTCTTGTGGCTTTATTAATTGTAGAACAAACTGATAGTATAATAATACCTTGTCAGGTCTCGCATTTGCAGTGTCTGGGTGCTTTCCCAGGGTCTGTGCACTGGGTATCTGTGCCATATTTTAACTCATTTACCGTGTCTGTGTGTGTTTAAACTCACCTGTTTCTTTGTGTTGTTGAGACACTACATGTATTTATCCACTTTGGCTCTAGCTTTTACCTTTCTTCCCTTCAGGATTACATTTGTCATCTTGAAATTTGATGGTAAGTCTTTTAGATATCATCATGCGCTTACAGTCAATAGTCAATAGTCTAATTTCCAAGCTAGGAACATAAAGCACATCCTTTACTGGTACTGCCATTGTACTGGTGCTCACAGCAGTGATACGTGATGACTTATCTCTTTGTGATGCAGGTAAAGTTTGGTGAAGACATTTCTAGCACTCGTCATGTGACTTATTGCTCCAGCAATGGGACAGATAACCTCCTTGTTGTTTAGACCATTTCTGGGCATCACTTCAGAGAACGTTGTGCTCTATCTGATATATTCCTTTAGAGGAGAGCCTTTTGAGTGGGCAACCAGCCTAATGAAAGCTGAAGATCCCATTCTTCAGGATCCCCCGGCATTCAGTGATGCAGTTATTAAGAGATATGGTTCCAAAGAAATTGGTTCAGGTTGCTCTAGGTGTTAGGGTCTCCTGCTCTGTGCTGCCACGTCGTCATGGCAACCGGGAGACAAGTGCTAGCGGAGTAACCTGAGCGTAGCTGATACTCCGGTTCGGGTCTTTTGCTGTGCAGTGGTTACAGGCTCTGTGCACGGCAGGGGATCCGGTGCTGGTTTTTGTGCTCACAGTCTGTGAGGTCTGAGTGGGGCGTGGACAGCACCTGCTATATAAACCCTCTTCTCAGGTTAGGCAGATGCTGCTGAATCTTTGTTGGTTAGTCAGTTCCTGAAAGCTAGCTAGTACTGTGTAAACTTTGTATTTGTTTGTTGCTTACTGCAAATAGGCCTTGGGATTTGGTATTACACTCTGCCAATCCAGACCTAGCAGTAAGACTGGAGTCAGTCGTTTAATCTGCTGGGGTTCTTTTGCTACTCTGTGAACCTAGCAAGTTTGCGGCTGTATTCTCAGACTTGCCTGCCAAAATCCTTTCTCACTGTGCAAGGTGTTCAGGTGTCAGTTTAGTGGCAGTAAGCTGAACCAGTGCACTGCAAGTGAAGACTAGGATTGTGGAGACTCTCCTTGTGTCTATTATTCCATCTCTGACCAAGGAGTTTACTGCCACACCCGTTGGTAACCCTTTAGGGTTTTGCTGTTGCCCTTAGCAACAGCATTCCGGGTTCTCTACGTATTAAATCACAATATCTCGCTTCTTTCCATCTGAGCATTCCTAATAATAGGGAGACACCCAGTTTCTTAGCCTTTGGGCTTCTCTGTTCACTTTGTGTTTATTTTGTTACCCTATCACCTTCTGTGTATGTAATGTCATATTCCCCAGTCTGTCTGAGTTCATTTGTTTTGCATCCCTCTCCGTTCAGACACCAGTACATTCCTGCTGGCACTGGTGTGCATAACATATTCAGCAGCCTAATACTCCTGTTGAAATTTTGTGGGAATATGGAGCATACCCCTCAAAATACTTTGCAACAGGTGGTCGATCAGGTGCAGGTCCTGACTCGACAATTTAATGATTTGTCCATTAAAATGCACACCTCGCAGGCCGCTGGCGGAGCTCCCGCAGCAGCAGTACCTTCAGGGGTTAAGGAGCCGAAAGTAAATCTCCCGGATCGTTTTTCTGGAGATCGCTCGCAGTTCTTTTGTTTCAAGGAGAGCTGCAAGCTATATTTCCAGCTTAGGCCTCAGTCTTCTGGGTCGGAGATTCAGCGGGTGGGCATAGTGATTTCCTTGCTACAAGGAGACCCACAGGTCTGGGCATATGGGTTGCAGCCTGACTGTCCGTCGCTTAAAAGTGTTGATGCTTTTTTTACGGCACTGGGCATGTTGTATGATGACCCTGACAAGACGGCCTCAGCCGAGGCTCAGATTTCGATCCTTAAGCAAGGGCGAAGGCCAGTTGAGGTTTATTGTACGGAGTTTCGGAGGTTGGCCCATGATACCCAGTGGAATGACCCAGCCCTGAGACACCAGTACCGAAGAGGTCTTTCTAACCAGTTAAAAGACCAACTGGTACAATATCCCTTGCCTGATAGCTTGGATCAGCTCATGCAGTTATCCATTCGGGTGGATAGACGGCTGAGAGAGCGCAGGCTTGAAAGGGAGACCGAGGTTTCCTTCTTTCCCAAGGGAACCTCAGACTCTGAGGAATTTTCCGAGGAGCCTATGCAGATTGGGGCTACCCGCCTCTCCTCGCGTGAGAAGACGCGGAGGAGACAGCAGGGGTTATGTTTGTACTGTGGGAATAAAGGTCATGTGGTAGTATCATGCCCAGAAAAGCCAGAAAACTTCAGGGCCTGAGGGTGATGGGAAATATCCTGTCAGGCCAGAAGTCAGAATTTCCCAAGAAGACTTTTATCATTCCGGTGACCTTGAAGATCCTCGGTCAAACTGTCAAGACTGAGGCCTTTGTGGACAGTGGGGCCGACGGGGTTTTTATGGACCGCCAATTCGCCCTGAAACACTCTGTTCCCTTAGTACCATTGGCATCGGAAATTGAGATTTGTGGGTTAAACGGGGAACCATTATCCCAGGGTAAAATTACCTCTTGCACTAGCCAGATTTCTTTGTTTATTGGAGCCACACACTCTGAAAAATTGTCCTTTTATGTACTTTTGCCCCATTGGTGTTGGGGTTACCCTGGTTAAGGGCCCACAATCCTCAATTTGACTGGGTCTCTGGGGAGATTCTTAGTTGGGGTACTGATTGTTTCAGGAGTTGCTTGAGCCTTCCAGTCAGGCTTTCGCAGCTAAGTTTGCCAGGATTGCCAGGATGTTATGCAGATTTTGCGGACGTGTTCTCCAAAAGAGTTGCAGAGGTACTACCTCCCCATCGCCCCTATGACTGTGCCATTAATTTGTTGCCGAATGCTAAGCTTCCCAAGAGCAGGATGTACTCCCTGTCACGTCCTGAGACTCAGGCTATGGCAGAGTACATTCAGGAGAACTTGGCTAAGGGATTTATCAGACCTTCACAGTCTCCAGTTGGGTCTGGGTTCTTCTTCGTGGGTAAAAAGGACGGTTCGTTGCGACCCTGCATCGACTTCAGGGAATTGAACCGTATCACGATTAAAAACTCATACCCACTGCCTCTCATTTCGGTCTTGTTTGACCAGCTTCGTACGGCCACCATTTTTTCTAACTACGCGGGGCGTACAATCTAATCCGAATAAGAGAGGGGGATGAATGGAAGACTGCCTTTAATACCCACTCAGGGCATTATGAATATTTGGTGATGCCTTTTGGGCTCTGTAATGCCCCGGCAGTCTTCCAGGACTTCATGAACGATGTGCTCAGGGAATATTTGGATAGATTCTTAGTTGTATACTTAGATGACATCCTAATCTTCTCCCATTCCCTGGAGGAACATCGGAAGCATGTACGCTTAGTCCTCCAGAAACTCAGAGACCACTGGCTTGGGGCGAAGCTGGAGAAGTGCGAATTTGAAGTTCAGCAAATCGCATTTCTAGGATATATTATCTCTCCAGAAGGTTTCCAAATGGAGGGTTCCAAGGTACAGGCAGTCCTGGATTGGGTGCAGCCCACTAGTTTGAAGGCGCTTCAGCGTTTTCTGGGCTTTGCGAATTTTTATAGACGATTTATCGCTGGATTTTCGTCTATAGTGGCGCCCTTGGTGGCACTCACTAAGAAAGGGGCGGATGTTGCTCATAAGTCTTGTGAGGCCGAAGCGGCTTTTGCCCATCTCAAAAGGGCATTTGTCTCGGCCAAGGTGCTGCAACACCCAGATCCAGAGCGTCCTTTTGTGGTGGAGGTGGATGCCTCTGAGATGGGTATTGGGGCAGTGCTCTCTCAGATGGGGGTGTCTGATAATCGCCTTCATCCCTGTGCTTACTTTTCCCGTAAATTTTCGCCTGCCGAGATGAATTATGACGTGGGTAACCGGGAATTGTTGGCTATTAAGGATGCACTCGAGGAGTGGAGACACTGGCTTGAGGGGGCTAAGTTTGTGGTCTCAATTCTCACCGACCATAAGAATTTGGCATATTTAGAGTCAGCGAAGCGCCTCAATGCCAGGCAGGCACGATGGGCTTTGTTTTTTGCTCGCTTTAATTTTTTGATAACATATCGCCCTGGGTCAAAAAACATCAAGGCTGATGCGCTCTCGCAGAGTTTTGCTCCAATCAAGGAGACCACCGAGGAGCCATTGCCCATTGTGTCCCCATCATGTATTAAAGTGGGCATTACCCAGGACCTCTTGTCATTAGTCCTTAGAGCACAGGAGCAGGCTCCTCCAGACCTTCCGGTAGGTCTTTTGTTTGTGCCTCCTAGGTTAAGACAGCGAGTGTTCCTGGAATTCCATGCCAAGAAGTCGGCAGGTCACCCGGGTATTGCCAGAACTCGGGAGTTGCTATCTAGGGCGGTGTGGTGGCCCTCGGTGGCTAGGGATGTGGATCAGTGGGTTCAGGCATGTGACATCTGTGCCCGAAATAAGACTCCTAGAGGGGTTCCTGTTGGCCCATTACATCCACTCTCTATTCCATTTAAGCCATGGACCCACATTTCAATGGATTTTGTGGTGGACTTGCCCAAATCCTCGGGGATGACAGCCATCTGGGTTGTCGTTGACAGGTTTTCGAAGATGGCGCACTTCGTTCCATTGGTTGGGCTGCCATCGACCAGACGCCTGTCTGAATTATTTATGCTGCATGTTGTGCGCCTCCACGGGTTGCCACTTGATGTGGTCTCTGACCGCGGATCCCAGTTTGTGGCCAAATTCTGGAGGGCATTTTGTTCCGATCTCCAGATTTCTGTCAGCTTGTCGTCAGGCTACCATCCGCAGTCTAATGGGCAGACTGAAAGGGTGAACCAGTCCTTGGAGCAGTTCCTCAGGTGTTATGTCTCGAAGTGTCAGACTGACTGGGTTGCTCATCTGTCCATGGCGGAGTTTGCCTATACCAACGCGGCTCACTCTGCTACAGGGATCTCTCCCTTCCTTTGTGTGTATGGGCATCATCCTAAGGCCAATTCTTTTGACCCCCTGGATTCCACGCCTGGTGGTTCCTCTGTGGTTTCGGTCCTTAGAGGTATTTGGAGGAAAGTGAAGAAAGCCCTTGTGTCTGTGTCCTTAGTGACCAAAAGGGTTTTTGATAAGCGGAAGAGACCCTGCAGCTTCAAATTAGGAGACGTCGTCTGGTTGTCTACCAAGAATTTGAAGTTGAGACAGCCATCTCATAAGTTAGGCCCCCGGTTCATCGGTCCTTATAAGATCACTAGGGTTATCAATCCGGTGGCATTTCAGTTAGATCTACCCCGTTCTTTGGGTATCAATAAAACATTTCATTGTTCCCTTTTAAAACGGGCGATTAGTAATCCTTCTTCCAGTGGAAGACCTTCCCCTCTTCTGATACGTGGCCAGAGGGAGTTTGTTGTTGAAAGGATTCTTGACTCCAAGATGGTTCGGGGTCGGCTGTCATTTTTGGTGCACTGGAAGGGGTATGGCCCGGAGGAGCGGTCGTGTGTGCGCAGTTGTGATCTTCATGCCCCCAGACTGTTACGCTCTTTCTTCTCGCAGTTCCCCGATAAACCCGGTGGTAGGAGTTCTTTGACCCCTCGTCAGAGGGGGGGTACTGTTAGGGTCTCCTGCTTTGTGCTGCCACATCGTCATGGCAACCGGGAGACAAGTGCTAGCAGAGTAACCTGAGCGTAGCTGATACTCCGGTTCGGGTCTTTTGCTGTGCAGTGGTTACAGGCTCTGTGCACGGCAGGGGATCCGGTGCTGGTTTTTGTGCTCACAGTCTGTGAGGTCTGAGTGGGGCGTGGACAGCACCTGCTATATAAACCCTCTTCTCAGGTTAGGCAGATGCTGCTGAATCTTTGTTGGTTAGTCAGTTCCTGAAAGCTAGCTAGTACTGTGTAAACTTTGTATTTGTTTGTTGCTTACTGCAAATAGGCCTTGGGATTTGGTATTACACTCTGCCAATCCAGACCTAGCAGTAAGACTGGAGTCAGTCGTTTAACCTGCTGGGGTTCTTTTGCTACTCTGTGAACCTAGCAAGTTTGCGGCTGTATTCTCAGACTTGCCTGCCAAAATCCTTTCTCACTGTGCAAGGTGTTCTGGTGTCAGTTTAGTGGCAGTAAGCTGAACCAGTGCACTGCAAGTGAAGACTAGGATTGTGGAGACTCTCCTTGTGTCTATTATTCCATCTCTGACCAAGGAGTTTACTGCCACACCCGTTGGTAACCCTTTAGGGTTTTGCTGTTGCCCTTAGCAACAGCATTCCGGGTTCTCTACATATTAAATCACAACATCTTGCTTCTTTCCATCTGAGCATTCCTAATACTAGGGAGACACCCAGTTTCTTAGCCTTTGGGCTTCTCTGTTCACTTTGTGTTTATTTTGTTACCCTATCACCTTCTGTGTATGTAATGTCATATTCCCCAGTCTGTCTGTGAGTTCATTTGTTTTGCATCCCTCTCCGTTCAGACACCAGTACATTCCTGCTGGCACTGGTGTGCATAACACTAGGTCACCCGTCTTATCTGCTGAGAGTTCACCGTATTCTGTAAATTTGGCACAAGAGTCTCAGCCCGTTGTTTTGACTGCAGGATGTGCTTTTCTCTCTTCTTCTAATAGTAGTACTTTGCATGAAAGTTCAGCTCCCAAGGTTAAGAAACCAATCCCTGATTTGAACCCAGCCTTGCTGGGAGGTACCATCAGTTCAGACAATGTTTGGGGAATTACCTTGGTCAGACCTCAAGAACTTTGTAAAAATAATAAGAAGAAAAAGAAATGATTATTGACTCTTGCCTTGTTAAAAAAAAAAGTTTTTTTTTTCTTTCCTTGTCTTGTGTCCAGTGGCCACCGTCAAGGAAGGGGGGGGGGGGGTGCACCGTTACAAGCTGTTGTCACAGCTTGTTTCTGTTAGACCAGTGTGTCAGGTTTTTTTTTGTATCCCTTGTTTTGGAAAGTCTGAATTTTGGGGTCCTTTGACCCCTCCTCAAGGGGGGGGGGGGTAATGTTATGAGCCACGGCTGTGGCTCATTCCTGTTTAGCATTTTTGGTTATGTATTTTATGTTATACTTCTGTTTCTGTTCCCCGTGGGTGTCATGGGGTGTTCGGAGCCCACCCTTAAAGAGAGGGTACTGTTATGAACCACAGGTAGTGGTTCATTCCTATTTTATGTTTATAAGTAGTCTTGCAGGCCAGGATTTCCCATTGCTCTGGTTTAAGAAGATTCTTGTTTGCTGCCAGTGGTGAGTCTGTGTGATTGCAGCTTGTTCCCATGTGTTCAGCCTCACCTGTCTGTAGATTGCACCTGTCAGTTGTGCAACAGGGCAGCTGCACGACATAATTAATTAAGACTCTCTGTTATATGCTGGCTCAGTGCAATTCACAGACGCTGGTGATATTTCCAGATTTCCAGGTTTCCTGGGTTCCAGAGTTCTTGAGTTCTGAGCTAGTCCCTGCCAGTTCCTGAGCTCCTGTCTAGCAGTGTCTGTCTAGCTGCTTTGAGTGTCGGTACCTGTGTCGATTCCAGTGTCGATTCCAGTGTCGATTCCAGTGTCTGATCCTGTGTCCTGCCGTGAAGCGTTCCTGTCCAGGAGTCCTGTGGCTTTGTCTGTGCCTGGTCGAATATCTGGCTTCTTGGTGTCCACCGGTCTGTCGTTTGGGATTCTGCCTGTCCTCCAGTTCTGAGAGTCTGTGTCGGCTACATTGGGGGTTCCTGTCCGTTTGCCAGTATTTGTACCGGTTCCGTGAGTAGCGGCTTTGCCGCGTCCGTCGGCTCAGGCCGCAGTATTCTTTGGTTATAATTTGTTTCTGGTGTTTTGCAGAGGGTTCTGCTTGTGCTGTCACCGCCGGTACACAACGGTATTGTGTCGGTGAGTGGACTGCATTTCCTTTGTTGTTCTTTTCCTTTGGTGGCGTGCCGCACATATATTTAGGTTTAGGGTTGTTAGTAGCCCCTAGCCTTCTGTTTGTTTTAGCTAGAGGTCCCCTTGTTATTATCCTGTCTCGGTTCACGCCTTGTCTCAATCTAAGACCTGGGGGCATCGGAGTTGGGCAGACCTAATCCGCCCTTCAAACGCGGCTGCCGTGGGCCCAAGAAACCATAGTCACTCAGGCGTGAACGGACCACACGGGTGAAACAACGGAGGTAGGGTGCTAGGGGCTATTTCCACACCACACCTCATTTCAGCGTCACGTTCTGGTGCTCAGGACTCACTACGCAACATCTCCCTTGTTCTGAGCACCAGGAACCTAACATTATCACCAGCCATACAACAAAAAAGAAATAAAACTTTTTCTTTTTTGGCCCAGTCCAGTGTCTTGTCTAGAATCCAGTCCTGTCTAGAATTCAGTGTGCAGAATCCAGTCCGTTGTTTAGAATCCAGTCCTGTCTAGAACTCAGTGTGCAGAATCCAGCCGGTGTTTAGAATCCAGTCCTGTCTAGAATTCAGTGTGCAGAATCCAGTCCGGTGTTTAAAAATCCAGTCTTGTCTTGTCTAGTTTAGAAATCCAGTCCAGTCTTGTCTAGTCTAGTCTAGTCTAGTCTTGTCTTGTCTAGTTTAAAATCCTCCTATGCCAACTATGCAAGCCCTGCAGGCGTCTCTCTCAGCCCTGAACTCTGCTTTCAGTGCTTTGAAACCTAAGCGGCTGGAAGTTTTGCAGCAATCCTTAAAGCAACTGCAAAACCTTCTGACCAAAATTTTGCTTATTTTGCCAGAAGTTCTTGAGAGTTCATTCTCTAAAGAGACTCTTGTTCACAGTATGGTGACAAGTGAATCCTCAGGTTTAATTAGAGAGAAAAAGTTTGAAAGTTTTCTGCAGCCCAGGCTCTCAGAAGAGGAGCGTCTGCGTCGCAGAAACTTAGATTTATGCCTATATTGTGGGGGTTTAGGCCACTATCTGCAGACCTGTGAGTTGCGCAAGCCAAAGTGTGGTGACAAGTCCTGCCCTCTGGCCAAGTTGAGTCAGGATACAAGACCTACTCCTGTCTCTACTGTGGCAGAGGTACTTGTCACACGACCCACACTAAAAAGCACTCTGTCCTATAATTGGGGTCCTTGGGCTAGGGAGCTCCATTATAGATTCAGGAAGCAAAGGAGAATGTTTCTCTCCTCTCTTGATTTTCCTGTGGAAGCAGAGTTGCAAACCCCTGGAGTGGTGCCCGATGCCCAGGGTCCTGGAGTGGTGCCCGATGCCCAGGGTCCTGGAGCGGTGCCCGATGCCCAGGGTCCTGGAGCAGTGCCCGATGCCCAGAGTCCTGGAGCAGTGCCCGATGCCCAGAGTCCTGGAGCGGTGCCCGATACCCAGAGTCCTGGAGAGGTACCCGATGCCCAGAGTCCTGGAGCGGTACCCGATGCTCTAGGTTATAGAGGGACATCGAATATTATTGCTCAGGTGTCAATACCAGAAGGGGTCTCAGAAGCTGTTACCCCAGGTAGAGACTTGAAAAGCGCAACTCCAGAGAAGGTGTCTAAAACCATAGTTCTAGAAGGGAACTCGAGAAGCAAAACCACAGAAGGGATCTTTGAAGTAATATCCCCAAGTGGGGTCTCGAGAGATGCAGCCCCAAAGAAGGGTCTAGAGGTCGCTTCCCCAGGAAAGGACTCAAGAGGCATAGCGTTAGTGGAAGTTCTGAAGGTTATAGCTTCAGCAAAGGTCCCGGAAGTCTTAGTCCCGGGAGAAGTTTCGATAATTATCGACTTAGAGAGGGAGGCCGACGGCTCGGTCCCAGAGAGGGAGGCCGACGGCTCGGTCCCAGAGAGGGAGGCCGACGGCTCGGTCCCAGAGAGGGAGGCCGACGGCTCGGTCCCAGAGAGGGAGGCCGACGGCTCGGTCCCAGAGAAGGAGGCCGACGGCCCGGTCCCAGTGAGGGAGGCCGACGGCCCGGTCCCAGTAAAAGAATCCGAGGTGCTGGCCCCAGCGGGGTTCCCGGAGGCCACTGCCCCAGCGGGGTTCCCGGAGGCCACTGCCCCAGCGGGGTTCCCGGAAGTCACTGTCCCGGGTGGGGTTCAGAAAGTCACTGCCCCGGGTGGGGTTCAGAAAGTCACTGCCCCGGGTGGGGTTCAGAAAGTCACTGCCCCGGGTGGGGTTCAGAAAGTCACTGCCCCGGGTGGGGTTCAGAAAGTCACTACCCCAGGTGGGGTTCCGAGGGCCACTGCCCAAGGTGGGGTTCCGAGGGCCACTGCCCCAGGTGGGGTTCCGAGGGCCACTGCCCCAGGTGGGGTTCCGAGGGTCACTGCCCCAGGTGGGGTTCAGAAAGTCACTGCCCCAGGTGGGGTTCAGAAAGTCTTAGCCTCGAGTAAGGTCAATAGTGACCAGGTCCTAGCAAAGCACTCTAGTCAGTCAGATGGGAAGGAAGCAAATCCTGACTCTGTTGATATCTCAACATCTATAATCTTTGATGGGGACTTAGTCCAATTTCTGGCGCTTTACAAACACTATTACACCATTTTGTTGTTTAGACCATTTCTGGGCATCACTTCAGAGAACCTTGTGCTCTATCTGATATATTCCTTTAGAGGAGAGCCTTTTGAGTGGGCAACCAGCCTAATGAAAGCTGAAGATCCCATTCTTCAGGATCCCCCGGCATTCAGTGATGCAGTTATTAAGAGATATGGTTCCAAAGAAATTGGTTCAGGTTGCTCTAGGTCACCGTCTTATCTGCTGAGAGTTCACCGTATTCTGTAAATTCGGCACAAGAGTCTCAGCCCGTTGTTTTGACTGCAGGATGTGCTTTTCTCTCTTCTTCTAATAGTAGTACTTTGCCTGAAAGTTCAGCTCCCAAGGTTAAGAAACCAATCTCTGATTTGAACCCAGCCTTGCTGGGAGGTACCATCAGTTCAGACAATGTTTGGGGAATTACCTTGGTCAGACCTCAAGAACTTTGTAAAAATAAGAAGAAGAAGAAAAAGAAATGATTATTGACTCTTGCCTTGTTAAAAAAAAAAAAAAAAAAAAAAAAGATTTTTCTTTCTTTCCTTGTCTTGTGTCCAGTGGCCACCGTCAAGGGGGGGGGAGGGGGGGGGCACCGTTACAAGCTGTTGTCACAGCTTGTTTCTGTTAGACCAGTGTGTCAGGTTTTTTTTTGTATCCCTTGTTTTGGTTATGTATTTTATGTTATACTTCTGTTTCTGTTCCCCGTGGGTGTCATGGGGTGTTCGGAGCCCACCCTTAAAGAGAGGGTACTGTTATGAACCACAGGTAGTGGTTCATTCCTATTTTATGTTTATAAGTAGTCTTGCAGGCCAGGATTTCCCGTTGCTCTGGTTTAAGAAGATTCTTGTTTGCTGTCAGTGGTGAGTCTGTGTGATTGCAGCTTGTTCCCATGTGTTCAGCCTCACCTGTCTGTTGATTGCACCTGTCAGTTGTGCAACAGGGCAGCTGCACGACATAATTAATTAAGACTCTCTGTTATATGCTGGCTCAGTGCAATTCACAGACGCTGGTGATATTTCCAGATTTCCAGGTTTCCTGGGTTCCAGAGATCTTGAGTTCTGAGCTAGTCCCTGCCAGTTCCTGAGCTCCTGTCTAGCAGTGTCTGTCTAGCTGCTTTGAGTGTCGGTACCTGTGTCGGTACCTGTGTCGATTCCAGTGTCGATTCCAGTGTCTGATCCTGTGTCCTGCCGTGAAGCGTTCCTGTCCAGGAGTCCTGTGGCTTTGTCTGTGCCTGGTCGAATATCTGGCTTCTTGGTGTCCACCGGTCTGTCGTTTGGGATTCTGCCTGTCCTCCAGTTCTGAGAGTCTGTGTCGGCTACATTGGGGGTTCCTGTCCGTTTGCCAGTATTTGTACAGGTTCCGTGAGTAGCGGCTTTGCCGCATCCGTCAGCTCAGGCCGCAGTATTCTTTGGTTATAATTTGTTTCTGGTGTTTTGCAGAGGGTTCTGCTTGTGCTGTCACCGCCGGTACACAACGGTATTGTGTCGGCGAATGGACAGCATTTTGCTTTGTTGTTCTTTTCCTTTGGCGGCGTGCCGCACATATATTTAGGTTTAGGGTTGTTAGCAGCCCCTAGCCTTCTGTTTGTTTTAGCTAGAGGTCCCCTTGTTATTATCCTGTCTCGGTTCACGCCTTGTCTCAATCTAAGACCTGGGGGCATCGGAGTTGGGCAGACCTAATCCGCCCTTCAAACGCGGCTGCCGTGGGCCCAAGAAACCATAGTCACTCAGGCGTGAACGGACCACACGGGTGAAACAACGGAGGTAGGGTGCTAGGGGCTATTTCCACACCACACCTCGTTTCAGCGTCACGTTCTGGTGCTCAGGACTCACTACGCAACATCTCCCTTGTTCTGAGCACCAGGAACCTAACAGAAATGAGCAAAAATGCACTTTAGTTAAGGGAAACTGGAAAAACAAAACCCAGAAACCGGAATGCTAATGTTATATGATAGGTTTGAGTCATTCAGATTGTAAAGAAACATAGGGAAATGCAGAGGAGGTTTCTGGTTGCACGGAAACTCCCCTCCTCTTGGCAAGTGGCTCAAATTATTACAATAATAGCAATGGTATTTATTATGATTACTAGAGCTGCCAACACATCATGCTATTAAAGGACAGAGCAGAACTGCTGCACAAGCCCAGTTTGCTGTGTGTGTGGATCTGAGTCCTCAATCAGTGATCTGGACCAGAGAGTAGCTACCAGGAAGAGGAGACAGGAGCCTTACCATGAGGTGGGAGAATGTGAGTCTAGAAAATACAGTTCTGTCTCCTACTAGTTCTATTATGTTTCTGTATTTATTTATTATAGTATGTTTAACCCTTCCTGACCATTTATTTATATTATTTAAATATGTTTGATACAGCCTATACTATACTATAGACTGAATAATTCAGAATACTATGATTATCTACCATTAAAAACATTCTGTAAAACAACAATTCCCTAAAAGACCAATATAAAAGACATCATAGATGAAAACCAGGAGCAAATGAAACGTTGTGTATTATTATATCTACACATGTTACTCTGTAACCTGATACTGTCAATAGAACACTGTATAATTAGACATGCAAAATTTTTTTTTAAACAACTATTTATTCAAAACATGCAGTAGTAGGCAGACACTGTACGCCTACTTCTGTGACATAACAAGTTGGACAGAAGTTGGCTTGTATGATAAAAATGCTAGCTGGTTGGCTGGTCTGGTGTTGGTTAGGTGTGTGGGGTAGTTTTTAGGGGGTCATTCCGAGTTGATCGCTAGCTGCCGTTGTTCGCTGCGTAGCGATCAGTGAAAAAAATGGCTAATCTGCACATGCATGTGCACCGCAATGCGCACGCGCGTCGTATGGGTACAAAGTCCTTTGTGGTTTGCACTGGTTCTAGCGACGATTCCAATCGCACAGCCGAACGCAAGGTGATTGACAGGAAGAGGGCGTTTCTGGGTGTCAACGGACTGTTTTCTGGGAGTGTTTGGAAAAACGCAGGCGTGGCCAGGCGTTTGCTGGGCGGGTATCTGACGTCATTACCGTGTCACTCATCGCAGCAATCATCACACAGGATAAGTAACTACAGGGCTGGTCTTGTTTTGCTCAAAATGTGTTTGCAGGCGCTCTGCTGCACAGGCGTTCGCACTTCTGCAAAGCGAAAATACACTCCCCGGTGGGCGGCGACTATGGGTTTGCACGGTTGCTAAAAACTGCTAGCGAGCGATCAAATCGGAATGACCCCCTTAGTTGGACAGACAAGTGGGACGGTTGGTCAGTTGGTTGGTTGAGGAAAGTTGGTCTGATGAATGGCAAGTCAAATAAAACCAACTCTAACAGCAGTAATAGTAACATGGACAAGGACATTAGCATACTTAATATAAAATATTTATATTTTATCAACTACTAGACAGTTAATATATTGTGTTTTGTTATTGGTACTAACTTTTGTGCAACATACAGTGAGATAATTTGTGGACTTGCAAAATAAAAGTATGGCCGAGGCAAGAATTTCAGCAAGTCTTAATTATTTTTAAATAAATCTCATACAACAGTTATAGCCCTCTGAGTTACAGTAGTATATAAGAAATATACCCTTATGCCATACATACAGCATAAACATGATCTACTGAGTGTACCTTCCATCACAGGTCCATAGCATAGCTGGCATCTCTCCTGAAATAGCAAGCACTCTGATGCATTGTGAAGGTCGCCGCACATCATGTTGCTGGGCTCTGATCTGAGATGACCTGGAGATGCTGTAACACACATTTACATAGTCAGCCAATTAGTATTTATTGACTATTGAATTGTAAAGCCCCCACCCCCAACCCCCTCCACCCCATCTCCCATAAATGCGCTTGCTGAACGTTTCTTACAGTCGTACCAACCACATATCGCTGGCCAGAGATACACAATAGCAAATTGAAATTAGCAATTATAATTTCTATTTTTCATTGTCAGAAGATTGAGTCAAATACATTTTTTGATATAACAATTATTGTGATGTCATTCAAAACAATACCTGATTTAAAATGTGTAAAATGATAGAATATTAAACCTGACCGTGACATTTGTTTTATATATACTCTATGGTTCTGGATAAAGTAATAGAGATGGTTGCTTTATTATTAGGACCTGACAATGCTGCAGGCGTACAGTAGCCACATGCACTTTACCCACACTTCTTACACTGTAAGCTCCTTTTGTCATGACCATCTTTACCTTCTGCTTTATATCATTAGATGCAGGGGCATTGTAAGAGAGGAGGGGACCCGCGTGCAGCCTCCATGGTGGGCCCCCTCCTCTCCCGCAGCAAGTAGACTCTGGCATAATGCCAGAGTTTACTGCACATGTGCAAGTCTCTGGGAACATGACACCCGCGCGTTGTTCCCAGGGACATCTCCATCTCCAGCAAATCACTCGGAGATGGCCACGGCGGCCATTTTCTGAGTGATTTCTGTCCGCAGGGCAGGGCTGCCGTCATGGGACTCCGGAGGAGTAAGTATAATATATGGGTGCAGTGTGTACGGTGTGGACCCCCCAGGGTCCTGTGTGCACTGCACACACTGCTCCCATTATAGAAACGCCTATGATTACATGTCATTTGTTTGTGTCATCATTCCATCTATATACAACACTGTGCATTATGGAATCACTTTTTTAAAAAGAAGTTGGAAATATGTGTGTACAGGCTTAAGGATGTAGCAGAGTTTCTGAACACTCCGGCAGATGCCTTACAACTATGGGTCTTATTCAGATCTGATCGCAACAGCAAATTTGTTAGCTAATGGTCAAAACCATGTGCACTGCAGGTGTGGCAGATATAACATGTGCAGAGAGAGTTAGATTTGGGTGAGGTGTGTTGAAACTGAAATCTAAATTGCAGTGTAAAAATAAAGCAGCCAGTATATACCCTGCACAGAAACAATATAACCTACCCAAATCTAACTCTCTCTGCACATGTTTTATCTGCCCACCTGCAGTGGACATGGTTTTGCCTATCAGCTAACAAATTTGCTGCTGCGATCAGATCTGAATTAGGCCCTATGAAAAGCCCAGTTACTTAACCAATGGAATGGTTTTATTGAAGCTAAAGCACACTTGTAGATGGAGTGGAGCTTGAGCGGAGGCAGGCGTATGAGTGTATGTAGGTACTGGGTAACGGTGCAGGATGCTGGAACAGTGTCTAAAACAGCAGGTAATGGCAGGTCTCACTGGAGCTAAGCGGAAGACTACTGTCTTCCACTGTAGCACTCAAACATAGGGAGTAATTCAAAGTTGATCGCAGCAGCAAATTTGTTTTCTAATGGGCAAACTATGTGCACTGCAGGTGTGGCTGATATAACATGTGCAGAGAGAGTTACATTTGGGTGGGTTATTTGGTTTCTGTGCAGGGTAATACTGGCTGCTTTATTTTTACACTGCAATTTAGATTTCAGTTTGAATACACCCCACCCAAATCTAACTCTCTCTGCACATGTTATATCTGCCCCCCCCCCCCTCCAGTGCACATGGTTTTGCCCATCTGCTAACAAATTTGCTGCTGCGATCAACTCTGAATTAGGCCCTTAGTCTCAAGATTAAACACATTCTCACTAGTAGCCTCGGCAGCCATCTTGGTTCAGGATACTCAGCCTCTATTTTGAATTGTCATTTTACATTCACACATAATGGGAAACAATGTGTAATCTTAAATTTGTAATATCCGTTGATTACATGTTTCCAGTTTTATATATCTTTATATTTTTTGGGAGTATAATGTTGCAATACATTTACAAAGAAGTTGTGACTTAATTTTTATTTCAGGCTAGTCTTGTCTTCATGTTAATTGATGTATTTAGAGCTGAAATCAATTTTAGATCTTAGTCCAATATACCTTACATATATTGATTAATTGTACTTTAACATCAAGGTATTCCAGTGATATATGTAAGAGACTGTACTTTAACACCAAGACATTCAAGTGATACATATAAGGGGGAGAATGCAGGTACTGTAACAGCATTACTTTGTGCAAGTTATTGAACAAAGGGGGTCATTCCGAGTTGTTCGCTCGCAAGCTGCTTTTAGCAGCTTTGCACACGCTAAGCCGCCGCCTACTGGGAGTGAATCTTAGCTTATCAAAATTGCGAACGAAAGATTAGCAGAATTGCGAATAGACACTTCTTAGCAGTTTCTGAGTAGCTCCAGACTTACTCGGCATCTGCGATCAGTTCAGTCAGTTTCGTTCCTGGTTTGACGTCACAAACACACCCAGCGTTCGGCCAGACACTCCTCCGTTTCTCCAGCCACTCCCACGTTTTTCCCAGAAACGGTAGCGTTTTTTCACACACACCCATAAAACGGCCAGTTTCCGCCCAGAAACACCCACTTCCTGTCAATCACATTACGATCACCAGAACGAAGAAAAAACCTTGTAATGCCGTGAGTAAAATACCTAACTGCATAGCAAATTTACTTGGCGCAGTCGCACTGCGGACATTGCGCATGCGCATTAGCGACTAATCGCTCCGTTGCGAGAAAAAAATAACGAGCGACCAACTCGGAATGACCCCCAAAATGCATTAGTGACATCTCCCCACTGACCATGTGTCCTGCAACATCACCATACACAGCAGCACAAGACCGGTATCTGAGCAAGCAAGACTCAGCAGTTTTATGCTATGGTACAACACTATGGTGGTCATTCCGAGTTGTTCGCTCGCTAGCAGTTTTTAGCAGCCGTGCAAACGCTATGCCGCCTCCCACTGGGAGTGTATTTTAGCTTAGCAGAAGTGCGAACGAAAGGATCGCAGAGCGGCTACAAAGTTTTTTGGTGCAGTTTCTGAGTAGCTCAAAACCTACTCAGCATTTGCGATCACTTCAGACTGTTCAGTTTCTGTTTTGACGTCATAAACACGCCCTGCGTTCGCCCAGCCACGCCTGCATTTTTTCGAACACTCCCTGAAAACGGTCAGTTGACACCCATAAACTCTCTCTTCCTGTCAATCACTCTCGGCATACAGTGCGACTGAAAAGCATCGCTAGACCTTGTGTGAAACTACATTGTTCGTTGTAATAGTACGTCGCGCGTGCGCATTGCGCCGCATATGCATTCACAGAAGTGCCATTTTTTACCCACATCGCTGCAAAGCGAACGAAAGCAGCTAGCGATCAACTCGGAATGACCACCTACATACTGTCCTCTACAACCTAAAATGATGCAGCAGGTTTAGTTGGCTACAATATACTGATAAATCCCAATTTTCTGTGTACTTTTTATGTGGTACTTTCATGGAGTTTGAGTCAACAGACACCTATAGAATATATCAAGACTTTTATATAGTTTACTTTATTGAGACCCGTACAGATCAATTGATGATATGTATATTTACAAGGATTAATACAATTAGACATTTATATTTATGCGTGGATTTTACATGTGGTCTAATTGTTGAAAGAGGAATGCACTTCTGTGAATACTCCATTCTTCCTATTTTCCAAGGAGGATTCATGCCCTATCCCAAGATGGCCACTGAGATCTCTGCTGAGCATGTGCAGGGGTCATATTCCGGTTTCCTCCCACAGCCCAAAAATATATTGATAGGTTAATTGGCTTCAAACCACTGCCATATTTATAATTGGTGCAGTGTGTGTGGTGCACACAGGTCTTTTCTTCCTATGAATTGTAATCCATTTTGTCCCTTACCAGATGTTTAACAATGTGGTCGAGCTTTGCTCTCCATAATATGTAACACAGTTCAATAAAACAATCTTACCTTGCAGTGGTGCATAAGAGCCCTCGGAACCATTACAGAACTTGTTATACATCATGGAAAAGACATTGCTTATAACTTCCAGAATAGATTGTCCAAATTCATATAAACTTTGCAAAAATTCTGATAAATCCCAGTGTTCAAAATTAGCCAAAACGATGACAGATTTTCTGTCAGGCACAGTAGTGGTGGTATGATTGGTATCCATATCTAGATGACTTACATCTGACAGAAAAGAATTCTGGAATGACTCGTCAAACTCGTACTGGAAGTTTTTGAAAAACAGAATGCTCTGATTAAACAGAGTGTTGACATCATGAATAAGTTGACTGAAAACGCTCTCTGTTTCGCTGACCTGGGCAGCCATATAATATTCACTCTTCTTTTTCCCCCCAACATTTTCGTAACTGATACTCAATGGTGGCCATGTTTTAAATGATTCTTGAGCCTAATTGCAGAGATCAAATCATTAAAGATACAAACTGTAACATTTGTAAAATATATAAATATTAAATCAGTCTTATACTAGCACAGGTAATTCAATGGAATTAGCTAATCCTTGAAATATACACTACGATGACTGGGTAAATACTTGCATGTAAACAAGCAAACAATTACTTGATAATAAGGATTGGGGGAGATTTAGCAAAGCTTGGAGAGAGATAAAGTAACAATCAGCACTTGTCATGTTACAGATGATTGGTTGGCACTTTATCTCCTCTTTCTCTCTCTCCAAACTTTGATAAATATCCCTCCAAAAACCTTTACTCATTTTAGGTTACAAATGACCATAAGGTCATTTACAAACATGAAAAGACTCAGTGATGCATAGACTAGGGCAGTGGTTCCCAAACTGTGTGCCTAGGCACCCTGGGGTGCATCAGAACACTTGCAGGGGTGCCTTGGATTGGTGGTCCAGGACCAATCAAAATTATTTCTGGTCAATGAAATAGGCAAAACCAGTGCTGGTGGCTGCCAATCATAAAATATGTGGGCAAACAGAAGCAAATCTTGTTCCTCACCACATAATGGACCCTAAAGATGACATATAAACAAAAATTTTTATTTAATATTTATTTCTAAATTTCTCGCTAAGAAATTTTTGGCCTAGGGGTGCCGTGAATAAAATTCTGAAACTCTAGGGTGCCATGATTCCAAAAAGTTTGGGAACCACTGGACTAGGGATTATGTCCTACTTTCATCATTCATGAAACAGCGGTAAACTACGTTTACTGCTGTTTATCCCCTGTCCCGCTCTCGCCGATACTGTCCCCATTGCCGGCAATATGGACCCAGCTCTACCTTTCCAGCTTCAGCTAAGCTTTCGGGACATTGCCAGGTTCCTGCTGTGTGAAGGAGTCATGCACATGTGCAGACTGGACGATGCTCATGCGCATGACTCATCAGCCCGTCGTTGGCAGGGTTAGGCTGCCAGCAGGAAAGTGGAGAACATTGCTGAGCGGGAAGACAGCGCTGGACCTCCCCAGAGTGGTAAGTGATGCTGAATACCAGCTGCATTTTCGCTTCATTCACAGCGATAATGAACAAAATATGCCACTGGTGTTATTCTAAGTTGATAAATAGGGCCAGGGCTGCCATCAGAAATTGTGGGGCCCGGGACTGACAAAATAGACAGGGCCCCTCCTTCCAAAAAAGAAAGATTCTGCCGCACTGCTCCACCCCTATGTGATGTCATACAGTGTGATGTTCCATATAGGTGTAGCATTGCGGACCTACAGGAACGGTTTACAGAGAGCTGATGCGCAGATAAGGCTTGTTTTAAGAAGTCCTCCCTGTGCATCAGCCTGCTTTTGATTCACAGACTGGTGCAGATCTACAGGTATTGGCAGTAGGAGCCAGGGGTAGGCCCCCCCTCTCTGTAAGGGCCCGGGACACCAGTCTCCACAGTCGCCCCCTGATGGCTGCCCTGAATGGGGCCCATAGTTCTGATGTTCAGTCATTCTCAGGATTAATGCAGCGATACCAGACAGTATTTCAGGAAACAAACAACAGTTTTAAAGTGGAAGTCAGTTGGATTATATTAGTACCTCTCAAAATTGGCGCAGAGGCGTGGAACTGCTATATAGAGACTTGATAGCATCAACTTGAGGACATGTTTAGCCTCTCCTTAGTCATCACCACTCCAAAACACTCGTTCATTATGCGTAGCACATGTTCCCAATACACCTACCAACTTTCCCAGCTAAATTAGGACAGTTGCGAGCTATGGATTGGCTGGTAGGATACTCCCTTATAGCACCAAGCGGGATATGTATAACTACAATGTATCAATAAAGTTCATAGATGTTAGGCTACAATGAACTTCTTTGATCCAATCAAGCTAATTATTACAGTGCGTCGAGTAACGACGAATTAAACAAAGCAGAAATGTCCGCCTAAATCATCTTTATAGCATTATTTAGACAATTTTATATTTGCTTTGATGTTGGGAAAATAGTTTTATATTTTGTATATATTTCCTATAAACAGCACATCCTGCTATTTCCTGATTGGACATATAGTATTATATATGCGTGTGTATATAACTACCCAGGGAGCTCAGTATGGCTGCAAAATGAACAAATTCCTAAAATAACAAGATTGTAAAAATATGTGCTCTTACCTTAATAAGAAGGGTCTGTAAACCCTGCTGGGAACAGCTGTTTGTGTAGAATGTAATGCAGGACCATTCAAGGCAAGCTTTACATATATCCCAGTTATTTTTCAGCAATTGTTTGCATTGTGTTTCTGCTTCGCTCAGCTCTTCATTGATGTCCTCAAACAGCCTCACAGTCTCCTGTTAATAATACTTTAACATTAGTACAATCATAAGGAATCAAATATATTATTTTTTTTTTAAACATTTCTTTCTTTATTGAAGCATTTCTGTAAAGAAATTAGCAGTAGTTACAGGAACATTGGGGGTCATTCCGAGTTGTTAGCTCGTTATTTTTTTCTCGCAACGGAGCGATTAGTCGCTAATGCGCATGCGCAATGTCCGCAGTGCGACTGCGCCAAGTAAATTTGCTATGCAGTTAGGAATTTTACTCACGGCATTATGAGGTTTTTTCTTCGTTCTGGTGATCGTAGTGTGATTGACAGGAAGTGGGTGTTTCTGGGCGGAAACTGGCCGTTTTATGGGAGTGTGTGAAAAAACGCTACCGTTTCTGGGAAAAACGCGGGAGTGGCTGGAGAAATGGAGGAGTGTCTGAGCGAACGCTGGGTGTGTTTGTGACGTCAAACCAGGAACGACAAGCACTGAACTGATCGCACTGGCAGAGTAAGTCTCGAGCTACTCAGAAACTGCACAGAGAAGTCTTTTCGCAATATTGCGAATCTTTCGTTCGCAATTTTGATAAGCTAAGATTCACTCCCAGTAGGCGGCGGCTTAGCGTGTGCAAAGCTGCTAAAAGCAGCTTGCGAGCGAACAACTCGGAATGACCCCCATTGTGGGGAATAATGGAAAAAACATACTGTAATAGATACAAAACATAATGCATGATGTAGGGGGGAGTACAAAAAAGGGTAACATGTACAATATCATGGAATAACAAGCGACACCCACAGGTGCATTCTGGACCTTCAGAGAGACGGGAACACGCCATGACCGCTAGCCAGCGCTAACAAGAGTGATGGGAGGGTCTCTGAGAAAAGTTCTAGTTTCATACCAGAGTGTGCTGCGAAAACATAAGGTAATGGCCTCTCTAGTATGGGAAAGGTAATGTTTCAATAAAACTTTCCCATGTTGCGAAAAAGGATTCGGTGCAAGATACTTTTTGAAGGGAGGCCTCCAACCAATCCATATGACAAAAGTTCTGGGGTCCAATATATGGGTATTTAGATAAGGCCTCCGCGTAAGATAATGGTTTATGGGATTCAAGATTGATTAGCTGGCCTATACTGCAAATTCCCAATGATTTCCATTCAGTGAAAGGATAGGTGGCCTCTCCATTTTGGAAACCCGGATTCTGTAAGAAAGGCAAATGAATAGATAGGTGTTTGTGTAACTTATATTTATGTTTCAGGGATAGCCAAACTTTCCTCGTAGTTATTAGAAGGGGGTTGTTAATTAAATCTGTAGAGATCTCATCATCGGTTAAGTGTAGAAAAGCTATCAGGGACACATGAGGAATGAAATTTTGTTCGAGAAGTGAGTCAGTGTAAGTTTGGGTACTAGATAACCAGTCCTTGATATAGCGAATATGGGAATTTAAGTGGCATTGGACTGCTACAGTACATCTTTTAACAGTTAAAAGCTACTTGCTGGTGACATTAATGATACACTAGGATTCTGGACTTGCTCAGCAATTATTGGCTAAATAGCCTAATCTGGACCCTTTAACACCAGCAACTGAGTTGTTTATTTCCACGAGAGATGTCCATTTGATATGGTTTTTAATTTTTTAATTGATATATCTTATTATTATTAAATTGTGCATTGTCATTCTATTTTTTATTGTCTAAATAAATTAGATAATTATGAATATTTAGCGCTCCCTGTGTACACATGTATGTATACATTATTGTAATTTCGAATATGGGAAGCATAGCTATACGTCATAATGTCTGGAAAATTAACTCCCCCATTTGTTTTAGGTTGACCCAATTTAAATAGACCAATTCTCGCGCGCTTATTGTTCCAGATAAATTTCCTAAAGGCCGATGTTATCTGTAAGAGGTCATATCTAGGGAGCAAAAGGGGGAGAACTTGTAATGGGTAAAGGAGTTTTGGAAAATATATAATTTTAATTATATTTGTCCTTCCTAAAAAGGAAAGTTGTAAATAGACATCACCCCAAGATCCCCCGTAATTTTAGAGAGCGTTGTCTTGATATTAATATCATAGAGATTTGCGATATTTTTGGGAAGGAGAATACCCAAATATGGGAGATTCTTTCTCGCCCAGTTCAAAGGTAAGTGTGCCGCCCACAAGGGCCTATAAAAGCATGGTTTCAGATAAAGTGCACTAGATTTTTCAAAATCAATAAAAAAGCCAGAAAGAGACCCCACCCTATCAAGCAATTCTAGCAGCGGTTTAAGGGAGTGTTTAGGATTGGACATGTATATCAAAACATCATCCGCAAATGCAGTGAGTTTCACTTCCATCGTACCAATTGATATACCTTTCAAGGTCGGCCAGGAGTCAATTATGCGAAGTAAGGGGTCAAGGGACAAATTAAAAAGTAGGGGAGATAAAGGGCAACCTTGGCTGGTGCCTCTAGACATAATGATGGGATCACTTCTTGTGCCGTTGACTAAAAGGAAAGTCATGGGAGAGCTATAGAAGAACTTTATAAGATTAATGAAATCTGGGCCGAAATTTCGAGTTAATAAAACTTTAAATAAAAAGGGCCAGGATACCGTATCAAAAGCTTTCTGAGCGTCAAGGCTCAGAAGCATATTGGAAGCGGTGGGATTGTTGTTGGAAGCAATTATAGAAGCAATGGCTGTGCGAATACCCTTAACCAATTGTCTGCCCCGGGTGAAACCTAGTTGGTGTGATGAGCAAAGAGAGGAGGAGAATATTTGTAGTCGGGAGGACAAGTCCACGTTTAGCAAAGTAATGGGACGATAGGAACTCAACAGGTTAAGGTCGCGGTCGGGCTTTGGAATAAGAGTAGTAAAGGCAGCATTAAAAGAGGGCTAGGATGGGCATTTTTTATGTATAGTGCGATAAAGTTCTAATAAAGTTGGGACAATGTCAGTAGATAGGATTTTAAAATATTCTCACGAAAAACCATCCGGTCCCGGGGCTTTACAAGTATGTAGGGAAGAGATTGCTGATCTTATTTCCTCTTCAGTAATTTCCGAGTCTAAAAGGTCTATTTGGTCTGGGTCCAAACTAGGTAAATTGGCCTCACTGATGATATCGTCTAAAGACTCTGGCATCGATGGTCTAGCGGAGTATAAATAACAATAATAGTCATGAAAGGCCCTTGATATGTCAGACGTTCTTGTCAGACAAGAGGAAGTTCCAGTCTCTTTAAATAGAGACGATATGGTTTCTCCGTTTATATCCTTTAGTTAAGGAGGCCAATAAACGTCCCGTCCTGGCACCCCACCTATAGTATCTATTTTTTGTGAAGTCTAAACGCGATTGTGCTTGGGAAAGTAGGAAATTTTCCAATACCGATTTAGCTTGATTATATATAGTGAATTTTTCTTCCAAGGGGTCTGCCACATATTCAGCAAACGTGGTCTGCAGTGTATGGGAGAGAGAACGATACTGGTCTTTTTGAATCTTATTACGACCGGACACATATGAGATGATACTTCCTCGCATCACAGACTTCGATGCTTCCCAGAAAAGAACCAGGTCGTCCCAGTGGGCAATGTTATTATCTACATAGTCCAGCCAGTTACTTTTTAAGTAGTCCCGGAATTTTTCTGATTGGAATAAATATGCTGGAAACTTCCAAGTGCGGTGTGTGGGACCCGTATCTGGTAGTCTAAACGAGAATTCAATCGGTGCATGATCCGAGACCAATATGTCAGCAATATTTGTGGAGGTCACCTCGGATATCAAAGAGTCCGCTACTAAAAAATAGTCTATGCAGGAGACCGTGTGGTGAACCCCCGAATGGAAGGTAAAAGATTTATCTGATGAATTAAAAAGTCTCCAGACATCAGTCACTTGGAGTCCTAACATAAATTTCACAAGTGTAGACCAGATTGTGGAATGTCGATTGGACGGAATTGTAGTTTTATCCAAGGTTGCGTCATGCACCGTATTGAAATCACCACCAATTATCAGTGGAAAAGCCTCCCGCTGTTGTATCAAGAAAGTCATCTGTGTCAAAAACTCTGATACCTGAGTATTGGGAGCGTGTATGTTTAAAAGTGTATATGTAGCATCTCTAATCTTAACATCTATCAGTAAATATCGACCATTAGGGTCCGAGACAATGTTTAAAATGGTGCATGGGAGGTGTCGTGCAAAGAGGATAGCCACCCCTCTAGTCTTATTGGCATACGGGGCCGAAAAGCAATCGCCCAACCAACCAGCTCGAAGGGAAGAACCATCACCCTCCCTCCAGTGGGTCTCCTACAGAAAAATAATGTCTGGGCTAAATTTCTTAAGGTGGGTTAAAACCCTTTGACGCTTAATGGGAGAATTGAGCCCTCCAACATTCCATGAAAGACATTTAGACATTTGATTGAATCGTGGGGAGGTGAGTATGGTAAAGTGTAGGTATTATTTGCCATCAACCAATTCCAATCTTCGCTGCGCAAGGTCTGCAGTACAATCTCATTGATATATGGTGGGGTCCCCTATCCCAGCGAGCAGCCCACCCACAAAACACAGTCACGGCTACGTGTTCCCATCTCCCCACCCCCATCGCACCAAAGCGTAACACAAAAAAATTGAAAATATAGCAGTTTCAACATATCACAGTTACCAAAGAACATAGAATCATTCTTCAATAACCTTTTCTGAATTTTCTCAAACCAAAAATTGTCTTGGAGGGTCACAGTAACGGCACTGCTACCGACCATTAGAATCAACAAAAAATAAACAGTGAATAGAAAAAGGAAAGCCAGTTTCCTAAATGATAACATAATAACCATTGTCCCAGGAGGGCGTATGTAAGGGAAAACCACGACCCCCCCCCCCGCCAAATGGATAATAGAACTAAGGAAGAATAACATCACATATTTCAGCACAAACATTCAGCGATTGGGAGACCTCAGGGATGATGCTACTGGTGAACTCGGGAGGGAGAGGGCAAAAAGTGTCTACGGGCCTCGTCTGGGTCATCAAAAAATAAGGTATGGCCATTATCAGTGACCCTCAAATTAGCAGGGTAAAGAAGGGCAAAATGTTTTTGCGATTCCACTAGGAATTTGCAGACTGGTGAGAATGCCCTGCGTTTTTGGGTAACCACCACTGAAAAATCCTGAAAAGTCAAAATGCGGTTACCGTCAATGACCAATTTGCCTAAGTTCTTATATGCTCATAATATTATTTCCTTCGTCCTATAATCAAAGTAGCGGGCTACCACCGGTCTAGGAGTAGGATTAGGTCCATCCCTCTCAATCCCCACTCTATGGATTCTCTCAACCTGGGGAAACTCCATCTTGTCAGAGATACAAAGAGCAGGAATTAATTGAGATGCCAGGTAGTCTTCCAGGAGGGAGGGGTTGACATGTTCCGGGATACCAATAAAACGGAGGTTATTTATACGGATCCTATTCTCTAGATCATCTAGTTTTTCTTGGAGCTCCCGAATCATGCCAATGGACGAGTCAGCGGAGGACTCCACATTGTGGACCGTGTCCTCTAAGTCACTAACTCTCTGCTCCACCTCCGATATTCTTGAAGTATTTGAGGCCACTTCTCGTAGGGTGGACTGAAACGAATCTCTAAATTCGTCTAATTTCCTATCAATATGGGGCATGAGTACCGAAAGAATCTCTTTAGCAGTTTGAGACACCGGGGGGATCATGTCAGGTTGGGGTGTGGGGTCAAGATTCCCAGCCATATTCGTTATGGGTTGCGAATGAGAAGGAGAAAAACCACCGGTCTTTTGTGACTTCTTTTTGACCATATTGTCAGAAACAGTCCTATTTAGAAACCTCTCCATCAATTATTAAGTGCCTAGGAGGGAAGATCCAGAAGGATCAGACACGGTTTACCAGATAAATAGAAGTATCAGATGAGATACATCTGAAATCGTAAAGTATAACGCCCCAAAGGGATAAGTAAAATTTCACATTACAAAATATGAGTATCACACCCCCTACCTACAGAGTAACTGACCTACGAGTAACAGACTCAGACAGTATAGGGGATGTGTTGTTGACACCAAAGTGGTGAATATCACAAACAAAGGGATAATAATGAGCAAAATAACTAAGGAAAAAAGAATAAATAAAAAGAAATAAAATAAAATAAAAAATTATATATAAAGATATAAATAAAAAATATATAGGCACTACCGGTATATGAAGATGTGCGAATACAGCCTATGTAGAGGCAGTATGGAGAAACAGATGAGAACAGGTGAGAATAAGTGAATGGAGATGGGAGATAGAGCTACAGGAGGGGAGAGGGCAATGCAATAGAGGGAAACAGAAAAAAAGGGGAAGAGGGAGAGAAAATATATATATATATAATCAACAGAGGGGGGCAAGTCAATGGTACCAAGCAGGACCCCAGTGGAGAGCAGTTCAGCAATGTCCTGAGATCCCAGCAGTGTCCAAGGTCAACGGCAGCAGCCGCAGGTGGTCCAAGATCACAGCACCCAAACGGCAGCACCACAGGTCCAGGGCACCACAGCAGAGCCAGAGACGTAGTACGGTCGGCCACCCAAAAGTACAACATGGCTGTAGGTGATGCGGAGGTAACCCAGTAAGGGCAGAAGACTAGGGAAGCTGCAGGGTCATTAAGACTTCTCAGGAGGAATGCAGCCTCAGGTCAGACAGCAGGCACATAGGGATATCAACAGCGGGGATAATGGGAGCCATATATGACCCACATATGTATTGTGGGAGTATAGGGGTCTCCAGTAGCAATAGCCCCGTCAGCCAGGTCCCCCCAAGTAGCGTAGAGGCACAGTAAGAGTCATGGGCTGCGTAATTAGCCAGGTACAGCTCTCTTCACAGGCCAGCCCACGTTACAGCACAGCAGGCGTGAGGGTAGCACTGTACAGGTGGAAGATCAGGGAGGCTGCGGGATCAATGGGTCCCCTCAGGGGGAATGCAGCCACGGGTCAGGGTGCAGGCTCAAATGGTAGTCAGCAGCGGGGAGAGTAGGTGTCATGCAGGACCCTCAAGCCTGTGGCGTGAGTATAGGGGTCTCCAGCCTGACCCCCTCGCAGTAACCTTGCTAGCCAGATCCCCCCAAATAGCGTGCAAGCACAGCAGGAGTGAGGGCTTTGCAGTTCCCACAGCACACCTCCGGACAACCAGCACATCACACAAAGCAGCCTTTGTAACAGTGCAGCGGACAGTCAGCCGTTGGGGGGAGCGGGGGGGGGGGGCAAACACTCACACGGGCCAGCGGCTGGGAGGATTCCGCTCAGGCAAGGGCGCCAGATCACCCAGCCCGCTGATCCAGGCACAGCGGCAGCACGGGTCACCGAGCGGCCAGCGCACCGCACCGCACCAGGAAGTCCCCCCGCGGAAGTACAGCAGGCAGGCGGAAGTACAGCGGGTGCGAGCCGGAGGGGGACGGAGAGAGCAGCGCCACCGTCCCAGTGAAGACGACCCCACACCGCAGCGTCCGAAGGGGATCCGGCAGGTCGAGACACCAGGAAGCTTCACCGCACAGCGGCTCCGGAACGAGGCACGACAGTCCTGGCTCCCAACAAGGCGGGCGAGCAGTCACAACGAGCCAGGGCAAGGGAGGCACAGCAAGCGGTCCCAAGGCAGCGGAGGAAGGCAGCGACCTCCGAAGTAAGATAGTGTCGGGGGTAGATCCAGCCAGGCAGAAGGGGAGGCAGCGCCGGCACCCGCCATGCGGCGGCCCGGTCACGGGCCGGACTCCGGGGAATAGGGCTCCCAGCCACGCCAACCGTCCAAGCAGGGTATCGCTGGGTTCAGACAGCCTTCAGGGAGCAAGTACCAAGCAAGATGACAAGTTAGGCAGTACAGAAACGGGCGGATGGCAATGGATAGGGCCTGGTTGAGCGGAGCTCTTCTAAAACGTGGCCATCTTGGATGCGCCACCCACCGGAAGTCCAAATATATTTTTAAAGTTTAAATATCAAAATGTTCTATTTGTACCAGATATCATCTATATGGATAGTGGATTCTGTTGTAGAAACCACATTTTTTTGGTTTATTTATTGAATACTGACGTGTAAAAGAGATCATTGCACCTAGAGATAAGAGAATCTGCGCTGACATTTTGCACAAGCCGAGTTTTGCTGCAGAATAGACGGATTCACAGAAATTAGTAATACTGTAATTTAGGAACAAAACAAATGAGACCTTTTTTCTCATCTGTCATCCACTATGTGCCCTTTATGTCTGTAAATTTCTTTGGGGTCTATTTACTAAGCCTTGGATGGAGATAAAGTCAACAGAGTACCAGCCAATCAGTTCCTAACTGCCATGTCACAGGTTGTGTTTTAAAAAGGACAGTGAGGAGCTGATTGGCTGGTACTTTATTCTCGGCTGACTTTATCTCCATCCAAGGTTTAGTAAATAGACCCCTTTGTTTGTTATTGGAAGAAAAAAATGTGTTATTAGGGAATGGCTCTCCAACCAAAGTGAGTATGTGAATTCTACATTAGAAAAATGTTTTTTTTTCTGCCTACTGTCCAATGATATCCTTGATAACACCCCTCTTTGGGCCCTATGTAATAGGGTCCGAGTTGCCGGAGGTGCTGGATGCCAGCAGATCTCTGACTACATTTAAAGCGGCAATCATTTATAAGGCATGGTTTTGCCTTATAAATGATTGCCACTTTAAAAAAAGTCAGCGATCACCCAGAATCCTGCACCTCTGGCAAACTCAAACATGGGGGGACATTTACTAAGCAGTGATAAGAGTGGAGAAGTAAGCTAGTGGAGAAGTTGCCCATGGCAACCAATCAGCACTGAAGTAACATCTATAATTTGCATACTATAACATGATACAGAGCTGCTGATTGGTTGATGGCGCAACTTCTCCAGTAGCTCACTTCTCCACTCTTATCACTGCTTAGTAAATGTCCCTCTCTATTACATATGCCCCTTTATGTATATTTGTCCTGTATGGTTCCAGGGCCGTCTTTTCGTATGGGCTCAAAGGGCTCTTGCCCAAGGGCCCCAGGAGTAAAAGGGCCCTAGGCTGATAGCTGAGGGTCCCCTCTTTCCAGGGGTACCAGATTTTTGAAAATCGGCCCTGGGGAACTGGAGATATCCGACTTCAAAGCAGTGGTCCCCATCCAAGCCTGTTAAGCATGTTAATTGTTCTTCCCAGCCAGATATCTCGGGTTCTGTCTGACTTAGAGTTTTTCTGAGGGTATACTCCAAAAGCTGGAACTCTCCCCTTTCAGTGGACACTGGCAGCTTGTCTCCACTGTGCCCAGAGCCAGATATATAGGCCTTCAAGCAGCTGGTCCCTGCTCCAGCTCCACATGCTTAATATGCAGTTTTATATTTTTGTTGGTGGATTGCTCTGGCTCCTGAAGTCTGATCCCCAAGTCCCCAGTACCTCATGAAAGGTGGGACTATCTAGTTTTTGTTATTCCATTAAAGCTAAGAAATCTATTTCCAGGAACTGGAGAAATCTGCAGTAAAGTAAGCTGCCCTGACCCCCGGAAAATAATGAGTATTAAGCCCACTCCACTATCCACCCCTCCCCTGTGTATTAAACACCCCTACCACCCTGGAAGTAATGTACCAGGGCCCCTTCATTCAGCACAATGTCCCCTTCTGGAGTTCAATGTTCTCCTTCCTGTCCCATTTGTGCAGTAAAGGAGTAATTAGCAGAAATTATTTCAGGTCCTACATGCTGAGCGAAAGATAGAACCCCCCTACCCCCCGCAGGACATCAAAGCTGCCGCTGATAGCACCCCCCACCCCTACTGCTGATGGGTGGGTAGGGGCCCCAGTGCATTGCTGTGCCCAGGGGCCTACACTGCTGTTAAGACGGCTCTGTATGGTTCTTTGAACTTCATTCTACGACACAAGTCTATTCATATTCTGTTCCTTGAGAACCCTGATTTTCAGTTTGGATTTGCGGCTCACCACTTTACCTTTTGGGAAACCCAGGGGTTAAGAGTGATAGGTGAACTGATGAACAAGACACCTCTCCAATACCCTTTTACTGTGGAGATATTTCCTTGTATTGGTTCTCAGCAAGCCCAAAATTTAGCTCATTCAATTATTACATTTTGTCACCACTCAGTTGAGATAACCCTCTTGGTAAATTGGGTCACATCCTCATGCTTGGAAAAGGGCCATAGCTGTTCATTATGGTCTTTTACATACTGTAAGATCACCTGCTGCTATCCCCTGGATTGAGGCAACAGTTGCATTACTTCTTTATATGGACCTTCTCTTACAGACATTATATTGTTCCACCAAATTGCTCTCCATTTCTCTTACGTCCTAATGGATACTGGGGAATTCTAGATTACCATGGGGTATAGATCAGGTCCACTGGAGCCTGGCACTTTAAGAAACTAATAGTGTGTGCTGGCTCCTCCCCTCTATGCCCCTCCTAGCAGACTCAGCTTAGAAAATGTGCCCAAGGAGCCAGGTGCATTCTGTTGCTCTCCAGAGAGTTTTCTTCAGAAATGTATTTTAGTTTACTATTTCCAGGCACACTGGTTGGCAACCAGTCTGCCCGTGTCGTGGGACTTAAGGGGGCACCGAACCAACTTTCTTAGAGTTAATGGTTCATCATCCCAGCTGACAGGACACTGAGCTCCTGAGGTGATGTTCTCAGACTCCCAGGCGGTGAGCCCACGCCGGCAGCATGCCGCAACCCCTTAACAGATGCCGAAGACAGAGGGACCACAAAGCGGTGTGGTGAGTGTTACACCGGAGTCCTGGGCCGCGGTGCACACTGGCTACCCAGACTGGCAAAAAGTAACCGGGGGCTCTGTGCTCTAGTTTTTACACTGATTATAGACAGCCAGTGTATAGAAATGATGAAGGGACCGCACGCCATTATTGGGGCGGGGCTTCCTGGAGAGTGGGACCAGAAGGCAAACGGCGCCATTTCCTGCTGCTTTACAGGCTGCACGCGGACACCGCTCCTCCAGGACCTACTGAATCACCATTGTAAACTGGTATTAGGGGGTTATAGTGAGGGAGGAGCGCTAGTTCAGAGGTTTTACCGCTGTGAGGAAAATTACACTAAGAGGTCATCCAGCGGGGTGCTGCCCAGTCTGTGGTGAGGTGTGCTGGTTTCCATATCTCTCTCTGTGTCATTCCATTCAGGGTGGTCCAGGTTAGTGTGCTTATCTCACTAATATTACTGTGTTTTTCATACTAATCTGTGTACAAGCATGTCTGCAAATAAGTCTGTGTGTACTTTATGTGTACCCAATGCTCAATTCCTTTACAGGGTAGTGAGGTGTGGATGGAATCATTAAAACTTTGATTTCCAATATTTATTCAGAGCTAGCTATGGCTAAGCAAGAAAGGCAAGCCCTGAAACGGGTGTAGTATGAGTTGCCGGCGGCCGGGTCCACGGCAGCAAGCATACCAGCGCCGGGATCCTGACCGCTGGCTTGCCAACAGCAGGGCGAGCACAAATTAGCCCCTTGCAGGCTTGCTGCGCTCGCCATGCTGCGGGCACGGTGGCGCACGCTATCTATTCTCCCTCCAGGGGGTTCATGGACCCCTAAGAGGGAGAAAAGGTGTCGGTATGCCGGTTGTCTGGATTCCGGAGCTGGTATACTGTGCGCCGGGATCCCAACAACCAGTATACTGAATACCACCCCCTGAAACAAACTATGGACACGTTTAGAAATTTATTACCCCCTAAACAGGTGTTAAATTCATTCCCTTTCCCTGCAGAGGATAGGAAAATCTGGGAAACCCCGCCGACAGTGGATACCTTTGTATCCAGGCTGTCATGTAAGATAGTTTTACCTGTACCGTGGGCTGTTTCCCTTAAAGACTCAGCTGATCGCAAGATTGAAACCACTCTTAAATCAATTTATACTGCAGCAGGTGTTGCCCAACGCCCTACCATAGTATTCGTCTGGATTTCTAGAGCCATTGCCATTGTAAAATGGACGGCTGAAATTTGGAAAGGGTTGCTCACACTACCTCAGGAAGAGATAGTTACATTACTGCAACACATCCAAGATGCTGCTAGCTTTGAGTGAGGCTGTTAAAAAACTTAGTATCATTAACAGCCGTACTACTGCTCTGACAGTATCGGCTCGTAGAGCCCTGTGGCTGCATCAATGGTCAGTGGATGCGGATTCCAAAAAAGGGGTTGAAAACCTTCCTTTTACAGGTGATGCCTTGTTTTGGGAAGAACTGAACAAGTGGATATCTCAGGCAACTGCAGGTAAATCTACATATCTGCCTTCTGCTCCGCCACCTGCCAGGTGTCCCTATCCTGGACCCTCCCTGCTGACCTTTTGGGTGGCCAGATTCAGAGGCAAATCCAGAGGTGCCTCAAATGCTGCTAGAGAATCTCGTGGTAAGGCACGTAAACCAGCTGCTGCTGGAGCTGCAGACCAGACCTCAGGATCCTCTTCCACGAAGCCATCTGTGTGATGGTTGGCCCCAGCAGCAAGGCGACTTTCAGGTAGGTGCTCGCCTTCAACACTACGCCCACATGTGGGCAGAGTCCTGCCGGGATCCTTGGGTAAGGGACCTTATATCCCAAGGATACCGGCTGGAATTCCAGGAACTCCCTACTCCCAAATTCTTCAGGTCAGGCTTACCAGCTTCACAGGAAGCAAGGGTTTCCTTACAGCAGGCAGTGCAAAAACTGCTTTCCACAGGAGTTTCTGTTCCAGTGACTCCTCAACAGCACACAAAGGGGTTTTACTCAAGTATCTTTGTGGTTCCGAAGCCAGACAGCTCGGTATGGCCTATCTTGAACCTCAAATCTCGAAACCCGTATCTTTGGGTGTTCAAATTCAAGATGGAATCGCTAAGAGCAATGATAGCGAATCTAAAGGAGGGGGAGTTTCTGGTGTCCCTGGATATAAAGGATGCTAGCGAATCTGGAGGAGGGGGAGTTTCTGGTGTCCCTGGATATAAAGGATGCATACCTGCATATCCCAATTTGGCCACCTCACCAGGCACTCCTCAGACTCGCGATTCTGGACCAACATTTCCAGTTTCAGGCATTACCCTTCGGTCTCTCCACAGCCCAGAGGGTTTCCACAAAGGTTTATGGCGGAAATGATGCTGCAGCTGCATATGAGGGGTGTCCAAATAATTCCATACCTGGACGATCTCCTGATAAAGGCAGTGTTCAGGGAACAGCTACTGCACAGTATAGACTTGACTACCCGTGTGCTTACGGATCACAGATGGATACTCAATTTCCAGAAATCTCACTTGGTACTGTCTCAGAGAATTCAGTTCCTGGGGATGATCCTGGGTACGGTGACTCAGAAGGTTTACCTTCCTATGGACAAGACCTCAACTATTCAGTCTATGGTCCGGTTGGTGCTGAAACCTTGCGTGGTCTCCAATCACCTTTGCATCCATTTGCTGGGCAAGATGGTGGCCTCCTACGAGGCGATACAGTATGGCAGGTTCCATGCACGACCGTTTCAACTGGATTTGTTGGACAAATGGTTGGGTTCTCACCTGCACATGCATCAACTAATAGCCCTATCACTGAAAGCACGGATATCCCTGCTATGGTGGCTACAAGTTCCCCATCTGGTGAAGGGTCAGAGTTTCAACATTCAGTCATGGACGCTGCTGACAACGGATGCCAGCCACCAGGGTTGTGGGGCTGTGACTCAAGGTGCGCAGTTCCAGGGGACGTGGTCCTTTCAGGAATCAGCTCTTCCAATCAACATCCTGGAACTCAGGGCAACTTACAATGCTCTAATACGGGCCTCATCCCTCCTTCGGAATCAGGCCATCCAGGTGCAGTCGGACAACGCCATGGCAGTGGCATACATCAACCGACAGGGAGGAACCAGAAGCAGGGCCACAATGTGAGAGGTGTCAAGAATACTCCCCTTGGTCGGAAGTCAACGCAAGGGCCATCTCCGTAGTATACATTCCAGGAGTGGACAACTGGGAACCGGACTTCCTCAGCAGGCATGACCTCCATTCAGGTGTTTCAACAACTGGTTCACCGGTGGGGTTGTCCACAGATCGACCTGATGGATTCTCGGCTCAACAAGAAGCTCTGTCGTTACTGTTCCAAACTGAGGGACCCACAAGCGGTGGCGGTGGACGCTCTGACGATGCCATGGACTTACCAGTTCATTTACCTGTTTCCTCCAATTCCTCTAATCCCAAGAGTTCTCAAAAGACTCAAAAAGGAAAGGGTTCAGGCAATTTTCATTGCCCCGGATTGGCCTCGACGGGCTTGGTATGCGGACCTCCTGACCCCGTCGTTGGAGGATCCCTGGCCTCTGCCGCTTCTCAAGGACCTTCTTCAACAAGGACCGTTCGTCTATCTAGACTTACAGTGGCTACATTTGACGGCCTGGAAGTTGAGAGGGAAATTTTAACCAGGAAGGGTCTTCCCTCCAAGGTGATTTCCACTATGGTTTAGGCCCGTAAGGTGGTTACCTCCAAACAATACCACCGCATTTGGAAGAAATATGTTTCTTGGTGTGAGGGTCGAAAATGTTCTCCTGTGGAATTTCATCTGGGCTGATTTCTTTTGTTCCTGCAAGCAGGCGTGGATAAGGGCCTACGATTAGGCTCCATCAAGGTTCAGATTTCGTCTCTCTCCATCTTCTTCCAGAAACAACTGGTGGCACTTCCTGAAGTACAGACCTTTCTTAAGGGGGTGTTGCATATTCAGCCACCCTTTGTTCCTCCCATAGCTCTGTGGGAGCTAAATGTGGTTCTGTCCTTTCTCCAGTTAGATTGGTTTGAACCCTTGCATAGGGTTGACTTAAAATACCTGTCGTGGAAGACTGCTATGTTACTGGCCTTGGCTTCGGCTAGCCATGTGTCGGAATTGGGGGCCCTCTACTGTAAGAGCCCTTACTTGGTGTTAGGGCAAAAATTAGAACTCGCCCACAGTTTTTGCCAAAAGTGGTATCTGCCTTTCATGTGAATCAACCTATTGTGGTTCCAGTCTTATCCGACACTTCAGTTTCTCCAAAGTCCCTGGATGTTGTTAGGGCTTTGAGGATTTTCATCAAAAGGACGGCTTGTCACAGGAAGTCTGACTCGCTTTTTGTCCTTTATGATGCTAAGAAAATTGGTTGTCCTGCCTCCAAGCAGATCATTTCTCGTTCGCTCAAACTGACTATCCAACAAGCCTATACGTTGGCGGCTCTACTGCTGACGAGTTCTGCTCAGGCCCACTCCACGAGGTCCATGGGTTCTTCCTGGGTGGCTGCCCGGGGTGTCTCGGCCTTACAGTTGTGCTGGGCAGCAACTTGGTCTGGTGTGAACACCTTTGTTAAGTTCTATAGGTTTGACACCTTGGCCAAAGATGACCTTCAGTTTGGTCAGGCGGTTTTGCAGGGGTCTCAGCACTCTCCGACCCATTCTGGGAGCTTTGGGACGTCCCCATGGTAATCTAGAATTCCCCAGTATCCACTAGGACGTAAGAGAAAATAGGAATTTAATACCTACCGGTAATTCCTTTTCTCGTAGTCCATAGTGTATACTAGGCGCCCGCCTCTGTGCTTCGTTTTCCTGCTTACCTGGTTGTAAGTGTTATGGTAGGGTTTGCTGTTGCTTTCCCTGTTCATGTTTGATTAGCATTGCTATCCTTCTATAAGTTAGCGTTGCTTTCCTCTGTTTTGGTCAGCTCTGCTGTCTTATTATTGTGTGTTGGTTCGTTACCTCACCGCTTATGTGTTATATCCTTCTCTCAAAGTATGTCCATCTCCTCAGGCACAGTTTCCTAGACTGAGCCTGCTAGGAGGGTCATAGAGGGGAGGAGCCAGCACACACTATTAGTTTCTTAAAGTACCAGGCTCCAGTGGACCTGATCTATACCCCATGGTAATCTAGAATTCCCCAGTATCCACTACGGACTACGAGAAAAAGAATTACCAGTAGGTATTAAATTCCTATTTTCCAATCATGTTGAGATCATTTTAAACATATATCACTGAGAGTGCTGGTCTCCCCACAGAAGCCCTTTAATAGTTCCCTCTACACATTCAAAATGTCCAAAATATGGTGGACCTCACACAGATCTCTTCAATTACTTATAGGCAGGTACTTTTATTAGAGGGATTTGGATCAACATATTGAGATCTGCTAGAGAAGCATTACTTAATTACTTGCCTCTGACTCCAGAGTAGGCTGTATTGAGGATATTTTTCCAAGGAATAAGAGAACCTAAAGGGGAAAAAAGTTGGCTATAGCAATTTCGGCTGTACCATGAAATAGCATTGTCAGGATCCATCCTGTCTGGATCCATCAGGATCTGTATTTGTCTGTGGGCACAGGACCTGGGACCGCTGGGCTATAGATGAAGCTAAAGTGAGAATAGCTGAGACACCAATGATGCTATTTTCTGGAGTAGACTCTGAGGTAATGCAAGAATACTGGACACTGGGCTGATACCTGTGAAACTGAATACCAGATGGGACTGGTGGCACTTGGACTGAAGACCGGGCTGACACCAGTAGGACTGGACAGTGGGCACTAAGCCAAAACCAGTGGAAGAGGGTTGAAAACCGGGCCAGAGCCAGTTGAGCTGGACACTAGGCCGGAACCAGTGGATGAGAGCTAGACACCAGTCTGGAAATGGTGGAACTGCAAATGTACTGTCCTCAGAAGCAGAGATGTGGCCACCATTCTGAGTAACCTTACGGTTACTCCGATAGCCAATGCCTGCCCAACAGTGGCAATTTTGATTCAATGCTGCATCTTCACACATGTCGTACCAGTCAGCTGTGGTGTCCCAGTACAGAGCTCTTTTATCCCAATGCCCACTCTGCCAAGTTGTTAGTGGTAAGCTGTATCCAGTTGGTGAGATACAACCATTTAAGTTACACTTTTTTTTCTACATGGGACAGTTCTGCTATAAAACTTACACATACCAACACTGCAAGGATAACTTATGGGCCCCAACAGTGCACCCAATCACCACTAAACATCTCAGATTGTCAATTGACAAGCTACTTAAAAAGATTGTCCTGGACATTTAGGTAAGGATTTGCCTTCTATCTTAGAGATACAATATAATAGGATTGTGGTTTAGTCACTGTTGAAGGTATAAATAATGCATTTTTTTTAAGCCAGTAGGCTTACTGAAACTATTACAGTATATTGGTGTGTAAAACCTGTTAATATCTGTCTGAAATTTTAAAAAGTAATTTAATATTTAGCATACAGTGTAGTTTATGTGATACTTGATACTGACATATCCTTTGTGTGAACGTTATGAGAAACAGTTCTGTGTTTGATGCTACAAGAAATATCCTGCAAACATCTATTGAAAAGTAGTGACCCAATTGAATAACTTCCAGGATTGATATCATTCAAGTAAAAGTGTTTAATTTTCCATAAGCTGGTTGTATCTTGTGATGGAACTGCCTCTCTGATGGGGTGTGGGGGAAAGGGAGAAAGCAAGAGTGTGACAAAGGATCAAGAATCACAGCAAGAGTGCACTCCCCATATCCCAAAACAGTCAGGTAACCCCAGACTTCACATATGGTTAACTCCATCGGCCTTCCGGGTTCAATGCCAGAAGTCTCTGGCAATTATCCCTCACAGTTCTGCTAGAATGAGGGGGGAAAAAACAGTACCATCACTTCACACACACAAACAGGGGCATGATCACTTGTCATGGAAGCATCAGCAGCACTTTTGCCACACTGGGTCAACCTCTATCCTGTTCTCCTACCCTGAAAACACAACTTGCATGCCATATAAATGATGGATTCTGCAACAAATGCCATCCAATCTCCAAATTTGAAAGATCTGTCTTTTGGAAATGTCCTTTTCTTTAATATTGTCTAAACGAAACTAAAATACCTGGTATTGTGTACTGGATACAGTTAATAATACTAATATATTCTTCTTATTTGGGATTTACAAGTTAATATTTACTAGAAAGCCTGAATCACCTGCACCTGGGGCCATGGGGCTTATTCTGAGGTGGAAATAAAGCAAAATAAGTTCATGTAACTGCACCTTGGTAAAACAACTATGTTGCCCTGCAGGGGGCGACAGATTTAAAATGTGCGAGATTTAGATTTGGGTGGGGTGTGTCCACACCGAAATCCATATTGCAGTGTAAACATAACGCTTTCCAACATTTGTGGGCTACATATAATAGCAGCCCATATTTAACCTGCATGCAAAAAAAAAAAAAAATATATACCGGTATTCCATATTTGCACCCCTAGCATTGCACCATGGTTTGTCCAGATACACAATTACTTGCTATGTTTTACTTTATTGACAACTCAGAATCAAGAGCCATGCCCTCATCCCCGAGACCCGCAGTACAGCGCTCCTATCAATCATTTTGATTTGCGGGCACCTCTGAATGTGGGGCCCCTGGCACCTCTGCATATGGGACACTGCTTCCTGAGCTGCACAAACAGGTATAACAATAAACCTAGCAGTAAATATTATCCTACACTGTACTTGTACATTTTTTCCAACAAGAATCATCTCTAAATGAAAATGTTTCCTTCAACTATAATTTTCAAATGTAGCCTCTGAATGTTGAACTAGAACGTGCACATATTTGTCATTCCTCATTTATATCTGCTCCGAGTGGGGCCACTACAGGGACACGCAGGGAGCCACTGTTTATTCCAAGATGATTCCTGAATTCAGCAGATGTAGGGGAAACATAAAAAGTAAAGTGGATCATGAGGACAGTATAGTTCATTTAATGTTTGTATTTTGTAAAATCCCAGTGGGAATGTTCCTGCTTAATAGTTGTTTACTTTAAATGTCTACACTGGGAGCATAATCAAACTGTGATAGTTTAAAGAAGTCAACTATGTTACCTATTTAAATTGAATCTCTTCCAAGAAAACCATGTTGAAAGACTCTAGAACTGCCTGGTAGAAGAACACTCATGATTGCGATGTCAGCAAGTGAATAAACATTCCATTTCCTTTGACATTTACATACAAATAAGCTAAAATCTAGCTAGGTTCATGGTTGCACAATCACTGACTTTGTATACTTGTTGTACTCCACTGCACATTTACAAAGAGATTATTTTATGGCTATAAAAAAACAGGTAATGTTGATTTTCTAAATTATGGAAGGCGTCAGAATGGGACATAAAGGGCTCACCAGAGAAATGCAATATAAGAGGCCCGCTGATGGGGCATGACTCATTAGAGATAGGAAATTAGAGATGAAATGATTGTGAATGGAGTTTGTCGCAGACACATCTAGCATTCCAGTAAGCGTACAAGAATGGGTGAGAGGGAAGTGGCAAGATTACAACCAGGAGAAGCAGCAGTTAGTAGGAGGATGATGTAGTAATTGTATTCACTAGTAATGTTGTAATGTGGCAAATGTATATGGGTGACGAAGTGGCAGAATGTATGAAAAGAAAAGTGATACCCATTGGGAAGGCTGGAGGGGATTAAGGTTGAAATAAACATGTGAAGGGGAGAAAGGGTTGATTATGATTTGGTGGAGGAGGAGATGAAGATTTATTTGTAAGGGGAGATGTAGTGGGAGAATGTGCAATATGAAATATCAAGTGTATTGACCCCATACGTGCACAGATACTGTATATTGAGCAAGGCCACTTATACTTTGGACGGGTAATGAAGTGAAGGAGGCATGGCCTAGTGGGGCATGATCATATTTTCATGAGGCAACGTGCCACAATGAGGGTAGCATTGCCATTCCATCTTGGGGGTGTAGAGATGTGTCCAACTGACCTGAATGGCCAAAGATCAGAATGATGGAGGAAAGGGAGGAAAGAAGAAGGAAGAACTGGCTGAAGAATGAGTCCTGTCGGGAGGACGAAGTTTCATCGAAGCCAACTGGAAGAAGAAAGGAAGAAAAGGTAATGCTGACTTCCTGGGGGTGGGGCATCCAGCATGGCCGCATTTTAACGGAGCTCCTGGCGGTGGCTTTAGAGTCTACCCCTATCCTCCTCACAGCGCAGATTTATATGAAAGATCACCCCTTCTCTGGATGGGTCTCGTTGTGAGGGAGAGATTGGTGGGATCCGGTCTTTAGGTCGGCCACACTTAGGTCGACACTGTCTCGGTCGACCACTATTAGTCGTCAGTAAGTAGGTAGATATGGTTTCTAGTTCGACAGGGACTCTAGGTCGACATGTTCTAGGTTGACATGACAAAAGGTCGAAATGAGTTTTTCACATTTTTTTCATTTTTTGAACTTTTTCATACTTTACAATCCACGTGGACTACGATTGGTAATAGTAACCTGTGCCGAGCGCAGCAGAAGCGGAGTGAGTCACCTCGCCCGAAGCATGGCGAGCGAAGCGAGCCATGCGAGGGGATGCGGTGCACTAATTGGGGTTCCCGGTCACTGTACGGAGAAAACGACACCAAAAAAGCTTAAAACACTCATGTCAACCTTATTTCATGTCAACCTAGAACATATCGACCTAGAGCCCTGTCGACCAAGAAACCACGTCGACCTACTTACTGTCGATCAATAGTGGTCGACCTAGACACTGTCGAAATAAGTGTGGTAGATCTAATAAACCACACCCGAGATTGGTGCCACTTCCACTGTGGAGCGACCTTCCCACTCCGGAGTCTGGGCACCGTGACTGATGGCCCATAAGGCCGCCTAATACACCACTGGCAGCGTGTCCCTTGCTGGGAGAGACCTGATATTCCAGTGGCTTCTATTTATCTGACCCGTTTCTCACTACATGGTGGGCTGCCCAATGTCTAACTTTTCCTGACCCCATCCCGATCACGGACCAAGAGCACGGCTAATGGCGGCAGCACTGCTCACACCTGTGGCGCTCTTCTGCGGTGGGGCTAACCAACTACCGCGGTGACCTGCTTTGGACCCCGCTGGCGCTGACTGTGCTATCTTCAGAAGGTCGGATCTCCTGCTTCTGCGGGGCTAGCCTGGCAGACACGTGGGCAGGTCGGATCTGGTTGTGGGGCAGCGCTCCCTGGCTGGCTGCAGGAGCTGCCCTCATCATGACTGGGGGCTGTTGTGGCTCCTGAAAAGAGTGGTGGCGGGCTCTGATTGTGCTTGTAACTAGGCACTGATTCTGAGGAATGTGGGGTACACATGCTGCAGCTGTGGGCACACAGAGGGGTCTAGCCCCACTTGCTGTAGAGCTCCAATCTCTGCATACTGCTGAAGGGGTTGTACGTCTGGAGTAGAGATGGCTACTGAGTTGCTGTCTCAACACAATGACTCGAATCATTTAGAAGTTGGAATGATTCGAGTCACTCACAGTTTGGTGTGTTGAGACAGCCCCCAGTAGCCTCTTTCAGTCAGTCACAGTGATTGCATGGCAGCACTCCTGGCTGACATCCACTGGGAGTGAGCAGTGTGATGCTGCTCAGTGTCAGGGCTGCTGCTGTGCCTGACATCCTGTGACACTGAGTTGAGACAGTGAACAACTCAGTGCATACACAGGATTCATTACTGATTCATTTAGTGCAGCTGAATAGCTGACAAATTACCAGAGGTATGAGTCACTGAGCACTGTCTGTGAGACTGAATTGAGACAGTGCACACTCAGTGGAGACTCATCAGATTCATTACTGATTCATTCAGTGCAGCTGAATAGCTGACACATTACCAGAGGTATGAGTCACTGAGCACTGACTGCCTATGAAACTGATGCAGACTCAGTGGAGATGGATTAGATTCATTACTGATTCATTCAGTGTAGCTGAATAGCTGACACATTACTAGAGGTATGAGTCACTGAGCACTGTCTGTGAGACTGAGTTGAGACATTGCACACTCAGTGGAGACTCATCAGATTCATTACTGATTCATTCAGTGCAGCTGAATAGCTGACACATTACCAGAGGTATGAGTCACTGAGCACTGACTGCCTGTGAGACTGCTGCAGACTCAGTGGAGACAAATCAGATTCATTGATTCATTCAGTGCAGCTGAATAGCTGACCCACTCCCAGATGTCTGAGTTGGGTGCCGTTCATTGGGTCGACCCTGTCTAGGTCGACAGTCACTAGGTCGATCACTGAAGGTCGGCAGTGAGTAGGTCGACACTGAAGGTTGACACATGACTAAGTCGACACATGACTAGGTTGACATGGTCATTAGGTCGACACAGTTTTTTTGTATTTTTTAAGGGGGGGTTGTGACCCAAATTTCCATCTGGGACCACCGACAGTTGAAACGCGTTCACTCGCCATGCTTCGGGGATGGTGGCCCGCTACGCTCGCCACAAGGTTTACAACCAACTTTATGCCCACATGGATAGAGGAGGTATGAAAAGGTACTAAAACTCCTCAAAAAACTTGTGTCGACCTTTTGTGTGTCAACCTTGCCCATGTCGACCTAATGACCATGTTGACCTTGCATACATGTTGACCTAGTCATGTGTCGACCTTTAATCAGTGTCGACCTACTCACTGTCGACCTTCAGTGGTCGACCTAGACAGGTCGACCTAAAGACCGGAAACCGTCTGAGTCACTCCCTCCACAAGTCCCAGCACTGCCAGCAGTCTTTGCACTCAATGCATGCGCACAGTCTGCAATGCATTACAAAAGAGCCATGTACTGAGACACTGTCTCAAGACACTACACTGAGCTGAGTCATGTGTCTCGACTCAGTTCAATGTATCTCTTTGCCCATGACTAGTCTGGAGCCGGAGGGACACAGCCCATCTGCTTCTACCCTGGATCACTGCCTACACCAGCACAGACCTGCACTTGAGAAGCTCTGGAGGACCCCTTGTCCCTTTTTTGGGGGGGGGAGGGATTGCAGTGCTTGCAGGAAGGCTGAGCTTGGATTCTGAAAGCTTGTGGGATCTTTGCTACCGGACCATTCACCCCCCTTCTGTTACTAACATTGTTTGTTCAACCACACTGCTCTTTTCACTAACAATCCCCTTTAATATCTCGAACATCTCAATTCTTTATACCTCCCCACATCATGTGTCACCAGTGCCCTTCTTCTCCCCCCCCTTAACTCCCCCCCACCCCCACCCCCGCTACCTTCCCTGCACCTTCTCATTCTGCTAATGTTTCTGGACTCTCAGGAACTCTAATTGGAAGCTACTTACTGAGCTCTGCCGGAAACTGCCAGTCCAGCTCAGATCCCCACAGAAAAGAAATGGTATTCCTCCAGATAGTGTGGACTTCTATCTGGTATTCTCTGAGGGGCTGCTGTATGTCACAAAAGAACACGATACTCTCTCACTATTGACAGTAGTCAAACCTATACTCTACTATATTTCACTGCCTGAGTGACTTTTGGTCTGTGCTTCTCACTTACAGTGACACTTATAGGTATGCTTATACTTATACGTATGCTTCATATGGACCTTCTACCTGTCCATAGTTTCATGTAATATTGATAAACAGCATAACTGACTTCCTTTGGAGTTGTTCTACTATTACATACCTGTGCTGTTTAAATATTTTACTATTATATTTATCTGTCCTTTGCTGCCACTTGGTGGTATTCCGTAAAACTGCTTTCTTTACCATTGTAACTGTAACTTACACTGTAATGACGTGACCTGGTGGCTGTTCTTGATTGTCATATATTTGGGATTACAGTCATCTGGACTAAGTGATCTTCCTACCACCTATTGGAAGGGAATATAATTTTCACCTAACATATTGAAGTTAACGTTAGAGGCATAGGCTCATTATCTTGTTAAGGTGAACCACTTTGACACATTTCTCTTATATGGTATAGTAAGGTTTACGTTTACTGAGGGTCTATACTCTATAGGCCTGTGAGCTTTCAACGTTCATTCGTGGACAATCCATGTATGCTTGTGTCTTTCTTGAGGTATTGCATGTATTGTACTGCTGTTAATTTACCTGAGAAGTACACTGCTCTCTGTCACCAGGTGTGAACCACTGTAGGAAGTATTACTTTGCAGATTAATTAGTCACATCTCATATCTAATAAGAGTACCTCACTTGTATCTCACATTTGCTTAATAGTCTTAACTATTTGTTTGCTTTTTCATTTGTCAACTACTATTGTTGGAGATTTAAGATGTAGTTTGTCGGATAATCTCTAAGGGAATGTTGCTCTAAGGGTGCCTATATGACTAGTTTACCTGAAATATATCTCTCTGCCCAGGCATCATTTCACATATTTGCTGATGCACTGGTGACTCTATATTGCTTACTGATAATCTCTTCTCTATTCTTTGTATTCTCCAGGGCATTCATAAATACATTGATAAAACAATGCCTCCCAAGCAAGCTAACTAATAATAAAGCAAGGCAATAGAAGGAATCTTCACAGAAGTCAGGCCTACCTTCCACCGCAGGTTCAGATATGGGACCCTCAGATATTTCTGGAGACAGGTCCTCATCACACACAGCAAAAGAAATTTCTGACTATATGATGCCTCTCATGGATAAAAGATTCAATGACCTTAAAACGCATTTAGACGTGGGTCTAGCTCGAATTGACTCCCATACAACGCATATTACAGTACTGGAATCCAGGGTCAGTGATAAAGAGGATAATTTACGCACATGCCAGGAAGGAGTGACTACCCAAGAGAGGCTGATACAGCAGCTTCAGGACAATATAGATGATCTAGAAAATAGATCCCGTAGGAACAAACTGAGGCTTGTGGGTATACCCAAATCTATAACCGGGGCTCCCCTCACCTCTTTTCTTACAAAGGATCTACCCACAGCTCTAGGAATCCTAGGTGATATAGAGGTACCTCACATTGAGAGAGCCCACAGACTCGGTGCAGAACAGTCGGGTGCTCGACAAAGATCTTGCCCAGTGATTGCCCTCTACCTAGACTACTGCACTAAAGAAAGGGTCTTGGCCTCTTACCACCGAACCCGAGAGTTGGTATTTGGAAAGAACAAGATTTTTCTGCTGTAGTAACACAGAAATGTAAAGAGTTCTCCGAGGTTTGCTCCTATCGTCACAATAAAACTATTAATAAACGAAGTAATACCAATTTATGCACCTGGCGCTGTCACTTACAAAGTGAAAGCAGCTGATCTCAGGGAACTGATCCCAATTTCCCCAAATGTAAAAAACACACTGAAGAAGCCGCTGAGACCGGAGGCATAGGCGTGCGCACGGGGGGTGCCTGGTGCGCACAGGCACCCCCTAATGTCCGGAACCCCCCACACGCCACACCTGCTACAGCATAGTCACTGTGCCATCGCTCCCCCCTGCAGCGCCCGCCTCCCGCCGCGGACGATGTACACTATGCGCAGCAGCAAGTGTATAGTGGCCGCACAGAGGGGACTCACGTCAGGCTGCGCCTCTTGGTGTGACGTATCGGTGTCACACGGTGCTCCCTCCCTTCCCACTCGGCTCTCAGTGTGCCCTGCCACTGCCGTCCCGCCAGCGCCGCAGGCCCAGCTCAGGCAGCGTTCTTCTCAGGAGGACTCGGAGCCGCTGCCGGAGTGGAGGACTCAGCAGAGCCTGAGACAGCAGAGGGTGATACTCTGTCATTCTTTTCTTTTATTCTTTTTTACTTTGGCTCTATTTTTTTTAAACACACACACACACACACACACACACACACACACACACACACACACACACACGCACACACACACACACAAGCTGAGCCAAGCATTTAGTAGTTTCCTGAGTGCACCTACAGTATAGTGTATCTGTGCACTCAGGAAACTACTGAATGCTTGGCTCAGCTTATATGTGTATATATATATATATATATATATATATATATATATTTAATTTTATATATATATATATATATATATATATATATATCCCTTTTCTTTTTTTATTTTAATGAGTGCATTTTTTTATATCTCATTATTTTCTTTAAAAAAAAAACACACTGTATTTGGCCAGGCCAGCCAGGGGGTATTTGGCCAGGCCAGCCAGGGGGCATTACAAAACAAGAGGATAATGTTAACTTGCGCCTAAAAAACTGCACTCGGGTCACAGGGGGCATGTATATACTATATACTATATATACTATTACTATGTATGCATGAAGTTACCACACACACACACACACACACACACACACACACACACACACACACACACACACACACACACACACACACACACACACACACACACACACACCCCCTTCCCTAAAGGAAAAAAAACATATCTGTGGATGCACTCATAAAAAAATAAAGAAGGACCACATAAATATGTTAGCATTCACTTGTTTCCAGAGTACACTTATAGATCTCATTCTTTCCTTTTTAGTAACTTTATTTATATACAATGATAAGATTGGTATTGTAGCACCACCTCTCTTTTAGTATTAGCATATAGAAATATAGATGACACTCATATTGTGTGTCGTAATGTGAAGTTTGGCTTATACTGTGTGGGGTTATGTGAAATTCGGCTCATATTGTGTGGCATAATGTGAATTTCGGCTCATACCGTGTGGCATAATGTGAATTTCGGCTCATACCGTGTGGTGTAAAGTGACATTCAGCTCATACTGTGTGGGGTAATGTTAAATTCGGCTCATACTGTGTGGCATAATGTGAATTTTGCCTCATACTGTGTGGCATAATGTGAATTTTGGCTCATACTGTGTGGCGTAATATGAATTTCGACTCATACTGTGTGGCGTAATGTGAGTAAGGGGCACTACTGTCAGTAGCTGGTGAGCATGAGGACATGTATGACAAATGCTGGTGTCCTGCAGAGGAGGTTGATGGCATAGAAAGAGCCCAATGTGGCTCTAATGGCATGTGTATATTTTAAACTTGACTTGTGTTATATTAAAACTGAAATGTTCAGCCATCTAAATCTCTTGTACTTTTCAGAGTGGCCCACTCAAAATCGAGGTGTAGGTGCTGGCGGGTGCAAAGGGTGGTGTGTGTGTGTGTGTGTGTGTGTGTGTGTGGGAATGCATATGCAGCTAGGCCCACCACTCTCTAGTTCCACCGCTGGGTCAGGGATAGGTTGGTGAAGTGTAAGCAGTGATAGGGTGCAGCGGCAACTAGGACTAAGAGTTATGCCATAGCGGACAGTCAGTACTGGGCGGTGGTCACACCATTATGTTTCATTTTATTTCTCTTGGGTGTATTATGTCTACTTGTAGTATTAGGAACTAGGGAGAAATTGGATTAAGCCATGTGAATTTACTGAGAGAATGTAAAATAGTGCTAGACATGCCCAAAAGGCGGTGCTAGACACACCCATAAGGCGGTGCTAGACACACCCCTACTGCGGTGCACCCCCTAATAACATTGGCTACGCACGCCTATGACCGGAGGGTAGGCGGAGAAACGCGTTTGGAGACTCATTTTTCTGGCTAAAAACCACACTTTGTTGCCTTGAGCAGTATTGGAGAACCAGCTGCTGATAATACGGAGGAGAGGCACCTGCAAAGAACACGCTGCACAGATCTTCTATTATCCACTACACTCCTTGGATGAGGCTGCAATGCCCACAACATAATCAGGAGAGGTACAAATTTGGGTACACAGCTTATTGTACTCTAAGTGGATTTTGGACTGTAGTGTTCAATCTGCCTTCATTCATTCATTTGTTCTTGGGACCAGCTGAGCCTAGATTGCCAGCATATCATTAATAATCTACAAAGTATACTAAAAAACTGCCGATTAGTATGGATGGATTCTAAGCAAACATCTCTGCTTTCAAATTACTCGCTTGCCTAACATCTTACTCTTTTGCACATGCGGACTCTATTATTAACCATCTGCTGCTTGCTATTAACATCTTGAGTTAGTTAGACGTGGGTCTAACAATTAGATTGTGCATGTTTTTAAAAAAATTGCTTTGCAAATGAAAGTATAGCTAAATTGTTTGTTTGTTTAGAGCCTCATTGGGATTATGCTATATAATATATATGGATGGTAATCTGATGATACCAATGTGCTCTAAATAAGATTCCTTGATTTTGGAATTATCTTAACCAATTGTTTTTTATTTTTTTATTTCATTATGTGTATATTGATACTGGCCGGTATCTTACTGTATTAATTGTGCATATTTATAAGTAAAAATTTATTTTATACAAAGTGAGAAGCGCTGTCTTATTTGGTTGTTTTATTAATAAACGATTTGCTTTGCTATATCGGACCAAACTGGGGGTGGTAAACAAAGGCACCCAACTCTCTTCACTGACCCCTCTAAGGCAAAGTCACACTTCATGACTCGTGGGTTGCCACCTAACTTCCCCTAATATTTATCTAGCCTACGATCTTATATATTGTCAGGATCTGGGCTAGAACTAGCTATTACTCACTGCGATGCCGGCTTCCACGGTCAGGGTGCTGTTAGATGCCAGCTACGGCGCCGGCTGCTGGTCGCGATACATGCTGCTGTTCTGTCTCAGAGTACACTGTAGCGGAATGCATGGAGTATACAGGACTATGGGCAGCCATGTTACAGAGTCAGCTGATCGCAGTAATGCCCAATGGGAACCCTGGAATTGCTCAGCTGATTACCAATAGCAGACTGTCTTAGGGTATACAAGTGGGATACTGGTAACAGGAGGGCTGCTGAACAACTTCCTTCTTCAGTGCATGCTACTGTGTGTTGCTGCTCCAGGTTCCAGGCTTCACTCTGTGTCTCCACGTGTTCACCAGAATATTTCAACATCGATTACCATTGATTGCTATTTCTAGTGTCTTCTAGTTCTTCAGTGTCTCAAGTACCGAGTGCCATTGTTTCGATTGCTATTTCAAGTGTTTTCTAGTTTTCAGTGTCTCAAGTACAGAGTGCCATCAATTATAACATTGATTACCATTGATTGCTATTTCTAGTGTCTTCTAGTTCTCCAGCATCTTAAGTACCGAGTGCCATCGGTTATCATTGATTGCTTCTTCAAGTGTTTTCTAGTTCTTCAGTATCTCAAGTACAGAGTGCCGTCAGTTACCATCGATTGCTTTTTTCGGATACTGAGTGCCATCGGTTACCATCGATTGCTTCTTCAAGTGTCTTCTAGTTCTCCAGTATCTCTAGTACCGAGTGGTATCGGTCACCGTCAATTGATTCTTCAGATATCAAGTACTATAAGTCATCATTGATTGTTTCTTCAAGTTTCTTCTAGTTCTTTTAGTTCATCAAAGACTTATTCCTATACCACAGACTATAATTTGTTATTTATCCTCTGATTTCTTGGCTATTACTGAGTACCTGTCCAGGGGGTCACGACCTGCCTATCGGGAGCCGCAAAACCCAAATTCCCATTGAAGGTGGACACTTGTGAAAACCTTCCTGTGGGTTAGACTCCACGCCTCTGGTCAGGTCTTGTCAACATCCGGTACTAGCAGTACATGATATCATATATTCGACCCCCTCGTCTGTTGTGGCAATCCAGCTCAGTAACCCCCCTCTCACAAATCACCAGCTGAGTTCACAGGGATCCAGGATGTGACACATATATATAACCAAGAATTAGGAGGTTATCAGCCTGGGTAGGACAGACAGCTTAACTAAGGGCCTAATTCAGATCTGATCGTTGATGTGCTAAATTTAGCACATCTATGATCATTTTCTCAGACATGCAGGGGGACGCACAGCACAGGGCTAGTCCACCCCGCATGTCTGGTTCTGCACCCCCCCCCCCCCCCCCCACACACACACACACACTGGTGCAGAAGCATCGCACGGTGGCAATGCTTTTGCTCCCGGTGAGTAGCTCCCTGCCTGTGCAGCTCCTGCGCTCTGGCACCACCGCCGCGACCTGCCCCCAACGGTCCGGGCATGCACGCCACTAGACCTAGATGGTGTCCACCATTGTTTTGGTTTGTAGGAAAACAATGGAAATAGTGCTTTGGAGACATTGTGAATCTACTGTACCAACTTTGACTAAAATTTTGCAACATATTTTACTGCATATCTATGGTTTAATTGTTCATCTACCCCAATGTTATTTGAAGCCCTGGACCTTGAGGGAGACACCAGCCTTTAACACAGAATACCTGGAGACCCACTGGATTTCTAGCAAGGAGAACTCCCTAAAAGCTCAATGACTCGGTTCCTGTATCTCTGCACCTTATCACACAAAGGCCAGGGGTGTTGCTATAATCTTTTGCAGAGTCCTACCAGTGTCCATATTGTCTGAGACTATTGATCCTGACGGATGGTATATCATTCTAGATATAGAACTTTATCATAATAAATATATCCTAGTCAACGTATATGCTCCAAATGTTAACACTCATATCTACTTTCAAGAATTGGGTCACATTTTACAAAGTAGAACCAACTATTCCCTCATCTTGGGAGGAGACTTTAACATGATGTAAGACTCCTCCATAGACAGATCACCTCCTACTGCACGAAACACTGACACCCATAATCGATCTCTGCAGTCCTTACGACTATCATTAAATCTTTCAGATCCCTGGAGATTGCTAAATCCGACAGGACACATACACATCTTTCCTTAGTCAACGGGTTACTAATCTAATGAATTAATGACTAATCTATATCAGATGAATATCCATGATATTATAGTGTTGGACCATGCTACTCTCTCAATAGCCCTAACTCACCCACATATGTGTCCCACAAATCATATTTGGAGATTCCCTCATTATTTGGCTTACTCCAATTATTGTAAATCCTTATTTATCATGAAAAATAAATCTTATTTATCATTGGACAAATTACATGGATAACAATTTAGAGGATTGCGACTGCCCTGCTACCTTTTGGGGTGCATGAGTAATGAGAAGTCAAATTATTAGCTATAATTACACAGGAAAAAAAAGGCTGTAGGATGCTTTCCAAGCTTATACTGCCACTCCCTCTGAGGAAACGAAGGAAGGGTACAAATAGTCATGACGTCTACTGGAGACATATTTGGCAACCCAAGCCAAACGTTCTGTAGAGAGCACCAAATATACATTCTACAGATGGGAAAACAAAGCAGGCAGGCTATTGGCGGTTATGTCTAGGCCACAGAGGTGAAGGCATGTAATAACTACCCAAAAGCATCCTTTGACTTGCATACTTCTAACTAAGTTTCAGGATATTGCAAACCAGTTTCAGAGTACTTCATGGCTCTATTTAGCTCTTCCCCTGTGGACGCTGAGGGGGTCATTCCCAGTTGATTGCTCGCTGCCGTTTTTTGCAGCACAGCGAACAGGTTACTACTGCGCATGTGTATGCACCGCAATGCGCAGGCGCGTCGTACGGTTACAAAGCGGATCATTGCTGGGCGATGGATTTAACGAAGAATCCATTCGCACAGCCGATTGCAAGGAAGAGGGCTTTTGTAGGTGTCAGCTGACCGTTTTCAGGGAGTGTTTGGAAAAATGCAGGCGTGTCCAAGTGTTTGCAGGGTGGGTGTATGACGTCAATTCCGGGACCAAGAAGACTGAAGTGATTGCAAGAGCTGAGTAAGTCCAGAGCTACTCAGAAACTGCAAAAAAAAATTTCGTCCCGCTTGGCTGCACACACGTTTGCACACTTGCAAAGTGAAAATACACTCCCCCGTGGGCGGTGACTATGCATTTGCACGGCTGCTAAAAGTAGCTAGCGAGTGATCAACTCAGAATGAGGGCCTGAGGCCCAAGGAGGGCTGCTGACTGAAAATGTGTTACCACTATTAACTCCTGACCAAAAGACATCACTAGCAGTTTGTATTACTATGGACGAGGTAAATATGGTTATATCGCACTTAATTTAGGGTGAATCCACAGACCCAGATGGTTTTTTGGGAGAATACTACAGAATGTTACAACCCCACATTGCGCCAACATTGTTGGAGTTATTTAAGTCAATACATGAAAAAGGGATATCCTATTCCTCTTCCTACCAGGGACGTGCAGTCAGGGGAGGCAGGGGAGGCAGTGCCTCCCCTGTCATTAATGATTCAAATAATAGAAAGAAGATACTTATGACACATATTCTGTGTCATAAGTTTCTTATTTATATTATTCCAATCATTGTAATACATATAATTAGTTTGGGAGGCACTGATAGCAGTGCCTCCCATTCACAATGGGAACAGGGATACAGCAGGGGGCGGGGCCAAGCACTGGGCTGAAAAAGCCCATTGAAAAAGGTGATGAAAGCGGCACTAGTATCAGTGCCTCAGTGACAGGGACGGGCTTTCAGCTCACATGAAAGCACATCCCTGTCAGCGCTGCAGATGTGATTGGACAGCGGATCCAGTACCGGATCCGCTGGTCCAATCACCTATGTGGGCAAGGCTTGTCCATTATTACCTCCAGCTCCAGTGCAGTCGGATGCATGTTACATGACTGCGACCCCCAGAGCCCTGTGTCCCGGTCACCGGTGAGGAGTGCCGCTTCGATGATGCTCAGTGCTCCACTCGGCAGCTCCTCTAACAGGAAGGACCCGTCAGGCTGTCAGCACACTGAGCGGTTGGATGTGCTGAGGAGCCGGCCGGTCCTGTGTCAGATCGCCCGGTCCTGTGTCAGATCGCTCCTCATTCCTTGGACTGCCCCTTTCCCCAGCACTCTTCCTGACTGCCTGTCTCTCCAGCACCAATCCCCGCTGTCAGAGCCGCACAGTACCCGCAGCCTGACGGGTCCTTCTTGTTAGAGGAGCTGCCGAGTGTAGCGCTGAGCGCACAGCTGCATCATAACGATTTAGTAATGCCCTGTGAGGTGAGCGGGTGTCTATATACTGTGAAGGGGGTAAGGAGGGGTAGGTGTCTGTGGGTGCTGCGGGCGTGAGGTGAGCGGGTGTCTATGTGCTGGGTGGTGAAGTGAGCGGGTGACTATGTGCTTGGAGGGGAAGGGGGGGCCGGTGTCTATGTGCTGTGGGGGGCGAGTGTCTGTATGTATTGCAGGGGAGGTGAGTCGGTGACTATATGCTTGGGGGGTGGGTGTCTATCTGATGTGTGGGGGGAGGTGAGCAGGTGTCTATATGCTGTGGGGGGATTTGAGCGGGTGACTGTGTTTGGGTGGGGAGCTGGTGTCTGTAAGTACTGTGTGGGGGGGGGGTGAGCGGGTGTCTGTGCTGTTTGGCGGGAGGTGAGGGGGTGTCTATGTGCTTTAGGGGGGGGGGGTGAGCAGGTGTCTATATGCTGTGGGGGGATTTGAGCAGGTGACTATGTTGGGGAGGGGAGAGGGTGTCTGTATGTGCTGTGGGGGGGAGGTAAGCGGGTGTCTGAGCTGTGTGGGGGGAGGTTGAGCAGGTGTCTATGTGCTGTGGGGGGGGTGAGCTGGTGTCTATGTGCTATGGGGTAGAAGGTGAGCGGGTGTCTGTATGCGCTGCGGGGGGAGGCGGGGTGGGCAGGTGACTGTATGTGCTGTGCGGGGGGGTGAGCGGGTGACTGTGTATGTGCTACGGGGGGGAGGTAAGCGGGTGTCTGAGCTGTGTGGGGGGAGGTTGAGCAGGTGTCTATGTGCTGTGGGGGGGGGGGTGAGCAGGTGTCTATGTGCTGTGGGGTAGAAGGTGAGCGGGTGTCTATGCGCTGCGGGGGGAGGCGGGGTGAGCAGGTGACTGTATGTGCTGTGCGGGGGGGTGAGCGGGTGACTGTGTATGTGCTGCGGGGGGGAGGTGAGCAGGTGACTGTATGTGCTGCGGGGCGGAGGTGAGCGTTGACCGTGTGTGCTGAGCGGGGTGAGCACCGGTGACTGTATGTGCTGCGGGGCGGAGGTGAGCGTTGACCGTGTGTGCTGAGCGGGGTGAGCACCGGTGACTGTATGTGCTGCAGGGTGTGGCTCAGCGTGATCACTGTTACTGTGTGGCTTAATTTGTAAGTGGCACTACTGTGACATTAAAGAATAAGGGGCACTACTATGTGACATGGTGTGAAAAAGGGGCACTACCGTGTTGCGTAATGTGAATAAGTAGTACTATAGTGCAGTGTAATGAAAATAAGGTTACGCTACTGTGTGGCGCACTTTGACTTGGGGGTACTGTTGTGTGGACACACCCATTCACAGTGAGACCACACCTTTTATTGGTGCTGTCCCTATTTAGCATGTGGTGAGTGAAGGGGGGACACCAACATCTATCTTGCCTCCGGGCAGCTGGGATGAAGTTACGCTACTGGAGCTACCTCACCTCCGGTGATTGTCCTGGTGTAATTGCCATCCCCCGCTCTGCGCTGCACGGACACTCCGCGCTCACATCCTCCCAGCCCGCGGCTGCACTGACTAGTTCCGCCCGCCACCAGCGTTAGTCAGTCTCCTCTCCCTGGGCTGATGGCGCCAGAAGATGGGCTGTGGGAGTCTGGGTCTGGGAGAAGGCCCCTGCCGAGGACCCTGTGCTGTCCCTGCAGGATGTGCGGGAGGAGCCGGAGGGCGATGCCTTGGAGAGTGAGCGCAGCGCTGCGTGGACGGGACACCTAGAAGCGTTCTTACCCCCATCAGCCTTTTTATGTGAGAATTTAAACAGTAGTTATGGAATATAGAGACACACACACATATATATATATATATATATATATATATGTATATCCTTGTTAGGGCCCCCCTCCCCCATCCTATAATTTGGTGCCTCCCCAGCAATTGACCTCACCACACGTTACTGCTTCCTACATGACTCTTTTGCCAAAGCCTGACAAAGACCCTAGCCTCTCGTCTTCGTACAGGTTTATTAGCTTGCTAAATGTGGATTATAAACTCTTAGCTAAGATTTTGGCCCTCAGACTCCAAAACATATTCCCATCAATTCTTACAGAAACACAATTAGGATTTGTACAAGGACGCCATGCTATAAAAGCAATTTGAGCGGCAATAGCAGCAGTGGTGGCATCCCATAACTCTGATGCGAATCAAAACATACTTTTGAGCCCATAAGGTATTCAATTTGATCTTATGGCCATGCTTATTTAAAGTGTTGAAGATGAGGGGCTTCGAGACAGAATTCATCAATCTGACACGCTACATTTTTTCGGAATCCTCCAACTTCCTACTGATCAATAGGATTATAGGTCCTCATTTCCCCCTGAAAAGGGGCATCCATCAGGGTTGCCCCTTATCCCCTCTCCTGTTTAACATTGCACTAGACCCCCTGCTATGCACCGTACAAAGCAGTATGTCATGTCAGGGTATAAATATTGGCAATCAAGAGATCAAGATATCAGTGTTTGCCGATTAAGTTCTTCTCTTCATAGTGTGGCAGTTCAGTCCAGATGCCACCGCGGGTGTTTGCAGGACATGGCACAACAGTTTGGGTGCCCCGGGCCAAAGCGACCTGGGTTTAGGACTGGACCAAGAGGAAGCCCATGGAGGTGCTAGGACACAGCAAGTTGTCATTTAGCCTTAGCACGGCCGGTTTTGGGTCCCTGGGGTTTGGATGGGAGAGAGAGAGTGGATGGGCTCCCATCCATGCAGGTCCGGTCCAGGTTTTGGAGCAAGCGCTCCCAGCAATCAGGCACACTTGTACCACACTTTTGTAAAGCTCGTTAGGGCAAGGGCTCAGGCCTCTTAATGCCAACAAGTGGCCAGGCGATAGAGGGTGGGCCAGTGGGTTAGAGACAGGGAGCCTGAGACTTGTATACATGCTGTTTGTGAACCGGTGCCTGGTTGAGGTACCTTGTAAAATTGCTGTGTTAAAGACCTGTTTACTGTGCTGTGGAAGTAAATAGACTGCTTTTCCCCTACAAGTGTGTCAGCGTCTTGTCTGGTGGAAGGTCACTTTCTTACAAGGAGTGCCCAAACAGGGACACTCTGCCGGATGCACTAAGCGTGGCGGAAACTCAGTGGCTGCAGGAGCCACCGTAGCCATGATAGTCTCCACAGACTCTGCAAACTTCCACTGGTCAGGTTAGTAACCAGCGAGGGTTTGTGTGTCAATTGTTTTTTGTTTTTTTTAAAGTGGGGTTTTTTTTTCCGTTTTTTGTTTTGTCATTTGGTGGTGTATGTTGAGGGACGCGAGATTCATATATTGTGCATCCGTCCCGTCTACAATAGAGGAGTTGTTATGGGCGCTAACTAATGTGGCTGAGGGGCAACAATCCCAGATGCAGCTTCTCCAAACACAAGTACAGGCTCAGCAGGAAACCCTGCGCCTGATTCGTGATGAAGTGGGTCTCCTGCGACAGTATCATCAGGAGCCTAGGCAGCTACCAAAGATGTGTGCCTCAGACGATGTAGAGACCTCTCTGAGGACCTTTATGCATGCGGCCGCATGCCTGGGTTGGCCAGAGGATAGCTGGGCAAATAAACTGGCCACATATTTGACGGGGGATCCCCAGAAAATGTACCATGACCTCCTGGTGAACCAGGCTTCCTCCTATTCACAGCTTAAAGCTGCCATATTGTGTTGGATTGGCGTAACCAAGGCCTGCAAAGCCAAGTGGTTTAAGGACTGGCGTTGGACCATGACAGAGAATTCTTGAATCCAACTGGCTGAATTTCTAAAGATGGCAAGATCTTGGCTTCAGCCGGAGAGGAATACGGCCGCCTAAGTGGTGGAGACCGTAGCCATAGACCACTGTGTGCGGATCTTAGAGGCATGCAGAGGTGGGTTCTCCAGGCTGACCCCCAAAATATGGAGTACCTAGCTACTGCAGTGGAGAGATATGCTGCGCTGGGAAAAATGGCTAAGCCCTTAGACCGAGAGACTCGACCAGTTCCAAGACCCCGGACCCGCCAACCTCCGGAAACGGGGGCCCAGACCAATCCAGTCATCTGCTATGAGTGCAGGGAACAGGGACACATCCGAAAGGACTGTCCCAAACAGCCTGAGCCTATGGATTGTAGGGCAGGGAAATCGGGGCAAGCAGCCTACAGCTATGTCAGAAGCAAGGGTTTGCCTGTGTCCTCCCGGGACTAGGTGACCCTCCAGAGTGCAACAAGGCCAATCCAGGCATTTGTCCATACCGGGAGTGAGTTGCAAATGATCTCTGCAGGGTCAGTCCCTGAAGGCGTTGACCAGGTCTTACCTGCGGTTGAGGTGCTCTGCTTCCATGGTGCCACTCGCAAGTACCCCAGAGTGCGGTTTCCAGTGCAAATATCGGGGGCTGACAATCCAGCTGGTAGCAACGGTCGCCCTGCGCTTGCGATACCCTTTGATCCTGGGGTGGGATTTCCCTGGCCTGTCGGAACTGCCGGCATTTCAACTTGAGGAACTGCCTTCCTCTCCCAGCTCCGTGGCTCGCAGGTCGAGAAATTCTTCAGGAGCCGACTGTCTGTGTGGAGTCGGTACGTCTATGCCAGAAGAGTCGACCAACCCAGAGGAGGGGAGTGATAAAAGGATATTAAGAACTATCATGTCGCTCCAGGATTTCAGACGAGACCACCGAGAAGACCCAAACCTCGCGAACATTTGTAGTTATAATGGGAAAGTGTATTCGTCCTTACCCAGGGGAAGCAGCCCTTATTTCATAGTAGAGAAGGATTTACTATATAGGGTTGTCGAAGAACAGGGTAAGAAAGTTGAGCAGCTTATAGTGTCAGGGGTCCATCAGCCTCTGGTCCTGGAAGCTGCCCATTCACAGTTGTGGAGAGGACATTTGGGGGAGGAGAAAACTCTGCAGAGGGTACAGCAGTGATTTTTCTGACCGGGAATCTGGGCGTCGGTAGCAACGTACTGTCAGGAGTTTCCCATCTGCCAGTGTACTACACCAAAGCCAAAGTACAGAGCTCCCCTCATACCTCTTCTGGTAATCTTCATTCTCTTTGAAAGGATTGGGAAGGATATTGTGAGGCCAGTGGAAAAAGGGACACCAGTATATCTTAGTCCTCCTTGATTATGCCACACGATACGCTGAAGCCATCCCTCTATGGAATATGAAGACAGCAACCATTGCCAAAGAACTATTGCTGATCTTCTCCCATTTGGGCATACCCAAGGAGATCCTCACTGACCAGGGGACCCCCTTTATGTCCTGGCTGATGAGCGATTTATATCAGATTCATATCGGATGCTGGGGGTTAAAAAGATTTGCACCTCAGTGTATCATCCCCAGACCGATGGCTCGGTGGAGCATTTTAACCACACACTCAAGCTGATGCTCAGGAGGGCAGTTGCCCAGGACAAAAGGGATTGGGACCAGCTCTTACCTTTTCTGATGTTCACCATCCGAGAGGTACCCCAGTCCTCTACTGGCTTCAGCCCCTTTGAGCTGTTGTACAGCAGATAGCCCAGAGGAATCCTAAAACTCCTAAAGGAGGGGTGGGAACAACAGATGTCCCTAGATCCAAACAAAGTACAGTTCATCCACCAGCTCTATGGGGGGTTCCAGCAGATAGCTCCATTAGTCAGGGACCATATGACTCAGGCCCAGTCTAGACAGAATTGTCATTCTGATGTCCAAGCTGAGAAACAAAGGGGATAAGGTCTTGGTCCTGGTACCCACAGTGGAGAGCAAGCTGTATGCCCATTGGCAAGGGCCATATACAGTGCTCTAAGCTGTGGATGCCCTTTCAAGGAAGTTCCTCTCCTCAGAAGGTGCAGAGCCCTGTGGGGTGAAGCTGTGGGGAGGAGGAGGAGGAGGAGGAGGAGAGGCTGACCCGAAAAGGGGTATGACTGCTGAGATTGGTGAGCAGGTATGTATGCCAAAGAAGAACTCAGCTTCACCCGTAGGCTTGAAGCTTAGGGGGTGGATATGTGGTAGTCCAGTCCGGATGCCACCCCGGGTGTTTTCAGGACAGGGCACAACAGTTCGGGTGCCCCGAGCCAAAGCAACCTTGGTATAGGACTGGACCAAGAGGAAGCCCAGGGAGGTGTTGGGAAACAGCAGTTTGTCATTTGGCCTTAGCCTGGCCAGTTTTGGGTCCCTGGGGTTTGGATGGGAGAGAGAGAGTGGGCGGGCTTTCATCCATGCAAGCGCTCCCAGCAATCAGGCACACCTGTACCACACTTTTATAAAGCTCATTAGGGCAAGGGCTCAGGGCTGCTGATGCGAAGATATGGCCAGGTGGTAAAGGTCGGGCCAGTGGGTTAGAGACAGGGAGCTTGAGACTTGTATACATGCTGTTTGTGAACTAGTGCCTGTTTAAGGTACCTTGTAAACTTTCCGTGTTAAAGACCTGTGTACTGTACTGTGGAAGTAAACAGACTGCTTTCCCCTACAACCGTATCAGCGTCTTGTCTGGTGTTACAATAGCTAATCCTAAACACTTTCTGACAAATTTTAGCCATAATTAACTTTTTGGTTATATCTTGGGCTTCCACATCCACCTTGACAAATCCATCTCTATGCAGCTCTCAGGCACTTGCACATGTCTGCATTGGGCTACACAATTCCCATTGAAATAGGCCAACACGCGCATACCATACTTATGCATTCTTGTACCTCACAATCCTGTAGATTTATATAGACTCAATGTAAGTCAAACTATTGATACCCTGTCCAGAGATATAAAAGGTAGGGAATGCCTCCTGCCATCATATCTAGTCAGAGCCAACTTACTTAAAATTGTAGCTATTCCTCATCTGCTGTAGCCACCACAATCACTTCCGGTAATATTGACCAAATAAATGCATTGATCCGTAAATTCATTTGGAAATTGAGGTTGCTCCCATATAACTTTGAGAAAGCTTCACCAAACAAAATCAAATGGGGCCATAAACTTCACAGACATAGTAACTTATAATCATGCGGCATTGCTAAGGTAGTACTTATGAGACTGGCTTCATAAAAGTTCCATCTACACAAATACAGTATCTCTTTAGAGCAAGTCTTCCTACCTAACATGGACATAATTTGTTTTCTATGCCAGCATGACCAGGAGATACCTGACATTTTAAAGTCAAATCCACTTTTGTGCACTACCATAAAACTCTGGCACATCTTACGTCATTCTGCTGGCATAAATCCATATTATTCCCTATATCTATCCCTAATCCGGAATCCTAACTTCATAGACAGCATGGCTGCTCACTATGTGGAGATTGGCAGGGATTACTGGCATTAGGCACTTGGTCAATACAGACAATCAACGTCTCTTGACCTTTATGGAGGTTTTCTCAAAATTTGCTACGGTTAGCCCATATCCGTTAGCTTTCTTGCAAGCATGTTTCTATGGTTCACATACAATGGGGCATTTTTCAGAGAAAGGTTGGAATGGACCACTGGAATGCTTCCTACAACATCCAGTACATGTTACAAGCCACTAGCAGCGTGTCTGTATTACTACACTCCAGCAGCTAGACTTCTGAATGTATCCCTGTGTTCAGCCTCAGCTGCTGCATAATTAGTAGTTTGCCTCTGTGTGTCTAGCTGTCCAGCTGCACATCCTTGACTTTAATCATCACCTGGGGCTGATTGGAGCAGCCACATATAAATTCCCTTCCTGGTCACTCCCAATCTGCTGGTGATAGTTCCTGCTACATGTGAGAACCTGTCAGCCCTGTGAACTCCTGAGATTCAAATACCTTGTCTAGATCATTTCCCTGGTTGGATCCAGCTTGCCAATGATTTAGGCTTTGTGTGGGACTTCCACACAGACACTTGCCTTTCACACTTATTTCATTATTGTTACCACCTTGTGCATTGTTGCATTTATATACGGTTTGGTTGCTTATATCACCTTGTGCATTGTTGCATTTATATATGGTTTGGTTGCTTAAATCACCCTGTGCATTGTTGCATTTATGTACAGTCTGTGTTCTATAACACCCTTTGCATTGTTGCATTTACATATAGTTTGTGTTAATTATTATTCTAACCTGTGCATTGTTGCACTCACGGGCATTTATTAATAATCTCTGTCTCTGCATAGTACAGTGTTATCAAGGTTGTGTTCAGTGAACATCTCACCATACTGCATTTATTCTTGCCCAGCCTCCAATAGTTGCCTTGTCCTTACATAAAACCTGTGGGCATCTGAGTATGGGGGTGGACCTAATTCACCCTGAAAAAGCGGCTGCTAAAGGTGAAGCCTTGCATCGCAGTAGGCTAAAAGACTGGTGGGCAAGGGTAATTGCATGCATATCACCAAGAACTAGCTGGTAGCCCTTAGAACACCATAGTCCATGTAACAGTATCCAATTCTAAAGCTATTTTGATCCATTACAATTTTCTAAGAAAAAAACTAGAACATAGTGAGATTGATGGAGGCATGTCCAAATGGTTGGCTCATTGTCCATGCCTACTCTAGAAAAGGCCTTATTGTTTTCTCAAAGTGTTACCAGCTAGTATGTGTACTGAACTCTTTCTCAACATATATCATAATACCTATCTTTCCCCACTTAGGTGTTTTCAAATGGGAACATCTGAGACTCACTCCTGCACAAAATGTCATCAAGAAGCAGCAGATATTTACCATTGCCTTTGGGCTTGTCCAATTATCCAGTTTTTTTTGGCATCTGGTCCATAGGTATGCTGAGGCCAAACTAGCAACATTTATACTGTTCAGCCGAGAGTGGGCAATTTTAGGGGTATTTGTCCCAAACCAACACATGATCCTGGAGAGTAAGAACCTGATACTGGCTCTGAGTGCGGCAAGCAGGAAAATTATTCTACAGGGTTGGATTGAAAGTACACCCCCACAAATACCATTGTTTTTAGCCAAACTGAATTTCCTGTTAATAATGGATTGGATGGAAGCTTTAATAGAAAAAAAAGAAACAGGTGGAACTCCTTTTCACGTTATGGCAGTCATATGTACATACTCTCCCCCTCACTATCATGTGTCAAATAAACCATAGCTTTATAAACACTACCTGGTGTCTCACACAATTAGCGGTACAAGATCCACCCGTCTCAGTAAGCTGATGGAGACAACATGGCGTCTCTCTTCAAGCCTATATAGTAAGATGCGACACGGTACCTAACGAAATGTCTTTCTTTTGTCACAGTTAGTCTCTTACCTTAATTGTCAATATGGTTTAAATATTGGATCCCACAACTCGATTGTAACAATTGTATTTAGTACACTTTGAAAAATAATCAATACTATGGGGTATATTCAACTGAAGTCGGAACTGCTGTCTAGTCAGAAAGATGGAAGTTTTCGACTTTTTTTTGGTCTCAGGATTCAACCTATTCAATGGTACTGCCGTTTTTCCGACTTGTTGGCAATTCCGACTTGTTGGAAAACACGTGGATCGGCAGATTAGCCGTGGATCCACGTGTTTTGTCAACTTAGTGGCCAATTCCGACAGGATTTTGGCTCGTTTTCGACAATGCTGATCCGACTTTAAAAAAAGTCGGATCAGCATTTTTGGAAATTAGCAAAACCTGACGGAATTGACCGCTAATTGAATGCTGCACTGTCAGATTCTCTCCATCGGAGAGGATCCAACGTGCATTGATACCCCCGTATGATTACATTGTGATTGAAAAAATTTATTTTATAGGATGTACACTTTATTCAAAATGTCTAAATAAAAGACATATGCAAAAAAAGTTAATGCTGTCTTGGACGAAGAAGAAATCAATGCCTAAGCCCTGTGGTCGGCAGAGGGCTTTTTACAAAATAGCTTCCTCTAGCTTTCAAGGCCCTGCTGAGGGATGGTGCTAACCCCTGTGGGGAAAGGCCTGCACAAGGGTTAGCCCTTTGAGTCCACCAAGGATTCAAAGCTGGTAAGGTCCCACCTTCTTTTAACATACCTTTAACCCCCTAGACCAGCATGGTGTCAGGAACTAGGCTCGTGGGTATAACCAGTGATTAGGCCTGTGGGACTATGTAGGTGGGCATTAGGCCCGTGCTCCATTATTAGGTTGGGCACTAGGCCCATGGCCAAAAGAAGAAAGTGAACAGTCCCAAGGCGCAAACCAAACTTATGGAGACCTATACACAAACAGGATCACCACATCCTAAAGAACATATAGAAAAAACAAAGGTGTATAGTCTAGTTTCAGTAATGTCACCAAATATGACCTTTGGATAGGAAAAATTCCTCAAATTGAAGAAATGGTTCTCTCCAGCTCTGTTTCCCTTTGGATAATTCAAAACAGTTCTCAGATGAAGATAACGTCAAAAAACCAAAGAACAAAATATGGTGTAGTATGTCACAAACTTGTAATTTCACCAATGTGGAATAAACAAATCTGGTAAGGTGTAGGAGCCAGAAAAAGTAGCGTACCAGACTCACACTATAGCAATGTGGATAACTCCCATAAAGGTTTCTTTATCACCGACATCACACATGCCCAAAGGTAGAGAAATAAGCAGTCACCTTCACAAGATAATTATCCCTTGAGGGACATTCCGTACTCACACAACACAGAGTAATTTCAATCACGTAGCGGTTTCTTTAACCCTCCTTTGATGTATCCTTATGTAGATGGGAGAAACTAACCATCTCCACACCCAGGTATACCATAAGGCAAAGGAAAAAAACTCGCTTTTAAAAAGCATTTTTAAAAATGTATTCCTTTTTTACAAAAATTACTAAGACAATCTGAAAGAATACAATAAAAACTGTAACAAGTTACAGATAGTGGTTTAAGGCATAAGATGGTAAAGGAGTATACCTGATAGGCATTACACGGCCGTTTGGATGCCGTTCAGGAAACACCCCCATTCCCACTCACCGCAATGCTGCAGATGGATCAGTCATGGGCTCTCTTGTACCAACATGTTTCAACTCTAAATGAGTCTTTTTCAAGATTAGAGCTGTTTGACTGAAATTACCTTTATCTCCCCCACATCACAGTGTCAATTCCGGTCGCGGCATTCCACGAGGCCGGTACTTCCGGTGATTGGTTTCCGATGGTCACTTCTGCCCACCAGCCAACCAAAGCCAGAAGCCATGCACATACTTATGCCTAATGGGTGCAATTTGTGGCTGGGGTGACGATACATTTATATCTATCGGCAGGCAATATGTTTATGTCCGTAAGAACACCTTAGAGGCTGTGCCGCTATATCTAACAACGCTTCATTGAGACATAGATAGCAGAGCGTCACTTCCTCCCATCGCTTCTTGTTACTTCCGCCAACCAGTTGCCAACCATTCCTCCCGGTTTTTGTAAAAACAATATATGCGGTGGGACTGGTACCTAAAATAATATACTGTGGACATACATATTATGTACATCCCTTATAGTGTAAAATATTATGATGCAGACTATGATTTAATTATAGCAATAGAAAGACAAGTGCGGAACGTCACTTCAGCCCATTGTGCCAACCACTGCCTACCATTCCTCCTGCTTAGTGTATTATACATACACAGAAAGCTTTATTAACAGACAATCATTAACACAAGTCTGATATCTGATATCATCCATTGGTGACAATGATCATATTGCATATAAACAATGACACTTGATCATTAGGGTGATAAAGGTTTGTAAACATGAACACATCTAATAAAAACATTATGAATAGAACTAAAAACAGATATAAAAACCACTTCAGTTCATTCCCAGTGTTGTTAATGTATGTAGATCATAGATCCATTTCATTTCCTTTTTAGCTAAAGCAGAGTCCTTATTATTAATTTGCCAATTATCTTTAACTTGATTTATTCCCCAGAAATTCGTAATATGTTTTACTGAGCAATTATGTATATTTTTAAAGTGCAATGAAAAGGGATGCTTTTCATTCCCTTTTTTAATATTTCGTACGTGCTCAGACCATCATGTTTTCAAGGATCTAGTGGTCTTGTCCACATATATTTTGTCACATGAACATCTAATAGCATATATACAAAATTTAGAATTACATGTAATGAAAGATTTAATCTGATATGTAGTTCCATTGTGGATAAAATGAGTTGTTTTTTTTTATCACCGTTAGGGCAGGCCTTACACATGGTACAGTCAAAACACTTATGGAAGCCTTTTTGACGTGTTTGAACCCCTGAATCTTTATTAACAAATGCACTAGATACTATTCTATCCTTGATAGTTTGTGCCTTTTTATATATGAAACGTGGTTTCTCTGGAAGTATATTGGACAATATAGAGTCCTTTAACAATATGTGCCAATTTCTATGGAAAATTGACTCAATCAATCTATGTTGACTGTTGTACTTAGTATTAAAAGACAAAGTATAACGGTTCTTATCTCCAGTCTCCTTATTTTTATATTCCAGTAATTGATCTCTATTCATACTTAATATTTCCTGAAAAAAATCATCTAATTTAGCAAAATTGTATCCTTTATCTATAAATCTGGTTTTCATACTTCTAGCTTCCGCCTTCAATTGTTAGGGACGTTCTCAAGCCAACGTGGTAGATGGTTACTCGTTGCTTCTATATACGTATTAGAGTCCGTTGGTTTAAAATAAGTTGAAGTTTCTATTTTGCCTTCCCGTATCCCTATATTTAAATCTAAAAAGTTAACCTTTTCATTACTGATAAAAATAAGTAAATTTAATATTAAGGTCATTCTCATTGAGATACTTACAGATATCTTCCAGAGATGTGAGGTCTCCCTTCCACAAGAAAAGCACATCATCTATGTATCTCAACCAATGGGCCAGGTTTGCCACCCAGTTATGCCCATGTCAGACGGATAACTCCTCCCATCTGGCCATGAAAATATTGGCATAACTGGGGGCAAACCTGGTCCCCATTGCTGTACCGACCTCCTGATTGTAAAACACACCATCAAAATTAAAGTAACTATTATATAATATCAATTCAATACCTTCCACAATCATATTTTGCAGTTCTTTATCAATTGCACTTTCTTCCAAAGAACCTTTAATTGCTTTTACACCTTCTACATGGCTGATAATGGTGTACAGGAAAGTAACATCCCCATCACCAAATAACAGCCATTCACATTATCTATTTTACCCAGTTTGTTTAAAATATCTTTGGTGTCCTTAAGGTGTGATTTACCCTTGACCACAAGGGGTTGCAAATGAGGGTCTATAAACATAAAGAGATTTGAAGTGATAGAGTTCGTACCCGCTATTATGGGGCGACCCAGGGTATTAGTTTCACTCTTGTGTATCTTCTGCAATAAATATATCACTGGGACTGAAAATTTGATATTGATCAATAACTGTTCAGTTTCAAGATCAATAGTGCCCAGATCTCGATATTTCTTAACAAAGGACTTAAGGAGGGATAATACCTTATTCGAAGGATCACTTCTAAGCTTTTTATATGTACCTGCATCTTTTAGTTGACGTAGCACTTTTCTACACTTTTTTAGTTGACGTAGCACTTTTAGTTAATATAGCAACTTCCCCCGCCCTTATCTGCGGGCTTTATGATAATTTGGGAGTAGTTCCGTAGATTTTCCAATGCCTCTCTCTCACCTTAACTCAGTTTATGTCTATATGCTGGTAAACTATCCTTATAATTTGTAATCTCATCTGTAATAATCTTATTAAAAGCCTCAACAAAGCATCCATTGTCAAAGCCTGGATTAAACGTAGAGGGTCTCTTAAAAGGTTTATTAACTATATCAGGACACTGTGTATAGGGCTGCATAAGTCTGGTTGTGCCTTGGGACTGTTCACTTTCTTCTTCTTTTTCCACTGTATTTCATCACCTAACAAGTTCTAGGCAGTAATCATGTTTCAGCATAAAGTCAATCGGAATACCTTAACTGAAGCAGATCTCACCGGTTTTGAGGATGAGACCTTAGATAGTGTCATGTCACTGCTGGATGGTATCCTACTTAAAGAAAATCAAATATGATGGGAGATTGTGACCTTAGAAAGATACATAGCTTGCACGCAATGCATGCAAAGCAAGTCTGCAAAGATGTTAGGTCACTATATACTGTACCAGCTCTGCTAGTGCAGCACTTTCCTCCTAACATGCCTACAGCTGAGTGGAAAATAGCATGGGGAGCAAATATAGTCACATCTAAATATAACAACAAGTAACTTGGGGTATATTATTAAGCTTAGTAGACAACGGCCTTTTATATACATTAATATGTAAAAGTTAGTTTCTTTTGTCCTCTAAGATTCCATACAGTATTATTTACCTTAATAGATAAATTATTAAAGCCAATAATTAGTATAAGGAGGGTATTTATCAAAGCATGAAGAGAGATAAAGTGGAGAGATACAGTATAAAGCACTAACCGATCAGCTTCTAACCCTCATTTTACAGGGGCCTATTTATTAACATTATTTTTACAAAAAAAATGTGAAAAGGGTGTTTTCACACATGCATTTGGCATTTCATGAAAAACTGCTCCAAACCCTTTAATTGTAATTTTTTTAGTAACCCACATCGCATTTCCCATACTTACAAAGTGAAATGCGATATGGCTGAAAAATGTAAAAAAATACCGAAGTGTGCCCCATGATAATTTTGCCTGCTCAGGCTGCCGAGATCACAGGGCAGCACTGCGATAAGGAGCCGGGGCAGAGAAATCTGTGCAGGGACCGGGTTCCAGTGATCAGCTCTGTGTGTCTGATGGACACACAAGCTGATCACAGTGTAAAAAAATTTGTCAAAAAAATCAATAAAACATACTTACCAGTCCTAGGAGGTGGTGTCCACTGCTCCTGTGCGGGCTGCCGGGTCCTCCATGTGCTGCGCTGTGACCCCCCAGCACAGTACAGTGACTTTACAGCACTGGGGGTCGCAGCACAGAAGAAGGAAGCAGCGGATACGGGCTCCTGTGATTGGTACGTACAAACCAGTGGTGGCGCTCTTCTGCGCCGTGGGGATAGTAGTGATGGGGGGGAACCAAATGGCGGTAGCGACGGGTGGCGGCGTATGTGCAGCAAGACATAGGGGTATTTTTTTTCAAAAAATACCCAGATGATGCTGCGGAGAGGCATCGCAGGGACAGTGTAGGTGATTCAGACCTGATCGCTGGGCTGCTAACTTTGCTGTCCTGCGTTCAGATAGTCACCGCCTCCAGGGGGATTGTAAATTCACCGTGCAAGTGTGCGATCCCATGTGTATGCCGAGATGCAAAAATCCAGTGTGTGCACTGTCTGCGCAGCCCAGGACTTACTCTTTCATTGCGATCAAAAGAGGCTGATCAGGGCTGGAGCTGACGTCAGACACCCTCCCTGAAAACGCTTGGGAATGCCTGCCTTTTTCAGACACTCCCAGTAAATGGTCAGTTACCACCCACAAATGGCCTCTTCCTGTCAATCACCTTGTGAACGCCCATGCGATCGGATTTTTCGCACAATCCCGGTGCTGACCGGCGATGCCCTGTGTTGTTGTCCGACAGGCGTGCGCATTGCGGAGCATACGCATGCTCATTTAGTACCTGATCGCCTGCTGTGTGAGAACGCAAAGCAGTGATCAGGAATGAATGAGGCCCAGAGCTTGCTCGCAAGCTCAGTCCCCGCATGCGATAATTGATACATCCCTGCAATGTACTCAATTATCGCAGTGCGAGTTTGGTCTAGTTTATCACCTGTCATCCACATAATCAGATGTGGATCGCGATAAATAGGCCTCTATGTTTGAAAAATGACAGGAGCTGATTGGTTAGTGCTTTTTTTCTCTCCACTTATCTCTCTCCATGCTTTGATAAATACCCTCCTAAATCTCAGATTATACAGCTGCAGCATTATTAATTCTAGTCAGGAGGTGACAGGGCAGAGCTCCCATATCAACAGTTTGCAGTCTGAGGCGTATATTTACTATATTACTTTTTATCGACTACAAATTGATCTAAATCAATGTTGTGTTTCAGGGGCTAAAACACACATGTACTAACGATGTTTGTATTAATTTTTAAATGATAGTTAGTGTGTGTTTTAGCCTCTGACACACAACATTGATTTAGGCAAATTTTTAAAATCAACTAAAAAAATAAAAGACTGAAAAAATGACTTTTAGTAAATATAACCCTGAGATTGGATAATATTTCCAATAACCATTATTCTGCATTTTCAGGAACACAGTAGCCTCATATCATACAAATAAAAACGTTACCATTTTTTCTTCTTTTGTTTTCCTGAGTGATTTCAGTATCTTTTCATGTTTCTCCTCATTTATTTCCACAATTGTCTTCATTTGCTTTACACCCAGCAAGGCTTTCATTACTTCTTGCTCCACATACTCCTCTCCACGTTGGGAAAGTGCTGGATACAAGCAGACAGCAGAATTTACAATATTTCATATTTGTAAATAGCCACTCAAGGCTACAAATAGCTTTAGTTATCATTATTACACACAGGCTATGATAACATAAATGAAAGAATATAACAAATACTTTTCAATTTACTCCACTTAACAAAAAATTATTTGGAAAAAGAAGTCCATTGATAAAAGCACAACTACATGCTGTACTAATGATCTGTGAGGCTCTCCTGCTATGTTCTGCCATACAGCTCTTTCACATGGTACCTCTCGGGTTGGGGCTTCGTTACCGGCGTGCGGGATAGCGGCAGTCAGCATCCTGACGCCAGGATCCCGGCCGCTGAATGGGCATAGTCCCTTCTAGCCGGCATGCCAACTGTCGGTATTTTGTGGGTTCGGGATGCAGGGGGAGTTATTGAGACTGTCGGTCACATAACTACTTCCCTACCTCTCCTGTCATGTCTCCCACCCTACATATGTTTTAGTGAATACGTCCATTATTGGTACCAGGGTGAGTAGGTTTCTCCAGAACTGCAGGGATCCCATGTACTAATTGGGGTATATGGGAAATAAAGACAATTTTAGGTGAACATCTTTATTTTTATAGCCTGTTTTTGTGTACAATATCAGTGGAATAGGATTGGATTTGTGTTGTGTAATTCCACTAGTTACACCTTGGTCAAATATACAGGCTTTTGATAATATTGAAAGAAATGAGAAATTAACCAACAGGTTAAGGGTCAGGCGTTGTATTATGGACTGGTTTTCTAATAAGCAGCTGCCAAGGAATAGGGTTAGTCACTCCTATTAATTGAACAAACAAGAAAAAAAGGAAAATAAGGCAGCGCTAGATTAATAAAATGGATTGTCTGAAGTAGGTACACATGATTTAATATTAAAAATTCATAACATACATACATAAAAGTATAAAGGCATAAAAACAAAGTTTATGTCACCCATTAATAGTAATCTTTCTCAGCCGTGCCTGTTCAAACTGGAGAGATAGTTATGAAAGTACACGATTCTTACTCCTTTAGAACTGACAACCCAGTCCAAAGATGCAAAGTGAGACTGTAGAACAACCACTGGAGGATGGTCCTGGAAATAAAGGAATGTTCCACGAGGGTCCTCACCAGAAATACGGATGTCTTTGGTGTTACAGTCCAATCAACAATTGGCAGGAGATCGTCCTGCCACAATAAGGAAAAGAATACTACTCCAGTCTTGATGAAGGCACTGATAGGTAAGTCCAAAGTGATAGGGTGACAAATGGCACCCTAATATTGATCAGGCTCACTTTGCCATTTACAGTACAAATGAAGCTGAGTATTGGATATTTTGAAATAATTTACCCAATTCATACAGATTAAGTCATCCCACGTCGGCTCATCTTTCGGGACAAGGGTGGCAGTATTTCTGAAACAGCGCAGTTTGTAAACTGTTAGTTATGGTGAAGGTGTATCGTGACTAGACAAATGGCACCATTGTGAATAACCGACGTGGAAACTACGGAGCACCACTTTCCATTGATGTAAGAAGTGAACATCAGCTACAAAGGTGCATGAGGGCCGACCAACAGATTACAGTGGAGCATCTCACCGTCAAAATTAACCTGGGAGCTACTAGATGTGTGTCTAAAATGACAAGTCAGCGGTTAAACTATAAGCTGGTGGTCATAATAATGTGACTAGACCTGCATTTATAAATATACAGTATATATATATATATAAAACAGTAATTTCAGGAAGCTTAAAACAGAAATTAGTTTTTAACGTACAGAGCACAGAAAATGTTTCAAAATTTAAAACCTTATTTTTTCAGTGATGTTGATGCTTTCTTCATGAGCCACCACAGGTAACTTGGCGGATAAGTTGTAAATCCAATAAATATTAAACCCACTCACCAAGAATCACCCAAAGAAAGGTCCAATGGCCACTTCTTAGTAGAAATCAGAATTGTTCATTCTGGAAAAAATGTCAACTTGACATAAAATATAATTTATTATATAATTTTATATATAAAAAAAAAAAAAAAGGTTTTATGGTATGACCACTTGTAAAGAGATCAAAATATTTCCCATCGACACCCTTATGTATGTGCTCTCAATGAAGGGGCCTTTGGAAATGACAGCTGACGCGACACCCCCATAATCATATGCGTTTCATCCAACACAGGGGACTTCTTCAGGGGTATTGATCAAAGCTGCTGTCCTGTTGCAATGGTCGTATATATATATATATATATATATATATATAGACACACACACACACACACACACACACACACACACACACACACACACACATACAGATAGATAGAGATACACACACACCCATCAGCCATAACATTAAATCCTCCTGCCTAATATCGTGTAGATCCCCCTCGTGCTGCCAAAACAACTTTGACCCAACGAAGCATGGACTCCACAATACCTCCGAAGGGGTCCTGTGGTATCTGATGCAAAGACATTAGCAGCAGATACTTTAAGTCATGTAAATTGCGTGGTGAGGCCTCCATGGCTCAGATTTGTTTTTACAACACATCCCACAGATGCTCGATCAGATCGCAATCTGGGGAATTTGGAGGGCAAGTCAGCATTGAGCTCTTTCTCATGTTTCATTCCTGAACAATTTTGCCATTGTGGCAAAGCACATTATCCTGCTGGAAGAGGCCACTGCCATAAGGGAATACTTGGTCTGTGGTGATGTTTAGGTAGATGGTACACATGTCAAAGTAACATCCACATGAATGGCGAACCCCAAGGTTACCCAGCAGAACAATGTCCAGAACATCACACTACCTCCACTGGCTTGCCTTCTTCCTATTGTGCATCCAGGTACCATCTCTTTCCCAGATAAATTATGCACATATAACCGGCTGTCCACATGATGAAAAAGTAAATGTGATTGATCAGACCTGGCCACCTTCTTTTATTGCTTCATAGTCCAGTGTTAAACGCTCACGTGCCTATTGTAAGCGCTTTCAGTGGTGGAGAGGGGTCAGCATGGCACTCTGTGATATCTCACAAGCTAGCAAGTGGCAATCATGATGTTTGAAGGTACTGCATGCTATACTGTATGAGTACAGGATTAATCATTTTGATTTCTATGAATAAACTGTCTAAAGTCCCTATACATCTAGCTGCTGTTTCCTAGATTCCTAGACACGAACCGCCGATTGGCGATGTGTCTGGGAAATTCTTCATGTTAAAAATACCCTTGACTGTTTTTGGTTGTGATCGTGGAATCAAGATTTTTTTACTTTTTGAATGTTCCCCGACCGAGTTATCGGGGGATCAGGAAATTGCGACAATTTGTTGCAGATGCATGGAGGCATTTAACTGTCTGTTACCGTTTTCTACAGAGCAACAAATGGTATTCATTGTTGATACAAGAATACAATTAAAATACATTTTTAATAAATCACCTATTTTGAGTTTAACTAATTGCAAACAAACAAAATAATGTAGCTAGAAGATTATGACTACTGCATTAGAGTTGCAGTAACAAAACTCTAATAGCCTAAATTCTGAATTGAGAGCAAAGCAAAAAAGTAACTGTGCACCTTGGCAACAGCATGTTGCAGTGCAGGTGGAGCAGCTTTAAAATGTGCAGAGAGAATTAGATTTGCGAGAGGTGTGTCCAAACTCTAATTTGAATTGCAGTGTAAAGTGAGGTACACACCTCATCGATGTACCAACTATGTAATGTGATATAACGATATATAGCATTGCTGTTCATACTACACAATCCGTTGTGCGATGAGGTGCTATATCTTTAAATGCTTAATGTAACTACACCACGTCATCCGTTGCATCATCCCATCGAATATGCACTTCAGATGGAAAGATGAGACAACACAATGAATTGAGTTGTCACATCTTGGGTGGAAGTGGGGGTATATACTATACTATGGTCATTGCGATCCATTTCGGATTCACCAACATATCATATAGTACTCTGGTGGATTTCCCACTAGGCACCGAGGGGCGCTACTTTTTGGGAAAGGCACAGCAGCTCCTCCCTGTTACCAGCTGGTGGTCGCTCAGGGCACAAGGTCACTGCCGCTCGCCATTGCTCTTGAGCCGTCATCCCTGGCCCCCTCCCAGGGGAGGGGAAGAGCAGGAGCCTGGCAACTGGGAGAGAGGGACACGGGGAGAGAGGCTCAGACACGTGGCAGCTATTTTGTCTGACTGTGACTGTAGAGAGAGAAAGAGGGGCCAGGGTAGGAGGCGGCTATAATGCTGAGACAGGTAGCTGGGAGATCCAGGGAATGTGTGGGGAGGGAAAGTTTGTGGGGCTTCCCAGAGGAAATAGGATGCATGGAGTAGGGAGAAATCACAGGGGATGGCCCTCCATTGCACACAGACACGGCACCATGCCAGTGTGTGAGGATGATGCACACTGGAATACGGATGCCGGGGGAGTGCTATGAGGGAGACACAAGAGCTCCCAAAAGTGACCAAGAGGACTTATCAACACTCCCAGGGATCTAGTTAAATGCGACCAAAAGCAGAGGAGGAAGAGAAGAACTGTCCACTTAGCAGCGGGTAAGAGTGGTAGCACTGAGGTCTGGCACACCAGCCTCTGTGCAAATACCTAGCCACTTCGGACTTATATTCTATACTGTGGAGGGAGCACAACATTTTTTTTTTTCAGGGGGCAGCCAATAAAGTTGTGCCTAGGGGCAGCCTGACCCCTAATTCTGCTTGTGATAGTACTCAGCATAAAAATTAAGCTGTCTGGCATATGTAGGCTACAAGCAGCAGTAATTACCCTGCATGCAAAAATAAAAATGTATATGCTCCCCTTGCAGTGCAAGATGGTTGTCAAAGTGCACAGTAACTTGCTGTTTTTGCTTTATTCCCATCTCAGAATCAGGCTCTACAGTAACTTTGTACTATGTATTGTATCACATTTTCTAAATGTTAACTCTTGTATATATATTTTTTTACTCATGTGTCAATTAATTGTAGTGATGAGCGGGTTCGGTTTCTCGGAAACCGAACCCCCCCGAACTTCACCCTTTTTACACGGGTCCGAGCCATACTCGGATTCTCCCGTATGGCTCGGTTAACCCGAGCGCGCCCGAACGTCATCATCCCGCTGTCGGATTCTCGCGAGATTCGGATTCTATATAAGCAGCCGCGCGTCGCCGCCATTTTCACTCGTGCATTGGAAATGTTAGGGAGAGGACGTGGCTGGCGTCCTCTCCGTTTATTCATTGTTGAGTTGATGCAAATATTTGTGCTTGCTTATATCATTGTGGGGACTGGGGAGCAGCTTTATATTAATATAGGAGGAGTACAGTGCAGAGTTTTGCTGATCAGTGACCACCAGTTTTATCCGTTCTCTGAAAAAAACACTCCATATCTGTGCTCAGTGTGCTGCATATATCTGTGCTCACACTGCTTAATTGTGGGGACTGGGGAGCAGCTGTATTATATAGCAGGAGTACAGTGCAGAGTTTTGCTGACAGTGACCACCAGTATACGTTGTCTGCCTGAAAAACACTCCATATCTGTGCTCAGTGTGCTGCTTTATTGTGGGGACTGGGGAGTCGGGACCACCAGTATAATATTATATAGGAGGAGTACAGTGCAGAGTTTTGCTGACACAGTGACCACCAGTATATATAGCAGTACGGTATGGAAGGCCACTGCTGTACCTACCTCTGTGTCGTCATTAAGTATACTATCCATCTACATTCTATACCTGTGGTGCATTTTAGTTTTGCAGTTTACTGACACAGTGACCACCAGTATATATAGCAGTACGGTACGGAAGGCCACTGCTGTACCTACCTCTGTGTCGTCATTAAGTATACTATCCATCTACATGCTATACCTGTGGTGCATTTTAGTTTTGCAGTTTGCTGACACAGTGACCACCAGTATATATAGCAGTACGGTACGGAAGGCCACTGCTGTACCTACCTCTGTGTCGTCATTAAGTATACTATCCATCTACATTCTATACCTGTGGTGCATTTTAGTTTTGCAGTTTGCTGACACAGTGACCACCAGTATATATAGCAGTACGGTACGGAAGGCCACTGCTGTACCTACCTCTGTGTCGTCATTAAGTATACTATCCATCTACATTCTATACCTGTGGTGCATTTTAGTTTTGCAGTTTGCTGACACAGTGACCACCAGTATATATAGCAGTACGGTACGGAAGGCCACTGCTGTACCTACCTCTGTGTCATCATTAAGTATACTATCCATCTACATTCTGTACCTGTGGTGCATTTTAGTTTTGCAATTTGCTGACACAGTGACCACCAATATATATAGCAGTACGGTACGGAAGGCCACTGCTGTACCTACCTCTGTGTCGTCATTAAGTATACTATTCATCTACATTCTATACCTGTGGTGCATTTTAGTTTTGCAGTTTGCTGACACAGTGACCACCAGTATATATAGCAGTACGGTACGGAAGGCCACTGCTGTACCTACCTCTGTGTCGTCATTAAGTATACTATCCATCTACATTCTATACCTGTGGTGCATTTTAGTTTTGCAGTTTGCTGACACAGTGACCACCAGTATATATAGCAGTACGGTACGGAAGGCCACTGCTGTACCTACCTCTGTGTCGTCATTAAGTATATTATCCATCTACATTCTATACCTGTGGTGCATTTTAGTTGTGCGCAGTATATATAGTAGTAGGCCATTGCTATTGATACTGGCATATAATTCCACACATTAAAAAATGGAGAACAAAAATGTGGAGGTTAAAATAGGGAAAGATCAAGATCCACTTCCACCTCGTGCTGAAGCTGCTGCCACTAGTCATGGCCGAGACGATGAAATGCCATCAACGTCGTCTGCCAAGGCCGATGCCCAATGTCATAGAGAGCATGTAAAATCCAAAAAACAAAAGTTCAGTAAAATGACCCAAAAATCAAAATTGAAAGCGTCTGATGAGAAGCGTAAAGTTGCCAATATGCCATTTACGACACGGAGTGGCAAGGAACGGCTGAGGCCCTGGCCTAGGTTCATGGCTAGTGGTTCAGATTCACATGAGGATGGAAGCACTCATCCTCTCGCTAGAAAAATAAAAAGACTTAAGCTGGCAAAAGCACAGCAAAGAACTGTGCGTTCTTCTAAATCACAAATCCCCAAGGAGAGTCCAATTGTGTCGGTTGCTATGCCTGACCTTCCCAACACTGGATGGGAAGAGCTTGCGCCTTCCACCATTTGCACGCCCCCTGCAAGTGCTGGAAGGAGCACCCGCAGTCCAGTTCCTGATAGTCAAATTGAAGATGTCACTGTTGAAGTACACCAGGATGAGGATATGGGTGTTGCTGGCACTGGGGAGGAAATTGACAAGGAGGATTCTGATGGTGAGGTGGTTTGTTTAAGTCAGGCACCCGGGGAGACACCTGTTGTCCGTGGGACGAATATGGCCATTGACATGCCTGGTCAAAATACAAAAAAATCAGCTCTTCGGTGTGGAATTATTTCAACACAAATGCGGACAACAGGTGTCAAGCCGTGTGTTGCCTTTGTCAAGCTGTAATAAGTAGGGGTAAGGACGTTAACCACCTAGGAACATCCTCCCTTATACGTCACCTGCAGCGCATTCATCATAAGTCAGTGACAAGTTCAAAAACTTTGGATGACAGCGGAAGCAGTCCACTGACCACTAAATCCCTTCCTCTTGTAACCAAGCTCCTGCAAACCACACCACCAACTCCCTCAGTGTCAATTTCCTCCTTACCCAGGAAAGCCAATAGTCCTGCAGGCCATGTCACTGGCAAGTCGGACGAGTCCTCTCCTGCCTGGGATTCCTCCAATGCATCCTTGAGTGTAACGCCTACTGCTGCTGGCGCTGCTGTTGTAGCTGCTGGGAGTCGATCGTCATCCCAGAGGGGAAGTCGGAAGACCACTTGTACTACTTCCAGTAAGCAATTGACTGTCCAACAGTCCTTTGCGAGGAAGATGAAATATCACAGCAGTCATCCTGCTGCAAAGCAGATAACTCAGGCCTTGGCAGCCTGGGCGGTGAGAAACGTGGTTCTGGTAGCCACCGTTAATTCAGAGGCAACTAGAGACTTGATTGAGTTACTGTGTCCCCGGTACCAAATACCATCTAGGTTCCATTTCTCTAGGCAGGTGATACCGAAAATGTACACAGACGTCAGAAAAAGAGTCACCAGTGTCCTAAAAAATGCAGTTGTACCCAATGTCCACTTAACCACGGACATGTGGACAAGTGGAGCAGGGCAGACTCAGGACTATATGACTGTGACAGCCCACTGGGTAGATGTATTACCTCCCGCAGCAAGAACAGCAGCGGCGGCACCAGTAGCAGCATCTCGCAAACGCCAACTCGTTCCTAGGCTGGCTACGCTTTGCATCACCGCTTTCCAGAAGAGGCACACAGCTGACAACCTCTTACAGAAACTGAGGAAGATCATCGCAGAATGGCTTACCCCAATTGTACTCTCCTGGGGATTTGTGACATCGGACAACGCCAGCAATATTGTGCGTGCATTACATCTGGGCAAATTCCAGCACGTCCCATGTTTTGCACATACATTGAATTTGGTGGTGCAGAATTATTTAAAAAACGACAGGGGCGTGCAAGAGATGCTGTCGGTGGCCCGAAGAATTGCGGGTCACTTTCGGCATTCAGCCACCGCGCACAGAAGACTGGAGCACCACCAAACAATCCCGAACCTGCCCTGCCATCATCTGAAGCAAGAGGTGGTAACGAGGTGGAATTCAAACCTCTATATGCTTCAGAGGATGGAGGAGCAGCAAAAGGCCATTCAAGCCTATACATCTGCCCACGATATAGGCAAAGGAGGGGAAATGCACCTGACTCAAGCGCAGTGGAGAATGATTTCAACGTTGTGCAAGGTTCTGCAACCCTTTGAACTTGCCACACGTGAAGTCAGTTCAGACACTGCCAGCCTGAGTCAGGTCATTCCCCTCATCAGGCTTTTGCAGAAGAAGCTGGAGACATTGAAGGAGGAGCTAAAACAGAGCGATTCCGCTAGGCATGTGGGACTTGTGGATGGAGCCCTTAATTCGCTTAACCAGGATTCACGGGTGGTCAATCTGTTGAAATCAGAGCACTACATTTTGGCCACCGTGCTCGATCCTAGATTTAAAACCTACGTTGTATCTCTTTTTCCGGCAGACACAAGTCTGCAGAGGTTCAAAGACCTGCTGGTGAGAAAATTGTCAAGTCAAGCGGAACGTGACCCGTCAACATCTCCTCCTTCACATTCTCCCGCAACTGGGGGTGCGAGGAAAAGGCTAAGAATTCCGAGCCCACCCGCTGGCGGTGATGCAGGGCAGTCTGGAGCGAGTGCTGACATCTGGTCCGGACTGAAGGACCTGCCAACGATTACTGACATGTCGTCTACTGTCACTGCATATGATTCTCTCACCATTGAAAGAATGGTGGAGGATTATATGTGTGACTGAATCCAAGTAGGCACAGTCCATACGTATACTGGCAGAATGATTTCAACGTTGTGCAAGGTTCTGCAACCCTTTGAACTTGCCACACGTGAAGTCAGTTCAGACACTGCCAGCCTGAGTCAGACGTCAGACAGTCCGTACGTATACTGGCAGGAAAAAGAGGCAATTTGGAGGCCCTTGCACAAACTGGCTGTATTTTACCTAAGTTGCCCACCCTCCAGTGTGTACTCCGAAAGAGTGTTTAGTGCAGCCGCTCACCTTGTCAGCAATCGGCGTACAAGGTTACTTCCAGAAAATGTGGAGAAGATGATGTTCATCAAAATGAATTATAATCAATTCCTCCGTGGAGACATTCACCAGCAATTGCCTCTAGAAAGTACACAGGGATCTGAGATGGTGGATTCCAGTGAGGACGAATTAATAATCTGTGAGGAGGGGGATGTACACAGTGAAAGGGGTGAGGAATCGGAGGATGATGATGAGGTGGACATCTTGCCTCTGTAGAGCCAGTTTGTGCAAGGAGAGATTGATTGCTTCTTTTTTGGTGGGGGCCCAAACCAACCAGTCATTTCAGTCACAGTCGTGTGGCAGACCCTGTCGCTGATATGATGGGTTCGATAAAGTGTGCATGTCCTGTTTATATAACATAAGGGTGGGTGGGAGGGCCCAAGGACAATTCCATCTTGCACCTCTTTTTTCTTTCATTTTTCTTTGCATGATGTGCTGTTTGGGGACAATTTTTTTGAAGTGCCATCCTGTCTGACACTGCAGTGCCACTCCTAGATGGGCCAGGTGTTTGTGTCGGCCACTTGTGTCGCTTAGCTTAGTCACACAGCGACCTTGGTGCGCCTCTTTTTTTCTTTGCATCATGTGCTGTTTGGGGACTATTTTTTTGAAGTGCCATCCTGTCTGACACTGCAGTGCCACTCCTAGATGGGCCAGGTGTTTGTGTCGGCCACTTGTGTCGCTTAGCTTAGTCACACAGCGACCTTGGTGCGCCTCTTTTTTTCTTTGCATCATGTGCTGTTTGGGGACTATTTTTTTGAAGTGCCATCCTGTCTAACACTGCAGTGCCACTCCTAGATGGGCCAGGTGTTTGTGTCGGCCACTTGTGTCGCTTATCTTAGTCACACAGCGACCTTGGTGCGCCTCTTTTTTTCTTTGCATCATGTGCTGTTTGGGGACTATTTTTTTGAAGTGCCATCCTGCCTGACACTGCAGTGCCACTCCTAGATGGGCCAGGTGTTTGTGTCGGCCACTTGTGTCGCTTAGCTTAGCCATCCAGCGACCTCGGTGCAAATTTTAGGACTAAAAATAATATTGTGAGGTGTGAGGTGTTCAGAATAGACTGGAAATGAGTGGAAAATAAGAATTTACTCACCGGTAATTCTATTTCTCGTAGTCCGTAGTGGATGCTGGGAACTCCGTAAGGACCATGGGGAATAGACGGGCTCCGCAGGAGACTGGGCACTCTAAAAGAAAGATTAGGTACTATCTGGTGTGCACTGGCTCCTCCCTCTATGCCCCTCCTCCAGACCTCAGTTAAGGAAACTGTGCCCGGAAGAGCTGACACAACAAGGAAAGGATTTGGAATCCAGGGTAAGACTCATACCAGCCACACCAATCACACTGTACAACTTGTGATAACCATACCCAGTTAACAGTATGAACAACAACTGAGCCTCAGTAACAGATGGCTCATAACAATAACCCTTTAGTTAAGTAATAACTATATACATGTATTGCAGAGAGTCCGCACTTGGGACGGGCGCCCAGCATCCACTACGGACTACGAGAAATAGAATTACCGGAGAGTAAATTCTTATTTTCTATGACGTCCTAGTGGATGCTGGGAACTCCGTAAGGACCATGGGGATTATACCAAAGCTCCCAAACGGGCGGGAGAGTGCGGATGACTCTGCAGCACCGAATGAGCAAAGGCAAGGTCCTCCTCAGCCAGGGTATCAAACTTGTAGAACTTAGCAAATGTGTTTGAACCCGACCAAGTAGCAGCTCGGCAAAACTGTAAAGCCGAGACCCCTCGGGCAGCCGCCCAAGAAGAGCCCACCTTCCTTGTGGAATGGGCTTTTACTGATTTAGGATGCGGTTACCCTGCCACAGAATGAGCTAGCTGAATCGTGTTACAGATCCAGCGCGCAATAGTTTGCTTTGAAGCCGGAGCACCCAGTTTGTTGGGTGCATGCAGGATAAACAGCGAGTCAGTTTTCCTGACTCCAGCCGTCCTGGCTACATAGATTTTCAAAGCCCTGACTACATCAAGTAACCTGGAGTCCTCCAAGTCCCGAGTAGCCGCAGGCACCACAATAGGCTGGTTCAAATGAAATGCTGATACCACCTTAGGGAGAAATTGGGGACGAGTCCTCAACTCTGCCCTGTCCATATGAAAGATCAGATATGGGCTTTTACATGACAAAGCCGCCAATTCGGACACACGCCTAGCTGAAGCTAAGGCCAACAGCATGACCACCTTCCATGTGAGATACTTTAGCTCCACGGTCTTAAGTGGCTCAAACCAGTGTGATTTCAGGAAATCCAACACAACGTTAAGATCCCAAGGTGCCACTGGAGGCACAAAAGGGGGCTGAATATGCAGCACTCCCTTAACAAACGTCTGAACTTCAGGCAGTGAAGCCAGTTCTTTTTGAAAGAAAATAGATAGGGCCGAAATCTGGACCTTTATGGACCCCAATTTTAGGCCCATAGTCACCCCTGACTGTAGGAAGTGCAGAAATCGACCCAGCTGGAACTCCTCTGTTGGGGCCTTCCTGGCCTCACACCAAGCAACATATTTCCGCCATATGCGGTGATAATGCTTTGCTGTCACATCCTTCCTAGCTTTTATCAGCGTAGGAATCACTTCATCCGGAATGCCCTTTTCCGTTAGGATCCGGCGTTCAACCGCCATGCCGTCAAACGCAGCCGCGGTAAGTCTTGGAACAGACAGGGCCCCTGCTGTAACAGGTCCTGTCTGAGAGGCAGAGGCCATGGATCCTCTGAGATCATTTCTTGTAGTTCTGGGTACCAAGTTCTTCTTGGCCAATCCGGAACGATGGAGTATAGTTCTTACTCCTCTCTTTCTTACTATCCTCAGTACCTTGGGTATGAGAGGAAGAGGAGGGAACACATAAACCGACTGGTACACCCACGGTGTCACTAGTGCGTCCACAGCTATCGCCTGAGGGTCCCGTGACCTGGCGCAATATTTTTTTAGCTTTTTGTTGAGGCGGGACGCCATCATGTCCACCTGTGGCAGTTCCCAACGATTTACAATCTGTGTGAAGACTTCTTGATGAAGTCCCCACTCTCCCGGGTGGAGGTCGTGCCTGCTGAGGAAGTCTGCTTCCCAGTTGTCCACTCCCGGAATGAACACTGCTGACAGTGCTAGCACGTGATTCTCCGCCCATCAAAGAATCCTTGTGGCTTCTGCCATTGCCATCCTGCTTCTTGTGCCGCCCTGGCGGTTTACATGGGCGACCGCCGTGATGTTGTCTGACTGAATCAGTACTGATTGGTTTTGAAGCAGGGGCTCTGCTTGACTCAGGGCGTTGTAGATGGCCCTTAGTTCCAATATATTTATGTGTAGAGAAGTCTCCAGACTTGACCACTGTCCTTGGAAGTTTCTTCCCTGAGTGACTGCCCCCCATCCTCGGAGGCTTGCATCCGTGGTCACCAGGACCCAGTCCTGTATGCCGAACCTGCGTCCCTCGAGAAGATGAGCACTCTGCAGCCACCACAGCAGCGACACCCTGGCCCTTGGGGACAGGGTGATCAACCGATGCATCTGAAGATGCGATCCGGACCATTTGTCCAACAGATCCCACTGAAAGATCCTTGCATGGAACCTGCCGAAGGGAATTGCTTCGTAAGAAGCCATCATCTTTCCCAGGACTCGCGTGCAGTGATGCACCGACACCTGTTTTGGTTTCAGGAGGTCCCTGACCAGAGATGACAATTCCTGGGCCTTCTCCTCCGGGAGAAACACCTTCTTCTGTTCTGTGTCCAGAATCATTCCCAGGAAAAGCAGACGCGTCGTAGGAATCACCTGCGACTTTGGGATATTCAGAATCCAGCCGTGCTGTTGCAACACTTCCTGAGAGAGTGCTACGCTGACCAACAACTGCTCTTTGGACTTCGCCTTTATGAGGAGATCATCCAAGTACGGGATAATTATAACTCCCTTTCTTCGAAGGAGTATCATCATTTCGGCCATTATCTTGGTAAATATTCTCGGAGCCGTGGAGAGACCAAACGGCAACGTCTGGAATTGGTAATGACAGTTCTGTACCACAAACCTGAGGTACTCCTGGTGAGGTGGGTAAATGGGGACATGCAAGTAAGCATCCTTGATGTCCAGCGACACCATAAAATCCCCCTCTTCCAGGCTTGCAATAACCGCCCTGAGCGATTCCATTTTGAACTTGAACTTCTTTATATAAGTGTTCAAGGATTTTAAATTCAGGATGGGTCTCACCGAACCGTCCGGTTTCGGTACCACAACATTGTGGAATAGTAACCCCTGCCCTGTTGAAGGAGGGGGACCCATTATCACCTGCTGGAGGTACAGCTTATCACCTGCTGGAGGTACAGCTTGTGAATTGCCGCCAGTACTACCTCCCTTTCCCTGGGAGCAGCTGGCAAGGCTGATTTGAGGTAACGGCGAGGGGGAGTCACCTCGAACTCCAGCTTGTATCCCTGAGATACAATTTGTACAGCCCAGAGATCCACTTGTGAGCGAACCCACTGGTTGCTGAAGTTTCGGAGACGCGCCCCCACCGCACCTGGCTCCGCCTGTGGAGCCCCAACGTCATGCGGTGGACTTAGTGGAAGCAGGGGAGGAATTTTGTTCCTGGGAACTGGCTGCCTGGTGCAGCTTCTTTTCTCTACCCTTGCCTCTGGCCAGAAAGGATGCTCCTCTGACCCGCTTGCCTTTCTGAGGCCGAAAGGACTGCATTTGATAATACGGTGCTTTCTTAGGCTGTGAGGGAACCTGAGGTAAAAAAGTCGACTTCCCAGCAGTTGCTGTGGATACGAGGTCCATGAGACCGTCCCCAAATAATTCCTCACCCTTATAAGGCAAAACCTCCATGTGTTTTTTAGAATCAGCATCACCTGTCCACTGCCGAGTCCATAATACTCTCCTGGCAGAAATGGACATTGCATTAATTCTAGATGCCAGCAGGCAAATGTCCCTCTGGGCATCCCGCATATATAAGACGACGTCTTTTATATGTTCGAGGGTTAGCAAAGCAGTATCCCTGTCGAGGGAATCAATGTTGTCTGACAAGGTATCAGTCCATGCTGCTGCAGCACTACACATCCAGGCTGAAGCAATAGCAGGTCTCAGTAGAGTACCAGAGTGTGTATACACAGACTTCAGGATAGCTTCCTGCTTTCTATCCGCAGGATCCTTTAGGGCGGCCATATCCTGAGACGGCAGTGCCACCCTTTTAGATAAGCGTGTTAGCGCCTTGTCCACCCTAGGGGATGTTTCCCAACGTAACCTATCCGTTGGCGGGAAAGGGTACGCCATCAGTAACCTCTTAGAAATCACTAGTTTCTTATCAGGGGAACTCCACGCTTCTTCACACAAATCATTTAATGCATCAGATGGGGGAAAAGTCACTGGCTGCTTTTTCTCCCCAAACATAATGCCCCTTTTGGTGGTAACCGGGTTAATATCAGAAATGTGCAATACATCTTTCATTGCAGTAATCATGCATCGGATGGCTTTTGTAGACTGTACATTTGTCTCATCCTCATTTACACTGGAGTCAGACTCCGTGTCGACATCTGTGTCTACCATCAGAGCTAGCGGGCGTTTATGAGCCCCTGACGGCTTCTGAGTCGCCTGGGCAGGCGCGGGCTGAGACCCCGGCTGTCCGAAGGCTGCTGCGTCATCGAACCTTTTATGTAAGGAGTTGACACTGTCGGTTAAGACCTTCCACATATCCATCCAATCAGGTGTCGGCCCCGTCGGGGGCGACACCACATGTATCTGCCCCTGCTCCGCCTCCACGTAACCCTCCTCATCAAACATGTCGACACAGCCGTACCGACACACCGCACACACACAGGGAATGCTCAGACTGAGGACAGGACCCCACAAAGTCCTTTGGGGAGACAGAGAGAGAGTATGCCAGCACACACCACAGCGCTATATAACACAGGGATTTACACTGCTAATAAGTGATTTTCCCAATAGCTGCTTGTTTGTATCGATTTGCGCCTAAATTTATGTGCCCCCCCTCTCTTATTAACCCGTCTTGTACCTGGATACTGCAGGGGAGAGCCTGGGGAACGTGCTTCCAGTGGAGCTGTGAAGGAAAAATGGCGCTGGTGTGCTGAGGAAGAAGGCCCCGCCCCCTCAGCGGCGGGCTTCTGTCCCGCGTTTTCTGTAGCTTAATGGCGGGGGTTTTTACACATATACAGTTAACTGACTGTATTATGTGTATCTTTTGCCAAAAGGTAATATAAATGCTGCCCAGGGCGCCCCCCCCCCAGCGCCCTGCACCCTACAGTGACCAGAGTGTGTGGTGTGCTGTGGGAGCAATGGCGCACAGCTGCAGTGCTGTGCGCTACCTTAATGAAGACAGGAGTCTTCTGCCGCCGATTTCATCGTTCTTCTTCTGTCTTCTGGCTCTGCAAGGGGGATGGCGGCGCGGCTCCGGGAACGGACGATCGAGGTCAGGCCCTGTGTTCGAACCCTCTGGAGCTAATAGTGTCCAGTAGCCTAAGAAGCACAAGCTAGCTGCAAGCAGGTAGGTTTGCTTCTCTCCCCTCAGTCCCACGTAGCAGTGAGTCTGTTGCCAGCAGATCTCACTGAAAATAAAAAACCTAACAAATACTTTCTTTTCTAGCAAGCTCAGGAGAGCCCACTAGGTGCATCCAGCTCTGGGGCGGGCACAGATTCTAACTGAGGTCTGGAGGAGGGGCATAGAGAGAGGAGCCAGTGCACACCAGATAGTACCTAATCTTTCTTTTAGAGTGCCCAGTCTCCTGCGGAGCCCGTCTATTCCCCATGGTCCTTACGGAGTTCCCAGCATCCACTAGGACGTCAGAGAAATTATGGTTATTGAGGTTAATAATACTATGGGATCAAAATGACCCCCAAATTCTATGATTTAAGCTGTTTTTTAGGGTTTTTTGAAAAAAACACCCGAATCCAAAACACACCCGAATCCGACAAAAAATTTTCGGTGAGGTTTTGCCAAAACGCGTCCGAATCCAAAACACGGCCGCGGAACCGAATCCAAAACCAAAACACAAAACCCGAAAAATGTCCGGTGCACATCACTAATTAATTGTTGTTGTTTTTATTATTATTATTATTATTATTATTATTATCATCATCACTATTATGACATTTTATTTATAGGGCGCCACAAGTGTTTTGCAGCGCCGTACATATGTCAGACATTAGAAAATTACAGGGTACACAGAACTTAATATTACAGTAACAGAAAAAACTAAAACAAAGCACAGGTAACAATTAGCTGGGGAACAGGGAGGATGATGGTGTTGTCAATCGTGACAGAGATATTGGGGTGGGTGGAAACCCTGGATGGGGGAAAGATGATGAGTTTGGTTTTGTCCATGTTGAGCTTCAGGGAGCGCTCAGACATCCAGGAGGAGATGGCGGAGAGCTGGATGCCCGAAAGAAGACAGAGAGGGAGAGGTCAGGAAAAGAGAGGTATAGCTGTGTATCGTCGGCATAGAGTTGGAATTGAAAGCCAAATGAGCTTATAACAGCACCCAGGAAAGAGGTGTGCATGGAGAAGAGAAGGTGGCCCAGGAAAGAGCCCAGTGGGACACTGACAGGGAGGATGGAAGGGGGTGAGGTGAAGCTGGAGGCACACACCGAGAAGGAGTGGTTAGTGAGGTAAGAGGTGAACCAGGCAAGGACAGTGCTGGAGAGGCCAATGGTCTGGAGGTGCAGAGAAGGAGAGGATAATCCATCGTGTCAAAGGCAGCAGAGAGGTCCAGGACGATGAGCAGAGAGAAGGCTAAAAAAGCATGTCATCTGTGACTTTGACAAGAGCATTTTCAGTGGATTGTAGGGGGCAAAAGCCAGATTGAACAGGATCAAGGATGGAGTTGTCAGAGAGGTAGCTGGTGATCCGGCTGTATACCAGCCTCTCAAGTAATTTGGATGCAAATGGGAGAAGAGAGATGGGGCAGTAGCTAGCAGGTGAGGAAGGGTCAAGGTTGAGTTTTTATGAATTGCTGAGACAAGAGCATATTTGAATTATGAGGGAAATATTTTACATTAAGCAGCACCAACACCATTGTTCTACACCAGGGCATATGTTTGTAATTATAAAATGTGAGAAATATACAGAAGGCATGTTGCAGTTTACAGGACTTCCTTTTCATTTAAACTGTCTGATATGGAATTAATGTGAGAGATTAACCCTATCTTACAGAGACGGGTTCTCAGCATTTCAGTGTCCCTTTCACTTAATAATACACTTTATGTGTGAATTATAAGGTATAATACCTCAGTTATATGCTCTGTGTAGTGTTGTGTTTTTTAATCAGTTTGTCATTGGTTTTATGTTAATAAATTGTGTTTTTATCAACATCATTGGTATTGTGCGCCTACTTGGTGATTTTGTTTTAGATGTTGCAGTACCTACACATGTATCCAATCATAATATAAAGGGGTTGTTATAGGCCCAAACAAAGGCCTATATTATCCCGGATTTTCCTCCTCTTTACCTCAGTGCCTCAGTTCACATTTAAGAACTCAGGGGTAGATTTCCTAAGGCATGATTTGTCAAAGATGCCGATCATCAATGGTGTAGACAGCCTGGTCGTTAGTAAATACACCCCAGAGTGTCAATCTGTATTGCACTGGGTCCACTATGTTTGCAATTAAAGAGTACACTATGACTATGACAGAAAGTGAAATCAGGCACTCACTCTTCACTTGAAAATCAAAATTATCTTCTAACGCTAAACCAAAGCTTAAGTTTAGTCCAACAGTCCAAACATTAATCAAAGTCCTAACAGCACACTAGCACCAAAGAAAAAGCCCCTGACTTCCCATCACCATTATAAAATTCAAGAAAGCATTACGCAATATAGATGGAAATAGATTACAATTTGGTATAGTCTTGCGTTATGATTGCCCATTTTCACTTGTGTTATTAGCAGCACTGTCCAGGCATATTAAGTTAATGAAGTTTCTTATTAAACAAAGAATTTTACAACATGTTTCTTCCTCTGAAGCAGGGCTCATCTCTAAGGGATGGGTGTGGTATGCGTGACCGGCAGTGGAATCCCGGCTGGGAGTGGCGAGTGCAGCAAGCACCTTGCTGCACTCAGGTGTCGTGGACACCCACAAGTGGGAATAGTCCCTGTTGGTCGGCATGCCAACCATCGGGATTGTGAGGGGGTGGGATGTAGGGGGAGGTTATGTGACTGTCGGTCTCCTCACCATCCGGCACATAACTACATTCCCTAAGGGATAGCCATCCTCCATTGATAATTAACACCTATCAATAGTTTGTTGCCGATAGTGAGTAGTTCTCCCAGTGATGACAGATCATCAGTGGCATGCATCAGATAGCGGAGGTCCAAAGGGGGATGTTGGCCGCCATCTATACATGTGCAGCCTCAGTCAATGCGGTAGTGAAGCATCAGTAGTCCAATCACTCAGGGTTTCCCACTGATGTCTACAAACCATCAACCATTAATGCTAGAACCCTATTCATTTCACCAACTGTCACTTTCAAGTATCACATGGAGTACATGAGTTGTGGCAACAAGCATTATTAACAAACATTATTCAACTATTATAAAGGGATCAAGGCACTAATGTGATCTTTTCAAGTTCCCATTGAAGTCAATGTGGCTCAGAAAATGAACAGCCATAAAAACAAATACAGTGATGTTTTTGAAGTTCTGCCTGGGTCTGTATGAAGGAATGTTTCTTTTTCTGTTTAACATAATCATTGAAACAGACTGCCCCACAGAGACACAAACTTTGGGAAAAACAGCATTTTCTTGTGGTTTAGGGTCTACTCGAATTACAGTAAATGGCAAAGTTAGTCCCTGTTTTAAAATCTATTTTATACAAAGTTCAATTTGTTTTTTAAAAGCCTCAATCCATGGCTTATAAACACTGGCTTAGTGCCTTTTTATATGAAATTATATTGAAGAATGCATTATGCTATTGTGGGATTGTAGCAATAATATTACCTTTCATATCCTTGCTGAGAGAACTATTTTCTAGTTCTGTTGATGCCGGTGCACTTTGTTGGTGTCTCCAACATAGAAGACATGTTATCAATGTAAATAAACATTTCATATTACCCCTGGAGAAACAGATAAAAAAAAATTAGAATTTGGTATGTTTTATTCAGTAAAGTACTATTATATGACATTAATCAAAAGCGTATACGCTTTTTGTAGTAAAACAATAATGTTGAGGAAACAAAAAACTACCAATTCACACATCTCATACATCCCAAGAGTCATGATTATGTTCCACTTTAATTTATTGGAAACTCATTGTGTCCAGGGTGTGGTTGGGTTGATCATAAAAAGCTTGGTGACAGACCCCTGTGGAATAGGAGCTCTGGTGACTTTCTGAATCTCCTTTGCCATTAACAAGCAGCTGGTTACCAGGACTTTGCTGACTCTGGGGGTAATTCCAAGTTGATCGCAGCAGGATTTTTTTTAGCAATGGGGCAAAACCATGTGCACTGCAGGGGAGGCAGATCTAACATGTGCAGAAAGAGTTAGATTTGGGTGGGTTATTTTATTTCTGTGCAGGGTAAATACTGGCTGCTTTATTTTTATTACACTGCAAATTAGATTGCAGATTGAACACACCCCACCCAAATCTAACTCTCTCTGCACATGTTATATCTGCCTCCCCTGCAGTGCACATGGTTTTGCCCAATTGCTATCAAAAATCCTGCTGCGATCAACTTGGAATTACCCCTCTGGTGGGACTTATACCACAGGGGATTTGTTTTTTATGTATCATTGTTTTTATCTTGTGAGTGCTTTTTTATATAAAATTAAATGTTACTTTTGTAAGAGGTATTACACTATTGCCTATTTTCCTTTCTTTTGCATAACACTTTGATAAGAGGAGGAGTCTTTCATCTTACTCCTCTTGTGGACATTCATGAGAATTTCTGTTACCTCTGGCAGGGCTTACATATTGCAATATATTAAACTGAGGTGGTCATTCCGAGTTGATCGCTCGCTAGCAATTTCTAGCAGCCGTGCAAACGCTATGCCGCCGCCCACTGGGAGTGTATTTTAGCTTAGTAGAAGTGTGAACGTTTTTATTGCAGAGCGGCTACAAAAAAAATTTGTGCAGTTTCAGAGTAGCTTCAAACCTACTCAGCGCTTGCGATCACTTCAGACCATTCAGTTTCTGATTTTACATCACAAACACGCCATGCGTTCACCCAGCCACGCCTGCGTTTTTCCTGGCACGCCTGTGTTTTTCCGAACACTCCCTGAACACGGTCAGTTGACACCCAGAAACGCCCTCTTCCTGTCAATCACTCTGCAGCTGCTAGTGCAACTGAAAAGCATCGCTAGACCCTGTGTAAAACGACATCGTTCGTTGTAATAGTACGCGGCGCTTGCGCATTGCGCCGCATACGCATTCGCAGAAGTGCCTTTTTTTTGCCTCATCGCTGCACAGCGAACGAATACAGATAGCGAACAACTCGGAATGACCACCTGAGTTCCAGTAAGGAACCATGGGGCTGATTCAGACCTGATCGGTGCTGTGCATTTTCGTAGCCCTGCAATCACCTCTGCCTGATTGACAGGCAGAGGCAGTCGCTGGGTGGGAGGAGGCAGGCTGGCGGCGTTTAGCCGCTGTTTAGGGGGCATGGTCCGGGCAACGCAAGCGTGCCCGGACCATTGGGGGGACAGGCTGCGGCAGCTGCGAGACGTCACACGCAGCTGCTGCGACCCGGGCAGCAACGAGTAGCTCCATGCCAGATTGCAGGAGCTGCGCTGGTAGGGAGCTACTCCTGAAGTACAAAAGCATTGCCGCTGTGCGATGCTTTTGTACTTGTGCGACGGGGCTGGGACTGACATGTGGGGTTTTCTAGCCCTATGCTGGGCCTCCCGCCACATGTCAGTGTGACTGATCGTAGATGTGCTAAATTTAGTACAGCTACGATCAGGTCTGAATTAGCCCCCATACTCTACAAGGGGAGTCCTCTCCCTATTGAAGGATGCTGGGTTTTCACCCTGTGATATATGTTCACATTGTATTAGGGATGCGGTTATGTCACAATACCGATGCTGGGATCCCGTCATCTGAAAATCCCACTGGTCGGCATGCCGGTCAACAGGGACTATTTCCACTCGTGGAGGTCCACGTCACCCATAGAGTGGGAATAGAACCTATGGCGAGCGCAGCATGCCACCGAGCTCACTGCGCTTGTTACTCCCCGCCAGCCATGTAACAGCCGGGATACCGCCACCGGTGTTGTGACCAGCGGTCTCCTGAGTGATGGTCACACATACCCAACCCTTATATTAGTGTCATACTTTGTTTCTTAATGTTTATTACCTCTGTGAGAAAACAATTAATCTAGGAAAGCACCTGTGTGGGACAAATATTTTTTCTATACATATTCAAGTTTTAAGAAGGTGGCACGTCTATTCATTTGTACCACTGGCTGTATCCATTGACTAATTGTGCATATCTACATACCTATATTTTACACTAATTGGATCATAACTGAGACCCAGTTTGGATGGACTCCAGGGTGGGGCTTATGGTATAAATTTTATAATTTTACATGTTGGGAGATACATTGATACATAAATGTTTTCAGTACTGCTTGTTGTTGTTTGGTCAACCCAATATGGTCAACAGTTAAAAGGTAGACAGTGGGTAAGTTTGACAGGTACAAAAGGTCGACATGACAATGGTCGACACACATCTTTTGGGTGTTATTTTGTATGTTTTACCATATGTGACTACAGTCAATGTAAACGTAGCCTCGCAGGCTCGCTTCACTCGCCACGCTTCAAGCAAGGTGGCTTGCTCCGCTACTGCTGTTTCGTCCATTGTTATGTTTACCTTAAGCACTGTCTACCTTTTACCTGTCGACCTTCTGACCCTGTCAACCATGTTGACTTAATGCATTTCGACCATATTGTGCAACCTATTGAATGTTTACCTAGATACTGTCGACCTATCAATTTAAACCCGTTTCCCTAATGTTTTGGGTTAATGTTAGAGTTAGGGTTAACAGGGTAAGCACTACAACCAGGGACATAAGTATGTGTGTGCCAGCAGTGCCTGGCATACAGCACATGTACAGTCTGAGCACCAGGGCCGGCTCTAGGCATGTTCGAATAGAGCGGCCGCGCAGGGCGCCACCCTTAATGGGCGCCACGCGCTGGCGCCGCCATATTCGATGCTGGAGCCGGCCCTGTGTGTGTGCTGCTGCAGCATTTGGCGGTCGCGCTGTGTATGCGCGCTGCGCGGCGCCGGTATCTAACGTCAGACGCCGGCGCCGCGCATAGCCCGCCTGCACAAGTGGCCGCCCGCCAGCCCGGACCCAGGCTCAGGCTCAGGCTCACTCGCCCGGCCTCCCGCCCGCCCGCCAGCGCTCCCACACAGGCGGACAGCAGTACTCCTCCCCAGCGCCGCAGGTATTTTTTTTGGGGGGGGAGATCCGCACTGTGGGGGCATTTCTGGCACACGGGGCATTTTTGGTTATGTGGGGGCATTTCTGGCACTGTAGGGGCATTTCTGGCTCTGTGGGGGGCATTTCTGGCACTGTGGGGGCATTTCTGGCACTGTGGGGGCATTGCATATCTGGCTCTGTGGGGGCATATTTGGCACTGTGGGGGCATATCAGGCACTGTGGGGACATATCTGGCCCTGTGGGGGCATATCAGGCACTGTGGGGACATATCTGGCACTGTGGGGGCATTTCTGGCACTGTGGGGGCATTTCTGGCACTGTGGGGGCATTTATCTGGCTCTGTGGGGGCATTTATCTGGCTCTGTGGGGGCATTTATCTGGCACTGTGGGGGCATTTCTGGCACTGTGGGGGCATTTCTGGCACTGTGGGGGCATTTCTGGCACTGTAGGGGCATTTATCTGGCTCTGTGGGGGCATTTATCTGGCTCTGTGGGGGCATTTATCTGGCACTGTGGGGGCATTTCTGGCACTGTGGGGGCATTTCTGGCACTGTGGGGGCATATCAGGCACTGTGGGGACATATCAGGCACTGTGGGGGCATATCTGGCACTGTGGGGGCATATCTGGCACTGTGGGGGCATATCTGGCACTGTGGGGGCATATCTGGCACTGTGGGGGCATATCTGGCTCTGTGGGGGCATTTATCTGGCTCTGTGGGGGCATTTATCTGGCTCTGTGGGGGCATTTATCTGGCACTGTGGGGGCATTTATCTGGCACTGTGGGGGCATTTCTGGCACCGTGGGGGCATATCTGGCACTGTGGGGGCATATCTGGCACTGTGGGGGCATATCTGGCACTGTGGGGGCATATCTGGCACTGTGGGGGCATTTATCTGGCACTGTGGGGGCATTTATCTGGCACTGTGGGGGCATATCTGGCACTGTGGGGACATTTATCTGGCTCTGTGGGGGCATTTATCTGGCTCTGTGGGGGCATTTATCTGGCACTGTGGGGGCATATCTGGCACTGTGGGGGCATATCTGGCACTGTGGGGGCATATCTGGCACTGTGGGGGCATTTATCTGGCTCTGTGGGGGCATTTATGTATCAGGCACCGTGGGGGCATTTATGTATCAGGCACCGTGGGGGCATTTATGTATCAGGCACCGTGGGGGCATTTATGTATCATGCACCGTGGGGGCATTTATGTATCATGCACCGTGGGGGCATTTATGTATCAGGCACCGTGGGGACATTTATGTATCTGGCACCGTGGGGGCATTTATGTATCTGGCACCGTGGGGGCATTTATGTATCAGGCACCGTGGGGGCATTTATGTATCAGGCACCGTGGGGACATTTATGTATCTGGCACCGTGGGGGCATTTATGTATCTGGCACCGTGGGGGCATTTATGTATCAGGCACCGTGGGGGCATTTATGTATCTGGCACCGTGGGGGCATTTATGTATCTGGCACCGTGGGGGCATTTATGTATCTGGCACCGTGGGGGCATTTATGTATCTGGCACCGTGGGGGCATTTATGTATCTGGCACCGTGGGGGCATTTCTTGCACTGTGGGGGCATTTCTTGCACTGTGGGGACATTTCTTGCACTGTGGGGGCATATCTTGCACTGTGAGGGCATTAATGTATGTGGCACTGTGGGGGCATATCTGCGCTGTGGGGGCATTTATCCATCTGGAACTGTGTGGCCATTTATGTAGCTGGCACTGCTGGGGGGCATGTCACGTGTAGCTGGCACTGCTGGGGGGCATGTCATGTGTAGCTGGCACTGCTGGGGGGCATATCATGTAGTGTTCCCGCTAGGCGTCTGTGGCTGGGCAGTGTGTCTCAGTGCTCTACCTGGCGCAATGTGTCTAACGTGCTCTTATAGGAGGTTCTACCTGGTGCAATGTGTATTAGCTGCACTACTGTGTGGTGTAATGTGAATTGCCACTATAATGTGGCTACGCACCTTTCCCACGAAGTAACTCCCCTAAATTTTTGCTGCGCGCCTTCGGCGCGCACTGTCCATACTTTAGCGTGTGGAAATGGGAACAACAAGCATTACAGTATGTACATCATTTTGCCCACCTAACTTAAAAATGTGCCCTCCCTGTGATCAGCAACCTGCCCTAAAAAGTGAACACTAGCACGTGTAGCTGGCACTGCTGGAGGGCATGTCATGTGTAGCTGGCACTGCTGGGGGACGAGACCACGCCCACTTTTCAAGAGGCCACGCCCACTTTTCCAGGAGCGAGCGCGCCTTCGGCGCGCGCATGGGGGGGGGCACTTTTACATTTTCTCGCTCAGGGTGCTAGTAGGCCTGGAGCCGGCCCTGCTGAGCACAGACCCACTGGCAGGTCCGCACCACATCAAAGTAGTATTGCAGTGCCCAGCTACTTGTTAGAGCATGAGAGAGATCGTTAGCTGGGTGCTGCAGCTTATAATGTGAACGGTGTGTGGCTGCTGGGAGTGTCCGTCCCTTTGTCCTGGTCTGTGGCTGCAAGGGGCATCTGGCCTCTCTGTAAGTGATGAACACACAGGCACACACACTCTCTCTCCTCACTACCTGGCATATTGTGGGCAGTACCTGGCATAATGTGTATCAGGGGGTCTACCTGGCATAATGTGGGCTCTACCTGGCATACAGTGTATAACTGGCTCTACCTGGCATAATATGGGCTCTACCTGGCATAATGTGTTTCTTTTTCATCCACTAGGGGTCACTGGAGACTCTTGGGATATGGACGGCCTCCATAGGAACAGGGCACTGAATATTTAAATTTAGAACACTGCACCCCTCCATATCCCAGAGTACCTCAGTGTTTTTTCTGTGCTCAAGTAGCAACAGGTTCTGTGGCTTAGTCCACAATTCTTTTGAATATTTTTATTTTTTTGTTAGTATTTTTTCTTTTTTCATACACATCCCTTTTCCCCTTCCAAAAGGCCAGGGTCAGGGATAGTGCAAGCTGCTACAAGCAGCGGTGGCGTGTCGGTCCTCAATAAAAGAGCACCCTCACAGCCAGACAGACATCCTGCAGAAAGGCTGGTCGGTGCTTACAGAGAAGCCCCGTCGGAGCCTCACCACAGGAGTCCAGGTATGTTGTTCGGGCGGACAATGTTTTCTTTAATAGTTACGCTGGCGCACCATACTGGCCGCTTGGTTCCCTATACAGCCCGCCCACCGCCGCTGATCCGGCCGCCGCCGCTGCTCAGAGCGCTTCAAAGGACCGCGCTCCCCACCTTCCGCTGTCTGTTTCCAGCGCGTACCGCTACCCGGCTCCCGCTGGCCGCCCCACACTAAAGCTGCCCGCCCCACATACTGCCTCCGCAACGGAGCATACAGGGGGGGGGGGCATTACAGGCTGCAAGCAGACGAGGGGGGACAATCAGCGGCACGAGGGGGGACAAACAGCAGCAACAGCAGTATGCTAGGCTGCAGGATGATTTACACAGGCTGTTCATACAGGGTTATATATCAGTTTTAAAGATTATAACCTGTACTGTGACTATAAGTTTAAGCATGGCAGCCATTTTAACCATGCTTCCTTTGTCTTCCTGTTGTGATTCCAGAACGTTCCTGTCCTACATCTCTACTCCACCAGAGGCGCAGGGGTGTTAGTGGGAATTTGGGATCCCATTTCATAGTACTGGCCACGTGTACTGCACTTGGCCAGATATATATATAGAGACACCTTCGTACTATTTTACTGAGTCGTGCAAGTGTCTGTTTTTTGTGTATTGTATTGTCTGTCTCCATAATGAGTAAGGCACCAGCAAAAATTAAAAAGCAACACTGCAAAGTCTGTAGCAGTGTGTTACCGGATGGATCTACCACATGTACAGTATGTTTTGTGGATTCAGTTATGAATACAATTTCTGCTCCGGTTTTAAAGCCAGTTTCCTCCCCGGACCCTCCATGGGAAATGCTAGCCAATGTACTGGCTGGGTGGCAATCAGAATTGACCGCCGCTCGACAAGAGCGGGAAGCGGCAAGATCTGAGTCTAGGGTGAGACCGCCAGAACTACCGGAGGTGTCTCAGCCTTGCGAAAGGTCCAAATTCATTTTGGGAAGACGGGATAAATTTCATATGTCTTATGATTTACCTGTTTCTGCTATGTTGCATTCTGACGATTCCATGCCAGACCTCACGGCACAAGATGAGGGGGAGGAGGGCGAAGTGGAGTCAGATAGTGAGGATTTTAACAGCTCAGGCATTGATAATCTCATCAGAGCGGTGCGTCAGTCTCTGAAGTTTACAGAAACTGAGGAGCCTCTGACAAATGATGAAGTCGTATTTACTAAACGACAGAGAACTCCAATGTGTTTTCCTGTTTCGGAGTCTCTTAATAAAATGTTAGTAGAAACACGACAGAATCCAGATAAACGGTTTTCTATACCTCGCAGATTTAAGTCTAGTTACCCGTTTCCAGACTCTGTGACATGTACATGGGAGAATCCACCAATGGTTGATTCGTCAGTGTCGAAACTTACAAAGAAATTAACCATACCAGTGCAAGCTGCTACTACGCTTAAAGAACCTTCAGATCGCAAAATAGAAACTATGCTAAAGTCCATGTATGTAGCAGCAGGAGTGCTGCTGAGACCTGGCTTGGTTGGCATCTGGGTCACTAAGGCGCTCATAGTATGGATAACAGAACTCAAGTCTGCCCTACATGACGAACACCTTATACTTCTTGCTGATCAAATGTGTGAGGCTGCGGAGTATCTATGTACAGCTTCTACTGACGTCTGTCAGCTCACTTCTCGCATTTCATCGTCACTGGTTACAGTACGACGAGCTCTCTGGCTGCGTTCTTGGCAAGCGGAGGCAGAGGTCAAAAGAGGTATAGAGGCGTTACCTTACGGTGGCGAGAAGTTGTTTGGTCCTGAATTGGACAAATGGATTTCTGAGGCCACAGGAGGAAAGTCGGTTTTCTTACCAATGCCTCCACCGGTACCAAGACGAAGATACTCTGGACCTGCGTTCAAATCCTTTAGACCTCAGTCCTTTCGCGGACGTGGCAGAGGAACAGCCACGCCTGGTAGACGGGGTCGAGGACGTGGTTTCCAACAAACCAACACAAGTCGTCAGGATGCTAAGGTCACCGACAAGCCAGTGGCATGACGGGCTACCAGCCCATCTCGGTTCTCCGATTGTGGGAGCACGCCTTCAGACGTTCCATTTGGTGTGGTTCCAGACATCCGCGGATGGGTGGATCCGCAATTTAGTGTTAAGAGGTTACAAAATAGAGTTCGACTGTCTTCCGCCACTGCGGTTTTTCAAGACAGGCCTACCTCTCTCGGACGACAAGAGGGCGGTTCTGCAAATTGCCATTCAGTCCCTACTGGATTCAGCAGTTTTGATTCCGGTCCCTGTACACCAACAGGGTTATTATTCCAGTCTGTTTGTGGTACCGAAGCCGGATGGCTCAGTCAGGCCAATATTGGACTTAAAGGGTCTCAATCAGTACGTAACTTACTACAGATTCAAGATGGAATCTCTGCGCTCAGTAATTGCAGGTTTAGAGCCAAAGGAATTCATGATTGCGCTAGATCTCAAGGATGCGTACTTACACATTCCGATTTGGAAACCTCATCAGAGGTTCTTGCGGTTTGCAATACGCCAGAACCATTACCAGTTTCAGGCTCTACCGTTTGGCCTTTCGTCAGCGCCTCAGGTATTCACCAAAGTGATGTCTGTGATGATAGCTCATCTCAGATCCCTGGGAGTGACAATAGTTCCGTACTTAGACGATCTGCTCATCAAAGCCCCATCTCAACAGATGCTTCTCCAACATGCGCTGCTAACGTACAATGTACTGGTTCACCACGGTTGGATTGTCAACTTCAAGAAATCACATCTAATTCCGTCTCAACGCCTTCAATTCCTAGGTATGATTCTCGATACGGTAAATCAAAGAATTTACCTACCACAACAGAAAGTACAGATTATTCGCCATCTAATACAATTAGTGCTCAAGCCACGCACAGTCTCTGTACATTTGTGCATTCGCCTCTTAGGAACAATGGTGGCGGCTTTCGAAGCGCTTCAGTTCGGAAGATTTCACTCACGTCCATTACAACTGGATGTGCTCGCACAGTGGTCGGGCTCGCATCTGCAGATTCACCACAGGGTGAGGTTGTCGCCAAGGGCAGGGTGTCTCTACTCTGGTGGCTCAATGTACACAATTTAACCACAGGAAAACTGTTCGGCGGCTGGAATTGGATAATTCTAACGACGGACGCGAGTCTCAGAGGTTGGGGAGCTGTAGTTCAAAATTGTCAGCTCCAGGGTCTCTGGGCGGATCACGAAAGATTGCTGTCTATAAATGTCCTGGAACTCCGCGCAATTTACAATGCACTACGACAAGCAGTACACATGCTTCGCTCTCAGACTGTCCAAGTGCAGTCAGACAACGCAACGGCAGTCGCATACATCAACAAACAAGGAGGAACGAGAAGCCGCATGGCAATGCGGGAAGTAGCTCGAATCCTCAATTGGGCAGAATACCACCAGGTGATATTGTCGGCAGTGTTCATTCCGGGAGTGGACAACTGGGAGGCGGATTATCTCAGCCGTCGGGATTTTCATCCAGGAGAATGGGCATTAAATCCAGAAGTGTTTCACATGTTGGTTCAGCGGTGGGGTTACCCTCAAGTGGACCTGATGGCGTCTCGCCACAATCACCAAACGCTCCAGTATGTGTCCAGAACGAGAGATCCAAAGGCAGTGGCGGTGGATGCTCTCACAATCGCTTGGCCGTACAGCCTAGTTTATCTGTTTCCACCGTTTCCGCTGCTCCCTCTGGTGCTAAAACGGATCAAAAGAGAGTCTGTCACAGTCATACTAGTGGCACCTCATTGGCCTCGGAGAGCTTGGTTCTCGGATCTCCACGGACTACTCGCAGATGATCCTTGGCCGCTCCCACTACGTCCGGACTTGTTACAACAGGGTCCGTTCCTTTACCCCGATTTAGCGCGGCTGCGTTTGACGGGGTGGCTATTGAGACCGCACTTTTAAGAAGGGAGGGCATTCCAGAATCGGTTATACCAACCATGTTACGCGCTAGGAAGCCAGTTACGGCAGCTCATTATTACAGAATTTGGCGTGCCTATATAGGTTGGTGTGAAGCTCGGAAGTTTCCGACATAATCTTTCAAGTTATCCCGTCTTTTGTTATTTCTACAGACGGGGTTAGATGGAGGACTGCGTTTATCTACACTAAAGATGCAGGTATCTGCGTTGTCAATTTATTTTCAAAGACGATTGGCTCTATTGCCGTCGATACACACTTTTCTGCAAGGTGTCCTCAGAGTACAGCCACCATTCATTCCACCTACAGCGCCATGGGACTTGAATCTGGTTTTAGATTTCTTACAGTCTTCATATTTTGATCCCTTACAGCAAGTGGATATTAAGTTTCTCACTTGGAAAACAATGTTTCTTCTAGCCTTAGCTTCGGCATGGCGTGTTTCAGATTTGGGTGCCTTGTCATGCAAGCCACCGTATTTGGTGTTTCATGATGACAGAGCGGAACTTCGGACAAATCCCGCTTTCTTACCAAAGGTAGTGTCATCTTTTCACATCAATCAACCAATAGTAGTTCCTGTGTTAACAGCACATTCTGGAACTCTGGATGTGGTACGCGCATTACGCGTTTATGTATCCCGAACGTCTACAGTTCGTAAGACGGATACGTTGTTTGTTCTCTACGATGCTGCCAAGATGGGTTGGCCAGCTTCTAAGCAGACCTTATCCAGATGGATAAAACTGACCATACGTTAGGCTTACCTTCATGCTAGGTTACAGCCGCCTACATCAGTAACAGCTCATTCCACACGTTCTGTGGGAACTTCATGGGCAGCTGGTCGTGGAGCTTCTATGACGTAGCTTTGCCGTGCGGCTACATGGTCTTCCGTGCACACGTTTGTGCGCTTTTACAAGTTTGATACGTTTGCGGCATCAGCATCTAGCTTTGGCCGCCTAGTGTTACAGGTGCCAAACAGCTCTCCCGCCCACGGGGGAAGCTTTGGTACGTCCCAAGAGTACTCCAGTGACCCCTAGTGGATGAAAAAGAAAATAGGATTTTGGTACTTACCAGGTAAATCCTTTTCTTTGAATCCATAGGGGGCACTAGACGCCCACCCAGAGCTGTTTTACCTGGTTTGTGGTAAGTTCAGGGGATCTTATGGTAACACACTCTCACCGACTGGTTCAAATTATCAAGTGCTGGTTATGGTGTCAACTGTTTAGTTGTCAGTAACGTTATGTGTCAACTTCATTGTTGTCCGTTATGTTATATGTAATACTCCATTGTCAACCTCTCTATAGCTCCTGTTCGGCTCAGTAAAAAACACTGAGGTACTCTGGGATATGGAGGGGTGGAGTGTTCTAAATTTAAATATTCAGTGCCCTGTTCCTATGGAGGCCGTCCATATCCCAAGAGTACTCCAGTGCCCCCTATGGATTCAAAGAAAAGGATTTACCTGGTAAGTACCAAAATCCTATTTTCAGGGGCTCTACCTGGCATAATGTGGGCTCTACCTGGCATAATGTGTCTTAGAGGCTCTACTTGGCAAATTTTGGACTCCACCTGGCATAATGTAAGTTCTACCTTTTATAGTGTGTCTCAGGGGCTCTACCTGGCATACTGTGTATCAGGGGCTCTACCTGGCATAATGTGGGCTCTACCTGGCAAAGTGTGTCTCAGGGCTCTACCTGGCATAATGTTGACTCTACCTGGCATAATGTGTATCAGGGGCACTACCTGGCATAATGTGGGCTCTATCTGGCAAAGTGTGTCTCAGGGCTCTACCTGGCATAATGTTGACTCTACCTGGCATAATGTGTATCAGGGGCACTACCTGGCATAATGTGGGCTCTATCTGGCCTAAAGTGTATCAGGGGCTCTACCTAGCATAATGTGGGCTCTACTTGGCATAATGGGGGTCATTCCGAGTTGATCGTAGCTGTGCTAAATTTAGCACAGCTATGATCATTCACACTGACATGTGGGGGGATGCCCAGCACATGGCTAGTTTGCCCCGCATGTCAATGCCGCCCCCCCCCCACAGAAGTGCAACGGCATCGCACAGCAGCAATGCCTTTGCACTTCAAGAGTAGCTCCTGGCCAGCGCAGCTTTAGCATGCTGGCCGGGAGCTACTCATCGCTCCCTGGCCCACAGCGGCTGCGTGTGACATCACGCAGCCGCTGCGGCCCGTCTCCCGTTTGGTCTGGCCACGCCTCCCACCCAGCGACCACCTCTGCCTGTCAATCAGGCAGAGGTGATCGCAGACCTGCTACGGCCTTCTGGCATGCGCCGGCACACTACGGCGCTGGCGCATGCCAGAAGAGACCCGTTCGCTCGGCTGCGACAAACAGCAGCGAGCGAACGAGTCAGAATGACCCCCAATGTGTCTCGGGGGCTCTATCCGGCATAATGTGGGCTCTACCTGGCATAATGTGTATCAGGGACTCTACCTGGCATAATGTATATCAGGGGCTTCGCCTTTGGCACGTACTGTCATTATTTTAAATATTGTGAAAGAGGTGGCATCAATTATTTTTCTGGCACAGGGTCCCAAAATGACTATTTCCGGCACTGCCTACAGCATAAATAAATTTAAACACATTGGGGTTTATTCTGAGTTGAGAGCAAAGAAAAAAAGTAAACTCTGTACCTGGAATAAATGATGCTGCAATGCAAGAGGTGCAAATACATTTATTTGTTTTTGTATGCAGAGTAAATACTGTCTGCTTTTGTATGTAACTCACAAATGTTAGCTTTAGTTTTACAGTGCAATTTAGATTTACGCTTGTACACATCCCTCTCATATATAAACCTCTCTGCCCCACCTGCAGTGCAACATGGTTTTACCAAGGGGCAAAGTTTTTCTTTTGCTTTATTGCCAACTCAGAATAAGCCTCATTATTAGAGATGAGCGCCTGAAATTTTTCGGGTTTTGTGTTTTGGTTTTGGGTTCGGTTCCGCGGCCGTGTTTTGGGTTCGAACGCGTTTTGGCAAAACCTCACCGAATTATTTTTGTCGGATTCGGGTGTGTTTTGGATTCGGGTGTTTTTTTCCAAAAACACTAAAAAACAGCTTAAATCATAGAATTTGGGGGTCATTTTGATCCCAAAGTATTATTAACCTCAAAAACCATAATTTACACTCATTTTCAGTCTATTCTGAATACCTCACACCTCACAATATTATTTTTAGTCCTAAAATTTGCACCGAGGTCGCTGTGTGAGTAAGATAAGCGACCCTAGTGGCCGACACAAACACCGGGCCCATCTAGGAGTGGCACTGCAGTGTCACGCAGGATGTCCCTTCCAAAAAACCCTCCCCAAACAGCACATGACGCAAAGAAAAAAAGAGGCGCAATGAGGTAGCTGTGTGAGTAAGATTAGCGACCCTAGTGGCCGACACAAACACCGGGCCCATCTAGGAGTGGCACTGCAGTGTCACGCAGGATGGCCCTTCCAAAAAACCCTCCCCAAACAGCACATGACGCAAAGAAAAAAAGAGGCGCAATGAGGTAGCTGTGTGAGTAAGATTAGCGACCCTAGTGGCCGACACAAACACCGGGCCCATCTAGGAGTGGCACTGCAGTGTCACGCAGGATGGCCCTTCCAAAAAACCCTCCCCAAACAGCACATGACGCAAAGAAAAAAAGAGGCGCAATGAGGTAGCTGACTGTGTGAGTAAGATTAGCGACCCTAGTGGCCGACACAAACACCGGGCCCATCTAGGAGTGGCACTGCAGTGTCACGCAGGATGTCCCTTCCAAAAAACCCTCCCCAAACAGCACATGACGCAAAGAAAAAAAGAGGCGCAATGAGGTAGCTGTGTGAGTAAGATTAGCGACCCTAGTGGCCGACACAAACACCGGGCCCATCTAGGAGTGGCACTGCAGTGTCACGCAGGATGTCCCTTCCAAAAAACCCTCCCCAATCAGCACATGATGCAAAGAAAAAGAAAAGAAAAAAGAGGTGCAAGATGGAATTATCCTTGGGCCCTCCCACCCACCCTTATGTTGTATAAACAAAACAGGACATGCACACTTTAACCAACCCATCATTTCAGTGACAGGGTCTGCCACACGACTGTGACTGATATGACGGGTTGGTTTGGACCCCCCCCAAAAAAGAAGCAATTAATCTCTCCTTGCACAAACTGGCTCTACAGAGGCAAGATGTCCACCTCATCTTCACCCTCCGATATATCACCGTGTACATCCCCCTCCTCACAGATTATCAATTCGTCCCCACTGGAATCCACCATCTCAGCTCCCTGTGTACTTTGTGGAGGCAATTGCTGCTGGTCAATGTCTCCGCGGAGGAATTGATTATAATTAATTTTAATGAACATCATCTTCTCCACATTTTCTGGATGTAACCTCGTACGCCGATTGCTGACAAGGTGAGCGGCGGCACTAAACACTCTTTCGGAGTACACACTTGTGGGAGGGCAACTTAGGTAGAATAAAGCCAGTTTGTGCAAGGGCCTCCAAATTGCCTCTTTTTCCTGCCAGTATAAGTACGGACTGTGTGACGTGCCTACTTGGATGCGGTCACTCATATAATCCTCCACCATTCTATCAATGTTGAGAGAATCATATGCAGTGACAGTAGACGACATGTCCGTAATCGTTGTCAGGTCCTTCAGTCCGGACCAGATGTCAGCATCAGCAGTCGCTCCAGACTGCCCTGCATCACCGCCAGCGGGTGGGCTCGGAATTCTGAGCCTTTTCCTCGCACCCCCAGTTGCGGGAGAATGTGAAGGAGGAGATGTTGACAGGTCGCGTTCCGCTTGACTTGACAATTTTGTCACCAGCAGGTCTTTCAACCCCAGCAGACCTGTGTCTGCCGGAAAGAGAGATCCAAGGTAGGCTTTAAATCTAGGATCGAGCACGGTGGCCAAAATGTAGTGCTCTGATTTCAACAGATTGACCACCCGTGAATCCTTGTTAAGCGAATTAAGGGCTGCATCCACAAGTCCCACATGCCTAGCGGAATCGCTCCGTGTTAGCTCCTTCTTCAATGCCTCCAGCTTCTTCTGCAAAAGCCTGATGAGGGGAATGACCTGACTCAGGCTGGCAGTGTCTGAACTGACTTCACGTGTGGCAAGTTCAAAGGGCATCAGAACCTTGCACAACGTTGAAATCATTCTCCACTGCACTTGAGACAGGTGCATTCCATCTCCTATATCGTGCTCAATTGTATAGGCTTGAATGGCCTTTTGCTGCTCCTCCAACCTCTGAAGCATATAGAGGGTTGAATTCCACCTCGTTACCACTTCTTGCTTCAGATGATGGCAGGGCAGGTTCAGTAGTTTTTGGTGGTGCTCCAGTCTTCTGTACGTGGTGCCTGTACGCCGAAAGTGTCCCGCAATTTTTCTGGCCACCGACAGCATCTCTTGCACGCCCCTGTCGTTTTTTAAAAAATTCTGCACCACCAAATTCAAGGTATGTGCAAAACATGGGACGTGCTGGAATTTGCCCATATTTAATGCACACACAATATTGCTGGCGTTGTCCGATGCCACAAATCCACAGGAGAGTCCAATTGGGGTAAGCCATTCCGCGATGATCTTCCTCAGTTGCCGTAAGAGGTTTTCAGCTGTGTGCGTATTCTGGAAAGCGGTGATACAAAGCGTAGCCTGCCTAGGAAAGAGTTGGCGTTTGCGAGATGCTGCTACTGGTGCCGCCGCTGCTGTTCTTGCGGCGGGAGTCCATACATCTACCCAGTGGGCTGTCACAGTCATATAGTCCTGACCCTGCCCTGCTCCACTTGTCCACATGTCCGTGGTTAAGTGGACATTGGGTACAACTGCATTTTTTAGGACACTGGTGAGTCTTTTTCTGACGTCCGTGTACATTCTCGGTATCGCCTGCCTAGAGAAGTGGAACCTAGATGGTATTTGGTAACGGGGGCACACTGCCTCAATAAATTGTCTAGTTCCCTGTGAACTAACGGCGGATACCGGACGCACGTCTAACACCAACATAGTTGTCAAGGACTCAGTTATCCGCTTTGCAGTAGGATGACTGCTGTGATATTTCATCTTCCTCGCAAAGGACTGTTGTACAGTCAATTGCTTACTGGAAGTAGTACAAGTGGGCTTACGACTTCCCCTCTGGGATGACCATCGACTCCCAGCGGCAACAACAGCAGCGCCAGCAGCAGTAGGCGTTACACGCAAGGATGCATCGGAGGAATCCCAGGCAGGAGAGGACTCGTCAGACTTGCCAGTGACATGGCCTGCAGGACTATTGGCATTCCTGGGGAAGGAGGAAATTGACACTGAGGGAGTTGGTGGGGTGGTTTGCGTGAGCTTGGTTACAAGAGGAAGGGATTTACTGGTCAGTGGACTGCTTCCACTGTCACCCAAAGTTTTTGAACTTGTCACTGACTTATTATGAATGCGCTGCAGGTGACGTATAAGGGAGGATGTTCCGAGGTGGTTAACGTCCTTACCCCTACTTATTACAGCTTGACAAAGGGAACACACGGCTTGACACCTGTTGTCCGCATTTCTGGTGAAATACCTCCACACCGAAGAGCTGATTTTTTTGGTATTTTCACCTGGCATGTCAACGGCCATATTCCTCCCACGGACAACAGGTGTCTCCCCGGGTGCCTGACTTAAACAAACCACCTCACCATCAGAATCCTTCTGGTCAATTTCCTCCCCAGCGCCAGCAACACCCATATCCTCCTCATCCTGGTGTACTTCAACACTGACATCTTCAATCTGACTATCAGGAACTGGACTGCGGGTGCTCCTTCCAGCACTTGCAGGGGGCATGCAAATAGTGGAAGGCGCATGCTCTTCACGTCCAGTGTTGGGAAGGTCAGGCATCGCAACCGACACAATTGGACTCTCCTTGTGGATTTGGGATTTCAAAGAACGCACAGTTCTTTGCGGTGCTTTTGCCAGCTTGAGTCTTTTCAGTTTTCTAGTGAGAGGCTGAGTGCTTCCATCCTCATGTGAAGCTGAACCACTAGCCATGAACATAGGCCAGGGCCTCAGCCGTTCCTTGCCACTCCGTGTGGTAAATGGCATATTGGCAAGTTTACGCTTCTCCTCCGACAATTTTATTTTAGGTTTTGGAGTCCTTTTTTTTCTGATATTTGGTGTTTTGGATTTGACATGCTCTGTACTATGACATTGGGCATCGGCCTTGGCAGACGACGTTGCTGGCATTTCATCGTCTCGGCCATGACTAGTGGCAGCAGCTTCAGCACGAGGTGGAAGTGGATCTTGATCTTTCCCTAATTTTGGAACCTCAACTTTTTTGTTCTCCATATTTTATAGGCAGAACTAAAAGGCACCTCAGGTAAACAATGGAGATGGATGGATTGGATACTAGTATACAATTATGGACGGACTGCCACGGTTAGGTGGTATAAAAAAACCACGGTTAGGTGGTATATATTGTAATACAATTATGGATGGACGGACTGCCTGCCGAGTGCCGACACAGAGGTAGCCACAGCCGTGAACTACCGCACTGTACACTGGTTGATAAAGAGATAGTAGTATACTCGTAACAACTAGTATGACTGACTATGACGGTATAAAGAATGAAAAAAAAACCACGGTTAGGTGGTATATATTGTAATACAATTATGGATGGACGGACTGCCTGCCGAGTTCCGACACAGAGGTAGCCACAGCCGTGAACTACCGCACTGTACACTGGTTGATAAAGAGATAGTAGTATACTCGTAACAACTAGTATGACTGACTATGACGGTATAAAGAATGAAAAAAAAACCACGGTTAGGTGGTATATATTATAATACAATTATGGATGGACGGACTGCCTGCCGACTGCCGACACAGAGGTAGCCACAGCCGTGAACTACCGCACTGTACACTGGTTGATAAAGAGATAGTAGTATACTCGTAACAACTAGTATGACACTATGACGGTATAAAGAATGAAAAAAAAACCACGGTTAGGTGGTATATATTATAATAATACAATTATGGATGGACGGACTGCCTGCCGAGTTCCGACACAGAGGTAGCCACAGCCGTGAACTACCGCACTGTACACTGGTTGATAAAGAGATAGTAGTATACTCGTAACAACTAGTATGACTGACTATGACGGTATAAAGAATGAAAAAAAAACCACGGTTAGGTGGTATATATTGTAATACAATTATGGATGGACGGACTGCCTGCCGAGTTCCGACACAGAGGTAGCCACAGCCGTGAACTACCGCACTGTACACTGGTTGATAAAGAGATAGTAGTATACTCGTAACAACTAGTATGACTGACTATGACGGTATAAAGAATGAAAATAAAACCACGGTTAGGTGGTATATATTATAATACAATTATGGATGGACGGACTGCCTGCCGACTGCCGACACAGAGGTAGCCACAGCCGTGAACTACCGCACTGTACACTGGTTGATAAAGAGATAGTAGTATACTCGTAACAACTAGTATGACACTATGACGGTATAAAGAATGAAAAAAAAACCACGGTTAGGTGGTATATATTATAATAATACAATTATGGATGGACGGACTGCCTGCCGAGTTCCGACACAGAGGTAGCCACAGCCGTGAACTACCGCACTGTACACTGGTTGATAAAGAGATAGTAGTATACTCGTAACAACTAGTATGACTGACTATGACGGTATAAAGAATGAAAAAAAAACCACGGTTAGGTGGTATATATTGTAATACAATTATGGATGGACGGACTGCCTGCCGAGTTCCGACACAGAGGTAGCCACAGCCGTGAACTACCGCACTGTACACTGGTTGATAAAGAGATAGTAGTATACTCGTAACAACTAGTATGACTGACTATGACGGTATAAAGAATGAAAAAAAAACCACGGTTAGGTGGTATATATTGTAATACAATTATGGATGGACGGACTGCCTGCCGAGTTCCGACACAGAGGTAGCCACAGCCGTGAACTACCGCACTGTACACTGGTTGATAAAGAGATAGTAGTATACTCGTAACAACTAGTATGACTGACTATGACGGTATAAAGAATGAAAAAAAAACCACGGTTAGGTGGTATATATTATAATACAATTATGGATGGACGGACTGCCTGCCGACTGCCGACACAGAGGTAGCCACAGCCGTGAACTACCGCACTGTACACTGGTTGATAAAGAGATAGTAGTATACTCGTAACAACTAGTATGACTGACTATGACGGTATAAAGAATGAAAAAAAAACCACGGTTAGGTGGTATATATTATAATACAATTATGGATGGACGGACTGCCTGCCGACTGCCGACACAGAGGTAGCCACAGCCGTGAACTACCGCACTGTACACTGGTTGATAAAGAGATAGTAGTATACTCGTAACAACTAGTATGACACTATGACGGTATAAAGAATGAAAAAAAAACCACGGTTAGGTGGTATATATTATAATACAATTATGGATGGACGGACTGCCTGCCGAGTGCCGACACAGAGGTAGCCACAGCCGTGAACTACCGCACTGTACACTGGTTGATAAAGAGATAGTAGTATACTCGTAACAACTAGTATGACTGACTATGACGGTATAAAGAATGAAAAAAAAACCACGGTTAGGTGGTATATATTATAATACAATTATGGATGGACGGACTGCCTGCCGACTGCCGACACAGAGGTAGCCACAGCCGTGAACTACCGCACTGTACACTGGTTGATAAAGAGATAGTAGTATACTCGTAACAACTAGTATGACACTATGACGGTATAAAGAATGAAAAAAAAACCACGGTTAGGTGGTATATATTATAATACAATTATGGATGGACGGACTGCCTGCCGACTGCCGACACAGAGGTAGCCACAGCCGTGAACTACCGCACTGTACACTGGTTGATAAAGAGATAGTAGTATACTCGTAACAACTAGTATGACACTATGACGGTATAAAGAATGAAAAAAAAACCACGGTTAGGTGGTATATATTATAATAATACAATTATGGATGGACGGACTGCCTGCCGACTGCCGACACAGAGGTAGCCACAGCCGTGAACTACCGCACTGTACACTGGTTGATAAAGAGATAGTAGTATACTCGTAACAACTAGTATGACTATGACGACGGTATAAAGAAAGAAAAAAAAATACCACGGTTAGGTGGTATATAATTATACAATTATGGATGGACGGACTGCCTGCCGAGTGCCGACTGCCGACACAGAGGTAGCCACAGCCGTGAACTACCGCACTGTACTGTGTCTGCTGCTAATATAGACTGGTTGATAAAGAGATAGTATACAACAATATACTACTATACTGGTGGTCAGGCACTGGTCACCACTAGTCACACTGGCAGTGGCACTCCTGCAGCAAAAGTGTGCACTGTTTAATTTTAAATTAATATAATATTATGTACTCCTGGCTCCTGCTATAACAACCTGCAGTGCTCCCCAGTCTCCCCCACAATTATTATAAGCTTTTATACATTGATGTGCAGCACACTGGGCTGAGCTGAGTGCACACAGACTGAGTCACACTGTGTGACTGCTGTGTATCGTTTTTTTCAGGCAGAGAACGGATATAGCAGAGAACGGATATATTAAATAAAAGTTAACTTAACAACAACTGCACTGGTCACTGTGGTAAACTCTGTCTGCACAATCTCTCTCTCTCTCTCTCTCTTCTAATCTATTCTAATGGAGAGGACGCCAGCCACGTCCTCTCCCTATCAATCTCAATGCACGTGTGAAAATGGCGGCGACGCGCGGCTCCTTATATAGAATCCGAGTCTCGCGAGAATCCGACAGCGTCATGATGACGTTCGGGCGCGCTCGGGTTAACCGAGCAAGGCGGGAAGATCCGAGTCGCTCGGACCCGTGAAAAAAAAAGTGAAGTTCGTGCGGGTTCGGATTCAAAGAAACCGAACCCGCTCATCTCTACTCATTATTATGTCATTTTTCTTTAATAACATTTCAGACAGGAAAAAACAACAACACTGCAAATGAGCAGTTTCTAGTTTCTCTGTTTTGGGTGTCTTGGGTGTCAATGAACAATAAAATTATGTTTTTAATAGTTCTAAGTATGGCAAGTTTATATTGTATATAACAGAAAACATTAGATCACTAAAATGTACTCTCAGTGTAAAGCCATGTAGTCAGGATATCTGCATATCAGAACACTAGAGCATTAAGCTCTAGCAATATCAATAATTAAATATTAGTATTACAAATACTTATGTAAAGATACAATGTTTATAAAATCAGCAAAACATAATATAATGTACAACCTTTTGTTGCTTTGGAGTCGATACAGAAGACACTTGTCTGCTTCAATGACCCGCAATCCCCAGTATCCTACAATGCAGTTTATCTGATGACCTGGATGCTAATCCAATTAACATAATAGATTGTGATTAGACAAATGCACATGTGCCAACTATCCTGGAATTGTAATCCTCCTGTTTATTTTACAGAAGTAACATGCTCACAATTGTACACATCTTCTTTCAGTTATGTTGTTTTTCCAATTTTTATACAAGGTTTAAAAGAAATATGAGCATGATGGTTATAGCTCAGAAACCCCTATTCCTCAGCACATTTAAAGTAATTAAAGTGCTAGCTTCACCCAAGCACAGAGTTGACAGCCATACTATTGACTGAAACAATACATAAAATAATGCATCCTGTAAGGAACGAATTATGTCAATCAGGCATGTCTTACAGTATGTTCTCCCAGATGGTTATATATCCTCCCATGACATATTAGCCTACGTGTTCTGTATGCTATTGATCATCTGAAGAATGTGTTTTCCAAACTAATTGAATGCTGGATGGATCTAAAAACCAGAAATATCATTAACGTGTACCCTGCAGTTAATGTAGTGCAGAGCAATGCACCACCAGTGAAAATATAATTGCATGTGTGATATCCCACAACCACGAGATATATCTTTTATTTGTCAGCCACAGCTGCTTGGAACTGCCCACCCCAAGATACTCCTGGGCAGTGGAGAGGTTGAACCAATGCACAGTATTTTCTTTTTCTTTTTGTTACTTCAGGGTAAAACATTTCTTCAGCCAAATCCTTTAGCTCCCAATAGTGACAAGCCACAAATCTATTTCAAACCTACAAAGAGCGCCAACCTAGCACATGTCAGTAATGTCAATGTAACCATTATAAGCCGATGACTTCCATCAGCCTAACAATTGAAGGGTGTAGTAGGATATGCGCCGGAATCCTGACCACTGGCATACCGACAGCTGGGCGAGCGCAAATGAGCCCCTTGCGGGCTCTCTGCACTCGCCATGCTGCGGGCATGGCATTACGCTATTCTCCCTCCAGGGGGGTCGTGGACCCCCAAGAGGGAGAAAAACTGTCGGTATGCCGGCGGTCGGGATTCTGGCACCGGTATGCTGGTCATCGGGAGCCCGGCCGCCGGCAACCTGAGACCACCCCAATTGAATATCACTAACAGAATTACCTTCATGAAATTTCATAAGATGAACACAGTCAGCATGTTACAGCCAATGTGAGCAGTGTGTTAGGCACAATGCAGCAAATTGATTTGACAATGCTATCATGCACACAACTTCATGAGCATGGGTTTAGAGTTTAATCCAATACCCCCAACCCTACTGATTGGCTTGGTCACCATATTCTGGGCCAAAAGCCAGAATCCACTGAGGCCCTAGAAATAAAACCAGTTTGCTAATCCTAAATGCTCCAAACAAGGTCATAGAAAAAGCAGCTCGAAACAATGCAACCTCGAACTCAGCAGGTGTGACTTCTGCCACTTCGTCTATATGTATTGATGGGCCACTTTCTGCCTTCCCTACATTTTTCAGATCACGCCCTAACCTTTCATTGCCTTTAAAGTCAAGATTGATTTAATAAGATCTTCCCAACCAAATAATGTAGAATAATAGACAATGCCTGCCAAGACTGTCAAGGTAGATGCCCTTCATCTTCTTTCCTTATAATATACCCACATAAAAACACTAAGGCAGTGTTCACTAGTCTTACCTGCAGTAACCTCACATCCAAGGAACTGCTCCTACTCCCTCCATAAAACCAGGTGCATAGGTAAACAATCCTTCTATACCAGCTTGGCAGTCTGCCTTAAAGAAGGTGGACACATTAGACCCTTCAAACTAAATCCTGGCTCAAGTGCTCTAAAATGATATTATCCTTTATCTCCCTAGATAAGCACAGTTTGTGATGCAGCATGTACACTGCCACAGTAGACCTCACAAGCTTCCTGTAGAAGTCCCTCCTGATCGAGAATAACACTAAAGGTTAAGTGCAATAACCCAATTGGCGACTGATCTTCTCACAAGGCCACCTTATCAGCAGACAACCAGCAACCAATCTTAACAAGGTAAGATAAACAAGACACTGAGCCTTCCAGCACAGATCATGAATAAGAGGATTGGGAAACAGGGTAATCATGCAGCCCAGATGCAGTTCATAAGCCAATTTAACTCTAACGACATAAGAGAACAGCCTGGCAAAACATAGGTTGTGAGAAGCCACAACTGACATGGGCCTGTCAACCAGGATCTAAAGACCATGAAACATCACCCCCCCCCCCCCCCTTCCAAAAAAAACCATGTAGCAAAATTCCAGAGTTAGCATATTTGGAATATCAAACCAACCACTTTGCCAACTCCCAAACACAAATAGAGGAAGAAGCTTTATCAATAGTTTTTGAGATTCATCTCTAGGGGCCAGAGCCGGCCCTAGGCATAGGCAAACTAGGCAAATGCCTAGGGGCACAAGCAGATTAAAATGGTATCCAGCATGCCTATATTCTGTGTGTGACTGCGGCTGTATCTGCATATGAAAAATGCTACTGTATGCTACAGTGTGTTCCTGGAAATCACTGTAATGTAGCATTCCGTATGCAGATACAGCCACAGTCGCACACAGAATATAGGCATGCCGTATATCATTTTAATCAGCAGAAGCTACTTGTGCGTCCTAGTCACACAGTAATGCAAATAAGATGTATTTTCGGCAAAAAAAAAAGGTGCTCAACGTTAGCTAAGAGCTGCCAACTGACTCAAGCCAGGCGTCTCCTGCTGTATGGCGTATTGAGGTAAGATGTATGAGGACACATCTGAATCCAAGCAGAGGCAGAGGTCACTGTGTTAGCGGGCGTGTGAGTGTTGCGTGCGGGTGGGTTGGTTGTGCAATAGTGTTCGGCATATGTTTAAGGGGCATTATGTGTGTCATGTATAAATGCATTAATAATGTGCAGCTTATGTGTAAGGGATATGGGGGCAGATGTATTAACCTGGAGAAGGCATAAGGAAGTGATAAAGCAGTGATAAGTGCAAAGTGATAAACGCACTAGCCAGTCAGCTCCAATATGTAAATTAACAGTTAGGAGCTGATTGGCTGGTGCCTTTATCACCTTGCACTTATCACTGGTTTATCACTTCCTTATGCCTTCTCCAGGCTTAATACATCTGCCCCATTATGTGTATCAGTTCATTAATAAAGGTTGGCATAATGTGTAAGGAGAATTATGTTTATAAGGACATTAATAATGTGTGTCATATGTGTGAGGGCATTACTGTGTGATATTATTTGTATAAAGGCATTACTAATGTGTGGCATTGTGTGCATAAGGTGCTCTGCTGTGTTGTGTAACGTATAGAGAAGGCACTACTGTGTGGTCTAATGTGAATAAAGAGCAATGTGGTGTGATGTAATGTGAATAAGGGGCACTACTATGAGGAGTAACGTATATAAGGTAAAGTGGTACTACTGTGTGATGTAACGTGAATAAGGGACACTATCATTATGATATAATGTGAATAAAGTTGCACTACTGTGTTGCGCAATTTGAATTGGGGTTACTACTTTGTGGCCATGCCCCTTCCCAGCAAAAACACGCTCCTTTTTGGGCTGCACACCGAAAGTGCACACTATTCCTATTTATAATAACTGCTATGGGTGAGGGGTAATGGTGCTGGGAAAGGGGTGCAAGGTCAGAGGCAGAACTAGTGGCGGTGCTAGGGGGCACCAGCCAGAATTTTGCATAGGGCATTATATTAGTTAGGGCCGGCTCTGCTAGGGGCTATCAAGGGTCCAGCACTCTTGGTGCACTCTTTAGCTGAATGATTATCCCCACATTTCATACTCCTGTCACAATGCTGCTATTAAATGTAAAACTCTTGTCCTCCTGAAACAGAAGAACTTATGATTTTCCAGCAACAGTGCCTTTCTGCACTAAAAAAATAGTCAGGTAAAGCCCTATGCTGTTGGGTCATGTTGAACCACACCTCAACATCTTTGAAACCAAAGGACATCATTTGCATGCCATCACGCTTCCTAGGAAGGGGATCATGTGAATAAGCCAATTAACTGGCGAAACTGGCACCACTGGGGAATGTGCATCTGATAAGATGTTCTTGTCTGTGGACTAAGAGAACCTTGCAGCTTGATACATTAAACTATCATTTTTTTCTGTCATTTTTCCAGGTAACTACTCTTTTTCCCTACATTACACTGTCATTAATGCATATAGCCACAGACGCCCTGCACTGACTTTACGCTTATAGGGCACTGCACCAGGCATCATAACATAGCAGCAACTGGGACTTTTATCCTTCCTCCAGTCTTGCGTTACGTGGCCATCCTGCTCTCTCATACTGACTCCTTCACCAATATTACTACTTTTCTCTCTTACCTCAAACATTACATTGTTACACACTAAGGGTTAGGTTCCGGAAGGGGTTGTTTAGGGTCAGGTTGCAGGAGGGGTTGGTTAGGGGTAGGGTTAAAATACTTACAGGGATCCATCTGGATTTTGAATGTCAGGATCCCCATTGCCGGGATTTCAATACCATTATTTTATATATCAAACACTAGCAGATATTTGAGAGGTATTCTCTGTGAACTGTTTTTCACTTGAAACTGAGATATGCCCATGCTCATAGCAACCAATTAGATTCTACTTAACATTTATCTAGCTACTTCTATAAGATAATAGATAGAATCTGATTGGTTGCTATGAGCAACATCACACCTTAGTAAATGTACCCCAATATATCTGATTTTCTTGATGTTTCTATAATTGAGGCTACCTAATGTTACTGTGATAGGAACTACAGCCTATGGGGGTCATTCCGACCCGTTCGAACGCAGCGGTTCTTCGCTGCGGTGCGAACGAGTCAGAACTGAGCATTCACGGCGGACGCATTGCGCACGCACGTCATTACCTGGCGCCGGGCAACGACGCCGCCAGTGAGAAATGTGATCACAGCGGCGATCGCAAGAAGACGGACAGGCGGTAGGCATTCCGGGGCGGATACTCACCGTTTTCCAGGCATGGTGAGTCCAACGCAGGTATGTCGAGGCGTTTGGAGGGCGGATGTCTGACCTCAGGACCGGGACCTTCATCGCTGGATCCGTCGCACTGGGTGAGTAACTGCAGCCCTGGTCTTGTTTTACGTGAAACTTTTTTTTAGCATAGCAGGGCTGCACAAGCGTTTGCAGCTCTGCTATGCTAAAATACACTCCCCCATAGGCGGTGTCAGGTTGATCGCACGAGCAGCAAAAAGTTGCTACGTGCGATCAACTCGGAATGACCCCCTATGTATTTGTTGTAATAGTGATTATCACAACATTATACATGACCTCTATGTTCACAGGGTAGTCAAGTTATGGCCCAAGAGAAGAAACGTACACATTACCCCATTTTGCAAAGGACTATGGGGTCTATGGGGGTCATTCTGACCCGATCGCACGCTGCAGTTTATCGCAGCGGTGCGATCGGGTCAGAACTGCGCATGGGCCGGTGTCGCAGTACGCCGGCGCATGCCAGACGGCGAAGGCTGTCGGGCGCTACAATTGCCTCTGCCTGATTGACAGGCAGAGGCGGTCGCTGGGGGGTGCGGTGGCGGGGTAGTAACGGCGGCGCTTGGCCGCCGTTTCGTGGGCATGGTCCGGCCAACGCAGGTGTGGCCGGACTGAACGGGGGCGGGACGCAGCGGCTGCGTGAAGTCACACGCAGCCGCTGCGGGCCGGGGAGCGACGAGTAGCTCCCGGCCAGCACGCTAAAGCTGCGCTGGTCGGGAGCTACTCTTGAAGTGCAAAGGCATCGCCTTATGGTAGACTTACCATTGTTAAATCACTTTCTGCGAGGTACACTGGATTCCACAGGGAATAACATTGGGGTGCAGAGTTGAATCTTGATCCGAGGCACCAACAGGCTAAAGCTTTGACTGTTCCCAGGATGCACTGCACCGCCTCCTCAATAGCCCCGCCTCCAGGCACTGGAGCTCAGTTTTGTTAACCAGTACAATGCAGTAGCAGGTAAGAGAGACGGTAGATGTTAGTCACATAGAACCACAGTCTCACGACAGGAGAAGGGATTAGCGGTTAATGCCGTACAAACCCAAATAAGCTAAATGCGTCAGGGTGGGTGCCCTGGGGAATCCAGTGTACCACATAGAAAACAGGATTTTAATACCTACCGGTAAATTGTTTTCTCCTAGTCTGTAGAGGATGCTGGGGTCCATTTCATGACCATGGGGTATAGACAGTTCCACAGGAGCCATGGTCACTTTAAGACTTTTCAAGGGTGTGAACTGGCTCCTCCCTCTATGCCCCTCCTCCAGACCTCAGTTATAGGAACTGAGCCCAGGGAGACGGACATTTTGTGGAAAGGATTTACTTTTATACTAATGGTGAGATTCATACCAGCTCACACCTCAACCATGCCGCACAACATGGCATTCAACATAACACACGCCAACAGGCATGAACCATTTACAGCAATATGCTGAAAACAAATGTAACACACTTGTGTAACTAACTGAACAAAACTGCAGGTAAAGTACGCACTGGGTCGGGCGCCCAGCATCCTCTACGGACTAGGAGAAAAGGATTTACCGGTAGGTATTAAAATCCTGTTTTCTCATACGTCCTAGAGGATGCTGGGGTCCATTTCATGATCATGGGGTTTATACCAAAGCTCCAGTACGGGCGGGAGAGTGCGGATGACCCTGCAGCACTGATTGACCAAACTTGAGGTCCTCGTCGGCCCCACTCTCCTGCATGGAGATCGTGTCTGCTGAGGAAGTCTGCTTCCCAGTTGTCCACTCCCGGAATGAAAATTGCTGACAGAGCTCTTACATGTCTTTCTGCCCAGAGGAGAATCCTTGTCACCTCTGCCATTGCCGCTCTGCTTTTCGTTTGGCCTTGCCTGTTTATGTATGCGACTGCTGTAACATTGTCCGACTGGATCTGCATGGGATGATCTTGAAGAAGATGTACCGCTTGTCGAAGGCCGTTGTAAATGGCTCTCAATTCCAGAACGTTTATGTGAAGGCAGGCTTCCTGACTTGACCATTTTCTTCGGAAGCATTCCCCCTGTGTGACAGCTCCCCAGCCTCAGAGACTTGCATCCGTGGTTATTAGGACCCAGTCGTGAATCCCAAACCTGCGTCCCTCTAGTAGGTGAGAACTGTGTAGCCACCACAGGAGCAAAATCTTGGCTTTGGGGGACAGGATTATTCCGGTGCATGTGTAGGTGGGATCCGGACCACTTGTCCAACAGGTCCCACTGGAATACTCTGGCATGAAATCGGCCAAACTGTATGGCCTCGTAGGCCGCTACCATTTTCCCCAACAACCGAATGCATTGATGGATCGACACGCTTGTTGGTTTCAATATTTGTTTGCCCATTTTCTGGATTTCAGAGCCTTTTCCACTGGAAGAATTACTCTCCATACTTCTGTGTCCAGAATCATCCCTAAAAAGGACAATCTTGTCGTCGGTTTCAACTGTGACTTTGGAAAATTCATGATCCAACCGTGTTGTTGGAGTATTGACAGGGAGAGTGCGATGTTCTGCACCAACTGTTCCCTGGATCTCGCTTTTATCAGGAGATCGTCCGGATAAGGATTATATTGACTCCTTTTTGACGAAAGGAGGACCATCATCTCCTCCATCACTTTGGTGAATACCCTCGGTGCCGTGGAGAGTCCGAACGGCAACGTCTGGAACTAGTAACGGCAATCCTGTACTGCGAATCTCAGATAAGCTTCGTGAGGAGGATAAATGGGAACATGCAAGTAAGCATCCTTTATGTCTACTGACACCATGAAGTCCCCCTCCTCCAGTCTGGAAATCACTATCCTCAGGGATTCCATCTTCAACTTGAACCTTTTCAGGTAGAGATTCAGATTTTTCAGGTTTAAAATCGGTCTGACCGATCCGTCCGGCTTCGGAACTACGAAGAGGCTTGAATAAAAACCTTCTTCTTGCTGTGACAAGGGTACCAGGACAGTGACCTGATCCTGACATAATTTTTGAATTGCCATTATTACTGCCTCTCTTTCTGGAAGAGAAGCTGGCAAGGTCGATTTGAAAAATCGGCATGGGGGGACGTCTTGAAACTCTAGTTTGTACCCATGGGTCCAGGCCAGATTGAATCCAGATTTGACTGAAAAGTTTGACGTGCTCCCACCCGAGCGGACTCCCGCAATGGAGCCCCAGCGTCATGCTGCAAATTTGGCAGAAGCAGGGGTGGACTTCTGCTTCTGCGATCCGGTAGATGCTGCGGATTTCTATCCTTTTCCCATTCCCCTACCTGCAAAAAAGGGGGAACCTTTGGCCTTTTTGTATTTGTTGGCCGAAAGGACTGCATGTGAGAGTGATGTGTCTTTTTCACCGGTGTAGGAGCATAAGGCAAGAATGTCGACTTACGCATCCAGCCCATCACCAAACAAGGCCTCACCTTTATACGGGAGAGCCTCCATATTTCTTTTGGAATCTGCATCAGCATTCCACTGGCGAATCCACAATGCCATCCGAGCCAATACTGCCATGGTAGCGGTTCTTGATCCCAAGAGACCAATATATTTCATGGTTTCTAGTACGTACGCAGCTGCGTCTTTGATATGACCTAACGTTAGGAGTATCTCATCTCCATCTATTGTGTCAATGTCTAATGACAAGTTTCCTGACCACTTTTCAATAGCACTACTCACCCACGCACAGACAATGGTAGGCCTGAGTAGTGTCCCATTGGCCACATCAATAGATCACCTCACTCACTTGCGGTCTGTCGGCTCCTTAAGTGAAGCCATTCCAGGCGCAGGGAGAAACACCTTTTCTCTTTTATGACAGGGCCCTGTCTAAAATGCGGGGTGACTCCCACCTTTTGGAAAAAGGTAAGCTGCCTGAATTCCTTTTGGGAATCTGACATTTCTTTTCAGGTTAAATCAGACTCCCTCCAAGAGACTGTTCCTGAGGTGGAGGGAAAATTACATTACTTCTTTACTAAAGTAAACCCTCTCCTTGTGGTAAAAGAGGGACTTCGTAACTTCTAACACCACCTTTATAGCTAATACAAGTTTTGAATGCTTTTTTGCTAATTTAGGACCTATTCCCCTGGAATCACTAGTGTCGACACAGGAAACAGAGTCCGTGTCGGTATCAGTTTGTACTTGCAAATTTGTATGTGACTCAGAGGGGTCGCTGTGGATGAAAGGCAGAACTATTAAAAATCACATCTTCAACAGATTATGGCCCTCATTCCGAGTTGTTCGCTCGCTAGCTGCTTTTAGCAGCATTGCACACGCTAACCCGTCGCCCTCTGGGAGTGTATCTTAGCATAGCAGAATTGCGAACGAAAGATTCGCAGGATTGCGAATAGAAATTTCTTAGTAGTTTCTGAGTAGCTCGAGACTTAGCCATTGCGATCAGTTCAGTCAGTTTCGTTCCTGGTTTGACGTCACAAACACACCCAGCGTTCACCCAGACACTCCCCCGCTTCTCCAGACACTCCAGCGTTTTTCCCAGAAATGCCAGAGTTTTTTGCACACGCCCAGAAAACGGCAAGTTTCCGTCCAGAAACACCCACTTCCTGTCAATCACAGTACGATCACCAGAACGAAGAAAAATCCTTGTTATGCCGTGAGTAAATACCTAACTTTTGTGTTAAATAACTAAGCGCATGCTCTCTGCGAACCTTGCGCATGCGCAGTAAGCGACTAATCGCAATATAGCGAAAATCGGCAACGAGCGAACAACTCGGAATGAGGGCCTATATTCAGTTTTCTGTATGAGATTTGGTAGTGAGTCACACTATCATGTAACCTTTCACCCAGTCAGGCTCTTGGTGTCATATTACACCTCTGTGTCTCTAACATGTCTTCCAGAGAGGAAGAGATTCCCTGCCACAGACATTTTACACACGTGCTCAACCACACCACAGACACTCCGGGACTTATAGGGGACAGACCCACAGTAAAATCTGTCAGAGGGACACAGATAGGATTTGCCAGTTCACAACCCAGCGCCAGTAACACAATGTCTGTAAACACAAAATGCCCATTGACATGCAGCGCTTTTAGAATGCTAATCACACAATTATATAGCACCAAATTCACTGTGGCCCCCCCCTGTTTTGCACCCTGATACTTGTTCAGTAGTGGAGGAGGACCAGCGTTGTCTCTGCAGCCTGAGGAGAGAGAGAAATGGCACTGAGCAGTGTGCTGGCTGACTGAGGAGGAAGCTCAACTCTTCAATGGTGTGTTTCTCCTCAGCTTTTATGAGGTAATTTTTTTATACTGGCGGGGGTAGGACTGTGCCTCAGAAACTTATGCCCCTTATTTATGCCAGTTTCCATAGGTTTCATGCTGCCCAGGGCACCCCCCCCCCCCCCCCCGTGCCCTGCACCTTGCACGGTACCTTTGGCCGTCACTTTCTTGATTGAAGATCTGTCTTCTAACACTCACCTGTCTTCTGACTTCTGGCTCTGTGAGGGGGTTGACGGCATGCTGTGGGAGTGAGCATCTAGGCACGGCTAGCGTTTAGTTCCCTTCAGGAGCTAATGATGTCCTGTTAGCCAGAAGCAGAGCCATGAAACTCTTTAGGAAGTTGGTTCATACTTCTGCCCCCTCAGTCCCACGAAGAAGGGAGACTGTTGCCAGCAGTTCTCCCTGAAAATAAAAAAACCTAACATAAGTCTTTTCAGAGAAACTCAGTAGAGCTCCTCTGGAGTGCATCCAGTCTGCCTGGGCACATTTCTAAAACTGAGGTCTGGAGGAGGGGCATAGAGGGAGGAGCCAGTTCACACCCTTGAAAAGTCGTAAAGTGCCCATGGCTCCTGCGGAACCGTCTATACTCCATGGTCATGAAATGGACCCCAGCATCCTCTAGGACGTATGAGAAAGAGATTTAACACTGGTAAGGGAATAACATCGGGGATGTCATAAAGCAGTTCCTCATGGGAGGGGACGCACTGTAGCGGGCACAAAAACCCGGCGTCCAAAGGAAGCATCCTGGGAGGCGGAAGTATCAAAGGCTAAGAACCTGATGAATGTGTTCACTGAGGACCATATAGCTGTCTTGCACAATTGATCTGTGGACGCGCCACGGCGGGCCGCCCAAGAAGGTCCAACCGACCGAGTAGAATGGGCCTTTATGGCAGCAGGAGCTGGGAGCCCAGCCTGCGCATAAACTTGTGCAATCACCATTCTAATCCATCTGGCCAAGGTCTGCTTATTCGCAGGCCAGACACATTTGTGAAAACCAAAAAGTACAAAAAGGGAATCTGACCTCCTGATAGAGGCAGGCCTTTCCACATAAATATGGAGAGCCCGTACCAAGTCCAAAGATCTTTCTTTGGAGGACAGACCAGAAGAGATGAAGGCCGGAACCACTATCTCCTGGTTAAGGTGAAAAGATTATATAAACTTAGGTAAATAACCAGGGCAAGTTTGAAGAACTGCCTGGTCACGGTGAAAAATCAGTAAAGGTGGACGACAGGACAAGGCACCTAAGTCCGACACGATCCTAGCACAGGCAATAGCCAACAGAAACATGACCTTAAGCGTAAGGCATTTAAGGTCCACAGACTCAAGAGGTTCAAATTGAGACTCTTGCAGGGCATTTAAGATGACAGACAGATCCCATGGAGCCACAGGAGGGACAAAGGGAGGCTGAATCCTTAGAACACCCTGAGTGAAAGTGTGAACGTCAGGAAGAGACGCAATTTTTCTCTGAAACCACACCAACAAGGCAGATATATGAACCTTGAGAGAGGCCAGATGAAGGCCCAAGTCTAGGCCTTGTTGTAGAAAAACTAATAGTCTGGAAGTTTTGAAAGTATATGCATCATAATGCTTAGCAGCACACCATGTGAAGTAAGAATTCCAGACCCTGTGATAAATCCGAGCCGAAGAAGGTTTACGGCTTTCAACATAGTTTGAATGACCGCCTCAGAGAATTCTTTTGATCTCAGGAGTGATGCTTCAAGAGCCACGCCATCAAAGCCAGTCTGGCCAGGTGCGGGTAGACACAGGGGCCCTGAATGAGGAGGTCTGGGCGTGGAGGAAGTAGAAGAGGATGCTCTATCGAAAGACCCTGCAGGTCTGAGAACCAATGCCTTCTGGGCCACGCCGAAGCGATTAGAAGTAGTATTCCTCCTTCTTGCTTGAACTTCCGTATTACCCTGGGCAGGAGTGACACTGGAGGGGACACGTACGGCAGCCGAAAGCTCCATGGAATTGCCAGTGCGTCCATGAACACTGCTTGTGGATCCCTTGTCCTTGCTCCGAAGACCGGAACCTTGTGATTGTGTCGAGATACCATCAGCTCTATATCTGGTAGGCCCCACTTGTCCACTAGGAGTTGAAAGACTTCTGGATGAAGACTCCACTCTCCGGCATGCACGTCATGATGACTGAGGAAGTCCACTTCCCAGTTGAGGACTCCCGGAATGAACACTGCCGATATTGCTGGCAGATGGCGTTCTGCCCATTGGAGGATTTTTGACACTTCCATCATTGCCATGCGGCTTCGAGTGCCGCCTTGATGATTTATGTATGCCACCGTGGTGACATTGTCTGATTGTACATGAACAGGCCTGTTCTGTACCAGAGGCAGGGCCAGTGTCAACGCATTGAACACTGCCCGCAATTCCAGAATGTTTATCGGGAGGAGAGATTCCTCCCTGGTCCACCGACCCTGGAGACAGTGTTGCTCCAACACCGAGCACCAACCTCGCAGACTGGCGTCCATTGTCAGGAGGACCCAGTTGGAGATCCAGAAGGGATGGCCCCTGCTCAGCTGTTGGTTCTGTAGCCACCAGCTCAGTGACAGACGAACCTCCGGAGTCAAGGAGATCATTTGAGACCTGATCCAGTGAGGAAGGCCATCCCACTTGGAAAGGATTAACCTCTACAGAGGGCGGGAATGAAATTGAGCGTACTCTACCATGTCGAATGCCGACAACATGAGGCCTAGTACTTGCATCGCCGAGTGTGCTGACACCCTCTGGCGAGAGCGGAAGTATCTGATCCTGTTCTAGTGCTTCAGGACCTTCTCTGGAGACAAGAACAATCATTGGTTGTGTGTGTCCAACAATGCCGCCAGGTGCACCATGCTCTGAGCAGGGACCAGCGAGGACTTCTTCCAGTTGATGAGCCATGTGTGGGCTTGCAGAAATTGGACTGTCGGTTCCAGATGACTGAGGAGAACCTCTGGGGAGTTCGCCAGGATCAGCAAGTTGTCCAGATACGGCATAATCCTGACACCCTGACGGTGGAGAAGAGCCGTCATCACGGCCATGACCTTGGTGAAGATCCGAGGAGCTGTAGTCAGTCTGAAAGGCAAGGCCTGGAATTGATAATGGAGGTTGCCAATAGCAAACCGCAGATATTGCTGATGCGACATGGCAATAGGAATGTGCAGGTAAGCATCCTGTATGTCCAGGGATAACATATAGTCCTTGGGTTCCATGGCCAGTACAATGGAACGCAGAGTTTCCATACGGAATTTGGATACACTCACAAATTTGTTCAAAGATTTGAGGTTGCGTATAGGCCGGGAGGACCCATTTGGTTTTGGGACTAGAAACAGGGTCGAATAGTAGCCCCTGTCTCTTTGAGATAGAGGTACCGCCACAATCACTCCAGTATCTAAGAGAGTGTCACAACTGAGGGCCTGAGCTGACGGGAGGCAGCCTCAGTTGTAGGGGCTGAGATGTACCGGAACCTGGGAGGTTGTATCAGACCCCTGGACATGTAAGTAACATGAATAATAACTGCCCGAAGGCGTGACCACGACAACTTAGATAAAAGTCAATGATGTTTATTATGACAACTCCGCAACACAGCAGCAGTAAAAGAAAACGTAAAAGTCAGCAAATAATAAATACAGTTCCTGGGTACTACAGGATGGCAGGAGCCACAGGGCACTGGTAGTGTGAGATAGTTCTTATGATCTTCTAGATGGAAAGTCCTTACCAGGCCCGACTGTAGCAATGGAGATAACCCAGGATTGTGCCAGCTGGTGTTCCAGGAAAAGCTGGGTTGCTGAAGGTAAAACAGCTGCTGTGGATACTGGCTGGAACCAGACTGTTGTTAGCACGGAGTGGATACTGGCTGGAACCAGTTAAATAATAAATGAACTTGGGAGCGATGAAATATGAACTGAAATGTAGAACTTGAGAGCGGAGAAATAATAATACCGGTGGAGAGTGGTAAAGTGTAGAAAGGACACCGGCCCTTTAAGGGAAGCTGTACTCTGCTGGAAGCTGAGCTGGAAGCAGGTAATGTTGTAGCTGGAAACAGATGAATCCACAATGGATTGGAGAGTCAGGCTACACCGCAGGTGGAATGCTGGTGCGGGTCTCTATGGTGGAAGTCTTGAGACAGGAGCTAGAACCTGGAAGACAATCACAGGAGAGAGACAAACAGGAACTAGGTTTGACAACCAAAGCACTGACGCCTTCCTTGCTCAGGCACAGTGTATTTATACCTGCAGCAAGGAAGGGATTGGCTAGGCAATTATGCAGATTAACAATACTGACAACAGATTGGAGGAAATGATCAGCTGACAGAATCCAAGATGGCTGCGCCCATGCAGACACTTGGAGGGAAGTTTGGTTTGTAATCCATGTGGTAATGAAAACAGTAATGGCGGCGCCGGCCACTGGAGACAGGAGACGCCAGGCTGACAAGTGCACATCCAACCACGCGGACACAGCGGAGGCCGCGGCTGACGTAATCGCCACTCTGACACTCTGCATGCAGAAGCTCAGGGACGGCGGCGGAGGCCGCGGGAGACGCCATGCCAGATGTAATAAGGCGTTACTGTGACAGCGTCTCAGAGAGACAGGAGAGGATGCAGGAATGTGAACATTAGGATAACAGATGGAATCCAGTCCTGGAGCGCTGAGCCAGCCTTAGGAGGCATCTGATGGGTAAGAAATGGCGTCCAGATACCCGGATCGTGACAGCACCCCCCCCTTTAGGAGTGGCCCCAGGACACTTCTTTGGCTTTTGAGGAAACTTGGAATGGAATCTCCGGACCAAGGCAGGAGCATGGACATCAGAAGCATTGGTCCATGAACGTTCCTCAGGACCATAACCCTTCCAGTCAATAAGATATTGTAGTTGACCGTAACGGTGACGTGAGTCCAGGATCTTGGCCACTTCATACTCAACGCCTCGTTGAGTTTGGACTTTCGGAGTTGGAGGAAGTGAGGAATGAAACCGATTCAAGATCAGCGGTTTCAACAGGGAAACATGGAATGTCCTGGGTATTTTTAAGAAGGGAGGCAACTGGAGTCTGTAAGCAACAGGATTGATGACTTGTTCAATCTTGAAAGGACCGATATAGCGAGGTGCAAACTTCATACTGGGAACTCTTAACCTCAAATTCTTCGTGGATAACCATACCCGATCACCCACCTTGAGAGCAGGAACTGCTCGACGCTTCTTATCCGCAAACTTCTTGTACCTGAACGATGCCTTGAGCAGAGCTGATCGTACGCTCTTCCAGATATTGGCAAACTGATGCAAGGTGATATCCACTGCGGGAACAGAAGTTGCTGGAAGCGGTTGGAACTCAGGAACTTTAGGGTGGAATCCAAAGTTAGTGAAGAATGGTGTTGAAGCAGATGAAGAATGATACTGGTTGTTATGACAGAACTCGGCCCAGGGAAGTAATTGAACCCAGTCATCTTGAGAGGAGGACACATAGATGCGGAGGAAGGCCTCCAAGTCCTGATTCACCCTCTCGGTTTGACCATTGGTCTGAGGATGGTAAGCCGTGGAAAACTTTAGCTTGACTTGGAGGACTTGACATAAACTTCGCCAGAATTTGGCTGTGAATTGAACTCCTCGATCTGAGATAATTTCTTCAGGAAGACCGTGGAGTCGGAAGATCTCTTGTATGAATACTTGAGCCAACTTGGAAGCTGACGGAAGACCGGTGAGAGGAATGAAGTGTGCCATCTTGGTGAACCGGTCAACTACCACCCAGATGGTATTGAACTTGTTGCACATGGGTAAGTCTGTAATGAAATCCATCGACAAGTGGGTCCATGGTCGACGGGGAACGGATAGTGGAACCAGTTGCCCCGCAGGCGACTGGCGGGATACTTTATGTTGGGCACACTTTGGGCAAGATGCAATAAACTCCAAGACGTCCTTTTTCAGAGTTGGCCACCAATAGGACCTAGAGATAAACTCCAGGGTTTTTTGGATACCTGTATGTCCGGCAAAACGGGAAGCATGGGCCCAATGCATGAGCTTCTTCCTTAGCATCGGCTTCACAAAACTTTTCCCTGATGGGGGCGTAGAGTCCATCCCTACCGTGGAGAATGCCAACGGATTTATAATAGGATGCTTGTCTGAAGACTCTGACTCATTTTCTTGCTCCCATGAGCGGGAAAGGGCATCGGCCTTGCGATTCTGAGAGCCCGGACAGAACTGGAGTTTAAAGTCGAACCTGGAAAAGAAAAGTGCCCATCTGGCCTGACGAGGGTTGAGACATTGTGCGCCCTTCAGGTATAAAAGGTTCTTGTGGTCTGTAAGTATGGTGATTAAATGAGAAGCTCCCTCCAACAGATACCTCCACTCTTCTAGAGCGAGCTTGATGGCTAGCAACTCCTGGTCGCCAATGGCATAGTTGCGCTCAGCTGGGGAGAACTTCCGGGAGAAGAAACTGCAAGGATGTAAATGGCCATCTTTAGCCCTCTGAGATAACACCGCTCCTACTCCAACGGAGGAGGCATCCACCTCTAGGATGAAAGGAGAGTCGATGTCAGGCTGTTTCAGGACAGGCGCAGAGATGAACCTCTGTTTTAAAAGATGAAAAGCTTGCATGGCTTCTTCAGACCACTTGGACGGGTTAGCACCCTTCTTGGTGAAAGCAGTAATAGGCGCCACAATGGTGGAAAAGTCTCGTATAAACTTTCGGTAATAATTGGCGAACCCTAAGAACCTCTGGACCCCTTTGAGGGTTAAGGGTACCGGCCAATTCTGAATTGCTTGTAGTTTCTCAGGATCCATCTCTAGTCCGGAACCGGACACAATGTACCCTAGAAACGGAATGGACTTGACTTCAAAGACGCATTTTTATAATTTGCAATAGAGATGATTGACACGGAGACGGGACAGAACCTCTTTAACCCAAAAACGATGTTCCTCTAAATCGTTGGCAAAAATGAGGATATCGTCTAGATAGACCACGACATGACGGTATAGAATGTCTCTGAAAATCTCATTGACAAAATGCTGGAAGACAGCTGGAGCATTGCTCAATCCGAAGGGCATGACGAGGTACTCATAATGTCCGTCACGGGTGTTAAAGGCGGTCTTCCACTCGTCACCCTCACGGATCCGGATGAGATTGTATGCACCTCGCAAGTCCAGCTTTGTAAAGATGGTAGCTCCGCTAACTCTGTCAAAGAGCTCAGTAATCAGGGGTAAAGGATAACGGTTCTTGATGGTAATGTCGTTCAAACCTCTGTAGTCGATGCACGGCCGCAGACCACCATCTTTCTTTTTTACAAAAAAGAAGCCTGCGCCGGCTGGGGAAGAAGAAGGTCGAATGAACCCCTTTGCTAGGTTCTCTTTAATGTATTCCTCCATAGAATGCGTCTCAGGCAGAGACAACGGATAAGTTCGGCCTCGAGGTGGAACCTTCCCTGGAATGAGATCAATCGGGCAGTCCCATTCTCTATGAGGAGGAAGGATATCAGCAGAAGCTTTACTGAACACATCCGTGAAATCTTGATATGGAGGAGGTGGAACATCAGACGACCTGGGGGAGGAAGAACAGACAGGCAATACTTTAAACAAACATGTCTCTGCACAGGAGGAACCCCATGCCAGGATTTGCGTAGTCGTCCAATCAATTGTAGGATTGTGAAGACGGAGCCATGGAAGGCCCAGGACCACAGGATGTGTGGCTCTTGGAATCACTAAAAGTGAAATAAGTTCGGAATGAAGAACTCCCACTCTCAGACGAACTGGTAGAGTCCTTAGAGCAATAACAGTATCAAAAATTTTACTGCCATCCACGGCAGTTAAGGAAAAGGAGGAAGGAAGTCTCTCGGTGGGTAGGGACCACCGTTTAACATAGGCTTCAGTAATAAAGTTCCCAGCTGCTCCGGAATCAAGGAGAGCAATGACGTTCCGATAACGTTGAGCAACTTGAAGCGAGACTGGGAGATTACAATCATGAGGAGATGGAGAGGAGATCATTACTCCTAGCCGGCCCTCTCCTGGGCGAGCTAGGGTTTGGAGTTTTCCCGGACGTTCGGGACAGGCATTGATGGTGTGAGACGGAGCTGCACAGTAAAGACAAAGAGACTCAGAGAGACGTCTTCGGCGCTCAGCAGGAGTTAAACGGGAACGGCCAATTTGCATGGGCTCATCTTTAGATGGTGACCGTTGACGAGGAGGAGGAGCAGAAGATTTTGGAGCAGATGATCTTCCACGCTCAGTTGCTCTCTCTCTGAAACGTAAATCAACTTTCGTGCAGAGTGAGATTAGCTCATCTAACTTAGAAGGTAAGTCTCTGGTAGCTAACTCATCTTTAATAAGCTCAGATAAGCCATGCCAGAATGCAGCATACAGGGCCTCGTCGTTCCATGCCAGTTCGGATGCCAGGATCTGGAACTGTATCAGATATTGTCCTACAGTACGTGACCCCTGGCGTAAACGGAGAATCTCGGATGAAGCTGAGGTTACCCGGCCTGGCTCGTCGAAGATGCGCCTGAATGTTGACACGAATGCAGTGTAAGAAGATAGCAGGGTGTCGGACCTCTCCCATAACGGTGATGCCCAGTCAAGGGCGGAGCCACTGAGAAGAGAGATGATGTAGGCAATTTTTGTACGGTCACTGGGAAAATTGCCAGGTTGTAGCTCAAACTGAATCTCACACTGGTTGAGAAATCCCCTGCAGAATCTTGGAGATCCGTCAAATTTTGCTGGCGTTGGAAGATGAAGACGTGGAGCAGAAATGGGTAAGGTGGGTGGGGTTATAGCTGGAGTCACTGTGGTTGACGCACCAGATGCGCCTGATCCACGGAGAGTTGTCTGAATCCCATCCAGCCGAGTAGAGAGATCCTGGAGACAGCGGATGATGTGGCCCTGTGCAGCCTCCTGATGTTCTAGTCGGGCTGCCAGTTCTTGCATCGGCCTGGTCGCTTGATCCTGGTCTCCGGCTGGATTCATTAGGTCAGTGCTTACTGTCACAACTGAGGGCCTGAGCTGACGGGAGGCAGCCTCAGTTGTAGGGGCTGAGATGTACCGGAACCTGGGAGGTTGTATCAGACCCCTGGACATGTAAGTAACATGAATAATAACTGCCCGAAGGCGTGACCACGACAACTTAGATAAAAGTCAATGATGTTTATTATGACAACTCCGCAACACAGCAGCAGTAAAAGAAAACGTAAAAGTCAGCAAATAATAAATACAGTTCCTGGGTACTACAGGATGGCAGGAGCCACAGGGCACTGGTAGTGTGAGATAGTTCTTATGATCTTCTAGATGGAAAGTCCTTACCAGGCCCGACTGTAGCAATGGAGATAACCCAGGATTGTGCCAGCTGGTGTTCCAGGAAAAGCTGGGTTGCTGAAGGTAAAACAGCTGCTGTGGATACTGGCTGGAACCAGACTGTTGTTAGCACGGAGTGGATACTGGCTGGAACCAGTTAAATAATAAATGAACTTGGGAGCGATGAAATATGAACTGAAATGTAGAACTTGAGAGCGGAGAAATAATAATACCGGTGGAGAGTGGTAAAGTGTAGAAAGGACACCGGCCCTTTAAGGGAAGCTGTACTCTGCTGGAAGCTGAGCTGGAAGCAGGTAATGTTGTAGCTGGAAACAGATGAATCCACAATGGATTGGAGAGTCAGGCTACACCGCAGGTGGAATGCTGGTGCGGGTCTCTATGGTGGAAGTCTTGAGACAGGAGCTGGAACCTGGAAGACAATCACAGGAGAGAGACAAACAGGAACTAGGTTTGACAACCAAAGCACTGACGCCTTCCTTGCTCAGGCACAGTGTATTTATACCTGCAGCAAGGAAGGGATTGGCTAGGCAATTATGCAGATTAACAATACTGACAACAGATTGGAGGAAATGATCAGCTGACAGAATCCAAGATGGCTGCGCCCATGCAGACACTTGGAGGGAAGTTTGGTTTGTAATCCATGTGGTAATGAAAACAGTAATGGCGGCGCCGGCCACTGGAGACAGGAGACGCCAGGCTGACAAGTGCACATCCAACCACGCGGACACAGCGGAGGCCGCGGCTGACGTAATCGCCACTCTGACACTCTGCATGCAGAAGCTCAGGGACGGCGGCGGAGGCCGCGGGAGACGCCATGCCAGATGTAATAAGGCGTTACTGTGACAGCGTCTCAGAGAGACAGGAGAGGATGCAGGAATGTGAACATTAGGATAACAGATGGAATCCAGTCCTGGAGCGCTGAGCCAGCCTTAGGAGGCATCTGATGGGTAAGAAATGGCGTCCAGATACCCGGATCGTGACAGAGAGATTGTACAACCAAGTGTAAAGTCCGTGCTTTCAGCAGATATGAAGGGATAACCGTCATGCAGAACTGGTGAGGGGGACATCTCTTGAAGGAGATTGCGTACCCGTGAGAGACAACTTCCCGCACCCAGGCGTCTGAAGTGGTCTTTTACCAGGCCTGGGCGAACTGCAGAAGTCGGCCTCCCACACTAAGCTCCCCCAGGGGGAGGCCCACCCCATCATGCCACAGGTTTGTCCTGTTTGGAAGCAGGCTGACGGGCGGCCCAAGATTGCTTAGACTTGGGCTTGTTGGTTTTGGAAGTATGAGCCTGTCTCGGGGACGTGTGACCCTTTGCTTTCCCAGGAGGTCGAAAGGAACGACAAGTGATACTCTTAGCCTTCGGAGCAGAAGGATTAGTACTTGGGAGAAATGCAGTCTTAGCTGTTGCCAAGTCGGTCACGATCTTGTTCAGATCCTCTCCAAATAGTATGTCTCCCTTAAAGGGAGTCCAGGTCCACTTTCCAGGACCTTAACCACAAAATCCGACGAGCCAGGATAGACGTAGTAGATGCCTTGGTCGCCATTACGCCTGCATCAGAGACCGCCTCCTGAATATAGTGAGAGGCTGTGGTAATATACAACAGATATTGTCTGGCAGTGTCAGAAAAATTTACAGGTAGCTCCTCCTCTATTGCCTGAACCCATGCTTCAATAGCTTTTGCAGCCCAAGAGGCTGCCAAGGTGGGTCTATGCACAGCACCGGTAAGTGTGTAAATAGACTTCAGGCATCCCTCCACATGCTTATCTGTCGGTTCCTTCAGTGAGGTGACAGTGGTGACAGGCAGAGTAGAAAATACCACTAGACGGGTGACATGAGAGTCCACCGGTGATGGAGTTTCCCACTTGTTACTCAACTCTGCAGGGACAGGGTAACGAGCTAGCATCTTTTTGGACAGGTAAAATTCTTCCCTGGAGATGACCAGGATTCCTGACGTATGTGAATTAAAAGATCAGAATGCGGTAAAACTACTTTAGCAACCTTCTGACGTTTAAACTTATCAGGTTTCTTAGATGTAGCCCGGGGCTCAAATATCATCATCAATCTGGAGATTCAGCTTGATAGCCTTGAGTTGTAGATTCCTCATCAGAAGCAACTGTATCAGTGTCTGACGGATCAGTTTAATCCCCATCCTCATCGGAAGAATCATCCAAAATATTAGTGTATTGTGAGGAAGAAATGGCCCGTTTAGATGACCCTTTGGCCCCAGCAGGGCGAGGGGTAGGTTTTTGTCTAACCAAAGACTGATTTAATTGTTGTAACTGGGTAGACAGAGCATCCACCCAAGGCGGGTTGACTACAGGGACAATATGTGGCTGCAATGGCACAGGAGGTCCCACAGGGGGCATAAGCCGCGTTACAAGCGTCGACAGCATATTTGAAAAAGCAGCCCAAGGTGGGTCTTGATTTGCCACAGGTGCTGCAAACTGACTGGAAGGTGCAGGGCACGCAGTACCTGAACCCTCAGTTGAAACCTTTTCCTCAGACAAATCCGTAGCACCAGCACTGCATGATGCAGGAGCGTCTGCGGATTTCCTGCCCTGTGTAGCAGACATTATTGGGAATGTAGCCTTAGGGTGCAGCAGTACAATATAGCCAGACAATCACAATACCTGCAAAAAAAAACAACCTGTGTTATGTGATAGCAAATGCAAGCACAAAACAGAGGATTTAAGCGGTGTGAGGTGATTGAAACATACAGTGAAAAATACAAAACAGTATATCCTGTGGAACACTATATTAAAAATGCGACCATGACGCACTTAGTCCCCAGGGTACAGAATATAGTGATAGCAATACGTGTGATACACAGAATAGAATCCACACAGCAGCTATAGACACACACAGTCACAGGTATAATGCAGAAATGATTACATATAAACAATAAAACTGCACTTTACTAGTAAATCTACATATAGATATGTATGTATACAGATATAACAATGCACAGTAAACACTGGATGTATATCACAGAATACTTGTACTAAATATTCATATAGCAGTACACTTGTTCTTAACTAACACTGTCTAAAATTACATGTAGAATACTTAAATGTCTTTAAATACACAGCGCTGACAAGACAGGCGGTTTTACAGAGGAGACAGTGTCCAGCAGTCCCAGAGGTCCCAGCTATGTAATGGCACCAAAATCTGTTCAGGGAGTAAGGGAGAGAGATGCAGCTCCACGGCGGGAACACCAGCAGTAGATGGCGCCCGGAGCTGAGGGAGGCGCTACAGGTCAGTGCCTTATCCCCTCTGCTGGACTTCACCACCGGGTACTATATTAAATGGATTTTGGTAAATCCGACTTGTGCTCCCTGCCCTGGTGGATATAGTGGGGTCCCTGCTTGGCCACAGTGTCCACACCAGCGGCACGGTCTGTCTCATGGGACCGCGACCAGATCACGATTTACCGGTGGGTCCCCCCTGGGGGACCCTCTTACCTCCTCCCTGTTGTGCAGCCACGCGATCCAGGAGAGCAGCAGTGGTGGTGTGCCTAGAAACCGGTGCATCCCCGTGGCAAGTACACGGGAACCAGGCCACGGGAGTATGCAGCGCCGCTGAGGGAGGTGATGGAGCCTCCGAATGACATAAAAGTGCTGCGGCCCTTGAAGTCTTCTTAAAAAGCTCTTTTCAGCAGCCCTCCCTGTTAGTGACCTGCACTGAAGGCACCATTTTACAAACTAAGCTCCTGTGCCTGGAGGCGGGGCTATAGAGGAGGCGGTGCAGTGCATCCTGGGAACAGTCAAAGCTTTAGCCTATTGGTGCCTCGGATCAAGATCCAACTCTACACCCCGATGTTATTCCCTGTGGAATACCAGTGTACCCCGCTGCAGAAAACATTTTAGAAAATAATTAACAAAAGCTATATTTTACCCTATATCATTATTTTAAACAACATTACAAGTAGTCTTTTCGTGCTCTTCTTCTTGCTACATGTACAGTATATACATTTACTTCTGGGAGCATCACCAACTAAGCTAAATCAATGGACCTGATTCTGGTCCCATTGCTATTCTGTTAAGGATGCAATGTACTGATGTTCGATACATGGCACATGTGCAGGACCCGTATTGCGCATGTGCAGTATGGGTCCTGCATTGTCGCTCACAAAACTGCAGCAGACATCAGGTGAATGACAGTCTGCAGCCATTTGTGGGTATAGAGAGGGCATCAATGGTATCTGTTTCGTGGGAGTGCTGAGCCAGGGTCTCTCTATCTTCCAATGAAAATTTTCTGGCCTCAGCGATGTAGCTGCAGTGGCTGGTCTGCGTAACCTCAGGGTTACTTAGACAGCCAATGGTGTTGCAGTTATCTGATTCCGTGTCCTCAGACGCAGCCGTGGATCACACATACATGCCGGAGTCTACTTATACCAGATGCCTCTTGCTGCATTACCAGATATAAGCATCCAGGGAAGCAGTAACGACACTTACTATAACCGTACCTGAATCAGGTCCAATATCTTGATCCAAGACGTTTAAATCCCAGAATACTGTAATTGGGCATCTTTTATTTCCACGGATTGACTATTTTTTCCTATTAAACTCCTCATTGTACAACAGTAGAACATGTAATCAGATTTAATAATCATGTTGTGTATAAGTATGTATCTTAAAACATTAAGAAACTCCAATGGACCCTCCACCCTGCACAGCCCTCCCTAATGCCCTACGCCAGGCATATCTGGCAAGTTCAGATGGCATTACAACATATTATAGTAAACTCATTGGCCACCTTGTCACCAGTAACGTGCGGTGAGGTCAATTGCTGGGGAGGCACCAAATTATAGGATGGGGGAGGGGGGCCCTAACAAGGATATACATATATATATATATATATATATATATATATATGTGTGTGTGTCTCTATATTCCACAACTACTGTTTAAATTCTCACATAAAAAGGCTGATGGGGGTAAGAACGCTTCTAGGTGTCCCGTCCACGCAGCGCTGCGCTCACTCTCCAAGGCATCGCCCTCCGGCTCCTCCCGCACATCCTGCAGGGACAGCACAGGGTCCTCGGCAGGGGCCTTCTCCCAGACCCAGACTCCCAAAGCCCATCTTCTGGCGCCATCAGCCCAGGGAGAGGAGACTGACTAACGCTGGTGGCGGGCGGAACTAGTCAGTGCAGCCGCGGGCTGGGAGGATGTGAGCGCGGAGTGTCCGTGCAGCGCAGAGCGGGGGATGGCAATTACACCAGGACAATCACCGGAGGTGGGGTAGCTCCAGTAGCGTAACTTCATCCCAGTTGCCCGGAGGCAAGATAGATGTTGGTGTCCCCCCTTCACTCACCACATGCTAAATAGGGACAGCACCAATAAAAGGTGTGGTCTCACTGTGAATGGGTGTGTCCACACAACAGTACCCCCAAGTCAAAGTGCGCCACACAGTAGCGTAACCTTATTTTCATTACACTGCACTATAGTACAACTTATTCACATTACGCAACACGGTAGTGCCCCTTTTTCACACCATGTCACATAGTAGTGCCCCTTATTCTTTAATGTCACAGTAGTGCCACTTACAAATTAAGCCACACAGTAACAGTGATCACGCTGAGCCACACCCTGCAGCACATACAGTCACCGGTGCTCACCCTGCTCAGCACACACGGTCAACGCTCACCTCCGCCCCGCAGCACATACAGTCACCGGTGCTCACCCCGCTCAGCACACACGGTCAACGCTCACCTCCGCCCCGCAGCACATACAGTCACCTGCTCACCTCCCCCCCGCAGCACATACACAGTCACCCGCTCACCCCCCCGCACAGCACATACAGTCACCTGCTCACCCCGCCTCCCCCCGCAGCGCATAGACACCCGCTCACCTTCTACCCCACAGCACATAGACACCTGCTCACCCCCCCCCCCCCCACAGCACATAGACACCTGCTCAACCTCCCCCCACACAGCTCAGACACCCGCTTACCTCCCCCCCGTAGCACATACACAGTCACCCGCTCACCCCCCCGCACAGCACATACAGTCACCTGCCCACCCCGCCTCCCCCCGCAGCGCATACAGACACCCGCTCACCTTCTACCCCATAGCACATAGACACCAGCTCACCCCCCCCACAGCACATAGACACCTGCTCAACCTCCCCCCACACAGCTCAGACACCCGCTTACCTCCCCCCCACAGCACATACAGACACCCTCTCCCCTCCCCAACATAGTCACCTGCTCAAATCCCCCCACAGCATATAGACACCTGCTCACCCCCCCCCTAAAGCACATAGACACCCCCTCACCTCCCGCCAAACAGCACAGACACCCGCTCACCCCCCCCCCCCCACACAGTACTTACAGACACCAGCTCCCCACCCAAACACAGTCACCCGCTCAAATCCCCCCACAGCATATAGACACCTGCTCACCTCCCCCCACACATCAGATAGACACCCACCCCCCAAGCATATAGTCACCGACTCACCTCCCCTGCAATACATACAGACACTCGCCCCCCACAGCACATAGACACCGGCCCCCCCTTCCCCTCCAAGCACATAGTCACCCGCTCACTTCACCACCCAGCACATAGACACCCGCTCACCTCACGCCCGCAGCACCCACAGACACCTACCCCTCCTTACCCCCTTCACAGTATATAGACACCCGCTCACCTCACAGGGCATTACTAAATCGTTATGATGCAGCTGTGCGCTCAGCGCTACACTCGGCAGCTCCTCTAACAAGAAGGACCCGTCAGGCTGCGGGTACTGTGCGGCTCTGACAGCGGGGATTGGTGCTGGAGAGACAGGCAGTCAGGAAGAGTGCTGGGGAAAGGGGCAGTCCAAGGAATGAGGAGCGATCTGACACAGGACCGGGCGATCTGACACAGGACCGGCCGGCTCCTCAGCACATCCAACCGCTCAGTGTGCTGACAGCCTGACGGGTCCTTCCTGTTAGAGGAGCTGCCGAGTGGAGCACTGAGCATCATCGAAGCGGCACTCCTCACCGGTGACCGGGACACAGGGCTCTGGGGGTCGCAGTCATGTAACATGCATCCGACTGCACTGGAGCTGGAGGTAATAATGGACAAGCCTTGCCCACATAGGTGATTGGACCAGCGGATCCGGTACTGGATCCGCTGTCCAATCACATCTGCAGCGCTGACAGGGATGTGCTTTCATGTGAGCTGAAAGCCCGTCCCTGTCACTGAGGCACTGATACTAGTGCCGCTTTCATCACCTTTTTCAATGGGCTTTTTCAGCCCAGTGCTTGGCCCCGCCCCCTGCTGCATCCCTGTTCCCATTGTGAATGGGAGGCACTGCTATCAGTGCCTCCCAAACTAATTATATGTATTACAATGATTGGAATAATATAAAGAAGAAACTTATGACACAGAATATGTGTCATAAGTATCTTCTTTCTATTATTTGAATCATTAATGACAGGGGAGGCACTGCCTCCCCTGCCTCCCCTGACTGCACGTCCCTGCTTGTCACCCACCTGTACTCTCTTTCTAATGCCGTCCTCCAAGGTGGTTCTTTCCCTGCTAAAATGCTTGAGGCTTGGATTGTGGTGATACCAAAGGAAGGTAAAGACCCACACAATTGTGCTAGTTATATGCTTATTTCTATCCTCAATTTGGATGTTAAAATCCATGCTGTCAAAGTCAGAAAAATATCACGCTGCACATTGCCATATATGCACCTCGTGCGTGTGCACACTGCACGAGCATGAGCTCTCCTGTGCGTGCGTATACTCGCGGTCGCGTGCACTCGCGGGCGCGCGGTATGCGCATTTACGGTAGAGTTTGTGTGCGTCTAGCGGGCGATTCAATCATAACATATTTTAGTCATATAATGTATTTTGTAGATTATGGTCCCTTTGATAGAATCTGAAAGTTTAGTTAATATAGCATGTTCAGGAACAAAGAGATTCCTCTTTGAACTCAAAGCAGATTACTCGCTCGTGCGTATAGTTATGAACATAAGAAGTTTATGGACATTTACTATATTTGCACTTTATTACCCATGCGGCGGGAAACCCAGTTTCCCTCCCACCTGAGCAGTTTGAAATAGTCACAGCCCACCTGTATGAACCAACCTATGACCTTTTGTTATAATGCAGAGACGAATTCCTGTGTCCAATGAACAATAAGAATGTAGGGACCATTGTACTGTACTGTGTGTAAGTGTATAAAAAGACAAGCCGATCTGGGCCAGCTCTCTACTCTTTTCAACGGTTCTCATCACTGATAATCGGGAGCTGGATATCCAGAAAGGCGCTTGCGATTGTTCCCCTTGTGCGTAAGTTCTCTGCAACCATATTTATCTCCTATTTTGTTGTAAGCCATTCTCTCTCTCCTTTCCCCCTTTTAAATGTAATTATGTCTTTGTTGTATTTTAATGTGTAGTAACTCGGTTAGGTATTTTGTGTTAGTTTGGTAGTGTATAACTTGTAATGTGTATTCTTTTGCAATTGAACGTTCATTCATTCCCTTAAAAGGTGTTAGACCCTTAGACCGGTATTTGAGTGTTTGTTGTATTGCTAAAGGGTTCTCGGAGAGTAAGAATCGCTCATACAGCTTTCTAACTAACAAGGTTACACTGTGTTGCATTTACACCTTATCACTGCACAAAGGTTTACAATATAAGTACATTGTTTATGGTATTGTTACAAAGGTTTAACTCTGTGAGCGTCAGCGCCGCTCGTGATCTCCTCGTGGTCTCGAGCGTCCGCTACGCTGATAGCGTATCATTACGGTAACTGGCAGCCTATAGCGTGCTTGCCTTTACGTTTTAAGCCGTGAGCGAACGTGCCGCTCGTGCGTCTCGTCCACGGCTAAGCGTTTGTGACGCTACGTGCGTACTCTTACGGTATTCCATACGCCAATTGCGTACTGTGTTCTTTTAACCTTTTAGCGTGTTTTATATAGGATATATATTAGGCTTTTACAATTGGGGACTCGCCCGCTCTTCACATATCTGCACTAGGTAATTTCAGCAGACATTATCGGTCAGCAAAAGGCGGGAGGTAATATTCCTCGTAGTGCTGACCAGATAAGCGTCTGCTTCGCTTAGTAAGGAGTGCTGAAGGAATCCGGAACCAAAAGGTAGGAACAGTACGTTATTGTCTTTTAAAACCTGTTTAGTTTCTGTTTTGCGAACGTACGCATAAGCACACACACCTGTATTTCTTGCTTAGTAGTATTTTCACATATCACCTTCCTGTTTGCCATTTCACAATTGATAACGTGCTGAGAAAGATTTGTTGCTATTGGTAGTTAAAAGTTAATATTAATACGTTAAGGAGTAATTTGTAATACACGCGCACGGCTTGCCTAAAATACAAGGAAGTCTGGTGTGGTGTCAGTGAATGATTACTGTTAAAGATCATTCACATTGATAAACGTGTAGTGTGTTACTGTGGACGTACTTGGTCTGCGTACACGGGTCCTTACAAGGGCAGGGCGTACGCAACGCAAGGGTCGACGCACGGAGCGTATATTACGCAACGGAGCGTACGGATACGCCCACCGAAACTCAAATCGCACAATAGCATTGTTCTAGTGGGGGCGGTATAGTATAGCCACGCGATAATAGCACGAATTGATTTCAGTTTCCAAAACTTAGTTTAAATACCTTACTTTACTGTAATGCCTCTGGGGAAAGCTATCAGATTACGGGAAATTATTTTTCTGATCAGAAAACTATAGAATGATAGTGGGTTGAAAACGGTATGAGTGTATTGAACTCCTCTTGGTGAAATCTTGGTGAAGTAAATCTTGGTGAAGTAAGTCTTGGTGAAGCACGGTCTAGGTGAAAACGTGCGACGGAGTGTGATAAAGTTTTCGTTGTATTACGCTCTGGCTGTTTTGGAGCACAGTAGGGAGACTCCAATGATCCTACCATTTATGGGCAACAAGTGTCTATAAGTGGTACGATTGAACCGCACGGTTGTATGTGTGACCAATAACGCAACATGATATGAGGTCATATATTAAATTGCCCCCATGCGTGTTGTAGGGAGCACATGCAAGTGTGATTTGTGTAAAAATAAGGAATTTTCGCTGGTAGGGCCTGCAACGATTACGTGGGTCTGCAAAAAGGGGCGGATTCGTTGTACTCGGAGCAGAAGAAGCTGGTGGTAGAGCTTGGAGAACTTCCACCGTAGACTTCTGTGTTTGGTGCATTTTAGGAAGTTTTTCTGTGTTAAAAAGGTCCACAATGGCAGCCAAGTGCACAACACAGGGACGTTTAGCAGTCAGGGTTCAGACTGAAGAGGCTTGCAGACCCCGAGGGTCTGCTCGGTTAGTAATGTGGGGGAGGTATGGTCCCCACACTGAGACCTTTTGTGACGAATGGACACGAATGACTGTGGGGGATAGAGCACCATTTCCTGGGATAGGTAGTTTTGACTCAGAGGTATTGCATAATTTAAGGCGAAGGATCTGTCTCATAAAATCCTGGAAACAACGAATTAGACATTATGATTGTTTACAGTTATGGCAACAGGAAAGTGAAATGCAAAGAAATTTAACTTACATATCTGACTCTCATCTTGGGAGGAGAGACATGGCAATGGAGAGGATTATGGCTGCAGAGAATGGCACGATGGTGTACGATAAAAATGCACTTAGTAACTGTATTAAGACTGAAAGTAACAATTGTAATAAATGTAACAAGAATAATCGTAATACTGTTAAATGTACAACTATTAACCCATGCAAGTTGCACCCCATGTTAAACTTCCCTCAGGATCACCAGCAAGAAAGTGGGCCCAGCACGATGTCGGCACCTTTTCCAGCAGCCATCACACAAGACATCCAGGTGGACGCGACCAATTCGGTAAAGGCAGTAATCAAACCCCCTAACGGAGGGTCAGGTGAGGTCGTGTCCACAGGTACGTATGGTGTTGTACATCACGCACAAACAAATGTACCTCATATTGTAGAACCAACTCAGAATGACGTTATTGGACTTAATCCTGTCAGGGTAATTGCAGTACCAAATGGGAAAACTGACACTTCAGGAGTCACTCCTGTCAGGAACATCGCCATGCACTGCCCCTTTTCCCGAACAGAATTAAGAACAATCTTGTCTGAATTTCCTGACCCTAGGAAAGACTTAGTTGCATGTCAAAAGTATATTAGAGAGCTAGGAAATTCTGCAGAGCCAAATAACAAAGATTGGAGGACAGTTTTGAGGGCATGTTTACCCCCCGATGTCGACTCAGTGAAATTTATCGCTGACTGTAAACTAGATGAAGAAATACCACTAACAGACGAGTATAATCAGGATAATGTAAAGAGAATCAACTTACAGTTAGGAGTATATTTCCCTGCAGTGGTAAAGTGGAATAAAATCTTTTCAATAAAACAAAAAGAAGGTGAATCCACACCAGAGTATTTTCACCGGGCTCTGCAGGATATGGTTAGGTACACTGGTATAGATGACATTAAAACTAATGTACACCACAGAGAAGTAGCTGTGTCCGTATTAATGGACGGCTTAAAAGACACACTAAGAATCAGGGTACAAACCTCACTGGAGAGGTATCTCGGTGGCTGCATTAAGAGAGTCCGCTATCGAGCATGACCGTAATATCCAAAGAACCAGGGAAGCACAGGGAGAGCGGTTGATGGTGATGAGCATCCAAGCATTAGAGGAGGCATCAAATCGACCGAAACCCCAGGCCACTGGCACATGGAGGAAGCCAAGGGTTTGTTATCTTTGTAAAAGAGAAGGGCATTATGCCAGCAACTGTAACAGCCCACATAAAGTCAGACCCCCTAGACATGAGTATGAGCAAAGTTATGACACACAAAATTATAATCAGGGATCACATAGGAAGAATTTTGGGCCACACCCATGATATGTAGTTAGGAAAGGTGATCATTAGGACTGATGATAAGCCTGAGGTAACGGTTAATAAATTGGGAGGTCATTCCCTGAAGACACAGGAATGACCCGGGTAAAAAAAAAAAAAAAAAAAATTTGTAATGTATCTGTAAAATGTTTTTTTTCTCTCCCCATCTCTGGCGGTTATCGGTAGGACTCAAACATTACATAGCTACTTGGTCTTTGCAGAAGTCTACCAAACCCCAGCATGACCTACCCGCATCAATGTATCCTGGCCAGATACAAAGGGTGGAGTTTGGAAATGCTGGTGGGAGGGACTGCGCAAAGATACCATTGGACATGCAGGTGTGACAGCCTGATGATGAACGAAAGAACTGACAATGTTGTTGTTTTTTTTTCTCTCTTGAAAAAATGTTTGAAAAATGTTTTTTTTTTTTCTGTTGTATATTGTTGATTTATGTGACGCATATATATATATGAACGGTTCTCTCTCCCTTGTTGTTTTTTTTTTTCTCTCTCTTCTTTCTCATGTTCTCATAACGTTACAGATGGTATGTCACACATTAGTTGGACAAATGGTAATGCAAGATTTATTCTCCTTACAGAAAGAGCGCTGAGCTAGAAGAAATATTGTATCACCAGAATGTTTAGAAGACTGAGAAACGGCACCTTTGAGATGACAGCAGAACAAGAAGAACAACAAGACTAGAGAACTAATTATCGTAACAAGTTTCTCTCCCCCTCAAACCGTTTTCCTGTACCCCCATTACAAATTTCTCCTTTCTCCTCCTGTAAGATGGACTCGCCTCAAGAGACTGTGATACGGATTTTCCTGTTGACCCTGATGTTGACCAGAGCAGTCTGTTTCAGTGAGAGTACCAGTGAGGTCGAGAAAGGATCCAGAAAGGTTCTGATGACAGAGATGGAGGTGTAAATTTCCAATAGCAACACAATCACCGAGCAAAGGCGAGTACCGGAAACGATCTAGCAGCCATGTTAGTTGTAAACATTGTAAAGGATTGTTAGCTGAAGAGAACTGCATCTGTAGACACTGTGACAGTAGAGTTGAGGATGGGTGCATCAAGAAATGTCAGTCCAGTTTTAACATTAACATGGACCGGCATCCATTGAGTGACTATCACTCCTTAGTGGGTAAAGTGTTAAATCAGACAGATTGTTGGGTATGCTCTCAAGTACCTCAAGGCCATAGCAAATCAGGATTAGTGCCCTTCCCTTTAACTATAGGGGAGGTACTTGAGCTAAGTGGTGGGAGGCCGGTGGACAGGAGATTTAATATCTCCAGTCCTAAGCTCCACCAATATCATGTGGATAGATCCCTAATATGTTTTAACATTTCCAATCCCCGAAAGCCGGGAAATTGGGAAGTGTCATGGAATAACCAAACCATGACCTTTTCATACAGAGCCGATAGAATGCCTACAGATACAGAACTTATACGCCACATAGCCGGTAGTGGAAAATATTTCCGATTTAGGTATACCCTAGGAAGTAGGATCATGAGAGTTGGAGAAGTATCACCAGGATACTGTGCACATATCGTACAAACTGATATGTGTACTAAACAGATGGGAGAATTAGGGTTAGGAGATTTCATATGGAAAATGTGTAATATGGTAATGTCCTACTCCGTCCCATATGTTCTCCCCGATGATGCATATTTCATATGCGGGAGGAAGGCGTATAAGTGGCTTGCCCCAAACTCAGAAGGGTTATGTTATATTGGAAAAGTACTGCCTGAGGTAATGACCGTATCCCACACTAAAATGAAGGATATTCACCGCAGTGCCCAAGCTCCTTATACTCACACTCATTACGAGCACATCGTTAAACGGCACCTGATAGAAAGAACAGAGCATCCGGCCTCTGACCTGATCCATGAATCCACCGGGATTCAATTCCTAATCGCGTTAGATATCACTCGTACCGCCAGAGGAGTGATAAATTATAAATATATATCTGCGCTTGCAAATTTATTAGACAATATCACTGAAATGTATGATGACACATTCAGGTATACCGGAAGGGAGCTCCAAGCTTATAAAACAGAACTGGTTCAGCATAGGATGATTCTCAATTATCTCACAGCTGTGACAGGCGGGTATTGTGTTACCCTAGCGACTCAGTATGGAATAAAGTGCTGCACGTATATTACAAACAGCACAGAGGACCCGGCCGAGGTCATAGATCAAAAGATGGATGACATTTTGCAATTAAAATGGGAGTTCATAAGGAAACACAATCTCACCCTAGCTGCTGTGGGTAATGAGCTGACCGGTTGGGTGTCATGGTTGAACCCGCGAAATTGGTTCTCTGGTTTAGGAGAATGGACCCAAGGTATTATCATGGATGTAGGGAAATTTCTTTTGTGTATTCTGGGTGTCATCATATTGGTCGGTCTGATATTTAGATGCGTTCGGATTTTAACAAAGTGTAAACGTAGCGCCCGAGTGATGAGTTTAAGAAGTGAAGATACTGTAATAACAACGACTGATTTGGTTTATGACCCAACGATAGAGACAATGTTGTGATGAAAATGTGATTCCACGGTCCGTTTCTGTCACCCATTTCTCCTTTGTTTTCCTCCAAGGTACAAAGACATCCGCTTGGAAGAAGAATTTGACAACCTTTTACACAGACAACTGATGGACTATGCCATAGACCCCCATATCCCTAGTACTTTTAATTTTACGCTAGCCCAACACTTTTTGTAAGTCTATGGACATTGAGAAAGCTTTTTGCACACCGTTTATAGCAAAAGCATTGGGAGACTACAGTCAACATGTACATCGAGACAAGACAAGACAAGACACAGACAAGACCTCAATCGGCAAATGTACATTAAACTCACATAGTTTACGACTGCATTTACCATAATTGCCCTTTATCTTCATTTCTACAACCTACAGGTAATAACACACATAGTCGATAGGGAATATAGGCACAGATATCAGCACTCACATATCCCCCCATTCATGTATCATCAACTAAAATGTGCTCCCCCATTATGTTGCAACCAAAAGCCGAAAAGAGCTCGGTAAAGTTTGACAGCCCATCCACAGACCCTTAATATGGGATAAGAAGGAATTCAAATGTATACTTCGCGATACCTCGAAGCTTGATTTAAAACACGTACGGCACGATGATACATGACCCCCCAAACATGGATTCATACACACATGCTTCTGCTATCTCACTAGGTCATACCATTTTCCCACCTTCTCCTCTTCTCCCCTACCCAATCATAGAAATGTATTATACATGACATATATTTTTCTCTTTTTGAACTGTTTTGGGAAGTGGCAGTTATTGGTGACTGCCAAAGGGTGGACTGTCAAAGTCAGAAAAATATCATGCTGCACATTGCCATATATGCACCTCGTGCGTGTGCACGCTGCACGAGCATGAGCTCTCCTGTGCGTGCGTATACTCGTGGTCGCGTGCACTCGCGGGCGCGCGGTATGCGCATTTACGGTAGAGTTTGTGTGCGTCTAGCGGGCGATTCAATCATAACATATTTTAGTCATATAATGTATTTTGTGGATTATGGTCCCTTTGATAGAATCTGAAAGTTTAGTTAATATAGCATGTTCAGGAACAAAGAGATTCCTCTTTGTTTGATACGAAGGGTCAGACAGGGGTTACACAGTGGTGTTTAGTATCCATCGGAAGAGAATATAATTAGCAATATTCCGGTGTTGGTTTGAAGCAGATTACTCGCTCGTGCGTATAGTTATGGACATAAGAAGTTTATGGACATTTACTATATTTGCACTTTATTACCCATGCGGCGGGAAACCCAGTTTCCCTCCCACCTGAGCAGTTTGAAATAGTCACAGCCCACCTGTATGAACCAACCTATGACCTTTTGTTATAATGCAGAGACGAATTCCTGTGTCCAATGAACAATAAGAATGTAGGGACCATTGTACTGTACTGTGTGTAAGTGTATAAAAAGACAAGCCGATCTGGGCCAGCTCTCTACTCTTTTCAACGGTTCTCATCACTGATAATCGGGAGCTGGATATCCAGAAAGGCGCTTGCGATTGTTCCCCTTGTGCGTAAGTTCTCTGCAACCATATTTATCTCCTATTTTGTTGTAAGCCATTCTCTCTCTCCTTTCCCCCTTTTAAATGTAATTATGTCTTTGTTGTATTTTAATGTGTAGTAACTCGGTTAGGTATTTTGTGTTAGTTTGGTAGTGTATAACTTGTAATGTGTATTCTTTTGCAATTGAACGTTCATTCATTCCCTTAAAAGGTGTTAGACCCTTAGACCGGTATTTGAGTGTTTATTGTATTGCTAAAGGGTTCTCGGAGAGTAAGAATCGTTCATACAGCTTTCTAACTAACAAGGTTACACTGTGTTGCATTTACACCTTATCACTGCACAAAGGTTTACAATATAAGTACATTGTTTATGGTATTGTTACAAAGGTTTAACTCTGTGAGCGTCAGCGCCGCTCGTGATCTCCTCGTGGTCTCGAGCGTCCGCTACGCTGATAGCGTATCATTACGGTAACCGGCAGCCTATAGCGTGCTTGCCTTTACGTTTTAAGCCGTGAGCGAACGTGCCGCTCGTGCGTCTCGTCCACGGCTAAGCGTTTGTTACGCTACGTGCGTACTCTTACGGTATTCCATACGCCAATTGCGTACTGTGTTCTTTTAACCTTTTAGCGTGTTTTATATAGGATATATATTAGGCTTTTACAATGCTATGGGCTTAACCATTATGTTCAGGTCTGTTTTCATACTGGGAAGCCAGGCATGGGACAGTGCTTGTAGGGCCATAGACTTTATCCAAATCATAAATTCCAGGAGGTCATAAGCTATTATCCTTTTCCCTCAAATGGCAACATACTGTAAAAAAATTAATATGTTGGGATTTTCCAAACTTCCCGAAATGACCTGTTATACCAGGAAAACTTCCGGCAGCTATTTACCAAACTTCAAGCAGACCCGATATCGGGAAACAGCTTATAATATTGTGGCTGGTGCCTGAGCTGGATCCTAGCTATCATTCTTACAAATAGCTTTACCTCTTTTAAACCCTCCCCATAGCGGTTACCCTTTCACTTTTCAATAAACTCCAAAATCCTATCAACCACTTTATTTAGCAAGGCAGATCCCCCTATCCCCTGAGTATCCTTAAAAAAACCTACCTCTAGGGGCATCAGGGGACTCCTTGATATCAAACTCTACTACCTGGCCTTGCACTTCTCCAAAATTGCCTCTGTGACCAGATGCGCCATCACTGCCCACACCAAGCGATCACAGATTTGGTTCGGGTCTCACAAACCTAGGCCAATAGGAGATTCCTTCTTGCTGTCAGTAATCACCTGTTACTTACTCCACCCACTGCGCAGTGCGTGGGTACATTGATGCCATTATCAGGTCCTACCACCGGCCCTGGAACCACTTTACTATTCAGCTTCCTACCACCAGCACCTGAATAGTAACTGCTGTGCATGTGTAGTCACACTGCCGCCACACCTCCTGGTTGGCATCGTCAAGTTCCCCACTAATCACTGACCATTGACCAGGCCCTGCAACAGTAGCTTCCAGAGGGTGGAGAATGGAGACGCTGGGCTCAAACCAGAACAGGAGGAGAATGGGACTGCATGTGTTGCATTCCTGTTTGTCACAAGATGACAAAGCAGTCGTCCTGAAGGCAAGATGTTTATTGCCCAAATAGTCTTAAAGAAAGCTCTTCCCTCTTTCAAAGGGATACAGCATACAGATGTTTACAGCAGTTCCACACTTCAAGATGTCTCAGAAGATGTACACACTCAGGGCTCACATCCCTCCTTTTTATGTTACTTCAACACACAATACCACAGGGGGTAATTCCACCCTGTGGTCTTTACCCAATCAAGTTAAGTGCATGTGCCTTGCATGCCCAAGGCATTATCACCTTCTTTTGTCCCCCTATGGGCAGTGGGAAGTGGTCACTCCTCTGTGCTCAAGCCCATCCAAGGTGTCAGTCACAGCCCAGGAGCCAGCTCGTCTGGGGTAGGGGAAGGTTCTCTCCAAAAATACTTTATATAAAATATGTAGGTGTTATCAGGACAACATGTGTGAATAGCCACTGTTGGGGAGCAACAAATTGATATTCCAGTAGCTCAGGTTCATCCGGACTGGGGTGTGGCTCATGCAATGCAGATGTTGGCATTTTGAAGGGACTCCCTGCTAAGGTTATAATGGGGAATGATATGGGAAATTCTCTGTGTGAGCGCTGTATTTAGGGGGGTCAGAGAATAACGGTGGGCTTTCCCCTCTTCTTTTATGGTCTCTTTGTTCCTGATACAGTATGTATGTTATTTCCACCATACTAAATAACTGGTGATGATAGCTCCTCATTAAGGGTGCCGGAGAGACCCAAGTACTCTTCTCCTCCTTCATGAGGCCCCAACTAAGATAAACCACTCTGTTCTCACTGACAGAAATCATCACAGCTCTGTATCTCACTTTGCCCATCATTTTCTCACATGACAAATCACGGATGGTGTAATGGTTACCATGGGTTCGATTCCCACCATGGCCCTAGCTGTGAGGGGATTGTATATTCTCTCCGAGCTTGCGTAGGTGGTCACAGAGTACTCCAGTTTCTTCCCACAATCCAAATATACACATATATATATATATATATATATATATATATATATATATATACATATATATATATATATATATATATATATATATATAGATAGATAGATAGATATAGTGTCAAACAGAATTAAATTAGTGTGCTTATCCCAGTTCGCTTGTCCTGTACCACAACTTGTGGTGTACAGGAAACACACAGTCAAACGTTAATTCCTATTCCCGTGCCATAGTTTTTAAGTCCACAGGGTCCTATAACGTCATACAGGGCTCCGTAGCCACTAGTTAACACCCTCCTCATTTCTGGGCAGCTGCTCAGTACTTCAAATAGCCACTAGGTATACGTAGCCGAAATGGATCTGCAAAAAAGGGGGGAAGAAGAACAAGCGCCTATGGTGTAGTAGTTCTCTCCAGAGAAATTAATCACACAAATAATGAAATTGCGTACCGAATTGTGACTTGTCTCAGAGCATATCAGTCTCCTACTTCTTATTTCATATGTATTTCAAAATCAAATGTGCTTGTGTAGCAGTCTAATGGAGATTCCTGAATATATATATATATATATATATATCTCCACAATCCAATACAAATATATATATTTTTTTACCATACTGGTGATGATTCCTCCTCATTAAGGGTGCCGGAGAGACCCAAGGACTTTTCCTCTCCTCCACGAGGCCCCAACCACTCTGTTCAAACTGATAGGGTTAATTGGCTGCCAACAAAATCAACCCTATCTTGAATGTGTGCGAGTACACATGTGATAGGTAATATAGAGTGTAAGCTCCACTGGGGGCAAGGACTAATGTGAATGGAGAAATATTCTCTGTAAAGTGCTGCTGAATATGTGTGCGCTATAGATATACTGGTAATAAATAAATAAATAATCAATCAGAGACCTGTATCAGTCTGATCCTTCCTTCACTAAAAAAATAATCACCAAAGAGCTCTGAATCACTCCTCCTACTGTCATGGGGGAAAGTGTTACACACACACGTATGTAAGGCAACATATACTGTAGTTATGTTTAGTGGTCCCTTAATGTGTCTAGAGAGCCGTCTAGTGGAGTAAAGTGAAAGTGCTGACTCTATTGGAGTGAGATACAGTAATATAGACTTGCCGCATGACTTCATAGGAATGTGCACGAGGCAGGAAAATTATTCCATGTTCCTATATGTCACTTGCAATACCCAACATCTTGATATAATTTTACTAATATAAATCTGACTGTGTTTATGATTACATCCTAGATTTAGGTGTATAGTAAAAAGATCTGGACATAACAGCTGTGTTTTGAGGCCTTTGTAAGCATTTAAAGGTGAAATGACAAAACAGAAGAAACTAACAAAATTATATTATATCACAAAAGAAAAAATAAGAACTTACTTACCGATAATTCTATTTCTCATAGTCCGTAGTGGATGCTGGGGACTCCGTAAGGACCATGGGGAATAGCGGCTCCGCAGGAGACTGGGCACATCTAAAGAAAGCTTTAGGACTAACTGGTGTGCACTGGCTCCTCCCCCTATGACCCTCCTCCAAGCCTCAGTTAGGATACTGTGCCCGGACGAGCGTACACAATAAGGAAGGATTTTGAATCCCGGGTAAGACTCATACCAGCCACACCAATCACACCGTATAACTTGTGATCTGAACCCAGTTAACAGTATGATAACAGAGGAGCCTCTGAAAAGATGGCTCCCAACAATAATAACCCGATTTTTGTAACAATAACTATGTACAAGTATTGCAGACAATCCGCACTTGGGATGGGCGCCCAGCATCCACTACGGACTATGAGAAATAGAATTATCGGTAAGTAAATTCTTATTTTCTCTAACGTCCTAAGTGGATGCTGGGGACTCCGTAAGGACCATGGGGATTATACCAAAGCTCCCAAACGGGCGGGAGAGTGCGGATGACTCTGCAGCACCGAATGAGAGAACTCCAGGTCCTCCTCAGCCAGGGTATCAAATTTGTAGAATTTAGCAAACGTGTTTGCCCCTGACCAAGTAGCTGCTCGGCAAAGTTGTAAAGCCGAGACCCCTCGGGCAGCCGCCCAAGATGAGCCCACTTTCCTTGTGGAACGGGCTTTTACAGATTTTAGCTGCGGCAGGCCTGCCACAGAATGTGCAAGCTGAATTGTACTACAAATCCAACGAGCAATAGTCTGCTTAGAAGCAGGAGCACCCAGCATGTTGGGTGCATACAGGATAAACAGCGAGTCAGATTTCCTGACTCCAGCCGTCCTGGAAACATATTTTCAGGGCCCTGACAACATCCAGCAACTTGGATTCCTCCAAGTCCCTAGTAGCCGCAGGCACCACAATAGGTTGGTTCAGGTGAAAACGCTGGAACCACCTTAGGGAGAAACTGAGGACGAGTACTCAATTCCGCCCTGTCCGAATGGAAAATCAGATAAGGGCTTTTACAGGATAAAGCCGCCAATTCTGACACGCGCCTGGCCCAGGCCAGGGCCAACAGCATGACCACTTTCCATGTGAGATATTTTAACTCCACAGATTTAAGTGGTTCAAACCAATGTGACTTTTGGAACCCAAACTACATTGAGATCCCAAATTGCCACTGGAGGCACAAAAGGAGGCTGTATATGCAGTACCCCTTTTACAAACGTCTAAACTTCAGGGACTGAAGCTAGTTCTTTTTTGGAAGAAAATTGACAGGGCCGAAATCTGAACCTTAATGGACCCCAATTTCAGGCCCATAGACTCTCCTGTTTGCAGGAAATGAAGGAATCGACCCAGTTGAATTTCCTCCGTCGGGCCTTACTGGCCTCGCACTACGCAACATATTTTCGCCAATTGTGGTGATAATGTTTTTGCGGTTACATCCTTCCTAGCTTTTGATCAGGATAGGGATGACTTCATCCGGAATGCCTTTTTTCCTTCAGGATCCGGTGTTCAACCGCCATGCCGTCAAACGCAGCCGCGGTAAGTCTTGGAACAGACAGGGTCCTTGCTGGAGCAGGTCCCTTCTTAGAGGTAGAGGCCACGGATCCTCCGTGAGCCTCTCTTGAAGTTCCGGTTACCAAGTCCTTCTTGGCCAATCCGGAGCCACGAATATAGTGCTTTCTCCTCTCCATCTTATCAATCTCAGTACCTTGGGTATGAGAGGCAGAGGAGGGAACACATACACTGACTGGTACACCCACGGTGTTACCAGAGCGTCTACAACTATTGCCTGAGGGTCTCTTGACCTGGCGCAATACCTGTCGAGTTTTTTAATCATGTGGACGACTTCTGGGTGAAGTCCCCACTCTCCCGGGTGGAGGTCGTGCTGAGGTAGTCTGCTTCCCAGTTGTCCACTCCCGGAATGAATACTGTTGACAGTGCTATCACATGATTTTCCGCTCAGCGAAGAATCCTTGCAGCTTCTGCCATTGCCCTCCTGCTTCTTGTGCCACCCTGTCTGTTTACGTGGGTGACTGCCATGATGTTGTCCGACTGGATCAACACCGGCTGACCTTGAAGCAGAGGTCTCGCTAAGCTTAGAGCATTGTAAATGGCCCTTAGCTTCAGGATATTTATGTGAAGTGATGTATCCAGGCTTGACCCTAAGCCCTGGATATTCCTTCCCTGTGTGACTGCTCCCCAGCCTCGCAGGCTGGCATCCGTGGTCACCAGGACCCAGTCCTGAATGCCGAATCTGCGGCCCTCTAGAAGATGAGCACTCTGCAACCACTACAGGATGGATGCCCTTGTCCTTGGCGACAGGGTTATCCGCTGATGCATCTGAAAATGCGACCCGGACCATTTGTCCAGTAGGTTCCACTGGAAAGTTCTTGCGTGGAATCTAACGAATGGGATTGCTTCGTAGGAAGCCACCATTTTTACCCAGAACCCTTGTGCATTGATGCACTGAGACTTGGTTCGGTTTTAGGAGGTTCCTGATTAGCTCGGATAACTCCCTGGCTTTCTCTTCCGGGAGAAACACCTTTTTTCTGGACTGTGTCCAGGATCATCCCTAGGAAACAGAAGACAAGTCGTCGGAACCAGCTGCGATTTTGGAATATTTGAGAATCCAATCGTGCTGCCGCAACACTACCTGAGATAGTGCTACACCGACCTCCAACTGTTCCCTGGATCTTACCCTTATCAGGGAATCGTCCAAGTAAGGGATAACTAAAATTCCCTTCCTTCGAAGGGATATCATTTCGTCCATTACCTTGGTAAAGACCCGGGGTGCCGTGGACCATCCCTACGGCAGCGTCTGAACTGATAGTGACAGTTCTGTACCATAACCTGAGGTACCCTTGGTGAGAAGGGTAAATTTTGACATGAAGGTAAGCATCCTTGATGTCCCGAGACATCATGTAGTCCCCTTCTTCCAGGTTCGCAATCACTGCTCTGAGTGACTCAATCTTGAATTTGAACCTCTGTATGTAAGTGTTCAAAGATTTTAGATTTTAGATTTAGAATCGGTCTCACAGAGCCGTCTGGCTTCGGTACCACAATAGTGTGGAATAATACCCCGTTCCCTGTTGCAGGAGGGGTACCTCGATTATCACCTGCTGGGAATACAGCTTGTGAATGGCTTCCAAAACTGCCTCCCTGTCAGAGGGAGACGTCGGTAAAGCCGACTTTTGGAAACGGCGAGGGGGAGACGTCTCGAATTCCAATATGTACCCCTGAGATATTACCTGAAGGATCCAGGGGTCTACTTGCGAGTGAGCCCACTGCGCACTGAAATTCATTGAGAACGGGCCCCCACCGTGCCTGAGCTTGTAAAGCCCTAGCGTCATACTGAGGGCTTGGCAGAGGCGGGAAAGGGTTTCTGTTCCTGGGAACTGGCTGATCTCTGCAGCCTTTTTCCTCTCCCTCTGTCACGAGCAGAAAAGAGGAACCTTTTGTCCGCTTGCCAACAAAGGACTGCGCCTGATAATACGGCGTCTTATTTTGAGAGGCGACCTGGGGTACAAACGTGGATTTCCCAGCTGTTGCCGTGGCCACCAGGTCTAAAAGACCGACCCCAAATGTCCCCTTTCAAAGGCAATACTTCCAAATGCCGTTTGGAATCCGCATCACCTGACCATTTTACTGGTAGAATTGGACAACGCACTTATACTTGATGCCAGTCGGCAATTATTCCGCTGTGCATCATGCATATATAGAAATGCATCTTTTAAATGCTCTATAGGCAATAATATACTATCCTTATCTAGGATATCAATATTTCCAGTCAGGGAATCCGACCATGCCAACCCAGCACTGCACCTCCAGGCTGAGGCGATAGCTGGTCGCAGTATAACACCAGTATGTGTGTAAATGCCTTTTTGGATACCCTCCTGCTTTCTATCAGCAGGATCCTTAAGGGCGGCCATCTCATGAGAGGGTAGAGCCCTTGTTCTTACAAGCGTGTGAGCGCCTTATCCCCCCTAGGGGGTGTTTCCCAACGCACCCTAACCTCTGGCGGGAAAGGGTATGCAGCCAATACTTTTTAAGAAATTATCAATTGTTATCGGGGGGAAACCCACGCATCATCACACACCTCATTTTATTTCTCAGATTCAGGAAAACTACAGGTAGTTTTTCCCTCACCGAACATAATACCCCTTTTTGGTGGTACTCGTATTATCAGAAATGTATAAAAACATTTTCCATTGTCTCAATCATGTAACGTGTGGCCCTACTGGAAATCACGGTTGTCTCTTCACCGTCGACACAGGAGTCAGTATCCGTGTCGGCGTCTGTATCTGCCATCTGAGGTAACGGCCGCTTTAGAGCCCCTGACAGCCTATGAGACGTCTGGACAGGCACAAGCTGAGTAGCCGGCTGTCTCATGTCAACCACTGTTTTTTTATATAGAGCTGACACTGTCACGTAATTTTCAACAGTACATCCACTCAGGTGTCGACCCCCTAGGGGGTGACATCACTGTTACAGACACTCTGCTCCGTCTCCACATCATTTTTCTCCTCATATATGTCGACACAAACGTACCGACACACAGCACACACACAGGGAATGCTCTGATAGAGGACAGGACCCCACTAGCCCTTTGGGGAGACAGAGGGAGAGTATGCCAGCACACACCAGAGCGCTATATATATACAGGGATAACCTTATATAAGTGTTTTTCCCCTTATAGCTGCTGTATGTTTTAAAACTGCGCCTAATTAATGCCCCCCTCTCTTTTTTTAACCCTTTCTGTAGTGTAGTGACTGCAGGGAAGAGCAGGGAGCTTCCCTCCAACTGAGCTGTGAGGGAAAATGGCGCCAGTGTGCTGAAGAGATAGGCTCCGCCCCCTTTTCGGCTGCCTTATCTCCCGGTTTTTTGTATATTCTGGCAGGGGTTAAATGCATCCATATAGCCCAGGAGCTATATGTGATGTATTTTTTGCCATGTAAGGTATTTCTGTCATGTTTTATTGCGTTTCAGGGCGCCCCCCCCAGCGCCCTGCACCCTCAGTGACCGGAGTATGAAGTGTGCTGAGAGCAATGGCGCACAGCTGCAGTGCTGTGCGCTACCTTATTGAAGACAGGAACGTCTTCTGCCGCCGATTTTTCCGGACCTCTTCGCTCTTCTGGCTCTGTAAGGGGGCCGGCGGCGCGGCTCCGGGACCCATCCAGGCTGGACCTGTGATCGTCCCTCTGGAGCTAATGTCCAGTAGCCAAGAAGCCCAATCCACTCTGCACGCAGGTGAGTTCGCTTCTTCTCCCCTTAGTCCCTCGATGCAGTGAGCCTGTTGCCAGCAGGACTCGCTGAAAATAAAAAACCTAAACTAAAACTTTCACTAGGAAGCTCAGGAGAGCCCCTAGTGTGCACCCTTCTCGTCGGGCACAGAAATCTAACTGAGGCTTGGAGGAGGGTCATAGGGGGAGGAGCCAGTGCACACCAGTTAGTCCTAAAGCTTTCTTTAGATGTGCCCAGTCTCCTGCGGAGCCGCTATTCCCCATGGTCCTTACGGAGTCCCCAGCATCCACTTAGGACGTTAGAGAAATATATTTCTATACAATATGCACCCACAGTGATAAATGCAGGTGGCTTTTATACATTTAAATCAAGTGACATGAATAAATGCAATAATATATGAATATATTTGCAACAGTAGGGGTACCCCGGGCCATCTTCTAATCCAGGGGTGGGGAACCTCAGGCCCCAGGGCCGTATAAGGCCCTCAAAGCCACTTGATCCGGCCCAGCCAGGCTTACCTAAACGAGAGGAGATGCCGAGCGCCCGCTGAGATTTTACCACCAGCGGGCGCCCGGCTCCTCATCACTCCTGAGCTCCAGCTTCTGGCTCAGGCAGTGTACATGTGTGGCTGTGCGGCGCTATGGGAGAGACGTCATGACATCTCCCATAGTTTCGAGGAGAAGGAGGGCAGTGGTCCGGAAGCAGGAGCAGTGCTGGTGAGCATTGTGTTTTTTTTTTCTTTCTTTTAATGTGTGTGTAAGCGGCACTACTAGGGGGCATATTTAATGGGGCATAACTACAGGGGGAATATCTAATGGGGCATAACAACTGATGGGGCATATCTAATGGGCCAAAACAACTGACAGTGGTCATATCTAATGGGGCATAACAACTGACTGGGGGCAAATCTAATCAGGCATAATAAGTGACGGGGCATAACAAGTGACTGGGGGCAGGCTAATTTTTAAGTTGATAATTTTTGTATGGCCCCCGAAGGATTTTATAAATATCCAAATGGCCATTGGTAGAAAAAAGGTTCCCCACCCCTGTTCTAATCATTGTCTTAGGATTTCATTATGACAGCTGGCCCGGTACAAATGATCACCTTCTATGCTTGGCTTTAAAAGAGTTGTTGTTATAGTGAATGACAGAGCCACATAGACCACAGCCTTTACTACCTGGACAGCCAGATTGGGAGTCTTATAGTAACAGACAGAAAAAAGAGAGGAGAAAAAGAAAGATAAATGTAACTATGATCAAGGTATACTGGGTCATACTGGTAACGTGGATATCCCTGGAGGGCTATACTGACTGACACTGGCACACTCTTCTTTCACCAATATGTTTTACTGCAGTATTATCAGTGATCTCCTGCCTATAAGGCAGTGGTTCATAAAGGCACCCCAACAGTCCAGGTTTTAGGATAACCTTGCTTGTGCATGGATGGTATAATCAAATTGATTGAGGTACAAATTAAGGCACCTGTGCCTAAGCATGGATATCTTTTAACCTGGACTGTTGGGGTACCTTGAGGACTGCATTTGGGAACCCCTGCTATAAGAGGTAAATTTACTAAAGTTACATTTTTGTTGATTTGGATTTTCTGCTATTTGGGTGTGATTTTGCCAATCAGAGATTTACTAAAGCTCAAATCGATGACAAATCATAGGTGAAACGTAACTTAACACATTAAATCATTGGAATACATCATCAGACCAAACATGGGGCTGGATGTAATGGCTTGCGAGATGGCTGGAGCTCCGGGACTTCGCCCGAACTCGTACGTTTTTTTAAAGCAGAAAACATTTACAAGGCAAAACCAACTACTGTAGATAAACGTTTGCTGCTTTAAAAAAAAAAAGTATGAGTTCGGCCAGAATCTCGGTGCTTCAGCTGTCTCGCAAGTCATTACATAAGACCCATGGTATCCGACACAAATACAAATGACAGATTTACTAAGAATTGTGTTTCTCAAATCAATCAAAATCGTACCAAAATTGCAGCACATTAGACATAATAGACAAACAAATCAGTGGCATGTTTGAATGTGAAAAGCTTTTCTATTCGCCCAGGCTTAATCCTGATGCTTATAAAAGGAGTCCAAACCACCTGTAGCACTGTGGCTGGTTTAATCATGGCTGAGAGAGGCTTTGCAATTGTGCTAGGTCAATATATTCTTAGTTTTGGATTCCACCGGCTGACTGAAAGGACCATGGAGCAAAAATAAGAATTTACTTACCGATAATTCTATTTCTCGTAGTCCGTAGTGGATGCTGGGAACTCCGTAAGGACCATGGGGAATAGCGGCTCCGCAGGAGACTGGGCACAAAAGTAAAGCTTTAGGACTACCTGGTGTGCACTGGCTCCTCCCCCTATGACCCTCCTCCAAGCCTCAGTTAGGATACTGTGCCCGGACGAGCGTACACAATAAGGAAGGATTTTGAATCCCGGGTAAGACTCATACCAGCCACACCAATCACACCGTACAACCTGTGATCTGAACCCAGTTAACAGCATGATAACAGAGGAGCCTCTGAAAAGATGGCTCACAACAATAATAACCCGATTTTTGTAACAATAACTATGTACAAGTATTGCAGACAATCCGCACTTGGGATGGGCGCCCAGCAACCACTACGGACTACGAGAAATAGAATTATCGGTAAGTAAATTCTTATTTTCTCTGACGTCCTAGTGGATGCTGGGAACACCGTAAGGACCATGGGGATTATACCAAAGCTCCCAAATGGGCGGGAGAGTGCGGATGACTCTGCAGCACCGAATGAGAGAACTCCAGGTCCTCCTCAGCCAGGGTATCAATTTGTAGAATTTAGCAAACGTGTTTGCCCCTGACCAAGTAGCTGCTCGGCAAAGTTGTAAAGCCGAGACCCCTCGGGCAGCCGCCCAAGATGAGCCCACCTTCCTTGTGGAATGGGCTTTTACAGATTTTGGCTGTGGCAGGCCTGCCACAGAATGTGCAAGCTGAATTGTACTACAAATCCAACGAGCAATAGTCTGCTTAGAAGCAGGAGCACCCAGCTTGTTGGGTGCATACAGGATAAACAGCGAGTCAGATTTTCTGACTCCAGCCGTCCTGGAAACATATATTTTCAGGGCCCTGACTACGTCCAGCAACTTGGAGTCCTCCAAGTCCCTAGTAGCCGCAGGTACCACAATAGGCTGGTTCAAGTGAAACGCTGAAACCACCTTAGGGAGAAATTGAGGACGAGTCCTCAATTCTGCCCTGTCCGTATGAAAAATTAGGTAAGGGCTTTTATAGGATAAAGCCGCCAATTCTGAGACACGCCTGGCTGAAGCCAGGGCCAACAGCATTACCACTTTCCATGTGAGATATTTCAAGTCCACAGTGGTGAGTGGTTCAACCAATGTGATTTTAGGAACCCCAAAACTACATTGAGATCCCAAGGTGCCACTGGAGGCACAAAAGGAGGCTGTATATGCAGTACCCCCTTGACAAACGTCTGAACTTCAGGAATTGAAGCCAGTTCTTTCTGGAAGAAAATCGACAGGGCCGAAATTTGAACCTTAATGGACCCCAATTTTAGGCCCATAGACACTCCTGTTTACAGGAAATGCAGGAATCGACCTAATTGAAATTCCTCCATCGGGGCCTTACTGGCCTCGCACCACGCAACATATTTTCGCCAAATGCGGTGATAATGCTTTGCGGTTACATCCTTCCCGGCTTGACCAGGGTAGGGATGACTTCATCCGGAATGCCTTTTTCCTTCAGGATCCGGCGTTCAACCGCCCTGCCGTCAAACGCAGCCGCGGTAAGTCTTGGAATAGACAGGGTCCTTGCTGAAGCAGGTCCCTTCTTAGAGGTAGAGGCCACGGGTCCTCCGTGAGCATCTCTTGAAGTTCTGGGTACCAAGTCCTTCTTGGCCAAACCGGAGCCATGAGTATAGTTCTTACTCCCCTCCGTCTTATAATTCTCAGTACTTTTGGTATGAGAGGAAGAGGAGGGAACACATACACTGACTGGTACACCCACGGTGTTACCAGAGCGTCCACAGCTATTGCCTGAGGGTCCCTTGACCTGGCGCAATACCTGTCCAATTTTTTGTTTAGGCGGGACGCCATCATGTCCACCTTTGGTTTTTCCCAATGGTTTACAATCATGTGGAAGACTTCTGGGTGAAGTCCCCACTCTCCCGGGTGGAGGTCGTGCCTGCTGAGGAAGTCTGCTTCCCAGTTGTCCACTCCCGGAATGAACACTGCTGACAGTGCTATCACATGATTTTCCGCCCAGCGAAAAATCCTTGCAGCTTCTGCCATTGCCCTCCTGCTTCTTGTGCCGCCCTGTCTGTTTACGTGGGCGACTGCCGTGATATTGTCCGACAGGATCCGCACCGGCTGACCTTGAAGCAGAGGTATTGCTTGGCTTAGGGCATTGTAAATGGCCCTTAGCTCCAAAATATTTATGTGAAGTGATGTCTCCAGGCTTGACCACAAGCCCTGGAAATTTTTTCCCTGTGTGACTGCTCCCCAGCCTCTCAGGCTGGCATCCGTGGTCACCAGGACCCAGTCCTGAATGCCGAATCTGCGGCCCTCTAGAAGATGAGCACTCTGCAACCACCACAGGAGAGACACCCTTGTCTTTGGTGACAGGGTTATCCGCTGATGCATCTGAAGATGCGATCCGGACCATTTGTCCAGCAGGTCCCACTGGAAAGTTCTTGCGTGGAATCTGCCGAATGGAATTTCTTCGTAGGAAGCCACCATTTTTCCCAGGACCCTTGTGCACCACTGACACTTGGCCTGGTTTTAGGAGGTTTCTGACTAGTTCGGATAACCCCCTGGCTTTCTCCTCCGGGAGAAAACACCTTTTTCCGGACTGTGTCCAGGATCATCCCTAGGAATAGAAGGCGTGTCGTCGGGATCAGCTGCGATTTTGGAATATTGAGAATCCAACCGTGCTGCCGCAGCACTATCTGAGATAGTGCTACCCCGACTTCCAACTGTTCCCTGGATCTTGCCCTTATCAGGAGATCGTCCAAGTAAGGGATAACTAAAAACTCCCTTCTTTCGAAGGAGTATCATCATTTCGGCCATTACCTTGGTAAAGACCCGGGGTGCCGTGGACAATCCAATCGGCAGCGTCTGAAACTGATAGTGACAGTTCTGTACCACAAACCTGAGGTACCCTTGGAGAAGGGTAAATTGGGACATGTAGGTAAGCATCTTTGATGTCCAGAGACACCATATAGTCCCCTTCTTCCAGGTTTGCAATCACTGCTCTGAGTGACTCCATCTTGAATTTGAACCTTTGTATGTAAGTGTTCAAGGATTTTAGATTTAAAAATGGTCTTACCGAGCCGTCCGGCTTCGGTACCACAAAAGTGTGGAATAGTACCCCTTTCCCTGTTGCAGGAGGGGTACCTTGATTATCACCTGCTGGGAATACAGCCTGTGAATGGCTTGCAATACTGTCTCCCTGTCTGAGGGAGACGTCGGTAAAGCAGACTTTATGAAACGGCGAGGGGGAGACGTCTCAAATTTCTTGAGACGGGCCCCCACCGTGCCTGAGACCGCTTGTAAAGCCCCAGCGTCATGCTGAGGACTTTGCGGAGGCGGGAGAGGGCTTTTGCTGCAGCCTTTTTCCTCTCCCTCTGCCACGGGGCAGAAATGAGGCACCTTTTGCCCGCTTGTCCTTATGGGGCCGAAAGGACTGCGCCTGATAATACGGCGTCTTCTTAGGTTGAGAAGCTACCTGGGGTAAAAATGTAGATTTTCCAGTGGCCACCAGGTCTGTTAGACCTACCCCAAATAACTCCTCCCTTTTATAAGGCGATACTTCCATATGCCTTTTGGAATCATCATCACCTGACCACTGTCTTGTCCATAACCCTCTTCTGGCAGAAATGGACAGCGCACTTACTCTTGATGCCAGTCGGCAAATATCCCTCTGTGCATCACGCATATATAGAAAAGCATCTTTTAAATGCTCTATAGTTAGTAATATACTGTCCCTATCTAGGGTATCAATATTGTCAGTCAGGGAATCCGACCAAGCCACCCCAGCACTGCACATCCAGGCTGAGGCGATTGCTGGTCGCAGTATCACACCCGTGTGAGTGTATATACATTTTAGGATATTTTACTGCTTTCTGTCAGCAGGTTCCTTAAGGGCGGCCGTATCCGGGGACGGTAGTGCCACCTGTTTAGACAAGCGTGTGAGCGCTTTATTCACCCTAAGGGGTGTTTCCCAACGTGCCCTATCCTCTGGCGGGAAGGGGTATGATGCTAATAACTTTTTAGGAATTAATAGTTTTTATCGGGGGAAACCCACGCATCATCACACACTTCATTTAATTCCTCAGATGCAGGAAAAACTACAGGCAGTTTTTTCTCACCCAACCTAATACCCTTTTTAGTGGTACTGGTATTATCAGAAATGTGTAAAAACATTTTCCATAGCCTCAATCATGTAACGTGTGGCCCTACTGGAAGTCACATTCGTCTCTTAATCGTCGACACTGGAGTCAGTATCCGTGTCGGCGTCTGTATCTGCCATCTGCGGTAACGGGCGTTTTAGAGCCCCAGATGGCTTTTGAGACACCTGGACAGGCACAGGCTGAGTCGCCGGCTGTCTCATGTCATCAATCTTTTGTAAAGAGCTGACACTGTCACATAATTCCTTCCATAAGCTCATCCACTCAGGTGTCGACTCCCTAGGGGGTGACATCTCTGTTACAGGCAATTGCTCCGCCTCCACCTCATTTTCCTCCTCATACATGTTGACACAACGTACCGACACACAGCACACACACAGGGAATGCTCTGATAGAGGACAGGACCCCACTAGCCCTTTGGGGAGACCGAGGGAGAGTATGCCAGCACACACCAGAGCGCTATATATATATATATATATACAGGGATAACCTTATATAAGTGTTTTTCCCCTTATAGCTGCTGTATTGTTATACTGCGCCTAATTAGTGCCCCCCTCTCTTTTTTAACCCCTTTCTGTAGTGTAGTAACTGCAGGGGAGAGCCAGGGAGCTTCCCTCCAACGGAGCTGTGAGAGAAAATGGCGCCAGTGTGCTGAGGAGATAGGCTCCGCCCCCTTCTCGGCGGCCTTTTCTCCCGTTTTTCTGTGGAATCTGGCAGGGGTTAAAATTCATCCATATAGCCCTGGGGGCTATATGTGATGTATTTTCGACAGCCAAGGTGTTTTTATTGCTGCTCAGGGCGCCCCCCCCTAGCGCAATGCTGTGCGCTACCTTGGTGAAGACAGGATGTCTTCTGCCGCCGATTTTTCCGGACCTCTTCTTGCTTCTGGCTCTGTAAGGGGGCCGGCGGCGCGGCTCTGGGACCGAGCTCCGAGGCTGGGCCTGTGTTCGGTCCCTCTGGAGCTAATGGTGTCCAGTAGCCTAAGAAGCCCAATCCACTCTGCACGCAGGTGAGTTCGCTTCTTCTCCCCTTAGTCCCTCGATGCAGTGAGCCTGTTGCCAGCAGGTCTCACTGAAAATAAAAAACCTAAAACTAAACTTTCACTAAGAAGCTCAGGAGAGCCCCTAGTGTGCACCCTTCTCGGCCGGGCACAAAAATCTAACTGAGGCTTGGAGGAGGGTCATAGGGGGAGGAGCCGGTGCACACCAGGTAGTCCTAAAGCTTTACTTTTGTGCCCAGTCTCCTGCGGAGCCGCTATTCCCCATGGTCCTTACGGAGTTCCCAGCATCCACTAGGACGTCAGAGAAAAAAAGAACAAAACATAAGTCATACATATGTTGGCTCATCAGTAACAACTTATTGAAGCTCTATGACCTTGTTAAAACTCAGCTTGAGCCAGGCATTGTTTGGAGGTGGCAACAAGCCATGCCAAGCCTGCAGAAACTGCTGACTGATCTGCATTTTTTGGCTACAGGGCCCATGTGGTTGGGATAGCCTAAGCCACATTTTAATAATACCTGGGCCAAGTCTTTTGAGCAGTCAAGACCCTTTCCAACACCTGCATCTGCTTCCCTAGCCAGAAATCACATTGGAAAGAAGTCAAGTTAGCTTTTTATAGCATCTTATGCATGCCTAATGTCCTAGGTGCTATAGACTGCATACACATTGGGCTGGGTCCACCTAAGAATAGAGCCCAGAAATATCTAAATAGGCACCGTCCCCGTTTATCCAACATGCATGTGGTGTGTGATGCAAAACTAAAAATAATGAGTGTTGTATTAGACTATCCTCATTCAAAAAAATCTTTATCCTGAGCCAGTCATCCCTCTATTATGAGTTTGAGGTGGGACAAATGCCAGAGGGATGGTTACTGGGAATGGACACATTCCTGTGGGTCTTTCTTCATTATTGACCTCTACACATTGTTATTTAAACCTTCAATTGCTATTGTTTTTTTTTTTTGCCCTTACAGGTAATTCTGGCTATGGTTGTTTCTACTGGCTTCTGACTCCATTGTTGCTTCTGGATAGGCTGAGCACAAGTATATTAATGCACATAAGACCACTAGATCAGTGATAGAACACAATTGTGAGCTATTAAAATCTAGGTTTGGGTGCCTTGACAATCTTGTGGCATTTTGCTATATTCACCATCTAAAGTCTCTCACATTGTGCTCATCTGCTGTCTATTGCATAATCTGGCCTTGCAACAACCTTCCCTGCCAGATTATGCAATAGACAGTGATAAGACACAGGTGTTTGTTAAATCAGGTGACTCCTTGAGCACAGAAAGTGTGAGGTAGGTTAGACAAACAGTGATTAACAGCTATTTCACCTGAAATTATACCATTGGTACTTTCACCATCTTAAAAAAATGAAAGTATGTGCTTCTGTGTTAGAATTGACTAAGGGGGTCATTCAGATCTGATTGCTGCTGTGCGTTTTTTCGCACAGTGGGCAATCAGGTACTAAATGCATATGCATATGCACCACAATGCGCACCCGCGTCGGACAACAACGGGCATCGCCGGCCAGCGATGGGATGGTGCGAAAATTACATCGCACGGGCGTTTGCAACGTGATTGACAGGAGGAAGCCGTTTGTGGGTGGCAACTGACCATTTACAGGGAGTAGCCAGAAAAACGCAGGGGTGCCCAAGCGTTTTCAGGGAGGGTGTCTGACATCAGCTCTGGCCCCCGATCAGCCTGATGTGATCGCACTGGAGGAGTAAGTCCTGGGCTGCGCAGAGACTGCACACAGTGGATTTTAGCAGCTCAGCGTACACATAGCATCACACACATGCACGGTGAAAATACAGTCCCCCTGCAGGCGGCGATTATCTGAACGCAGGACAACAAAATTAGCAGCCCAGGGATCAGATCTGAATGACCCCCTAAGTATCTTGTAAACACTGTTCAAAACCATGTAATTAAAATAGGTTAGCATTGCTGCATTTATAAATGATTAAAGACTGAAAAAAAGAAAACTCTAAATGAAGGTGAATGTACCTTATGTGTTCAAAATCCAAAGATACATAATACTATAATTTTTGTAAAGCACACATGGTAAACTACATGACCTTTCCATTGTCCCTGTTCTTTCTCTATGTAAATAGTTTTGTTAACTAAATCACACCTTAAACTTGTGTGTGCAACTTTATGGAAACTACCTGACTTATTTAAATGTCCATTATATATTCAGTGGGTTAACAAGATGCACACAGTGTTTAAATCCGGGCACTTTAGCTAGATGTATTTATACATTATACATATATATATATATATATATATATAGTCCATGAACTGCACACATCACCTATAGATATGGGGATAGGGTGCTTGATCCAATAAAATGTCACAGAAAATCCAACAATACTTTGGATATGATTTGAGCACTGCTGGAAGCACTTTAATATGGTGGAATAAAATGACTATGATTATATTGGTTGTGCTGATCCCTTCTACTTACTCAGCGTTGCTGGATGTGAGGATGAAGATTTTATATATACTGTATATATATATCTCCTATATAATAGCCCTGTGACTCTGTGTCTTGCCCTCTAACGCTGGGCGTGGCTAGGAGCTCTCATTGGGTTAGTGGCAGCTGTATCACGCCCAGTCCACAGCTGATTGGGCGAGAAACGCCCTCCCACACAGGTTACATCCAATGGGAGGCTCTGCCCTTTGCCTGCTGTGTTTTCACAGAGCAGGATTAGCAATGGGGCTGATGGAGCTGCAGCTCCAACCCCACACCCCAAAATAGGCCCCCTTCATCTGCAGCAACATACCCTCCAACAATGTACACATAAACATCGCTACAAATTCCAAAAGGGGGCGTGGCCACGGGTACAGCAGCGTGGCCACGCCCCTTTTCATATACTTTCAATGGAAGCTTGGAGAGTAAAAAAAACGGTACAGACCATAAAAAAAGGGACTGTACCTGCCAGAAAGGTGCAGCTGGAGGGTATGCCACTGCATCTGCAGCAAGTCTCTGCGTTGTAGATAGGGAAAACGCCCCCTGTAGCAGTGCCGCTTACACACGTAACGCCCCCTGTACCAGTGACGCTTACACACGTAATGCCCCCTGTAGCAATGACGCTTACACACGTAACGCCCTCTGTACCAGTGCCGCTTAGACACGTAACGCCCCCTGTACCAGTGCCACTTACACACGTAACGCTTCCCCCTGTACCAGTGCCGCTTACACGCGTGATGCTCCCCCCTGTACCAGTGCCGTTTACACACGTATCGCCCGCCCCGTACCAGTGACGCTTACACACGTATCGCCCCCCCCCCCCGTGTACCAGTGAAGCTTACACACGTAACGCTCCCCCCTGTACCAGTTACGCTTACACACGTAACGCTCCCCCCTGTATTAGTGGGTGGTATTCATGTGACCGCCGGTCAACTGACCGACAGTCACATGACCTCCTCCACCAGCCCGACGGGTCACTATCCCGATGGTCGGCATGCCGACCAACAGGGACTATTTCCACTCGTGGGTGTCCCCGACACCCATAGAGAGGGAATACCGAGCCCGCAGCGTGGCGAGCGCAGCGAGCCCGCAAGGGGCTTGCTGCACTCGCCCCTCCCCGCCGTGATCCCGGCGTCCGTAAGCTGACCGGCGGTCTCCTGACCGCCGGTCAGCAGTACTACACCCGTACCAGTGCCGCTTACACATGTATCGCCCCGCCTGCACCAGTGACGCTTACACACGTAATGCTCCCTGTACCAGTGACGCTTACACACGTAACGCACCCTGTACCAGTGCCGCTTACACACGTAACGCCCCCTGTACCAGTGCCGCTTGCACACGTAACGCCCCTGTACCAGTGCCGCTTACACATGTAACACCCTCTGTACCAGTGATGCTTAGAGACGTAACGCCCCCTGTAGCTGTGACGCTTAGACACGTAACGCCCTCTGTAGCAGTGATGCTTAGGCATGTAACGCCCCCTGTAGCAGTGACACTTACACACGTAATGCCCCCTGTACCAGTGACGCTTATACACGTAACGACCCCCTGTACCAGTGACGCTTACACACGTAACGACCCCTGTACCAGTGACACTTACACACGTAACGCCTCCTGTACCAGTGACGCTTACACACATTATGCAGCAGTCACACATACACACACAACAGACACATATATATATATACAAACACACACATACATACTGTACATACATTACACACATACACAATCACACATATATACAGTATACACAGACACTGTATACACACACACACACACACACACACACACACACACACACACACACACACACACACACACTCACTCTCTTTCCAGACACTTATCTAATGAAGTCTGGCTGGCCGAAGCTGTAGCAGCTCATCCTCCTGTTGCAGCATGGTCCCATCTAGCTCCGCCCCCTTTGGCTCCCGCCCGGCCACTGAATGTCACACAGGGGAGGGGAGGGAGAGAGGAGGCTTTGTGCTGCCGGCGCTGAGGGGGAGAGGAGGTTTTGTGCTCCCGGCGCTGCTGCATTTGTGACAGCAGCCGGCAGCAGCAGCAGGGATAGCAGCAGCAGCTCAGTTCAGGGATGCAGAGCAGGGAGAACGCCTCTCCTTCCTGGTGCCTCCCTGCACTGCATACCTTTGCTGAGCGGCTAGCGCCGGGCCTGTGTGCACTGTCACTGACACTGCACAGCACTCTCACCTTTTACATTGATTCAGCGAGTCAGGCAGTTCTGCCAGCCAGTCACTATTGTTAGCGCCAGTGTCCCAACGCGCCGCATTACAGGGAAGTAGACGCACTAAATAAACTAAAGCTCCCAGCAGCCCTTAGCGCCGAAGCATTCCAGCCCTTAGGGCTGCTGGAAGCTGTAGTTTATTGCGTGCATCTTCTTCCCTGTAATGCGGCGCATTGGGACACCGGCACTAACAATAGTGACTGGCTGCTGTGCGAGTCTCCGGGAGAGCCACTGCCAAAGGGAGGACAGCAGCTTAGCTGCTTCCAGGAGGAGAAGCAGGAGAAGCATTACCCGCCCCTCCCCCACTCGCAGTACCTCCGGGCCCCATCCACGGCACCCCCACACACCCCCTCCAGCACCCGCGGTAGCTCCGGACCCCCTCCCCCACCCGCAGCGACATGCACCCGTACCTCCCACCGCATCCGCCCCTCCCCCACCCGGGGCAACCCCGCAACTGCTCCTCCCCTACCCGGAGTGGCTCCGGACCACCACCCGCAGCACCAGCGCACCCTCCCCCACCTGCGGCACCAGCCCCTCCCCCACCTGTGGCACCACCGCACCCGCCCCTCTCGCGGCACCCCAGGATCCCATCCGCCTCTTCCCCGCACCCCCTACTCCCCCAACCAAAGCACCTACTAGGTGATTCACCAGGCCCTGCGTGCACTGTTCACGCCGTTGCAAGGGGCTTCCATCCCTTAACCATTGCACGCCATTTGTCCGTGCAATATTTAACCACTCACACAATTATGATTGGATGTAATACTCCATATAATAATAATATTGCACGCCACAAGGGTGTGCAAGGGTTAAGGGGGCGTAGCCCCTTACGACGGTGTGAAGAGCGCCCTTAGGGCGCGATGAATCACCTAGTATATATATATATATATATATATATATATATATATACAGTATATATATTTGAATTGCTCTGTTGGGCACGATTAAGTGGTCGCCAGCACGCAAAACACTCAAATTCTTCCCAGAGAGGTGAGGAGCAGCGTTAGTCTTTTAATTTTTAATTATAAATATATATATTATATATATATATATTTGCCAGGTTCACGGCACTCCCAATTCCCAAACGTTAGTATATTCCACAGAAAAAAGCCGGTGCCCTCCCTGGTTACAGCAAACGCTGTGTCCAATATAGCATACAGAGTTGGGCGGCACTCGCGGCACAGGAAGAAACAGACAGGCACGTCTGAAAAAAAGACGTGCCTGTCTGTTTCTTCCTGTGCCGCGAGTGCCGCCCAACTCTGTATGTTATATATATATATATATATATATATATATATATATATATTAGAGATGAGCGGTTCCGATTTTAGAAAATCCAAGACCTCCTGTCACAAAGCAAGTGCGCAGAGTGCTGCCCTGCCAGGCGCCCCCCTGCCAGGCGCCCCCTCACCTCCGCTGTTCTTTGATGGCATGGCTGTGTGTCTCTGCCGGAGGCTGCGGGCCGCTGACCATCTTCTCCCTTAACATCCGCTGTATTCGGCGTCTCACGTGGATCCTGTCACATGTTCGCAGGAGCACCAATGGAGTAAGGCATGAAGTTCCAAAGATCCGTCAGAGGCACTTCCTGATTGTCAGTGCTTTTTTGTCTGTAGACCTGCTGAGACCTCTGCTAAGAATATCTCTGGCTAGCATTCTGCCTGTTAACACTAGTGCAGTTGTCATCTTTAACACTCACTGACTTCCACCAGCAATCCTGCAATAGCTGGTACAGCACCTTTTGCTTGACTGGAGGTTTCTGACCTCCCTGAGCTTGCCTGAGGACAACTGCATTACAGTTTGACAGGTGGACCATCCCAGTCAAACTCCCCACCTGCCACTGCCCCCAGAGTGGGTCCTGCAATAGCTAGTACTGCAACATCCCAGTGTTCCTGTAATAGCTGGTACTGCACACTCTAGTGTTCCTTCATAAGCTGGTACTGCAACATCCCAGTGTTCCTGCAATAGCTGGTGATGCAGATTCCAGTGTTCCTGCAATAGCTGGTACTACATACCCCAGTGTTCCTGCAATAGCTGGTACTGCACATCCCAGTGTTCCTGCAATAGCCGGTACTGCAACATCCCAGTGTTCCTGCAATAGCAGATACTGCAACATCCCAGTGTCCCTGCAATAGCTGGTACAGCAACATCCCAGCGTTCCTGTTATAGCTTGTACCGTCCATCCCAGCAACCCCGTCATAGCTGGTACTGCTCTGAATTCCAGTACCATAGTAATCACAGAGCTGCTCCTTTCCACTTCGTTCATCCATCCTGCATGAATAAAAGTTATATCAAGCTGCCTAATTTCCAACCCAGCCTTCCATGCTTCACTCCAAACCCACAAACTAACCCAAGCCTGACAGTAAGCACTGACCCAATGGATTCAGCAGGTAACCCAGGAATTAACTCATTGCAGCACTGTTAGAGGGACTGGATTCATCACAGAGACAACTGGTGCAAGGCTTGAATGATCTCTCTACACACCAGGATAACCTGCAAACCTCATGGCCTCGTCCCGCTTGTCTACTTTCATTACTTTACCAACTTCCTCTTCAGTGAGACTTCCAAGTCCAGGCAAATTCGATGGATCACTCAAGCAGTGCTAGGTTTTCCCTCAACCAATGCAATGTGCATTTCACCTTGCAAGCCTCAAGCTTTACCAAAGCTAAAAACAAGGTGGCCTATATTGTATTGCTTTTTACTGGTCCAGCATTAGACTGGGTTTAACCCCTCTGTGAAAGATCTGATCAGCTTCTGAATAATTACTCCAAGTTCTTTGAAATGTTCCAGTAGATCTTCTACGAACCAGGCCGCTCATAATTTGCTTCCACGGACATGATGCAGATCCGGCAAGGCACTCGAACCATGGGGCAATACTGTATATCGTTCAATTTCAGACTTTGGCATCTGAGTTGCAATTACACGAGGAGGCTCTTTCACCATTTTCTGACACAGGGGTAAATTTACTAAGCTCCCGATTTTGACCGAGATGCCGTTTTTTCATCAAAGTGTCATCTCGGTAATTTACTAAGCAATAATCACGGCAGTGATGAGGGCATTCGTAATTTTTTGCAAGTCCAAGAAAAAAATTACGAATGAATACACCATCGGTCAAAACGCGGCTGTTTAAGTATGAATCTCGGTAATTTACTAAGAAGTGCAAAGCAAAAAAAAAAACAAACACTGCCGTGAAAAATTACAACTCGTAAAAAAGTGCTAAAAAAAAACAGACCTGCTTTTTTTTTCCGTGATTGGATAGGCATGCAGGGATCCATGAGATCCGTGCATGTATATCAGTGGGAAGGGGTGGGAAAGTTGTTATTTTATTTAAAAAAATTGCGTGGGGTCCCCCCTCCTAAGCATAACCAGCCTCGGGCTCTTTGAGCCGATCCTGGTTGCAGAAATATGGGGAAAAAATTGACATTGGTTCCCCCATATTTAAGCAACCAGCATCGGGCTCTGCGCCTGGTCCTGGTTCCAAAAATACGGGGGACAAAAAGAGTAGGGGTCCCCCGTATTTTTAAAACCAGCACCGGGCTCCACTAGCTGGACAGATAATGCCACAGCCGGGGGTCACTTTGATCTAGTGCCCTGCGGCCGTGGCATCAAAAATCCAACTAGTCACCCCTGGCCGGGGTACCCTGGGGGAGTGGGGACCCCTTCAATCAAGGGGTCCCCCCCCCCAGCCACCCAAGGGCCAGGGGTGAAGCCCGAGGCTGTCCCCCCCCATCCAATGGGCTGCGGATGGGGGGGCTGATAGCCTTTGTTGTAAAAGAACAGATATTGTTTTTAGTAGCAGTACTACAAGTCCCAGCAAGCCTCCCCCGCATGCTGGTACTTGGAGAACCACAAGTACCAGCATGCGGCGGAAAAACGGGCCCGCTGGTACCTGTAGTACTACTACTAAAAAAATACCCAAAAAAACACAAGACACACACACCGTGAAAGTATAATTTTATTACATACATACACACATACATACATACTTACCTTATGTTCCCACGCAGGTCGGTCCTCTTCTCCAGTAGAATCCAAGGGGTACCTGTTGAAGAAATTATACTCACGAGATCCAGGGGTCCAGGCTCCTCGGGGAATCCAGGTGTAATCCACGTACTTGAAAAAAATAACAAAACGCTGACCCGAGCCACGAACTAAAAGGGGACCCATGTTTGCACATGGATCCCCTTTTCCCGACTGCCAGAAAACCCACTCTGACTTCTGTCTAAGTGGGTTTCCTCAGCCAATCAGGGAGTGCCACGTTGTAGCACTCTCCTGATCGGCTGTGTGCTCCTGTACTGAATGACAGGCAGCACACGGCAGTGTTACAATGTAGCGCCTATGCGCTCCATTGTAACCAATGCTGGGAACTTTCTGCCCTGCGGTTGACCTAAAGTGACGTCACCGCTGAGCAGAAAGTTCCCACCATTGGTTACAATGGAGCGCATAGGCGCTACATTGTAACACTGCCGTGTGCCGCCTGTCACTCAGTACAGGAGCACACAGCCGATCAGGAGAGTGCTACAACGTAGCACTCCCTGATTGGCTGAAGAAACCCACTTAGACATCAGTCAGAGTGGGTTTCTGGCATTCGGGGAAAGGAGTCCCATGTGAAAACATGGGGCCCCTTTCAGTTCGTGGCTCGGCTTTCCGTTTTCTTATTTTATGCAAGTACGTGGATTACAAATGGATGCCCCGAGGACCCTGGGACCCGCGATCTGGTGAGTAGAATTTATTCAACAGGTACCCCTTGGATTCTACTGGAGAAGAGGACCGACCTGCGTGTGAACATAAGGTAAGTATGTATGTATGTTTGTGTGCATGTATGTAATAAATCTTTACTTTCACGGTGTGTGTGTCTTGTCTTTTTTTGGGTATTTTTTTAAGTAGTAGTACTACAGGTACCACCGTTTTTCCGTCGCATGCTGGTACTTGTGGTTCTCCAAGTACCAGCATGCGGGGGAGGCTTGCTGGGACTTGTAGTACTGCTACTAAAAACAATATCTTTTCATTATCACAAAAGGCTATCAGCCTCCCCATCCGCAGCCCATTGGATGGGGGGGGACAGCCTCGGGCTTCACCCCTGGCCCTTGGGTGGCTGGGGGGGGGGACCCCTTGATTGAAGGGGTCCCCACTCCCCCAGGGTACCCCGGCCAGGGGTGACTAGTTGGATTTTTGATGCCACGGCCGCAGGGCACTAGATCAAAGTGACCCCCGGCTGTGGCATTATCTGTCCAGCTAGTGGAGCCCGGTGCTGGTTTTAAAAATACGGGGGACCCCCTACTCTTTTTGTCCCCCGTATTTTTGGAACCAGGACCAGGCGCAGAGCCCGATGCTGGTTGCTTAAATATGGGGGAACCCCTGTCATTTTTTTCCCCATATTTCTGCAACCAGGATCGGCTCAAAGAGCCCGAGGCTGGTTATGCTTAGGAGGGGGGACCCCACGCAATTTTTTTAAAAATATTTTACAGTGTTTAATTTAAAAAAAACAAAATAAATGAACCCCAGCACGGATCACACAGATCCGGCCGAGATTCATTGTAAAAAAGTCGGCAGTGTTTTGCTAATCACTGCCGTAAAAATAGAAAAAAAACCACGAATGACATCGACATCGGAACAAAAGAAAAATAAGAATTTACTTACCGATAATTCTATTTCTCGGAGTCCGTAGTGGATGCTGGGGTTCCTGAAAGGACCATGGGGAATAGCGGCTCCGCAGGAGACAGGGCACAAAAAGTAAAGCTTTTCCAGATCAGGTGGTGTGCACTGGCTCCTCCCCCTATGACCCTCCTCCTGACTCCAGTTAGGTACTGTGCCCGGACGAGCGTACACAATAAGGGAGGATTTTGAATCCCGGGTAAGACTCATACCAGCCACACCAATCACACCGTACAACTTGTGATCTAAACCCAGTTAACAGTATGATAACAGAGGAGCCTCTGAAAGATGGCTCCCTAAACAATAACCCGAATTAGTTAACAATAACTATGTACAAGTATTGCAGATAATCCGCACTTGGGATGGGCGCCCAGCATCCACTACGGACTCCGAGAAATAGAATTATCGGTAAGTAAATTCTTATTTTCTCTATCGTCCTAGTGGATGCTGGGGTTCCTGAAAGGACCATGGGGATTATACCAAAGCTCCCAAACGGGCGGGAGAGTGCGGATGACTCTGCAGCACCGAATGAGAGAACTCCAGGTCCTCTTTTGCCAGGGTATCAAATTTGTAGAATTTTACAAACGTGTTCTCCCCTGACCACGTAGCTGCTCGGCAGAGTTGTAATGCCGAGACCCCTCGGGCAGCCGCCCAAGATGAGCCCACCTTCCTTGTGGAATGGGCCTTAACAGAATTAGGCTGTGGCAGGCCTGCCACAGAATGTGCAAGTTGAATTGTGTTACAAATCCAACGAGCAATCGACTGCTTAGAAGCAGGCGCACCCAACTTGTTGGGTGCATACAGTATAAACAGCGAGTCAGATTTTCTGACTCCAGCCGTCCTTGAAATGTATATTTTTAAAGCTCTGACAACGTCCAACAACTTGGAGTCCTCCAAGTCGCTTGTAGCCGCAGGCACTACAATAGGCTGGTTCAGGTGAAACGCTGATACCACCTTAGGGAGAAAATGCGGACGCGTCCGCAGCTCTGCCCTATCCGAATGGAAAATTAAATAAGGGCTTTTATAAGATAAAGCCGCCAGTTCAGATACTCTCCTGGCGGAAGCCAGGGCCAGTAACATAGTCACTTTCCATGTGAGATATTTCAAATCCACATTTTTTAGTGGTTCAAACCAATGGGATTTGAGGAAATCTAAAACTACATTTAGATCCCACGGTGCCACCGGAGGCACCACAGGAGGCTGTATATGCAGTACTCCTTTGACAAAAGTCTGGACCTCAGGGACTGAGGCCAATTCTTTTTGGAAGAATATTGACAGGGCCGAAATTTGAACCTTAATAGATCCCAATTTGAGACCCATAGACAATCCTGATTGCAGGAAATGTAGGAAACGACCCAGTTGAAATTCCTCCGTCGGAGCACTCCGATCCTCGCACCACGCAACATATTTCCGCCAAATGCGGTGATAATGCTTCGCGGTGACTTCCTTTCTTGCCTTAATCAAGGTAGGAATGACTTCTTCTGGAATGCCTTTTCCTTTTAGGATCTGGCGTTCAACCGCCATGCCGTCAAACGCAGCCGCGGTAAGTCTTGAAAGAGGCAGGGACCCTGTTGAAGCAGGTCCCTTCTCAGAGGTAGAGGCCACGGATCGTCCGTGACCATCTCTTGAAGTTCCGGGTACCAAGACCTTCTTGGCCAATCCGGAGCCACTAGTATCGTTCTTACTCCGCTTTGCCGTATGATTCTCAATACCTTTGGTATGAGAGGCAGAGGAGGAAACACATACACCGACTGGTACACCCAAGGTGTTACCAGCGCGTCCACAGCTATTGCCTGCGGATCTCTTGACCTGGCGCAATACCTGTCCAGTTTTTTGTTGAGGCGAGACGCCATCATGTCCACCATTGGTCTTTCCCAACGGTTTATTAGCATGTGGAAAACTTCTGGATGAAGTCCCCACTCTCCCGGGTGAAGATCGTGTCTGCTGAGGAAGTCTGCTTCCCAGTTGTCCACGCCCGGGATGAACACTGCTGACAGTGCTATCACGTGATTCTCCGCCCAGCGAAGGATCCTGGCAGCTTCTGCCATTGCACTCCTGCTTCTTGTGCCGCCCTGTCTGTTTACATGGGCGACTGCCGTGATGTTGTCCGACTGGATCAACACCGGTCTTCCTTGAAGCAGAGGTTCCGCCTGGCTTAGAGCATTGTAGATTGCTCTTAGTTCCAGAATGTTTATGTGAAGAGACTTTTCCAGGCTCGACCACACTCCCTGGAAGTTTCTTCCTTGTGTGACTGCTCCCCAGCCTCTCAGGCTGGCGTCCGTGGTCACCAGGATCCAATCCTGTATGCCGAATCTGCGGCCCTCCAATAGATGAGCCCTCTGCAACCACCACAGAAGAGATACCCTTGTCCTTGGAGACAGGGTTATCCGCAGGTGCATCTGAAGATGCGACCCTGACCATTTGTCCAACAGATCCCTTTGGAAAATTCTTGCATGGAATCTGCCGAATGGAATTGCTTCGTAAGAAGCCACCATTTTTCCCAGGACTCTTGTGCATTGATGTACAGACACCTTTCCTGGTTTTAGGAGGTTCCTGACCAGGTCGGATAACTCCTTGGCTTTTTCCTCGGGAAGAAAAACCTTTTTCTGAACCGTGTCCAGAATCATCCCTAGGAACAGCAGACGAGTTGTCGGCATTAATTGGGATTTTGGAATATTCAGAATCCATCCGTGCTGCTTTAGCACCTCTTGAGATAGTGCTAATCCCATCTCTAGCTGTTCTCTGGACCTTGCCCTTATTAGGAGATCGTCCAAGTATGGGATAATTAATACGCCTTTTCTTCGAAGAAGAATCATCATCTCGGCCATTACCTTTGTAAAGACCCGAGGTGCCGTGGACAAACCAAACGGCAGCGTCTGAAACTGATAGTGACAGTTTTGTACAATGAACCTGAGGTACCCCTGGTGTGAGGGGTAAATTGGAACGTGGAGATACGCATCCTTGATGTCCAAGGATACCATAAAGTCCCCTTCTTCCAGGTTCGCTATCACTGCTCTGAGTGACTCCATCTTGAACTTGAACTTCTTTATGTACAGGTTCAAGGACTTCAGATTTAGAATAGGCCTTACCGAGCCATCCGGCTTCGGTACCACAAATAGAGTGGAATAATACCCCTTCCCTTGTTGTAGAAGAGGTACCTTGACTATCACCTGCTGAGAGTACAGCTTGTGAATGGCTTCCAAAACCGTCTCCCTTTCGGAGGGGGACGTTGGTAAAGCAGACTTCAGGAAACGGCGAGGTGGATCTGTCTTCTAATTCCAACCTGTACCCCTGAGATATTATCTGCAGGATCCAGGGATCTACCTGCGAGTGAGCCCACTGCGCGCTGTAATTTTTGAGACGACCGCCCACCGTCCCCGAGTCCGCTTGAGAAGCCCCAGCGTCATGCTGAGGCTTTTGTAGAAGCCGGGGAGGGCTTCTGTTCCTGGGAAGGAGCTGCCTGTTGCTGTCTCTTCCCTCGACCTCTGCCTCGTGGCAGATATGAATAGCCCTTTGCTCTCTTATTTTTAAAGGAACGAAAGGGCTGCGGTTGAAAAGTCGGTGCCTTTTTCTGTTGGGGAGTGACTTGAGGTAGAAAGGTGGATTTCCCGGCTGTAGCCGTGGCCACCAAATCTGATAGACCGACTCCAAATAACTCCTCCCCTTTATACGGCAAAACTTCCATATGCCGTTTTGAATCCGCATCGCCTGTCCACTGTCGCGTCCATAAAGCTCTTCTGGCCGAAATGGACATAGCACTTACCCGTGATGCCAGTGTGCAGATATCCCTCTGTGCATCACGCATATAAAGAAATGCATCCTTTATTTGTTCTAACGACAGTAAAATATTGTCCCTGTCTAGGGTATCAATATTTTCAATCAGGGACTCTGACCAAACTACCCCAGCACTGCACATCCAGGCAGTCGCTATAGCTGGTCGTAGTATAACACCTGCATGTGTGTATATACTTTTTTGGATATTTTCCATCCTCCTATCTGATGGATCTTTAAGTGCGGCCGTCTCAGGAGAGGGTAACGCCACTTGTTTAGATAAGCGTGTTAGCGCCTTGTCCACCCTAGGAGGTGTTTCCCAGCGCTCCCTAACCTCTGGCGGGAAAGGGTATAATGCCAATAATTTCTTTGAAATTATCAGCTTTTTATCAGGGGCAACCCACGCTTCATCACACACGTCATTTAATTCTTCTGATTCAGGAAAAACTATAGGTAGTTTTTTCACACCCCACATAATACCCTGTTTAGTGGTACCTGTAGTATCAGCTAAATGTAACGCCTCCTTCATTGCCAAAATCATATAACGTGTGGCCCTACTGGAAAATACGGTTGATTCGTCACCGTCGCCACTGGAATCAGTGCCTGTGTCTGGGTCTGTGTCGACCGACTGAGGCAAAGGGCGTTTCACAGCCCCTGACGGTGTTTGAGGCACCTGGACAGGCACTAATTGATTGTCCGGCCGCCTCATGTCGTCAAACGACTGCTTAAGCGAGTTGACGCTATCCCGTAATTCCACAAATAAAGGCATCCATTCTGGTGTCGACCCCCTAGGAGGTGACATCCCCATATTTGGCAATTGCTCCGCCTCCACACCAATATCGTCCTCATACATGTCGACACACACGTACCGACACACAGCAGACACACAGGGAATGCTCTACACGAAGACAGGACCCACTAGCCCTTTGGGGAGACAGAGGGAGAGTCTGCCAGCACACACCAAAAAAGCGCTATATATGACAGGGATAGCCTTATAATAAGTGCTCCCTTATAGCTGCTTTATATATATCAAAATATTGCCATTAAATTTGCCCCCCCTCTCTGTTTTACCCTGTTTCTGTAGTGCAGTGCAGGGGAGAGACCTGGGAGCCGTCCTGACCAGCGGAGCTGTGAGAGGAAATGGCGCCGTGTGCTGAGGAGATAGGCCCCGCCCCTTTTCCGGCGGGCTCGTCTCCCGCTATTTTGTGAATCCAGGCAGGGGTTAAATATCTCCATATAGCCTCTGGGGGCTATATGTGAGGTATTTTTAGCCTTTTAATAGGTTTTCATTTGCCTCCCAGGGCGCCCCCCCCCAGCGCCCTGCACCCTCAGTGACTGCGTGTGAAGTGTGCTGAGAGGAAAATGGCGCACAGCTGCAGTGCTGTGCGCTACCTTTAGAAGACTGCAGGAGTCTTCAGCCGCCGATTCTGGACCTCTTCTTACTTCAGCATCTGCAAGGGGGCCGGCGGCGCGGCTCCGGTGACCATCCAGGCTGTACCTGTGATCGTCCCTCTGGAGCTGATGTCCAGTAGCCAAGAAGCCAATCCATCCTGCACGCAGGTGAGTTCACTTCTTCTCCCCTCTGTCCCTCGTTGCAGTGATCCTGTTGCCAGCAGGAATCACTGTAAAATAAAAAACCTAAGCTAAACTTTCTCTAAGCAGCTCTTTATGAGAGCCACCTAGAATTGCACCCTTCTCGGCCGGGCACAAAAATCTAACTGGAGTCTGGAGGAGGGTCATAGGGGGAGGAGCCAGTGCACACCACCTGATCTGGAAAAGCTTTACTTTTTGTGCCCTGTCTCCTGCGGAGCCGCTATTCCCCATGGTCCTTTCAGGAACCCCAGCATCCACTAGGACGATAGAGAAAACCCGAATACGACAGCTTAGTAAATTAGTCGTAATCAATTCAAAAAGTTGCAGTTTTACACTTTCGATGTCATTCGTGATTGAACTTTGACCTTTTCCCGAAAATTACGAATGTTAGTAAATTTACCCCACAGTCTTTCAGAGAGGATGAAGGTTGAACTTGTTTCCCATGAGGGTCCTGCAAAAGTGGACGAGTTATCCTTATGCAGCAAAAATTGATTTGCGTATTTGTGAGCGATCCTTGAAGAAATCTGAAGGTGACCACCCTAACACTTGGCTTCCTCCTCTGCCTATTTTACTGCCTTCTGAAGAAGAACCCATGCAGGTCAATCACTTCAAAATTTCTTCCAAGGAGAGACAGAGAAGCTCAACCTTTGTATGTACTGTGGTCATTACAACCACTTTGTAGGATCCTGTTGCAAGCTTCCGAGAAATGGAATATCCTCATCTCTGGCAGAAAGAAGAGGTTGGGAGTATTAGTTACCTCTCCAAATAAAAAATCCTGTAATACCAGTTCTTCTCGGTTCTGATTCCAGACAATTCTCTGTTTCAGCAATTCTTGACTTTGGAGTAGCAGATAATTTTATCTCAGCTTCCTTCATGAAGATTCATAATCTTCCCACCAAGGCATTAACCCATGATATCTCCCTTTTTGCGGTGGATGTAAGCATCATTCCCAGTGGACCAATTATCTCAAGATCTTCTTCTCTCAAACTTTGTATTGGCGCTCTGTATTCTGAGCAAATTTATTTTCTTGTTATTCCTGAAGTGTCTCACACCATGGTACTGGGTCTCCCCTGGTTTCAGTGTCATAACCCACATCTGGATTGGTTAAAGATGCACATCTTGGCTTGGGGCAAGGACTGCCATACTTTCTGCCTCCAGAAGGTGATTCTCCTTTGGTCCTCTAATTTAGTCCTGCTTCAAAAACTACCTCCACAGTATCATCAATTCCAGTATGTATTCAGCAAGGGAGGTGTAAATCAACTACCACCCCATAACAAGTGGGATTGTCCTATTTATTTAATCCTGAGAAAAAAAACATTTCAAGAGGTCCTGGCAACAGAATGCTGGTGGGGGGGTGAGCACAACAAAGCCCCTTGCAGACTCACTGCGCTCGCCACACAGTGGGCTCGGTGGCTCGCTGTGCTTGTCACAGGTTCTATTCAAACTCTATGGGTGTCGTGGACACCCATGAGTGGGAATAGTCCCTGCGGGTCGACATTCTGTCTGCCGGCATTTTGATAGCTCAGGATCCTGGCGTATCATGGTGACCACTGGGATCCTAAGTGCTGGTCACATGACCGCATCCCAGTTAAAACTATTAGCTCTTTGTCTGAACCCTCCTCATTGAAAGTCACTCAGCGATTCTTAGGATTCCCAAATTACTATCGCAGGTTTATCCAATAATTTTCAACACTAGTGGCTCTGATAACGGTGCTTATCCGGAAGGGAGCTAATCATTCACAGTGGCATCCTGAAGCCAAAGCAGTATTCAGTAGCCTATAACAAGTATTCCTCTTGGCTCCAGTATTACACCGATACCAACAGGCCCTTCATTGTTGAAGTTAATGCCACATCAGAAGTAGTAGGAGCTGTCTTTATCGCAGAAGGCTTCTGACAACAAGATCCACCCCTACAAGAAAAACTATCCCATCAGGGAGAAGGAGCTGCTAGCCTTCAAGCTAGCTTTCGAGGAGTGGCGCTATCTTAAAAATCTGTTATTCCTGAAGTCCGTGCAGTGACAGTCTCCATGTCAAGCTCACTGGTCTCATTTCTTCACCCGCTTAAATTTCAAGATTACGTATTGTCCTGGTCATCAGAACACTACAGCAGATGCCTTATCTTGTTCTCTCACACAGAGTGAAGAAGAAGAATCTAAGGAGATCTACCCAATCCTCATCCCTGTAGTCTTTTAATCCACTTGAGTTGCACTTATTCCTCCCTCAGGGAAGGTTTTCATAGAACCGCAACTGCAGAAGAAACTGTTGCAGTTGGCTCATGCTTCTCATTTTGCAGAGCATATGGGATCTCAAAATACACTGGAGTTCATTCAGAGGACATACTGGTGGCCAAGCATGTGAACTGACACCCAAGCTTTTGTGGCATCCTGCACCTAGTGCGCTCAGCATAAAACTCCTTGTAAACCACCTATGGGTCCACATGATCCACTGTCAATTTCTCAGCATCCATGGACTCACATCTCAATGACTTTGTTACCAATTTACCGGCATCCAAAGGATTCACCACCATTTGGGTGATTTTGAAAGGTTTTCCATCAGCACCGCTGCTAAGTCAGCTGTTCATCTCAGCGATCTTTAGACTACATGGGTTGCCGACCGAGATTGTCTCTGACAGAAGGGTCCAGTTTGTAGCTCGCTTTTGAAGGTACTAAAGCCCTCATTCCGAGTTGATCGCACGCTGCCACTTTTTGCAGGCCGTGCGATCAACTAGACGCCGCCTATGGGGGAGTGTATTTTTGCATAGCAAGGCTGCGATCGCTTGTGCAGCCCTGCTATGCCAAAAAAGTTTTGTGCAGAACTAGACTAGGGTAAGAGTTACTTACCCTGTGCGATCAATCCAGCGTTGCAGGTCCCGGAATTCACGTCAGACATCCGCCCTCCAAACGCCTCGACACGCCTGCGTTCAGATCTCCACGCCCCAAAAAATAAGATTTTACTCACCGGTAAATCTATTTCTCGTAGTCCGTAGTGGATGCTTGGAACTCCGAAAGGACCATGGGGAATAGTGGCTCCGCAGGAGACTGGGCACAACTAAAGAAAGCTTTTAGGTCACCTGCTGTGCACTGGCTCCTCCCACTATGACCCTCCTCCAAGCCTCAGTTAGGACACTGTGCCCGGACGAGCTGACATAATAAGGAAGGATTTTGAATCCCGGGTAAGACTCTTACCAGCCACACCAATCACACCGTATAACTCGTGATACTATACCCAGTTAACAGTATGAAAACAACTGAGCCTCTCAACAGATGGCTCAACAATAACCCTTTAGTTAACAATAACTATGAACAAGTATTGCAGACAATCCGCACTTGGGATGGGCGCCCAGCATCCACTACGGACTACGAGAAATAGATTTACCGGTGAGTAAAATCTTATTTTCTCTGACGTCCTAGTGGATGCTGGGAACGCCGAAAGGACCATGGGGATTATACCAAAGCTCCCAAACGGGCGGGAGAGTGCGGATGACTCTGCAGCACCGAATGAGAGAACTCAAGGTCCTCCTCAGCCAGGGTATCAAATTTGTAGAATTTTGCAAACGTGTTTGCCCCTGACCAAGTAGCAGCTCGGCAAGGTTGTAAAGCCGAGACCCCTCGGGCAGCCGCCCAAGATGAGCCCACCTTCCTTGTGGAATGGGCTTTTACTGATTTAGGATGCGGCAGTCCAGCCGCAGAATGCGCCAGCTGAATTGTGCTACAAATCCAGCGAGCAATAGTCTGCTTAGAAGCAGGAGCACCCAGTTTGTTGGGTGCATACAGGATAAATAGCGAGTCAGTTTTCCTGACTCTAGCCGTCCTGGAAACATAAATTTTCAAGGCCCTGACTACGTCCAGTAACTTGGAATCCTCCAAGTCCCTAGTAGCCGCAGGCACCACAATAGGTTGGTTCAAGTGAAAAGCTGATACCACCTTAGGGAGAAACTGGGGACGAGTCCTCAATTCCGCCCTATCCATATGGAAAATCAGATAAGGGCTTTTACATGACAAAGCTGCCAATTCTGACACACGCCTGGCTGAAGCCAAGGCCAATAACATGACCACTTTCCACGTGAGATATTTTAGATCCACGGTTTTAAGTGGCTCAAACCAATGTGATTTTAAGAAACCCAACACCACGTTGAGATCCCAAGGTGCCACTGGAGGCACAAACGGGGGCTGAATATGCAGCACTCCTTTCACAAACGTCTGAACTTCAGGTAGTGAAGCTTGTTCTTTCTGGAAGAAAATCGATAGAGCCGAGATCTGTACCTTAATGGAGCCTAATTTCAGGCCCATAGTCACTCCTGCTTGTAGGAAATGCAGAAATCGACCTAGTTGAAATTCCTCTGTTGGGGCCTTTTTGGCCTCACACCAAGCAACATATTTCCGCCATATGCGGTGATAATGCTTTGCAGTTACATCTTTCCTGGCTTTAATCAGCGTAGGAATGACTTCCTCCGGAATGCCCTTTTCCTTCAGGATCCGGCGTTCAACCGCCATGCCGTCAAACGCAGCCGCGGTAAGTCTTGGAACAGACAGGGCCCCTGCTGCAGCAGGTCCTGTCTGAGCGGCAGAGGCCATGGGTCCTCTGAGATCATCTCTTGAAGTTCCGGGTACCACGCTCGTCTTGGCCAATCCGGAACCACGAGTATTGTTCTTACTCCTCGTTTTCTTATTATTCTCAGTACCCTTGGTATGAGAGGCAGAGGAGGGAACACATAAACTGACTGGTACACCCACGGTGTCACTAGAGCGTCCACAGCTATTGCCTGAGGTTCCCTTGACCTGGCGCAATATCTCTCTAGTTTTTTGTTTAGGCGGGACGCCATCATGTCCACCTGTGGCCGTTCCCATCGATTTACAATCAGCGTGAAGACTTCTGGATGAAGTCCCCACTCTCCCGGGTGGAGGTCGTGCCTGCTGAGAAAGTCTGCTTCCCAGTTGTCCACTCCCGGAATGAACACTGCTGACAGTGCTAGTACGTGATTTTCTGCCCATCGGAGAATCCTTGTGGCTTCTGCCATTGCCATCCTGCTTCTTGTGCCGCCCTGTCGATTTACATGGGCGACTGCCGTGATGTTGTCTGACTGGATCAGTACCGGCTGGTGTAGAAGCAGGGATTTTGCCTGACTTAGGGCATTGTAAATGGCCCTTAGTTCCAGAATATTTATGTGTAGGGAAGTCTCCTGACTCGACCATAGTCCTTGGAAGTTTCTTCCCTGTGTGACTGCCCCCCAGCCTCGAAGGCTGGCATCCGTGGTCACCAGGACCCAGTCCTGTATGCCGAATCTGCGGCCCTTTAGAAGATGAGCACTCTGCAGCCACCACAGCAGAGACACCCTGGTTCTTGGTGACAGGGTTATTAGGCGATGCATCTGAAGATGCGATCCGGACCATTGGTCCAACAGGTCCCACTGAAAGATTCTGGCATGGAACCTGCCGAAAGGAATTGCTTCGTAAGAAGCCACCATCTTTCCCAGGACCCGCGTGCAGTGATGCACCGATACCTGTTTTGGTTTCAGGAGGTCTCTGACTAGAGATGACAGCTCCTTGGCTTTCTCCTCCGGGAGAAACACTTTTTTCTGGACTGTATCCAGAATCATACCCAGGAACAGTAGACGTGTCGTCGGAACCAGCTGTGATTTTGGAATATTCAGAATCCAACCGTTCTGGGGTAGCACCTCCTGAGATAGTGCTACTCCCACCAACAACTGCTCCTTGGACCCCGCCTTTATTAGGAGATCGTCCAAGTACGGGATAATTAAAACTCCCTTTCTTCGAAGGAGTATCATCATTTCCGCCATTACCTTGGTAAACACCCTCGGTGCCGTGGAGAGTCCAAACGGCAGCGTCTGGAATTGGTAATGGCAATCCTGTACCACAAATCTGAGGTACTCCTGGTGAGGATAGTAAATGGGGACATGCAGGTAAGCATCCTTGATGTCCAGGGATACCATGTAATCCCCCTCGTCCAGGCTTGCAATAACCGCCCTGAGCGATTCCATCTTGAACTTGAATTTTTTTATGTATGTGTTCAAGGATTTCAAATTTAAAATGGGTCTCACCGAACCGTCCGGTTTCGGTACCACAAACAGTGTGGAATAGTAACCCCGTCCTTGTTGAAGTAGGGGCACCTTGATTATCACCTGCTGGGAATACAGCTTGTGAATTGCCGCTAGCACAGCCTCCCTGTCTGAAGGAGTAATCGGCAAGGCAGATTTTAGGAACCGGTGGGGTGGAGACGCCTCGAATTCCAGTTTGTACCCTTGAGATACTATTTGCAGGATCCAGGGATCCACCTGTGAGCGAGCCCACTGATCGCTGAAATTTTTGAGGCGGCCCCCCACCGTACCTGGCTCCGCCTGTGGAGCCCCACCGTCATGCGGCGGACTTGGAAGAAGCGGGGGAGGACTTTTGCTCCGGGGAACCTGCTGTTTGTTGCAGCCTTTTCCCCCTACCTCTGCCTCTGGACAGAAAGGACCCGCCTTTTCCACGCCTGTTTTTCTGAGTCCGAAAGGACTGTACCTGATAAAACGGCGCCTTTTTAGGCTGTGAGGGAACATGGGGTAAAAATGCTGACTTCCCAGCAGTTGCTGTGGAAACTAGGTCCGAGAGACCATCCCCAAATAACTCCTCACCCTTATAAGGCAAAACTTCCATGTGCCTTTTTGAATCTGCATCCCCTGTCCACTGGCGAGTCCATAAGCCTCTCCTAGCAGAAATGGACAATGCACTTATTTTAGATGCCAGCCGGCAGATCTCCCTCTGTGCATCTCTCATGTATAAGACTGAGTCTTTTATATGCTCTATGGTTAGCAGAATAGTGTCCCTGTCTAGGGTGTCAATATTTTCCGACAGGGAATCTGACCACGCAGCGGCAGCACTGCACATCCATGCTGACGCAATAGCTGGTCTAAGTATAATGCCTGAGTGTGTATATACAGACTTCAGGATCGCCTCCTGCTTTCTATCAGCAGGTTCCTTGAGGGCGGCCGTATCCGGAGACGGTAGTGCCACCTTTTTAGACAAACGTGTGAGCGCTTTATCCACCCTAGGGGGTGTCTCCCAACGTGACCTATCCTCTGGCGGGAAAGGGAACGCCATTAGTAACTTCTTAGAGATTACCAATCTTTTATCAGGGAAAGCCCACGCTTCTTCACACACTTCATTTAATTCTTCTGATGGGGGAAAAACTACGGGTAGTTTTTTCTCCCCAAACATAATACCCTTTTTAGTGGTACCTGGGTTTATATCAGAAATTTGTAACACCTCTTTCATTGCTTCAATCATGCAACGAATGGCCTTAGTGGACATTAGACTAGACTCATCGTCGTCGACACTGGTGTCAGTATCCGTGTCGACATCCGCGTCTGCCATCTGAGGTAGCGGGCGTTTTAGAGCCCCCGATGGCCTTTGAGACGCCTGGACAGGCACGAGCTGAGAAGCCGGCTGTCCCGCATTTGGCATGTCATCAAATTTTTTGTGTAAGGAGTCGACACGTGCACGCAATTCCTTCCATAAGTCCATCCACTCAGGTGTCTGCCCCGCAGGGGGTGACATCCCTTCTATAGGCATCTGCTCCGCCTCCACATCATTATCCTCATCAAACATGTTGACACAGCCGTACCGACACACCGCACACACCCAGGGAATGCTCTAACAGAGGACATGACCCACAAAAAGCCTTTGGGGAGACAGAGTGAGAGTATGCCAGCACACACCAGAGCGCTATATAATGCAGGGACTAACTGAATTATGTCCCCTATAGCTGCTGTTATATATACTGCGCCTAAATTTAGTGCCCCCCCTCTCTTTTTTACCCTTTTCTGTAGTGTAGACTACAGGGGAGAGCCAGGGAGCTTCCTTCCAGCGGAGCTGTGAGGGAGAAATGGCGCCAGTGTGCTGAAGGAGATAGCTCCGCCCCTTTTTCGCTGACTTTTCTCCCGCTTTTTTATGGATTCTGGCAGGGGTAATTATCACATATATAGCCTCTGGGGCTATATATTGTGGTATTTTTGCCAGCCAAGGTGTTTTTATTGCTGCTCAGGGCGCCCCCCCCTAGCGCCCTGCACCCTCAGTGACCGGAGTGTGAAGTGTGTATGAGGAGCAATGGCGCACAGCTGCAGTGCTGTGCGCTACCTTGGTGAAGACTGATGTCTTCTGCCGCCGATTTTCCGGACCTCTTCTTGCTTCTGGCTCTGTAAGGGGGACAGCGGCGCGGCTCCGGGACCGAACACCAAGGCCAGTTCCATGCGGTCGATCCCTCTGGAGCTAATGGTGTCCAGTAGCCTAAGAAGCCCAAGCTAGCTGCAAGCAGGTAGGTTCGCTTCTTCTCCCCTTAGTCCCTCGCTGCAGTGAGCCTGTTGCCAGCAGGTCTCACTGTAAAATAAAAAACCTAATTATATACTTTCTTTTTAGAAGCTCAGGAGAGCCCCTAGTGTGCATCCAACCTCGGCCGGGCACAAAATCTAACTGAGGCTTGGAGGAGGGTCATAGTGGGAGGAGCCAGTGCACACCAGGTGACCTAAAAGCTTTCTTTAGTTGTGCCCAGTCTCCTGCGGAGCCGCTATTCCCCATGGTCCTTTCGGAGTTCCCAGCATCCACTAGGACGTCAGAGAAATGGTGAGTTGACGCCCGGATCCGCCTTCCTCCTGTCAATCTTTTTGCGGTCGCCACTGTGACCGCTTTCTTCGCTGGAGGCGTTGTTGCCTGGTGACAGTTGTCGCCAGGCAACGATGCGCCTGCGCAATGCGGCCGCCGCGCATGCACAGTTCCGGCCTGATCACACGGCTGCGTAGAAGCACAGCGTGCGATCGGGTCAGAATGACCCCCTTTGTTCATTGTTCCCTTATCGCATATATTGGTTAGTAAAAAAACATATAACTATGTTAAACTATGATATTAATTTCACCAAAGTTCACTATTATCGTTGTTCATATATATATATATATATATATATATATATATATATATATTTATTTATTTATTCTAAAACCCAAACTTAGAAAAACAAAACGAGAAGTCATTCATAGGGTCAAATGTAAGAAAGAGTGTGATTTTGAAGGTTGCCTAGGTTGAAGCGATTTCAGCACATGTGCGAGATCTTAAACTGCATTCTCTTCAAACGCAGTCTAATTCCTGACGGGGGAGGCGGTGACGGGTTGTTGATAGAGATGAGCGGGTTCGGTTCCTCGGAATCCGAACCCCCCCGAACTTCAGCCTTTTTACACGGGTCCGAGGCAGATTCGGATCTTCCCGCCTTGCTCGGTTAACCCGAGCGCACCCGAACGTCATCATCCCGCTGTCGGATTCTCGCGAGGCTTGGATTCTATCGCGAGACTCGGATTCTATATAAGGAGCCGCGCGTCGCCGCCATTTTCACACGTGCATTGAGATTGACAGGGAGAGGACGTGGCTGGCGTCCTCTCCGTGTAGAATAGATTAGAGAGACACTTGATTTACTACTTGGGGAGCATTAGGAGTACTCAGTACAGTGCAGAGTTTTGCTGATAGTGACCAGTGACCACCAGTTTTATTTATAATCCGTTCTCTGCCTGAAAAAAAACGATACACAGTCACATACCATATCTGTGCTCAGCCTCAGTGTGCTGCATGATAATATCATCTATGTATATCTGACTGTGCTGAGTGCTCACTGCTCACACAGCTGAATTGTGGGGGAGACTGGGGTGCAGTTAATAGCAGGAGTACAGTGCACACTTTTGCTGCCAGTGTGACTGACCAGTGACCACCAGTATATTGTCTGCCTGAAAAAGTTAAACAAACACTCCTGTGGTGTTTTTTTATTTATTCTATAAACGCATTCTGCTGACAGTGTCCAGCAGGTCCGTCATTCATTATATTATATAAATATTTACCTGCAGTAGTGTTATATTTTTTTGTTCATCTCTATCATCTTTATCGTCTCTATATTAGCAGACGCAGTACGGTAGTCCACGGCTGTGGCTACCTCTGTGTCGTCAGTGCTCGTCCATAATTGTATACCTACCTGTGGTGGGGTTTTTTTTTCTATCTTCTTCATACTAGTAGTTTAGGAGTCTGCTGACAGTGTCCAGCAGGTCCGTCATTATATTATATATACCTGCAGTAGTGATATATATATATTTTTTATATCATTATCATCTCTATACTAGCAGACGCAGTACGGTAGTCCACGGCTGTAGCTACCTCTGTGTCGTCAGTGCTCGTCCATAATTGTATACCTACCTGTGGTGGGGTTTTTTTTTCTATCTTCTTCATACTAGTAGTTTAGGAGTCTGCTGACAGTGTCCAGCAGGTCCGTCATTATATTATATATACCTGCAGTAGTGATATATATATATTTTTTATATCATTATCATCTCTATACTAGCAGACGCAGTACGGTAGTCCACGGCTGTAGCTACCTCTGTGTCGTCAGTCACTCATCATCCATAAGTATACTAGTATCCATCCATCTCCATTGTTTACCTGAGGTGCCTTTTAGTTGTGCCTATTAAAATATGGAGAACAAAAATGTTGAGGTTCCAAAAATAGGGAAAGATCAAGATCCACTTCCACCTCGTGCTGAAGCTGCTGCCACTAGTCATGGCCGAGACGATGAAATTCCATCAACGTCGTCTGCCAAGGCCGATGCCCAATGTCATAGTACAGAGCATGTAAAATCCAAAACACAAAATATCAGTAAAAAAAGGACTCAAAAATCTAAAATAAAATCGTCGGAGGAGAAGCGTAAACTTGCCAATATGCCATTTACCACACGGAGTGGCAAGGAACGGCTGAGGCCCTGGCCTATGTTCATGGCTAGTGGTTCAGCTTCACATGAGGATGGAAGCACTCAGCCTCTCGCTAGAAAAATGAAAAGACTTAAGCTGGCAAAAGCACAGCAAAGAACTGTGCGTTCTTCGAAATCACAAATCCACAAGGAGAGTCCAATTGTGTCGGTTGCGATGCCTGACCTTCCCAACACTGGACGTTAAGAGCATGCGCCTTCCACCATTTGCACGCCCCCTGCAAGTGCTGGAAGGAGCACCCGCAGTCCAGTTCCTGATAGTCAGATTGAAGATGTCAGTGTTGAAGTACACCAGGATGAGGAGGATATGGGTGTTGCTGGCGCTGGGGAGGAAATTGACAAGGAGGATTCTGATGGTGAGGTGGTTTGTTTAAGTCAGGCACCCGGGGAGACACCTGTTGTCCGTGGGAGGAATATGGCCATTGACATGCCTGGTGAAAATACCAAAAAAATCAGCTCTTCGGTGTGGAAGTATTTCAACAGAAATGCGGACAACATTTGTCAAGCCGTGTGTTGCCTTTGTCAAGCTGTAATAAGTCGGGGTAAGGACGTTAACCACCTCGGAACATCCTCCCTTATACGTCACCTGCAGCGCATTCATCATAAGTCAGTGACAAGTTCAAAAACTTTGGGCGACAGCGGAAGCAGTCCACTGACCAGTAAATCCCTTCCTCTTGTAACCAAGCTCACGCAAACCACCCCACCAACTCCCTCAGTGTCAATTTCCTCCTTCCCCAGGAATGCCAATAGTCCTGCAGGCCATGTCACTGGCAATTCTGACGAGTCCTCTCCTGCCTGGGATTCCTCCGATGCATCCTTGCGTGTAACGCCTACTGCTGCTGGCGCTGCTGTTGTTGCTGCTGGGAGTCGATGGTCATCCCAGAGGGGAAGTCGTAAGACGACTTTTACTACTTCCACCAAGCAATTGACTGTCCAACAGTCCTTTGCGAGGAAGATGAAATATCACAGCAGTCATCCTGCTGCAAAGCGGATAACTGAGGCCTTGGCATCCTGGGCGGTGAGAAAAGTGGTTCCGGTATCCATCATTACTGCAGAGCCAACTATAGACTTGATTGAGGTACTGTGTCCCCGGTACCAAATACCATCTAGGTTCCATTTCTCTAGGCAGGCGATACCGAAAATGTACACAGACCTCAGAAAAAGACTCACCAGTGTCCTAAAAAATGCAGTTGTACCCAATGTCCACTTAACCACGGACATGTGGACAAGTGGAGCAGGGCAGACTCAGGACTATATGACTGTGACAGCCCACTGGGTAGATGTATTGACTCCCGCCGCAAGAACAGCAGCGGCGGCACCAGTAGCAGCATCTCGCAAACGCCAACTCTTTCCTAGGCAGGCTACGCTTTGTATCACCGCTTTCCAGAATACGCACACAGCTGAAAACCTCTTACGGCAACTGAGGAAGATCATCGCAGAATGGCTTACCCCAATTGGACTCTCCTGTGGATTTGTGGCATCGGACAACGCCAGCAATATTGTGTGTGCATTAAATATGGGCAAATTCCAGCACGTCCCATGTTTTGCACATACCTTGAATTTGGTGGTGCAGAATTATTTAAAAAACGACAGGGGCGTGCAAGAGATGCTGTCGGTGGCCAGAAGAATTGCGGGACACTTTCGGCGTACAGGCACCACGTACAGAAGACTGGAGCAACACCAAAAACGCCTGAACCTGCCCTGCCATCATCTGAAGCAAGAAGTGGTAACGAGGTGGAATTCAACCCTCTATATGCTTCAGAGGTTGGAGGAGCAGCAAAAGGCCATTCAAGCCTATACAACTGACCACGATATAGGAGGTGGAATGCACCTGTCTCAAGCGCAGTGGAGAATGATTTCAACGTTGTGCAAGGTTCTGCAACCTTTTGAACTTGCCACACGTGAAGTCAGTTCAGACACTGCCAGCCTGAGTCAGGTCATTCCCCTCATCAGGCTTTTGCAGAAGAAGCTGGAGACATTGAAGGAGGAGCTAACACTGAGCGATTCCGCTAGGCATGTGGGACTTGTGGATGGAGCCCTTAATTCGCTTAACAAGGATTCACGGGTGGTCAATCTGTTGAAATCAGAGCACTACATTTTGGCCACCGTGCTCGATCCTAGATTTAAAACCTACCTTGGATCTCTCTTTCTGGCAGACACAAGTCTGCAGGGGTTCAAAGAACTGCTGGTGAGAAAATTGTCAAGTCAAGCGGAACGCGACCTGTCAACATCTCCTCCTTCACATTCTCCCGCAACTGGGGGTGCGAGGAAAAGGCTCAGAATTCTGGCGGTGATGCAGGGCAGTCTGGAGCGACTGCTGATGCTGACATCTGGTCCGGACTGAAGGACCTGCCAACGATTACGGACATGTCGTCTACTGTCACTGCATATGATTCTCTCACCATTGAAAGAATGGTGGAGGATTATATGAGTGACCGCATCCAAGTAGGCACGTCAGACAGTCCGTACGTATACTGGCAGGAAAAAGAGGCAATTTGGAGGCCCTTGCACAAACTGGCTTTATTCTACCTAAGTTGCCCTCCCACAAGTGTGTACTCCGAAAGAGTGTTTAGTGCCGCCGCTCACCTTGTCAGCAATCGGCGTACGAGGTTACTTCCAGAAATTGTGGAGAAGATGATGTTCATTAAAATGAATTATAATCAATTCCTCCATGGAGACATTCACCAGCAGCAATTGCCTCCACAAAGTACACAGGGAGCTGTGATGGTGGATTCCAGTGGGGATGAATTGATAATCTGTGAGGAGGGGGATGTACACGGTGATGAATCGGAGGATGATGATGAGGTGGACATCTTGCCTCTGTAGAGCCAGTTTGTGCAAGGAGAGATTAATTGCTTCTTTTTTGGTGGGGGTCCAAACCAACCCGTCATTTCAGTCACAGTCGTGTGGCAGACCCTGTCACTGAAATGATGGGTTGGTTAAAGTGTGCATGTCCTGTTTATACAACATAAGGGTGGGTGGGAGGGCCCAAGGACAATTCCATCTTGCACCTCTTTTTTCTTTCATTTTTCTTTGCGTCATGTGCTGTTTGGGGAGTGTTTTTTGGAAGGGCCATCCTGCGTGACACTGCAGTGCCACTCCTAGATGGGCCAGGTGTTTGTGTCGGCCACTAGGGTCACTTATCTTAGTCACACAGCTACCTCATTGCGCCTCTTTTTTTTCTTCTTTGCGTCATGTGCTGTTTGGGGAGTATTTTTTGGAAGGGCCATCCTGCGTGACACTGCAGTGCCACTCCTAGATGGGCCAGGTGTTTGTGTCGGCCACTAGGGTCACTTATCTTAGTCACACAGCTACCTCATTGCGCCTCTTTTTTTCTTCTTTGCGTCATGTGCTGTTTGGGGAGTATTTTTTGGAAGGGCCATCCGGCCTGACACTGCAGTGCCACTCCTAGATGGGCCAGGTGTTTGTGTCGGCCACTAGGGTCACTTAGCTTACTCACACAGCTACCTCATTGCGCCTCTTTTTTTCTTTGCGTCATGTGCTGTTTGGGGAGTGTTTTTTGGAAGGGCCATCCTGCGTGACACTGCAGTGCCACTCCTAGATGGGCCAGGTGTTTGTGTCGGCCACTAGGGTCACTTATCTTAGTCACACAGCTACCTCATTGCGCCTCTTTTTTTTCTTCTTTGCATCATGTGCTGTTTGGGGAGTATTTTTTGGAAGGGCCATCCGGCCTGACACTGCAGTGCCACTCCTAGATGGGCCAGGTGTTTGTGTCGGCCACTAGGGTCGCTTAGCTTACTCACACAGCTACCTCATTGCGCCTCTTTTTTTCTTTGCGTCATGTGCTGTTTGGGGAGTGTTTTTTGGAAGGGCCATCCTGCGTGACACTGCAGTGCCACTCCTAGATGGGCCAGGTGTTTGTGTCGGCCACTTGGGTCGCTGAGCTTAGTCATCCAGCGACCTCGGTGCAAATTTTAGGACTAAAAATAATATTGTGAGGTGTGAGGTGTTCAGAATAGACTGAAAATGAGTGGAAATTATGGTTATTGAGGTTAATAATACTTTGGGATCAAAATGACCCCCAAATTCTATTATTTAAGCTGTTTTTTAGGGTTTTTTGAAAAAAACACCCGAATCCAAAACACACCCGAATCCGACAAAAAAAATTCGGTGAGGTTTTGCCAAAACGCGTTCGAACCCAAAACACGGCCACGGAAGCGAACCCAAAACCAAAACACAAAACCCGAAAAATTTCCGGTGCACATCTCTAGTTGTTGACACTGCATTTTGTGAGCATTGATGCTCCGTTTGTGGGGTGTGGTCCAAACAATGCAGGCGTGTCAGTACCGTTTGTGGGGCGGGCCGCGGCAGCTGCGTGACACCACTGTGACCAAAAAGATGGTGCAGTGGTGTCAATTTTTGGGGAATTAGAGCTCAGCACCAAAAACCGACAAGCAATATCATGGTGTACTATTCTAAATTTAATGTTTAAAATACAGGATTAAAAACATATATCTATAAAATATATATGAGCATATCACATATGATCACCAAATTCCTAGGGTTGTGGTATGACATGTCTACAGTCATCATGTTAACAGTCATCAAGTCGACATGAAAATGTCAACATACAGTAGTCAAACTATCAACATGCAGCATGTTGCCAATAACCATGTTGAACTGTCAACACTCCGTCCAGGGCCAGTGCTAGGGTGTTTGGCGCCCTCCTGCAAACTATAAATTTGTGCCCTCCCATACTCTACAAAAGGACAGTGGGCCTAATTCAGACCTGATCGCTCGCTAGTGTTTTTTTGCAGTCCAGCGTTCGCATAGGCGCCGCCCACCGAGAGTGTATTTTAGCTGTGCAAGTGTGCAATCTTATGTGCAGCCGAGTGGTACAAAATAACTTTGTGCTGTTTCTGAGTTGCCCAGAACTTACTCAGCCGCTGCGATCACTTCAGCCTGTCCGGGGCTGGAATTGACGTCAGACACCCTCCCTGCAAGCTTGCGTTTTTCCAACCACACCCAGAAAACGGTCAGTTGCCACCCACAAATGCCTTCTTCCTTTCAATCACCTTGCGATTGGCTGTATGAGTGGATTCTTCGTAAAACCCATCACACAGCAACGATCCGCTTTGTACCCGTGCAATGTGCCTGCGCATTGCGGTGCATACGCACTGAATATGTATAAAGAGCTCTGTGATAAACAGAGATACCACATTAAATGGATAAAGCTGGCCACTCTACTTACTACAGGTCTCTGACTGGCAGTCAGGTAGGCTTGTCCCTCTGGCAGGCAGCAGGCTCTGGATGCAGGAGTGCAGTGAGCTCACACATGCAGTAAGGATGAGAGAAAGGGGAAATGGAACACACATACAGTGCCTTGCTGCTTCCACTTCCTGTTTACTGTGTACACACTGTTGGCTCTAAATCCAAGTTGTGGAAGGGACTTGTGATGTCACCAAGGGGTGGGGCCACATCACCAGGGGGAGGAGCTATGGCCGAACAGGGTACCTGAAATGTACGCTTGCCACGTTTCGGGCTCAGTGGCTCGCTCCGCTTTGCTCAAGACCGGGTTACTAAAGATAGTAGTTAGTGGCGTGGATGGTAGAGGAACTATCCCGCTGGCCTAGCTCCTCCCCATGGTGACGTGGCTCCTTCCCCTGATGTCATAGGTCCTTTAGGCCACTTGGATCTAGCATCTACCGTGTACACACAGCACACCTCCCAGCCTGCCTGTCATGTAACTAGTCCCACCCCGAGAAAACAGCCACTTCCCCTGCCGGACCTCCTGTGATCAGTGCTGTGGAGACGCTGGGGTGACTGACAGCAGACACTAATGGATGTTAATTGCCTGTACTGTCAGAAAAATGGGTGAGTGGGGAAGAGGAGGGACGCCGGTATGGGAAGTCTGCTCGGTACTAGTGAGAGAGGGAGGAGGGAGCAAGGCTGGCAGTCAGTGAGGAGGAAGCAGGACTCTTCATACTGCCGGCTCCACTGCCTGTCACACGGTTTGACAGGCGCAGCGGCGGTAACAGTGAGTGGACAGCAGCAAAGTAGCAGAGCGGATAGCGCCGGCACTGATCTCCGTCACTGGTGGTCTAGCGGCGTCTTACCTCTCCCAGCAGCAGCAGTGGCTCCAGTGTCTTCATCCCCCCCCCCAGTCCCTAACACCTAACCCCCACCTCCCGCAGCCTAACCCTAATCTCCACCTGCAGCCAAACCATAACCCTTCCAGAAGCACCTAACCCTGACCATCAGCATCCTGAAAATGTTGACACTTCACATGGCGACATTTCATATGTCAACATTATAAACGTTTTCACAGTTTCAGATGTCAACCTAGTTCCTACTGACAGTTTGAACCATGTCAACGTTCTGATGTCGACTTGTGATGTCGACCTTTTGAACATTGACATCAATACTATCGACCATTCAACCAGATACCAGTCCTGGAGGATGCAATCCAACCATGTCCACAACTGTACTAAAATAAGTAGGAGCTTAGTATTAAAAAATAGCTTTTAACAAAAATTTGATTAGAAAAATAATGAGCTATGAAAACTATACATACAAATATACATACCCACACCTACACAGTGAAAAAGATCCTTAAATTAGGTTCTAATTTGAATCACAGCTTTAAAGCATACATATAATTCAAGTAAAAATAAAATCAATGCAGTTTCATAATTTGCAACCTTTGTAACAACCTGAACAGGAAACACAGTAAATAGTATTGTTAAAGGTTATTCCTTCCTGTGAAATTGTATAACTGAGGCAAAAATATAAACCACTCTTGTATGCCTTCAGGGCCTTTAGGGACTCATTTATGAAGTCACATTTTCAATGCGATCTGGGCGCAATATTAATATGTGATAATACCACTGGAATATGTAGAAACACACAAAAGGAGCTCACACAGTACTTGCTATGTATTCAGAGTGAAGAGCACATCAGCAGTCCTGTGCTTGTGCGGTGTGTACTGACCACAATTGTGCAGCTGCCACTGTCAGGGAGGGTTAGAGAAGAACCCACTCACAGTGATTTTACTAAATGTAGCCCATAGGCTACTCCTTGCTACTACTGTATGTCAGTTCCACTGCTGTATGGACAGGCCTATAGTGGTTATTCCGAGTTGATCGCTAGCTGCATTTGTTCGCAGCGCAGTGATCAGGCTAAAAAACGGCAGTTCTGCGCATGCGTATGCGGCGCAATGCGCACGCGCGTCGTACAGGCACAACAAACGATGCAGATTTGCACAGGGTCTAGCAGTGCATTTCAGTCACACTGGTTGCCGCAGAGTGATTGACATGAAGTGGGCGTTTCTGGGTGGCAACTGACCGTTTTCAGGGAGTGTTTGGAAAAACGCAGGCGTGCCAGGGAAGACGCAGGCATGGTTGGGCGAACAAATGCAAAACAAAATGGAGGCTGCGCTAAAATGAGTGTGTAACAACAGTATTGATGTACTGAGTACTTCAAAATTTAATAATGGCTTAATACACTAAAATTTTTGGGGTGGATACACCCTAATGCATGCACCAATAATAAGGTTAAAAAGTACAATTAGTACACTAGATAAAACAAGGGTTACCCAAACTGCCAGGAATGTTGAGAGAGCTTTCAATAAAGGAAGTCCGTTCCAAAGTGTCTTCCCCAATATTACAGTCCAGTATATGCAATTTAATTGGAGGTATGCAATGGTCCAATAATGAGACTTTACCACTAGAGGGTATGATGCTCCAGATATTTAGGTGGTAAGCTCCTCATGCAGTGCGGTGAGCAAAGTTCATCGATTCAGCTGGATGCAAAGTCTTCCAAATATAGATGGTATTCTGGATTGCCGTGGGGGATGGTTCGGTCTCCAATGAAAGTCCTGGCGTGGGTCCCTGTACACCTGACGCGTTTCGCTGCAGTGAGATAGCAGCTTTTTCAAAGGTTGGGCGAACGCTGGGCGGGTGTGTGACATCAAAACCGGAACGAATAGTCTGAAGTGATCACAAGCGCTGAGTAGGTTTTAAGCTACTCTGAAACAACACAATTTTTTTTTGCAGGCGCTCTGCGATACAACCGTTCGCACTTCTGCTAAGCTAAAATACACTCCCAGTGGGAGGCAGCATAGCGTTTGCACGGCTGCTAAAAACTGCTAGCGAGCGATCAACTCGGAATGACCCCCTATATGCAGTGAGTGAACAGTTGTTTTTAACGGAGCAGGGTCAAATGCAGGATTTTTAGGGGAGGGGGTCCAAACTGTATATATATATATATATATGTATAAATAATATATACAGTATATACAGGGGCGTCAAAACGTTTTTAGGTTGGGGGGGGCAAGATATAATCTCATTTTGGCGCCCCTAAATTTCTGAATCGCTATAGGCCAGATCCACCTGAAATACATTGAGAAGGCCAGATCCACACTAAGGGGGTCATTCAGATCTGATCGCTGCTGTATGTTTTCGCACAGTGGGCAATCAGGTATTAACTGCGCACGCGCATTGGACAGCAACAAAGGGCATCTCTGGTCAGCGAGGGGATGATGCGAAAAATCCGTTGGCACGGGCGTTTGCAAGGTGATTGACAGGAAGAGGCCGTTTGTGGGTGATAACTGACCGTTTACTGGGAGTGTCCGGAAAATCGCAGGTGTCCCCAAGCGTTTTTAAGGAAGGTGTCTGATGTCAGCTCCGGCTCCAATCAGCCTGATGTGATCGCACTGTAGGAGTAAGTCCTGGGCAGCGCAGAGACTGCACAAAGTTGATTTTAGCAGCTCAGCGTACACATAGGATCGCACACTTGCACGGCAAATATACACTCCCCGTGGAGGTGGCGACTATTTGAACACAGAACAGTAAAACTAGCAGCTCAGCTCTCCCATGCCACTCTAGTTTCCCACCGCGTGCCCCACGTAGCAGGGAGAGAGTAGGTCAAGCACTAGCAGTGACCAGTGCAGTGCTGACGTCAAGGTGAGTGATAGTAGTGGCCGTGGGAGTTACAGGGAGGGTGAGGGCAGGGATGCTGAGGGGGAGTTACAGGGAAGGTGAGGGCTGGGATGCTGAGGGGTAGTTACAGGGAAGGTGAGGGCTGGGATGCTGAGGGGGGAGTTACAGGGAGGGTGAGGGCAGGGATGCTGAGGGGGAGTTACAGGGAAGGTGAGGGCTGGGATGCTGAGGGGGGAGTTACAGGGAGGGTGAGGGCAGGGATGCTGGGGGGGAGTTACAGGGAAGGTGAGGGCTGGGATGCTGAGGGGGAGTTACAGGGAGGGTGAGGGCAGGGATGCTGAGGGGCAGTTAGAGAGGGTGAGGGCAGGGATGCTGAGGGGGAGTTACAGGGAGGGTGAGGGCTGGGATGCTGAGGGGGAGTTACAGGGAGGGTGAGGGCAGGGATGCTGAGGGGGAGTTACAGGGAAGGTGAGGGCAGGGATTCTGAGGGGGAGTTACAGGGAGGGTGAGGGAAGGGATGCTGTGGGGGAGTTACAGGGAGGGTGAGGGCAGGGATGCTGAGGGGGAGTTACAGGGAGGGTGAGGCAGGGATGCTGAGGGGGAGTTACAGGGAGGGTGAGGGCAGGGATTCTGAGGGGGAGTTACAGGGAGGGTGAGGGCAGGGATTCTGAGGGGGAGTTACAGGGAGGGTGAGGGCAGGGATGCTGAGGGGGAGTTACAGGGAGGGTGAGGGCAGGGATGCTGAGGGGGAGTTACAGGGAAGGTGAGGGCAGGGATTCTGAGGGGGAGTTACAGGGAGGGTGAGGGCAGGGATGCTGAGGGGGGAGATACAGGGAAGGTGAGGGCAGGGATGCTGAGGGGGAGTTACAGGGAGGGTGAGGGCAGGGATGCTGAGGGGGAGTTACCGGGAAGGTGAGGGCTGGGATGCTGAGGGGGAGTTACAGGGAGGGTGAGGGCAGGGATGCTGAGGGGGAGTTACAGGGAGGGTGAGGACAGGGATGCTGAGGGGGAGTTACAGGGAGGGTGAGGGCAGGGAAGCTGAGGGGGAGTTACAGGGAGGGTGAGGGCAGGGAAGCTGAGGGAAAGTTACAGGGAGGGTGAGGGCGGGGATGCTGAGGGGGGAGTTACAGGGAGGGTGAGGGCGGGGATGCTGAGGGGGAGTTACAGGGAGGGTGAGGGCGGGGATGCTGAGGGGGAGTTACAGGGAGGGTGAGGGCAGGGATGCTGTGGGGGAGTTACAGGGAGGGTGAGGGCAGGGATGCTGAGGGGGAGTTACATGGAGGGTGAGGCAGGGATGCTGAGGGGGAGTTACAGGGAGGGTGAGGGCAGGGATTCTGAGGGGGAGTTACAGGGAGGGTGAGGGCAGGGATGCTGAGGGGGAGTTACAGGGAGGGTGAGGGCAGGGATGCTGAGGGGGAGTTACAGGGAGGGTGAGGGCAGGGATGCTGAGGGGGAGTTACAGGGAAGGTGAGGGCAGGGATTCTGAGGGGGAGTTACAGGGAGGGTGAGGGCAGGGATGCTGAGGGGGAGTTACAGGGAGGGTGAGGGCAGGGATGCTGAGGGGGAGTTACAGGGAAGGTGAGAGCAGGGATGCTGAGGGGGGAGATACAGGGAAGGTGAGGGCAGGGATTCTGAGGGGGAGTTACAGGGAGGGTGAGGGCTGGGATGCTAAGGGGGAGTTACAGGGAGGGTGAGAGCAGGGATGCTGAGGGGGGAGATACAGGGAAGGTGAGGGCAGGGATTCTGAGGGGGAGTTACAGGGAGGGTGAGGGCAGGGATGCTGAGGGGGAGTTACAGGGAGGGTGAGGGCAGGGATGCTGAGGGGGAGTTACATGGAAGGTGAGAGCAGGGATGCTGAGGGGGGAGATACAGGGAAGGTGAGGGCAGGGATGCTGAGGGGGAGTTACAGGGAGGGGGAGGGCTGGGATGCTGAGGGGGAGTTACAGGGAGGGTGAGAGCAGGGATGCTGAGGGGGGAGATACAGGGAAGGTGAGGGCAGGGATTCTGAGGGGGAGTTACAGGGAGGGTGAGGGCAGGGATGCTGAGGGGGAGTTACAGGGAGGGTGAGGGCAGGGATGCTGAGGGGGAGTTACAGGGAAGGTGAGAGCAGGGATGCTGAGGGGGAGTTACAGGGAAGGTGAGGGCAGGGATGCTGAGGGGGAGTTACAGGGAGGGTGAGGGCAGGGATGCTAAGGGGGGAGATACAGGGAGGGTGAGGGCAGGGATTCTGAGGGGGAGTTACAGGGAGGGTGAGGGCAGGGATGCTGAGGGGGAGTTACAGGGAGGGTGAGGGCTGGGATGCTGAGGGGGAGTTACAGGGAGGGTGAGAGCAGGGATGCTGAGGGGGGAGATACAGGGAAGGTGAGAGCAGGGATTCTGAGGGGGAGTTACAGGGAGGGTGAGGGCAGGGATGCTGAGGGGGGAGATACAGGGAAGGTGAGGGCAGGGATGCTGAGGGGGAGTTACAGGGAGGGTGAGGGCAGGGATGCTGAGGGGGAGTTACAGGGAGGGTGAGGGCAGGGATGCTGAGGGGGGAGATACAGGGAAGGTGAGGGCAGGGATGCTGAGGGGGAGTTACAGGGAGGGCGAGAGCAGGGAAGCTGAGGGTGAGTTACAGGGAGGGTGAGGGCAGGGATGCTGAGGGGGAGTTACAGGGAGGGTGAGGGCAGGGATGCTGAGGGGGAGTTACAGGGAGGGTGAGGGCAGGGATGCTGAGGGGGAGTTACAGGGAGGGTGAGGGCAGGGATGCTGAGGGGGGAGATACAGGGAAGGTGAGGGCAGGGATGCTGAGGGGGAGTTACAGGGAAGGTGAGGGCAGGGATGCTGAGGGGGAGTTACAGGGAGGGTGAGGGCAGGGATGCTGAGGGGGAGTTACAGGGAGGGTGAGGGCAGGGATTCTGAGGGGGAGTTACAGGGAGGGTGAGGGCAGGGATGCTGAGGGGGGAGTTACAGGGAGGGTGAGTGCAGGGATGCTGAGGGGGGAGATACAGGGAAGGTGAGGGCTGGGATGCTGAGGGGGGAGTTAGAGGGAGAGTGAGTGCACACTGAGGGGGGAGCTACATGAAGGGTGAGGGCAGGGACGCTGACGGGGAGTTTCATGGCTGGTGAGGGCAGGGACACTGAAGGGGAGTTACATGGAGGGTGAGGGCATGGGCACTGACAGGGAGTTACAGGGAGGGTGAGGAGCAATGAGGGGGGAGTTACAGGAAGGGTGATGGCTGGGAAGCTGAGGGGGGAGTTACAGGGAGGGTGAGGGCTGGGAAGCTGAGGGGGGAGTTACAGGGAGGGTGAGGGCTGGGACGCTGAGGGGGGAGTTACAGGGAGGGTGAGGGCTGGGACGCTGAGGGGGGACTTACAGGGAGGGTAAGAGTAGGGATGCTGAGGGGGGAGTTAGAAGGAGAGCGAGTGCACACTGAGGAGGGATCTACAAGGAGGGTGAGGGCAGGGACACTGACACGGAGTTACATGGCGGGTGAGGGCAGGGACACTGACAGGGAATTACAGGGAGGGTGAGGGCAGGGACACTGACAGGGAGTTACAGGGAGAGTGAGGGCATGGGCACTGATGGGGTGTTAAAGGGAGGGTGAGGGCAGGGGCACTGAGGGTGGACTTACAAGGAAAGTGAGGGAAGGGGCCTATAAAAATAGCTTTCTAAATAAAATACTCTAAATCAAAGTGTGGATTAAACATTCATATACAGATTATAACATACGGAGAGCCATCCCCCCGACTGTCGATTACCATATATTAGGAGTGTAAGTAATGCCTCCTCTCTTCTTTAGGAAAAGGCAGCAGCCTGTCACACGTGGGATTCTGTCTGTGTGCTGCGGCAATCCCTTTGATTTAGAGCAGCCCACTGGGGAGGCGGAGCTCGGGTCTCGGAGAGTACTCAGAGCTGCCTGAGATAGTGTGGTCTTCCTGAGCGGGACATCTCTTCATGCCGCCGGCGCCACTGCTGCGCTGCCTGTGGTAAGTGAGACAGGCTCAGGCAGCAACAGGCAGGACAGTGTGGCTCCCTCAGTAAGGAGGCAGAGAGGGGGGAGCCGCTTTTCATGCTGCTGGCGCAGCTGCTGCCTGTCACAGTGACAAGCGCTGGCAGCCGGCAGCAACAGCAGCACTTCTCAGCAAGGAGGTGTGACAGGGAGACAGAAAGTGTCAGGGAAATAGTGGGTGACAGAAAGACATTGGGTGACATAAAAATAGTGGGTGACATGGTGGGGAGACAGGGAGATACTAGGTGATGGAGACAGTGGGTTACAGGGAGAGAGAGTGACAGGGAGATAGTGGGTGTCAGGGGGATAGTGGGCGAAATGGTGAGGGTGACAGGGGGATAGTGCACGACATGGTGAGGGTGACAGTGGGATAGTGGTTGACATGGTGATGGTAACATGGTGAGGGTGACAGGAGGGATAGCAAGTGACATGGTGAGGGTGACAGAGGAGATAGCAGGTGACATGGTGAGGGTGACAGGGGGATAGCGGGTGACATGGTGAGGGTGACATGGGAATAGCGAGTGACATGGTGAGGGTGACATGGGGATAGCGGGTGACATGGTGATGGTGAGAGGGGGATAGTGGGTGACATGGTGAGGGTGACAGGGGGGATAGCAAGTGACATGGTGAGGGTGACAGAGGAGATAGCAGGTGACATGGTGAGGGTGACAGGGGGATAGCGGGTGACATGGTGAGGGTGACAAGGGGATAGCGGGTGACATGGTGAGGGTGACGGGGATACAGGGTGACATGGTGAGGGTGACAGGTGGTTAGCGGGTGACATGGTGAGGGTGACAGGGGGATAGCGGGCAACATGGTGAGGGTGACAGGGGGATAGTGGGTGACATGGTGAGGGTAACAGGGGGGATAGTGGGAGACATGGTGAGGGTGACAGGGGGGATAGCGGATGACATGGTGAGAGTGACAGAGGGGATAGCGGGTGATATGGTTATGGTGACGGGGGGATAGCGGGTGACATGGTGAGGGTGACGGGTGGGATAGTGGGTGACATGGTGAGGGTGATGGGTGGATAGTGGGTGACATGGTGAGGGTGACAGGGGGGATAGCAGGTGACATGGTGAGGGTGACAGGGGGGATAGCGGGTGACATGGTGAGGGTGACAGGTGGATAGCGGGTGACATGGTGAGGGTGACGGGTGGATAGTGGGTGACATGGTGAGTGTGATGGGGGGGATAGCGGGTGACATGGTGAGGGTGACAGGTGGATAGTGGGTGACATGGTGAGCGTGATGGGGGGGATAGCGGGTGACATGGTGATGGTGAGAGGGGGATAGTGGGTGACATGGTGAGGGTGACAGGGGGGATAGCAAGTGACATGGTGAGGGTGACAGAGGAGATAGCAGGTGACATGGTGAGGGTGACAGGGGGATAGCGGGTGACATGGTGAGGGTGACAAGGGGATAGCGGGTGACATGGTGAGGGTGACGGGGATACAGGGTGACATGGTGAGGGTGACAGGTGGTTAGCGGGTGACATGGTGAGGGTGACAGGGGGATAGCGGGCAACATGGTGAGGGTGACAGGGGGATAGTGGGTGACATGGTGAGGGTAACAGGGGGGATAGTGGGAGACATGGTGAGGGTGACAGGGGGGATAGCGGATGACATGGTGAGAGTGACAGAGGGGATAGCGGGTGATATGGTTATGGTGACGGGGGGATAGCGGGTGACATGGTGAGGGTGACGGGTGGGATAGTGGGTGACATGGTGAGGGTGATGGGTGGATAGTGGGTGACATGGTGAGGGTGACAGGGGGGATAGCAGGTGACATGGTGAGGGTGACAGGGGGGATAGCGGGTGACATGGTGAGGGTGACAGGTGGATAGCGGGTGACATGGTGAGGGTGACGGGTGGATAGTGGGTGACATGGTGAGTGTGATGGGGGGGATAGCGGGTGACATGGTGAGGGTGACAGGTGGATAGTGGGTGACATGGTGAGCGTGATGGGGGGGATAGCGGGTGACATGGTGAGGGTGACAGGTGGATAGTGGATAATAGGGCACAGCCAGCCTCCTAACCCCCCCCCCCCCCCCCCACACACACACACACACACACACACACACTGCACGATGACAGGGGCAGGGGATGCCTCCCAGCAGCATAGCCAGCCCCCTCTCCCCTTTATCCCCCCCATCCCAGTCACAGGAGGTGTCCCAGCAGCACAGACAGCCTCCCCCCACTGCACGATGACAGGGGCAGGGGATGCCTCCCAGCAGCATGGCCAGCCTCCTCTCCCCTTTACCCCCCCCCGTCACAAGAGGTGTCCCAGCAGTACAGACAGCCCCCCCCCCCCCCTCACAGGAGGTGTCCCAGCACCACAGACTGCCTCCCCCTCCCCTTTCACAGAGCAAAGGGGATTCTTCCAGCATCACAGGCAGCTTACTCCCCCTCCCCCCGCTGTCATGATGCCTCCAGCCGCCTATTCCCTCTCTCTCCCCCATGCTGTCCCCGGGGATGCCTCCAGCGCAGCCGCACAGTCCACAGCCAGCCGCACAGTCCAGCTCACCTGTCCGCCTCCGGGCTCAGTAGGTCCGCCTGCCGTCTGCATCCATCGCGCGGGGAGAGATGATCATCCTCCCTCACGCTGACGGCCGGGAACCTCGTAGAGCAGAGCTCAGGGAGGCGGAGCTCCTCAGACTGCAGGCATGCTGCTGCTGCTGTATGAATAGCAGTGCAGCGGCAGCAATAACAATTTAAATAAAGCCTGAAAATGATGGGGGAGGGGCCGCACCGAGCCTGGGATGTTCACTGCATGGAGCAGAGGATGTAATGTGCCGTCTTTCACCTGACCGCACATCGCTCCTCCTGTACCTTGATCGGCGCCTCTCTTTGTTTGGGGAGGCGAGCTGCCCCCTTGCCCCCCCAGTTCCGACGCCTCTGAGTATATATATCACAGAGCGAGAGAGGGGCAGTGGCATGGAGAGAGAGGGAGGCATGGGCAGAGCCGTAACTAGGTGTGTGCGGAGGGAGTACAGCATATAGTGCTGCAGGGTAGGGGGCGCTGTTGGCAGAACTTGTCAATTATCTGTTTTATTTACTTTCACTTGCAGCTTCCCCCCTTTTTGAAGACCAGCATCTCCTGACCACCCCTGTCTCCTACCCTGACCACTTCTGTCGCTAATACCTATACAGCATTCATGAACTCAACTTGAGATTTCTTTGTTATTCAGTCACCCCCCTGGAGGGAGAATAAATAGCGTGGCGCACGTAGCGCGCCACCGTGCCCGCAAGGGGCTCATTTGCGCTCGCCACACTGTCGGTATACTGGTTGCGGGAGCCCGGCCGCCGGCATACCATACTACACCCACTTCATATACTGTTCATAGTTTTTATGTAGGATCAAATAGCTCAATGAGGAGGGTGTTTGATTAGAATTCAACAAGTTATATGGGTATGGCAGTATATTGAAATGTGTTACTTAATAAAGGGTACTGTAACTGAATAACAACAAGCTCTCAAGTTAAGTGCATGAATGTGGTATGAAGAGCATTTGTTGCAGTGGTCTATAAATGTGAATGCGCCTTATGTCCCTATTGAAAACAATAGGTGGGGGGGTGAAAAAAATGGGGGGGGGGGGGGCACCAATTCCCTCTCTGGCACAGAGCACCAAAAAGTATAGTTACGGCTCTGGACAGGTGTTTGACGTCAAATCCGGAACTGAATAGTCTGAAGTGATCGCAAGCGCTGAGCAGGTTTTAAGCTACTCTGAAACTACACAAAATTTTTTTGCAGGCGCTCTGCAATACAACCGTTCGCACTTCTACTAGGCTAAATACACTCCCAGTGGGCGGTGGCATAGTGTTTGCACGGCTGCTAAAAACTGCTAGCGGGTGATCAACTCGGAATGACCCCCTATATGCAGTGATTGAACAGTTGTTTTTAACAGAGCAGGGTCAAATGCAGGATTTTTAGGGGAGGGGATCCAAATTGTATATATATAAATACATATATATATATATATATATATAACAAAACAAAAAATCAACCCTAATATCTTGCGCTATACCTCTAGTCTCAAACCAACAAGAAATACCCTCTGTCAGATAAGGTATTAAAAGTAGATTACAAATAGAAATGGATTCTCGTGGGAGCCAATATGCCTTTTGTATGACAATAATTAAAAGTTTTTATTGTACAGAAACAAACGATATTTATCCTAAGCGTTCGTTATTGACACAACCTTCTAAAAATTCATATAAAACAATATTACAATCTTATACATAAATTACAGTTGGATGTGAAGATTTTACAGCCAGGTGATCAGTCAGAACTCGAAATGGATGTATCTCCAACCAGATGTTTGTGATAAGGACTTTGTTAACCAGACGTTGCAAAACCCAACGCGTTTCGTCCGTTAGGACTTCATCAGGGGTTTGGAATCAGTTCTTATAGTAGGAGTGATTACCATTGATTAGAAAGGTTTAGAATATCCAATGATTACATCCAATCACATATTCAATTCGATAAATATAATATCTAGATAGACTTCAAAAAAATATATATAAATTTGGTTGAAATTAGATGATGTTACGTTCCCTATTTTCAATCAAGAATGGTGGAACCTTATAGTCTACCTCTGTTTATACATGTCACCAAACAGAGAACTTAGGAAAATTTCAAATCCTGAACGAAACTATTCCTTTTTACAGGAACAAGTGCAACCTCACTGAATCCCAACTACAGAATACATTTTTATAGATAGACTTTTTTTGAAGTCTATCTAGATATTATATTTATCGAATTGAATATGTGATTGGATGTAATCATTGGATATTCTAAACCTTTCTAATCAATGGTAATCACTCCTACTATAAGAACTGATTCCAAACCCCTGATGAAGTCCTAACGGACGAAACGCGTTGGGTTTTGCAACGTCTGGTTAACAAAGTCCTTATCACAAACATCTGGTTGGAGATACATCCATTTCGAGTTCTGACTGATCACCTGGCTGTAAAATCCTCACATCCAACTGTAATTTATGTATAAGATTGTAATATTGTTTTATATGAATTTTTAGAAGGTTGTGTCAATAACGAACGCTTAGGATAAATATCGTTTGTTTCTGTACAATAAAAACTTTTAATTATTGTCATACAAAAGGCATATTGGCTCCCACGAGAATCCATTTCTATTTGTAATATATATATATATATATATATATATATATATATCTATGTATAAATAATATATACAGTATATATATATCACAGAGCGAGAGAGGGGCAGGGGCATGGAGAGAGAGAGATATGGGAGGGGCATGGGGAGAGAGGGAGGTATTTGTGTCCTCAGGAATAAGATTGCTAAAGTGTTGGAAGGTAATGTTTTCTGTGTGCAAAACAAACCACATTAGGGACGGGATGTACTAAGCGTAAAATGCGGTAAACTCCCTGTTTACTGCATTTTCCTGATGTACTAACCCCCGGCCGGCAGGACAGCGCCGCGGCGGGGTACGCCAGCTTTACGTACGTCCATAGAAGCCTATGGGCTTCTCTCCGCGGAGCTGTGTGAGGGATCCGATCGGATCCCTCCCAGCATGCCCTGCGGCCGCCCCCGTCACCCCGCGCATGCGCAGACTGATTCCTGGGGCCGAATCCCGGAAGTCAGGCTGCCGCTGCGCATCGCGGAGGACAGCTCTTATCGGAAGAGCTGTCCTCCGCAATGCTGATCGCATATGTTAGTACATATGCGATCAGCATCGTGGCGATGGGCGGCGATGTACATTAGTACATCCCGCCCTAGATGCTAACCTTTGCCTTTTTGTGGATTACAAATACATGCATGAAATAGGCCGGTGACTACTCCAGTAGCAGAACTCTGTGATCATATATATATTGTGGCAGGGAGGCCATGGGGCCACAAGTCAGAGACAATACTCACCACCTGACTACCTAGGTGTAGGCTGGTTGTCAGATCCAGTCCAGGTTTTGCAGGGTGCTGACTTTCAGAAAGAACCCTGTGAGCTGGGGTAAAGCTTTGCCATACCTCCCAACTTTGTCCTCCTATGAAGAGGGACACACGCGCGGCTAATCTCCCAAAAGGGGGCGTGGCCTATGAAAAGGAGCATGGCTTCGGGGGAGGACCCGCTATCGCGAGCCACGCCCCCGTTTTCATTACTGAGGGGGCATGCCCAACGCTCTGTGAGCTACTGGCATGCCCTCTCTCCCACATGCGCACAGCGTCTATTCACTGCAGCGAGTGCAGGAGCCTCCCAACTGCCCCCCACCGCGGGACACTGCGGCCCACGGGAGGGACAGCGGGACAGTCCCCATAAAACGGGACTGTTCAGTGAAAATCGGGACAGTTGGGAGGTATGCTTTGCTGCAAATACAGATAGAGCACAGTGCTCCTGACACCAGATGCGCTGGCCAGGCGATAGGCCAGGGTGGTGCGGTTAGCATTAGGGAGCATGTTAACTGTGAGTCAGAGAGACAAACCTCTTGCTGTAACTGCTTCATTTTGTGTGGCATTTGTGACCTACAGTAATTCCAGACTTGTTACCTGGGGTGGTCTTCAGTTTGCCAGCTGTCGGGGTCCTGGCGCACAGTATACCAGCGCCAGAATCCCGACAGCCGGCATACCGACACCGTTTGTCCCTCTTGGGGGTCCACCACCCCCTGGAGGGAGAATAGATAGCGTGGCGTGCGTAGGGCGCCACCGTGCCCGCAAGGGGCTCTTTTGCGCTCGCCACGCTGTTGGTATGCCGGCGGTCAGGATTCCGATGCCGGTATGCTGTGCGCCGGGACCCCGACAGCCAGCATCACATACTACACCCATTACCTGCTGTGCAGTGGCTGCTAAGCTAAGCTACAATGAATAAACCATCCACTGTTTTACCATACTGCCGGATGTGATTCTTCTCAAGTTGCCACAATGTGTTGAAACAAGTAGGAGTAACTTTGTTAGAGAAAAACATGACTTTATACAGAATATGCAAAATGACACTTACAGGTAATAGAATAACAACTTGCACCTACAGTACATGCAGGAAGAGCATCATTAAGTAGTTACCTTCCATTATATGGAGAAATAGACATACATGTAAAGATGAATCAGGAGCGGTTCTTGATGCGGGCAAGCAGTGCCTGCGCCCGGGGCGCTGTGATCTGGGGGCGTGGCCGCAGTCACCCCGCAGGCACCGCCGCCTACCCGCACCCCGCTCCCCGCACCCCGGCTGCAGCAGACGCCGTGGGCTGTGTGGGTGTCCGCTGCAGCCGGCTCCAGTGACAGACACTAGAGATCATTATTGACCTCTAGTGTCTGTGCGGCGCTGCTATGGGAGAGACGTCATGACGTCTCTCCCATAGAGAGGAGCCGCGGGAGGCCAGACGGAGCAGCAGCAGCGGTTGGGAAGCAGGAGCACGGCAGTATTATTTTTTTATTTTTGTGTGTGTTTGTAAGCGGCTACTAAGGGGCACAGTGACTGGGGGCAAAGCAACAGGGGGCACAGCAACGAGGGCACAACTACTGGGGGCAAAGCAACAGGGAGCACAACTACTGGGGCAAATCTACTGGGGGCATAGCTACAGGGGGCACAACTACTGGGGGCACAGCGACAGGGGTCACAACTACTGGAGGCAAAGCAACAGGGGGCACAGTGACGGGGCACAACTACTGGGGCAAATCTACTGGGGGCATAGCTATAGGGGACACAACTACTGGGACAAATCTACTGGGGGCATAGCTACAGGGGGCACAGCTACAGGGGGCAACTCTACTGGGGCAAATCAACTGAGGGGCACAACTACTTGGGGCAAATCTGGGGGCACAGCTACTGGGGGCATAATTGTGGCCACGCCCCTCCCCTATGAAGCCACGCCCCTATTTTTGTCGTGGGCCTCCGGCGCGCACTAACTGTTTTACCGCGCAGGGGGGCGCCAGTGGAAACTTTCGCACTGTGCGCCACAAGGTGTAGAACCGGCCCTGAGATGAATATATTGCAATGCATACAAAAATATCATAATATAAACAGTTAACTGATAAAGGAATTTATTTTTATATAGAGGACAAAGATTAGTGTAGAAAAGAAGCACTGGAGACAGTGGAGAGGATACACAGATAGGACGGCCACCAGCTGATATGCATAAACCTAATCAGGGAACAAGCCCTGATTATATGCTTAACCACTATTTCCATATATATATATACATAATACATATAAGCAATGAAGCACAAAGTGAGTTTGGTTCATTAAAGATTCACACAATGAGGGTCATTCCGAGTTGATCGCTAGATAAAAATGTTCCCAGCGCAGCGATTAAATGAAAAAGCGGCACTTCTGCGTATGCGGCGCAATGCGCACGCGCGACGTACTTTCACAACAGCCGATGTAGTTTTACACAAGATCTAGCGAGGCTTTTCATTTGCAATGTCCGCCGCAGAGTGATTGACATGAAGTGGGCGTTTCTGGGTGTCAACTGACCGTTTTCAGGGAGTGTTCGGAAAAACGCAGGTGTGCCATGAAAAATGCAGGCGTGGCCGGGAGAACTCAGGGCGTGTTTGTCACGTAAACTGGAACTGAACAGTCTGAAGTGATCGCAAGCGCTGAGTAGGTCTGGAGCTACTCTGAAACTGCACAATTTTTTTTTGTAGCCGCTCTGCGATCCTTAAGTTCGCACTTCTGCTAAGCTAAAATACACGCTAAGGTGGCATAGCGTTTGCGCGGCTGCTAAAAACTGCTAGCAAACAATCAACTCGGAATGACCCCCAATGTTGGATAGTTGATGAAGGAATTATACAAGATGGAGTTCATCCAGAGTACTCTAAATAGTTGCATTAGAAGGAAATCCTAAGTAAGCTTGATTCAATAATAAATCACATATAAAATTAATTTGCTTAATAATTTATTGTAAATGTATTTCATGCAGTTAAGAGAAAATCTGAAAAAATGATTAGTAAACCATTCTAAATAATACAGTGAAACTAAGGCATCATATGAAATCACAAGAGGATTAAATTAATTTTGTAAAGTCAGCTTGATCAATCAATGCACTAAATTAAGGCAAGTGTATTTCAAAACAGTGACATTGTGACCAGTCAGGGGGAACAACGCACTATTAATAATGTTACTTCATACTGTATGTTCACTGTGTGTGGAGAAAAGAGCCTAATGGTTTTCTCCTGCAAGGCAGGGATGGGCTTATGTGCTGAAGCCAAAGGTTGTGGCCTTAGGGCAGTGGTTCCCAAACGTTTTTGAATCACTTCGCTGTAGAGCAGGCATTCCCAACTGCGGTCCTCAAGGCACACCAACAGTGCAGGTTTTAGTGATATCCAGGCTGCAGCACAGATGGTTAAATCAAATTAACTGAGTTACTAATTAAGTCACCTGTGTACAAGCCTGGATATCACTAAACCACGACTGTTATACCCGTTTCACATCGCACAAATAACCCGGTATCGACACGGTATATTGCCGTGTCGAAACGGGTCAGTGTGCGATGTGAAAGCGCCTTTGCCGAATTAGCGGGTCGCCTGACCCGGTAATTCAACCCGGTTAAAAAGAAGGGTTATTACCGGGTTGAATACCGGGTCAGGTGCAGTGTGAATGGGAGCCGTTTTGATGCGACACGGTTCCCATTCACAGCATAGGGAGAGGCGGCGCAGGAGATGAGCTCATCTCCCAGCGCCGCCTCCACCCCCGCCCCTGCTGCTGCTGCGCCCCCCGCTGCTATGGCAACCGACCCGGTATATTGCCGGGTCGGAAAGCCAGCAAAGGAGCGCAAATGCCGGATCCCACCCGGTAAGGACACGTTTCTCTTACCGGGTAGGATCCGGCATTTGCGATCTGAAAGCAGCATGAGTGTGCCTTGAGGACCGCGGTTGGGAAACACTGCTCTAGAGTATCAGAATTTTTTTCACGGCACCCCTAGGCCAAAACTTTTTTATTGAGAGATTTAGAATAAATATTAAATGAAGTAAATTGTGTTTATATGTCATCCTTACGTTCAATTGTGTGGTGTGGGACAGGATTTGCCTCTGTTTGTCCACATATTGTATGACTGGCAGCCACCAGCACTGGTTTTGCCTATTACACTGATCATAAATAATTTAAATTTGTCCTGAACCACCAATCCAAGGCACCCCTGCAAGTGTCCTGAGGCACCCCAGGGTGCCTAGGCACACAGTTTGGGAACCACTGCCTTAGGGGTTGATTCAGACCTGATCGCTAGGCTGCTAAAATTGTAGCCCTGCAATCAGATAGTCGCCGCTCAAGGGGAGTGTATATTCGCCATGCAAGTGTGCAATAGCATGTGTACGGCGAGATGCTAAATAACCATCAATCAGCGGACAGCTGCAAATCCGGTTTGCACCTCACTCACCAGTGGCTGGTTTTTACATGTGTGTGCAGTCTGTGCTCAGCCCAGGTCTTACTCCACCAATGCGATCAGAACGGCTGATTGGGGCCGGAGCTGACGTCACACACCCTCCCTGAAAATGCTTGGTCATGCCTGCGTTTTCCCTGACACTCCCAGATAATGGTCAGTACCACCCACAAACGTCCTCTTCCTGTCAATCAGCATGCAAATGGCTGTGCGATTAGAAATTTCGCACCAGCCTGTCGCTGACCGTCGATGCCTGTTGTTGGCCATCGCACATGCGCATTGCAGTGCATACGCATGCACAGTTAATAGCGCATGCACAGCAGCGATCAGGTCTGGATCAGACCCGTAGCCTCATTAGACAGCCGTTACCTAACACAAGTGGGGTCACAAAAAAGGCTGAGACAATGTTAACAGAACAATACAGAACACACATTGATAAACAAGGAGCAAATCTGAGGTTAGGGTCACTGGCAGGCAAGTGTGGTTTAAACAAGTTAGGCTGGCACACAGACAATCAGACGGGTGTGGCATGATTGGTCGACAGTTATCAGTCAGCATGTATCAGGTCGACATGAGAATGATGGCATGGTCAAACTGTTGACATGCTTAGTATATTGACAATGACCATATCCACAATCATCATGACTGTATGGATGATATGTCAACATGATGAACAAACTGTCTCTGGTGGTCCAGTGGTGCCTAACCTTCTCCTGGTGTCAGAGGCGACTCCAGTGTCTTCTTCCGGGACTCAGTGGTCACATGCAGTGCAGTTCCCATAGCAAAGTCTCAGCAGCAGTATTCGAGTAAGTATTCTACCCAATATCACTAATCCTAATCCCTAGCAGCACCTAACCGTCATCATCCTCAGAATGTCGACATTTCAGATTTTCAGATGTTGACATTGTGAACATGCTGACATATTTTTTTTTTTGAGAGAGTCTAGGCTGATTTTTTTTATTACCATGAAGTCTGATATGAGGAAAAAATACCACACACCTACTGTTAAATATTTAAAATATACATACAGTATACTTGCATATTTATTTCTTTTCCATAATATACTGCAAAGTGCAACAATATTTAAAAAAAATATCAAACTCTTTGTAACCGGTCACAATAGTATCAATGTCATGTACAGTTCACTGCATCTGTGTCATTGTCATAGACAATTACATAAACATTATAAAAAGACAAAGGTTTATTTCAGCCTACTGTCCCTATATGGATATAGCATGCTATATATTTATTCTCCTGCTCCAAATAATGCAGACTTCCAATCTCACAAATCCGTGTCGACAGTGTGATGACAGCATTATGAATGGCGACATAATTGCTGCTGACCATCTGACCGGTTAACGAATCAATGGGGTATATAAACAACAAGCAAACACAGGTGCTGCAGATCAAGGATTATATAGTCAGGTGAGTCATAGCACAGGAATAGGAAAAATAAGTTTAAAGCTGCCACTTGCACAACTGCCAGGACACACAAAAAACAAATTGATACAGATATAATGGCACTTTCACACAAATACAAATGTCAATTGTACTCCCCTGTTAAAGTGAGTCTTCACTTTCCATTGAGATTGTCATAAATAACATGAAAAGCGAAAAAAACAAAACCATGTAATACTTCTTGATAAAAAGTCCATAAAGGATAAAATAACTGAATATAGGCCCTCATTCCGAGTTGTTCGCTCGGTAAAAATCTTCGCATCGCAGCGATTTTCCGCTTAATGCGCATGCGCAATGTCCGCACTGCGACTGCGCCAAGTAAATTTGCTATGCACATAGTAATTTTACTCACGGCTTTTTCATCGTTCTGGCGATCGTAATGTGATTGGCAGGAAATGGGTGTTACTGGGCGGAAACAGGCCGTTTTATGGGCGTGTGGGAAAAAACGCTACCGTTTCCGGAAAAAACGCAGGAGTGGCCGGAGAAACGGAGGAGTGTCTGGGCGAACGCTGGGAGTGTTTGTGACGTCAAACCAGGAACGACAAGCACTGAACTGATCGCAGATGCCGAGTAAGTCTGAAGCTACTCAGAAACTGCTACGAGGTGTGTAATCGCAATATTGCGAATACTTCGTTCGCAATTTTAAGATGCTAAGATTCACTCCCAGTAGGCGGCGGCTTAGCGTGAGCAACTCTGCTAAAATCGCCTTGCGAGCGAACAACTCGGAATGACCTCCATAGTCTATTTCTGAATGTGTTAATCCGGACCTCCACCAGATAAATAGAACTAGATGTAACAGGGGTGCCCCCCAGACATGTGACTCACTGCCTTCAGGCTTGGATTCAGAACGGTATCTTTATAATAGGAACACCACCATATACAGAATATGGGGGTTATTCAGAGATGGATGTAGATCGTTGCATCCGCAGCAAGATCTGCATCCATCTCCTCACATGCTGGGGGCCGCCCAGCACAGGGCAAGGCCGCCGAGCATGTGTGGACGCATCAATTTAAGGTTGATCCCTGTCTGCGCAGCCTGGCTGTGTTGGCAGGAGGTCAGCTGCCATTTTTTTTGTCAAAGCAGCTGTGTGTGACAACACGAATCTGCCCCAAAAACACTCACAACACTCCCCTGTTTCACTCACCATGCCCCCGCTACGATGTGTTGGCGTTTACCCACCCACCGACAGCTGCCGCTGTCAATCATCTTGTGGATGCATCTTGAGGCAAGTGAAGCATAATCCCTGCTAAATGCCAGCATTGTGGATAAACTCTGGTTTATCATGGATAATTGGGGGGGGGGAACAACCTTTTATTTACAAACAACATCTTGCAAGTAAAACTTCTTACCCGTGGGAGTGAAGTAAGTTTGCATAGGATCCCATTTAGATTCCTAGCATAAAACGTCCTTCTCTCTCTATCAGGTAAGTCTCCTAATTAACAATTCTTTAGGAGACTTGGGGGAGATGTACTAAGCAGTAAAAACCGTGGAGAAGTGAGCCAGTGGAGAAGTTGCTATAAAATATACAGAGCAGCTGATTGGTTGCCATGGGCAACTTCTCCACTTTTATCACTGCTTAGTACATTGCCCCCTTAACTGTTGGAGAGAGAAGAATGCGCATCACTGCCAAAAGTGTAAAGGTTATGTCCACAGTACAAATAGCAGTCTGGAATAAAAATGAGACATGCAATGTTGGGGGAAGGGACCCAGAGGGCACAATTTCTCCATTGAATTCATACTGTAGCCAGCCTATCCACCCCCACAGTGAGACTCTCATTTCACAGACAGGGAGGGCAGCTTAAATGAGTAACAAAACAGTATGTAAATAAAGGGCTCATGCCGGCTTCAGTTGGGGGTAAGGTACCCAGAGAGATGTACCTTACAATTATGATTTTTTTTAAAAACTTTGCTGCATAATGTAAGGGATTGCGAGCTTACTTATACACTACTGCTTGTGTATAGAGAAGCAAATTCATGTGTTTATAGATTACAGTGTTTTTTTTGGTCCTGATACTAAATTAATATTTTGTACAGCACTCCTGAAGCCCACCGTTCATTTGTAAGGCATGGTATCAGTGCGTCATTGCTGACCGCACATCACTGGCGAAAGTGTAAAGACCATGTCCACGGTACAATTAGCAGTCTGGAATAAAATTAGATTTGTAATGTACAAAATATCTCCAGCTTATTGCCGTGCACGGTGCTCAAGTATTGCCTGCTAGGCCCATATGGTCCCGTAGGGGTACTGTATATTGCTTGGTTGCTATGGGCAACATCTCCACTTTTAAAAACCCACTGATTAGTAAATATACTGCATAGTTGTTTTTTTTACTTCTTATATTGCAGTGTGTCCCAACTGTGTAGTGTGATTTTCACTGTGTGCGTCAGCAACGCACCATCAGTTCATAATGTAAGCTAATCTTTTTCTGCATTCGCATTTGTAGTTAATGTAGTACTCCTAAATGTGTATATGTGTAAAAAATATATATATATTCACTCTCTATTTTCGATAATCGAATCCGAGACCATGGCAACCAGACAAGCTACCGCTCGGCCACGTAACATTCCCTTTTCTACGTTATGTAATTGAAGGACTCATGCAGGTTTTGTTTGGGGGAAGGGAGCCAGAGGTCCCTTGCAATTGGGTTTGTGAGCGTTCAAGCCCCATATACAGTATAAGCAGTAACTGCTTATACACTACTGCTTGTGTACAGAGACACAAACTTGTTTTTATAGAAGCAGTTTTTTTTTGGTTTTGACTCAAAATTTATATTTTCTATAAAGCCCCTGAAGTCCACCATTCATTTGTGAGGCATGATATCATTGCCACCGTCACATCACTGCCAAAATTATACTGTACACTGTAAAGCTTTATACAAAGTCACTGGCCTGTTTGTCAGGGCATGCTATTGTATACTATGGTATTACTGTATGCCAGTGGTTTCCAAACTTTTTTGAATCACGGCGCCCTAGAATATCAGAATTTTTTTCACAACACCCCTAGGCCAAAAATTTCATATTGAGAAATTTAGAAAGAAATATTACATTAAGTAGATCGTGTTTATAATATATATGTCATCCTTGGGGTCAGATGTGTGGTGAGGGACAAGATTTGTTTCTGTTTGGCCACATATTTTATGATTGGCAGCCACCAGCACTGGTTTTGCCTATTATATTGACCATGAATAATTTGAATTGGTCCTGGACCACCAACCCAGGAACCCCTGCAAGTGTCCCGAGGCACCCCAGGGAGCCACGGCACACAGTTTGAGAACCTCTGCTGTATGCTTTGCATATCCATCCACTGCTATTGTTTAGAGTACTGTAGTTTTGATTAGTGGAGCACTTGTCACCCAGTGGTGAAACTGTGTATTGCATGCTGTGGATATTCTTGCGCCATAGTAAGTCTTACCACGCCATACTGTTCCAACCTGTTCTATAGTTATACCATGACTATAAGACATGTACATGGCGAAACTACAACATCAATGACCATGGCTCATGTGAATTTTAATTATGTGGACATAAATTGGAACACCGAAACAGTAAATACAGCTAGGGGTAACAGGTTCTTAAATATGCTAAAAGATCACTACTTGTCTCAGGTAATCGAGGAACCAACTAGACTTAGGGCTATACTGGATCTAGTACTAACTAATAATGTGGAGATTATATCAAACACTAAAGTAGGGGAGACCTTGGGACATAGAGATCATAATATGGTCACATTCGATATCAGTTTTAAAAAACAATACTATAAGGGTCCAATTAAGACTTTTAACTTAGAAAATAAGAATTTACTTACCGATAATTCTATTTCTCGTAGTCCATAGTGGATGCTGGGGACTCCGTAAGGACCATGGGGAATAGCGGCTCCGCAGGAGACTGGGCACAAAAGTAAAGCTTTAGAACTACCTGGTGTGCACTGGCTCCTCCCCCTATGACCCTCCTCCAAGCCTCAGTTAGGATACTGTGCCCGGACGAGCGTACACAATAAGGAAGGATTTTGAATCCCGGGTAAGACTCATACCAGCCACACCAATCACACCATATAACTTGTGATCTAAACCCAGTTAACAGCATGATAACAGAGGAGCCTCTAGAAAAGATGGCTCACTACAGCAATAACCCGATTTTTTGGTAACAATACTATGTACCAGTATTGCAGACAATCCGCACTTGGGATGGGCGCCCAGCATCCACTACGGACTACGAGAAATAGAATTATCGGTAAGTAAATTCTTATTTTCTCTAACGTCCTAAGTGGATGCTGGGGACTCCGTAAGGACCATGGGGATTATACCAAAGCTCCCAAACGGGCGGGAGAGTGCGGATGACTCTGCAGCACCAAATGAGAGAACTCCAGGTCCTCCTCAGCCAGGGTATCAAATTTGTAGAATTTTACAAACGTATTTGCTCCTGACCAAGTAGTTGCTCGGCAAAGTTGTAAAGCCGAGACCCCTCGGGCAGCCGCCCAAGATGAGCCCACCTTCCTTGTGGAATGGGCTTTTACAGATTTTGGCTGTGGCAGGCCTGCCACAGAATGTGCAAGCTGAATTGTACTACAAATCCAACGAGCAATAGTCTGCTTAGAAGCAGGAGCACCCAGCTTGTTGGGTGCATACAGAATAAACAACGAGTCAGATTTTCTGACTCCAGCCGTCCTGGAAACCTATATTTCCAGGGCTCTGACAACGTCTAGCAACTTGGAGTCCTCCAAGTCCCTAGTAGCCGCAGGCACCACAATAGGTTGATTCAGGTGAAACGCTGAAAACCACCTTAGGGAGAAACTGAGGACAAGTCCTCAATTCCGCCCTGTCCGAATGGAAAATCAGATGAGGGCTTTTACAGGATAAAGCCGCCAATTCTGACACGCACCTAGCCCAGGCCAGGGCCAACAGCATGACCACTTTCCATGTGAGATATTTTAACTCCACATATTTAAGTGGTTCAAACCAATGTGACTTTTGGAACCCAACAACTACATTTAGATCCCAAGGTGCCACTGGAGGCACAAAAGGAGGCTGTATATACAGTACCCCTTTCACAAACGTCTGAACTTCAGGGACTGAAGCTAGTTCTTTTTGGAAGAAAATTGACAGGGCCGAAATTTGAACCTTAATGGACCCCCATTTCAGGCCCATAGACACTCCTGTTTGCAGGAAATGTAGGAATCGACCTAGTTGAAAATTCCTCCATCAGGGCCTTACTGGCCTCGCACCGCGCAACATATTTTCGCCAAATGCGGTGATAATGTTTTGCGGTTATATCTTTCCTGGCTTTGATCAGGATAGGAATGACTTCATTCGGAATGCCTTTCTCCTTCAGGATCCGGCATTCAACCGCCATGCCGTCAAACGCAGCCGCGGTAAGTCTTGGAACAGACAGGGTCCTTGCTGGAGCAGGTCCCTTCTTAGAGGTAGAGGCCACGGATCCTCCGTGAGCATCTCTTGAAGTTCCGGTTACCAAGTCCTTCTTGGCCAATCCGGAGCCACGAATATAGGGCTTACTCCTCTCCATCTTATAATTCTCAGTACCTTGGGTATGAGAGGCAGAGGAGGGAACACATACACTGACTGGTACACCCACTGTGTTACCAGAGCGTCTACAGCTATTGCCTGAGGGTCCCTTGACCTGGCGCAATACTTGTCGAGTTTTATAAACATGTGGAAGACTTCTGGGTGAAGTCCCCACTCTCCCGGGTGGAGGTCGTGTCTGCTGAGGAAGTCTGCTTCCCAGTTGTCCACTCCCGGAATGAATACTGCTGACAGTGCTATCACATGATTTTCCGCCCAGCGAAGAATCCTTGCAGCTGCTGCCATTGCCCTCCTGCTTCTTGTGTCACCCTGTCTGTTTACGTGGGTGACTGCCGTGATGTTGTCCGAATGGATCAACTCCGGGTGGCCTTGAAGCAGAGGTCTTGCTGAGCTTAGAGCATTGTAAATGGCCCTTAGCTTCAGGATATTTATGTGAAGTGATGTCTCCAGGCTTGACCATAAGCTCTGGAAATTCCTTCCCTGTGTGACTGCTCCCCAGCCTCGCAGGCTGGCATCCGTGGTCACCAGGACCCAGTCCTGAATGTGCGGCCCTCTAGAAGATGAGCACTCTGCAACTACCACAGGAGAGACACCCTTGTGCTTGGTGACAGGGTTATCCGCTGATGCATCTGAAGATGCGACCCGGACCATTTGTCCAGCAGGTCCCACTGGAAAGTTCTTGCGTGGAATCTGCCGAATGGGATTGCTTCGTAGGAAGCCACCATTTTTCCCAGAACCATTTCATTGATGTACTGAGACTTGGCTCGGTTATAGGAGGTTCCCAACTAGCTCGGATAACTCCCTGACTTTCTCCTCCGAGAGAAACACCTTTTTCTGGACTGTGTCCAGGATCATCCCTAAGAACAGAAGACGAGTCGTCGGAATCAGCTGCGATTTTGGAATATTGAGAATCCAATTGTGCTGCCGCAACACTACCTGAGATAGTGCTACACCGACCTCCAACTGTTCCCTGGATCTTACCCTTATCAGGGAATCGTCCAAGTAAGGGATAACTAAAATTCCCTTCCTTCGAAGGAGTATCATCATTTCGGCCATTACCTTGGTAAAGACCCGGGGTGCCGTGGACCATCCATACGGCAGCGTCTGAAACTGATAGTGACAGTTCTGTACCATAAACATGAGGTACCCTTGGTGAGAAGGGTAAATTGGGACATGAAGGTAAGCATCCTTGATGTCCCGAGACATCATGTAGTCCCCTTCTTCCAGGTTCGCAATCACTGCTCTGAGTGACTCAGTGACTCAACCACTTAGGACGTTAGAGAAAAGCTAATTTTAACATGATGAAACAAGCAATAAAGGACAATGATTGGGCAATTTTGTTTCATGGTAAGAATATGGCTGAAATGTGGGATGCTTTTAAAATTTTACTCGATAAGTACACTCATACACATGGCTCAATCTATGTTCATTCCCAAGGGCAGCAAACACAGGAGTACTAAATTTAAACCAATGTGGCTTAACAAGAAGGTTAAGGAACAAATTAATAAAAAGAGGAGTGCTTTCAAAGCTTTTAAATCCGACAGAAAGGCGGGGTCATTCCAGTATTACAAGGAATGTAATAAAAAATGCAAAAAAGAAATCAGAGAAGCTAAAATAGAAAACAAAAAACAAATCGCCAAGGAGAGTAAAACAAACCCTAAAAAGTTTTTTTTAAGTATATAAGCAGTAAACGGTTAAACAAGGATGAATATTGGACCATTAAAGAGAGAGTTGGATTTCCTGATTAATGATGATGAGAAAAAAATAGGATTTTAATTACCTACCGGTAACTCCTTTTCTCGTAGTTCATAAGGGAAATTGGGGAGACTTAGAACGATGGGGTGTAGACGGGGTCCAAAGGAGCCGGTGCACTTTCAATTTCTACACTAGGCGTGCTGGCTCCACCCCTCTATGCCCCCTCCCACAGGCAGTTATAGGTAAAATAGTGCCCGAAGGAGAAAGGACATATGTGAGAGAAGGAACATAACAACAATGAGTGGTGAGATTTACACACCAGCACATAAAACAACCAGCAACAGCTGGTAACAACAAATAGCAACAGCTGAACAGGAAACCATATAAAGAGAACCTGCAGAAAAGTAAACGCACTGAGGCGGGCGCCCAATATCCCTTATGGACTACGAGAAAAGGATTTACCGGTAGGTAATTAAAATCCTATTTCCTCTAGCATCCATGAGGGATATTGGGGAGACTTAGTATGATGGGGACGTCCCAATGCTTCCAGAATGGGCGGGAATGTGCGGAGACTTCTGCAGCACCGCCTGCCCAAACTGGGTTTCCTCTTTGGCCAGGGTATCAAACTTTTAGAACATTACAAAAGTGCTCTTCCCCGACCAGGTAGCAGCTCAGCATAATTGCAAGGCCGAGACTCCACGGGCAGCCGCCCAGAAAGAGCCCACCGATCTTGTAGAGTGGGCCTTCAGAGACTTAGGAACAGGTAAGGCTGCCGACATATAGGACTGTTGGATAGTAAGTCTAAGCCAACAAGCAATGGACTGCTTGGAAGCAGGGCAACCCTTTTTCTGCACATCATAGAGCACGAACAAGGAATCCGTCTTTCAAATCCCAGCTGTTCGCTTGACATAGATCTTCAAGGCTCACACAGCATCCAATACCTACGGAGGTGCAAAAGTGCCAGAACTTGACGGAACCACAATAGGTTGATTGAAGTGGAACGCAGAGCCATCTTTGGCAGGAACTGCTGCCTAGTCTTGAGCTCTGCTCTATCCTCGTAAAAGACCAAGTAGGGACTTTTACACGATAAGGCCCCCAAATCTGAGACACGCCTAGCAGAAGCCAAGGCCAGTAACATCACCGTCTTCCACGTGAGTACTTGTCTTCCACCTTCATCAGAGGTTCAAACCAGGAGGACTGTAGAAATTCCAACACTACATTCAAATCCCAGGGTGCCGTGGGCGGTACAAAAGGAGGATGAATGTGAAGTACTCCTTGCAAGAAGGTCTGAACTTCTGGCAATACTGCCAATTTCTTCTGGAAGAAAATTGAGAGGGCTGAAATCTGGACCTTAATGGAACCCAGACATAAGGCCTTATCCACACCAGCCTGCAAGAAATGGAGGAAATGTCTCAAGTGGAACTCCGCAGGCGGATACGTGCATTCCTCGCACCAAGAGACATATCTTCTCCAGATATTATGATAGTGTTTTGACATCACAGGTTTCTTGGCCTGAACCATGGTAGCAATGACTCATTTGGAAAGACCGTTGTGAGCTAAGATGTTCCGCTCAACCTCCATGCCGTCAAACGAAGTCGCCGTAATTCCGGGTAAACGAACGGTCCCTGTTGAAGATCTCTTCTCAGTGGTAGAGGCCAAGGTTTTTCAACGGACATGTCAAGAAGATCTGCGTACCACACCCTCCGAGGCCAATCCGGGGCAATCAGAATTGCCTGGACTCCCTGATTTCTGATTCGCTTGAGCACCCTTGGGAGCAACAGAATCAGAGGAAACAGGTAGACCAGCCGGTAAGGCCAAGGCAACGTCAGTACATCCACTGCCCTCGCCTGAGGGTCCCTGGTTCGAGAGCAATACCAGTGAAGCTCCTTGTTGAGTCAAGAAGCCATCATGTCTATTTGTGGGCAGCCCCACCGATCGATGATCTGTTGAAACACCTGATGGTAGAACCCCCACTCCCTCAGGTGGAGATCGTGACGACGCAGGAAGTCCGCTTCTCAGTTGTCCACACACGGAATGAAGATTGCTGACATTGCTCTTCATTTCTTTCTGCCTAGATGAGGATCTTTGACACCTCTCGCATGCAGGCTCTGCTTTTTGTCCCTCCTTGATGTACGCCACTGCTGTGGCGTTGTCTGACTGTACTTGGATCGCGTGATCCTTGAGTAGAGGAGAGGCCTGAAGCAGAGCCTTGTAGATTGCCTGAAGTTCCAGGATGTTGATTGGAAGAAGGGCTTCGTGGGCTGACCACCTGCCCTGGAACTGAGCCCCTTGGGTGACGGCTCCCCATCCTCTCAGACTCACATCCGTCTTGAGAAGGAATCAATCCTGAATCCTGAAACCCTGGCCTTCCAGGAGATTGGAGGACTGCAGTCACCACAGGAGGGTGATAATGTCGGTATTATCTTAGACCGCAAAGCTATACCCCTTTGTACACTATTACCATTGAGCCGCTATGGGCGCTAGACTACGTGCACGTGCTACGCACTTTGTACGCTATTTGCATACAGAATCCTGCACGTGGTACGCACTTGGCGTACGCACGCTGCGCTGAGTGTACGGAGTACACACAGCGAGCGCACACACAATTGATAACCTTTAAACCTTGTTAATGATACAATGTAATGATATGCTTATACTTTAAACCTTTGGCAGCAATGTACTGATACGATGTTAATACCTTTAAACCTTAAGTAGCGCTGGCGGTACAAAGTATCCGCAGTGCATACACCTTAACAATGCTTATACACCTTAAACAGGTTAATCTACTTTAAAGCCCAGGCAGGAAAGTGAAAACACAACACCGTTTGTAGTTTAAACCACAGGGTTCTAAGGCCTCCGTGGATTGATTCCAAAAATGTAAAACAATACAAGTTATACACTACAGACTAACAAGTAAATCTAAACAGAATAATGGCTACAGAGAATGTACATACGTGAGAATATTCGCAAGCGCAACCCGAACTCGGTCCTCCGCTCGTCATGCAGATAGCGTTTAGAGTCTTCTGACCGGCCAGGCAACAATACACAACATGCATACACAATACAATGGTCACTGTAATCTCATTGTACATTGGACACAGAGATATGTCTCTACATTACAGCAAAGGTCATAGGTGGATTTGAAAAGGTGGGCGATGTGTCTTCCAACTGCTCTTGTGGGTGGTATCCTCTGGATTCCCACCGCATATGTAATTTACAGTAAATACAGTTAATGTTCATAATCTACTTTTGCACATAACTATACGCAGGAGCAAGCGATCTTTCTCTAACTAACACTGGAATGTTACCCTCAAAATACCCTACAGCTGGATACTAGACATCACCTTCCAACCTTTATCTGACCCTTCCTATCATGCAAAGGCGAATCTCTCCGTCCAGGAACTGTTTAAACTAATAATACTCACTTATGTGGTGCAATGGAACTATATCTACAAAATGCACTATTTGGGTTAGATATGCTATGTTCTAATAACACGCTACATGCTCACAAACTCCGCCGTAAATACCCATATCATGCACACGATCGCCGGAGCGATCTTACGCAACTTGTGGATATGTGCACGTACGGCGGACTGAGTGCACGAGCAGCGGGCATGTGCATGGGGTGAGTACAAGACATATGCATTATGATATTTTTCGACTTTGACAGTCCACCCTTTGGCAGTCAACAATAACTGCCACTATCTGAACATTTAAACAGAAAAATATACACTACAATATCTATAAATGATTGGGTGCTAGGAGGAGAGGAGTAGGCGGGAAATGTATGACCTAGTGGGATAGTAAAAGCATGTATGTATGAAATTCATGTCTGAGGGGCATGTATCATCGTGCCGTACATGTTCTAGATAAGCTTCGAGGTATTGCGAAGTATACATTAAATCCTTCTTATCCCGTATTAAGGGTGTGTAAGTGGGCCAACAAACACTACCGAGCTCTTTTCGGCTTCTTGTTCCAACAAATGGGGTGCACATTTAGTTGATGATACATGGAGGGGGAAAAACACGTGAATGCTAATATATGTATCTATATCACCTGTCGACTATGTGTGTCACTACCTGAAGGTTGTAGAGATGAAGATAAGACACGTGTCACAAATGCATTCATATAACAATTGTGTAATCATCCTTGGGTGTTGGTTGAAGCCTTGTCCGGATGGGTGTGTCCTTGCTGTGGGTGGTAATAAAAGTCTTTCAAGTGTCCATAAAAAGTCTTTAAAGTCTTTAAAGTGTCTATCAAAGTCTTTAGAATGTCCATAAAAGTCTGTAGAAATGTCCATCAACATTTTCTTCCGAATGGATGTATTTTTGCTTGGGAGAAAAACAAAGGAGAAACGGGTGAAAGAAATGGACCGTGGAATCACATTTTATCACAACATTGTCTCAGTTGATGGGTCATAAATTAAACCAGTTTGTGTAACAATGCCCCCGCTCCTCAAACTCATCACTTTGGTACTGCGCTTGCACTGCATTAAAATCCGAACACATCTAAATATCAAACCAATCATTATGACAACTCCCAGGATACAAAAGAGAAACTTTCCTACACTCACGATAACATTTTGAGCCCATTCTCCTAAACCTGAGAACCAATTGCGTGGGTTCAACCATGAGACCCAGCCGGTCAGTTCATTACTCACAGCAGTAAGGGTAAGGTTGTGTCTCCTTCGGAACTCCCATTTCAATTGCAAGATATCGTCCATCTTTTGATCTATGACCTCGGTTGGGTCATCAGTGCTGTTTGTAATATACGTGCAGCACTTCACACCATACTGAGTTGCTAGGGTGACACAGTACCCACCTGTCACCGCTGTGATGTAATTGAGAACCATCCTGTGCTGGATCAGTTCAGTTTTGTAAGCTTGCAATTCCCTCCCAGTATACCTGAAGGTGTCATCATACATCTCGGTGATATTGTCTATCAGGTTCGCTAGCGCATGAATATACCTAAAATGAATAATTCCTCTGGCGGTACGGGTGATATCTAACGCGAGTAGGAATTGAATCCCGGTGGATTCGTGGATCAAATCAGAGGCTGCGTGCTCTGTCCTATCTATAAGGTGTCTCTTAACGATGTGTTCATAATGAGTGTAAGTGTAAGGAGCTTGAGCATTGCGGTGAACGTCTTTCATCTTATTATGGGTTATGGTCATTACTTCTGGCAACACTCTTCCAATGTAACACAATCCCTCTGAGTTTGGGGCAAGCCACTTATACGCCTTCCTCCCGCATATGAAATATGCTTTATCGGGGAGAACATATGGGACAGAATATGACATTACCATATTGCAAACCTTCCAGGTGAAAAATCCTATCCCTAACTCTCTCATCTGTTCAGTACACGTATCAGGCTGTATGATATGCGCACAGTACCCTGGAGATACTTCTCCAACCCGCATGGTTCTACTTCCTAGCGTATACCTGTACCGAAAATACCTCCCACCGTCGGCTATTTGGCGTATAAGTTCAGGGTCTACGGGCATTCTATCGGCTCTGTGTGAAAATGCCATGGTTTGGTTATTCCATTTCACTTCCCAATTTCCCGGCTTTCGGGGATTGGAAATGTTGAAACATACTAAGGACCTACAACATGATATTGGTGGAGTTTCAAACTAGGGGGCCTAGAAATATTAAATTTCTTGTCCACCGGTCTCCCACCCCTTAATTCAAGTACCTCATCTATTGTTAAGGGATACGGTACTAGTCCTGACTTGCTCTGACCTTGAGGTACTTGTGAGCACACCCAGCATTCTGTTTGGTTTAAAACCTTACCCACTAATGAGTGATAGTCACTCAATGGATGACGGTCCATGTTGATATTAAGGCTGGACTGACATCTCTGGATGCACCCGTCCTCAACTATGTTTTCACAGTTTCTACAAATACAATTTTCTTCAGCCAATAACCCTTCACAGTGCCTCCTAGTTTCATGACTACCAGATCGTTTTCTGATACTCGCCTTTGCTCGGTGAATGTGTTGCTCTTGGAATTCTACAAATCCGTCCTTGTCATCAGAACCCATTCCAGATCCTTTCTCGACCTCTCTGGTACTCTCACCGAAACAGACTGCTCTGGTCAACAACAGGGTCAACAGGAAAACCCGGAATGCAGTCTCTTGGGGTAAGTCCATCTTGTTAAGGGAAGAGGAAAAGAATGAGAAGGGGGGAGGAAAGGAGGGTGATGGGAGGTGGAGAAAATAATAAAAGGGAAAAAGAAAAACTGGTGCGACAACCGCCTTTGGTCTTGTAGTTCTCTGTGCTCAGGTGCTGTCTGAACAGTGCTGCCTCTCAGTCTTCCTGGAACAGACACTCCAGTGATACGATGTTCTCTCCGAGTCAGCAACCTTTCTGTTAGGAACATAAATCTTGCATTACCTTGTGTTTAACTGTTGTGTGAAATAAACCATCCGTAGAACATGAAAAAAACAAAAAGAGAGAGAGAATAATAAAAAGAAAAAAATTGTCAGATTTGCGTTCACCATCAGGCTGTCACACCATCATGTCTATCGGTATCTCTGCACAGTCTTTCTCCACCAGTATTTCCACTCTCCACCCTCTGTGCATGGCCAGGCACAATGATGCTGGTGAGATATACTGGGGTTGGGCAGACCTCTGAAAGACCGAGTAGACATGTGACGTTTGAGCTGTAGTTCTGTCGGTGAACGCCAGAGATGAAAATGAAACTTTAAAGATAAATCACAGAGTTTACCTGGCCGCCCCTGTATCTACAAGATATGATCTACCAACTACATCAACTGTGACCTCAGGTTTACTACCTAGGCTAGCAATCAATTTCACTGGCTGCGGACTACAGGTGTGGCCCAAAATGTTTCCTATATGATCCCTGATCCCAATTACGTGTATCATAACTTTGCTCGTGTTCTTGTCTAGGGGGTCTGAACTTATGTGTGCTGTTACAGTTGCTGGCATAATGCCCTTCCCTTTTACACAGATAACAAACTCTTGGCTTCCTCCATGTGCCAGAGGCCTGGAGTTTTGGTCGAGTTGATGCTTCTTCCAGTGCTTGGATGCTCATCACCATCAACCGCTCTCCCCGTGCTTCCCTGATTCTTTGGATATTACGGTCATGCTCGATAGCGGACTCTCTTAATGCAGCCACCGAAATACCTCTCCAGTTAGGTAGAGAGGTTTGTACCCTGGTTCTTAGTGTGTCTTTTAACCTGTCCATTAATACGGACACAGCTACCTCTCTATGATGTACATTTTCCTCAATGTTTTCGATTCCAGTGTATCTAGCCATTTCCTGCAGTGCTCGATGGAAATATTCAGAGGCAGTTTCACCTTCTTTTTGTCTAATGGAGAAGATTTTATTCCACTTGACAACAGTTGGGAAATATACTCCTAATTGCAGATTGATTTGTCGTACATTCTCCTGATTGTATTCATCAGTGAGAGGTACCTCTGCATCTAATTTACAGTCAGCAATGAATTTCACGGGGTCAATATTAGAGGGCAAACATGCCCGTAGCACTGTCCGCCAATCTTTGTTAGTGGGTTCGGTGGCGTTACCTAATTCTTTAATAAACCTCTGGCATACGACTAGATCTTTTCTGGGATCGGGAAATTCAGACATTATTGTCCTCAATTCTGTCCGGGACCAGGGGCAATGCATAGCAATGTTCCTGACGGGAGTGATTCCCTGAGCGTCAGTCTTCCCATTGGGGACTGCGATCACCCTGACAGGATTTAGTTCAATTACACCATTTTGTGTTGACTATACAGTCTGAGGTGCTATTATTTCTGCATAATATACAGTACCATACTTACCTGTGGACACGATCTCACCTATCCCTCCGCCAGGGGGCTTTACTACTGCTCTTACCGGCTGGGCCGGGCCCACCTGGGTGTCCTGTATAGTGGCTGCTAGGGAAAGTGCTGATATCGTGCTGGGTTCAGCTTCTTGCTTGTAATCCTGAGGGAAGTTTAAAATGGGGTGCAACTTGCACGGGTTAGAATAAATACATTTATCAGTTTTACTCCTATCGTCATTAATACATTTATCAACTTTACTCTTATCATATATCAGTATGCCATTCTCTGTAGCCATTTTCTCTCCTGTAATGTACGGTGGTGGTGCAGTTGCTATCAGTTTCCTGCTAGGGTTGGAACCAGCTGTGTAAGCTAGTTCCCTCTGCATATTACTCTCTCGTTGCCATAAATGTAAACAGTTTGTGTGTCTGATCCTCTGTTTTTGGGACTTTATCAGACAGATCCTAAGCCTTAGATTATGCAATACCTCTGAGTCAAAACTACCTATCCCAGGAAATGGTGCTTTATCCCCCACAGTCATTCGTGTCCATTCATCACAAAAGGTCTCAGTGTGGGGGCCATACTTCCCCCACATTACTAACCGAGCTGACCCCCTGGGTCTGAAATCTGCAGTCTGAACCCTGACTGCTGAACGTCCCTGTGTTGTGCACTTGGCTTCCATTGTGGACCTTTTTAACACGGGAAAACTTCCTAAAATGCACCAAACACAGTAGTCTACCGGTGGAAGTCCTCAAAGTTCTTCCACTAACTTCTTCTGCTCCGAGTACCCCGAATCCGCCTTCTTTAGCAGACACGTGTAGCCGTTGCAGGCCCTACCTCTAGAGATTTTCCTGGGAGACCAGCGAAAACTCCCTAAACCTTTACTTTACACAAATCACGCTTGCATGTGCTTCCTATACCGCGTATGATAACGAGATTTACGCACAAATATGCAAAACTTCGTATCACGTTGCGTCACGTGTTGCCCATACAACCGTGCGGTCCAATCGTACCGCTTATAGACACTTGCTATCTATAAGTGGTAGGATCACTGGAGTCTCCACACTGTGCTCCAAAACAGCCAGAGCATAATACCACGAAAAACTTTATCACACTCCGTTGCACGTGTACACCTGGACCGTGCTCACCACGTTTTCACCTAGACCGTGCTTCACCAAGCTTCACCAAGTTTCACCAAGCTTCACCAAGACCTCCAAGTGGGGTTCAATATATTCACACCTTATTCAGCCCACACTAACATTCTATAGTTTTCTGATCAGAAAATATCCTTTCCTGTTAACTGATAGCTTTCCCCAGAGGTACTACAGTAAAAAGGTTTTTTAACTAAATATTGGAAACTGAACAAATTTGTGCTATTGTCGCGTGGCTACCGTCTCGCGCTTAAACTAAAACAATGCCTATTGTGTGATTTGTACTTTAGCGGTCGTACTGTTACGCATGTTGCGTAAACACGCCACGTGCGTAGGCCTTTACGTTGCGTACGCAGTCCCGCACGCTGTCCGAGACACATGTACAAAGGCCATACGTCCGCAGTACTACAAATCCCACACTTCTATAAATGTAAGCGATATTTAACTATAATCGCTCACTTAACACTACACACAGTTTCCACTGTATCAACCTTTACTACTAGGCCAGGCTGTGTGTGCGTCTTACACTTACTCCCTTAAATATTAACTATGTATGTTAGGAAAAGATATACAGCGCTATACACTGGATAAAGACAATATAACTTTTTTATTTTACAAAAGTAGATACTTGGTTGCAACCATAAATATAATTAGAAATTTAAAAAATATATATATAAAATAGGGCAAACACAGCACAGCACTTCATTCTGTATATTACCACTTGTAGAGGCCAAACGCAGTCTCCTGTATAGAATCCTTTGGAAAATATTGCCACAGTCCAAGGGGTGTATATGACACTTGTGGAGATGTAAAGTCCATACGGAGTGGATGGAGAGCCTTTGAAGCTTGATTATGGACAGTTAAAGTCCTATTGAAAGCATGGTCTCGTACTCCTCTTGCGGACACCAACAAGTTCCCCGTTTCAGGCGTGAAGGACTTCTAGGCATATTCCAGGATAGGATGTTTTTAGTTGTAGTGGAGGCCTCTGTAAACCGACGCGTTTCGCTGTGTCAACAGCTTTATCAAGCTTGTTGGTGTCCGCAAGAGGAGTACGAGACCATGCTTTCAATAGGACTTTAACTGTACATAATCAAGCTTCAAAGGCTCTCCATCCACTCCGTATGGACTTTACATCTCCACAAGTGTTATATACACCCCTTGGACTGTGGCAATATTTTCCAAAGGATTCTATACAGGAGACTGCGTTTGGCCTCTACAAGTGGTAATATACCGAATGAAGTGCTGTGCTGTGTTTGCCCTATTTTATATATATATATTTTAAATTTCTAATTATATTTATGGTTGCAACCAAGTATCTAATTTTGTAAAATAAAAAAGTTATATTGTCTTTATCCAGTGTATAGCGCTGTATATCTTTTCCTTGTATTTATCCTCAGGGATTAACTATCTCTGTAAACAGCTGCTTGGGCTAAACATCACATTTTGAAGCGCCGGGCTCATTACCTTGGTAATTTTTCCTTTGCATAACTCTATATGTTAACTAAATAGCAACAAATTTTCCAGTACAGGTCAAAATAAATCTAGTAATCAGTAATTATGGCAATCATGTGAGTAGATATGCAAAATACAAAATACAGGTGTGTGCGTGTGTTGCATGCGCAATTGGCGCCAAAACAGAAATTTACAGATTTAAAAAAAGAAAAATAGCTTTTGCGTTCTTACCTTACGGGTCCCTCCAGCATCCCTTCAAACCATGCAGGGCAGACGCTTATCTAATCAGCACTTATTGTATCCCCCGACCAAGAGAAGGTGTAGAGGGGATACCTCTCCCGCCCTTTGCTGATAGATAAAGTCTGCGAGAACTCTGCTAGGCTGCGGGTATGAGAAGGAACCGGACGAGCCCTCAATTGATAGTGTCGGTATTATCTTAGACCGCAAAGCTATACCCCTTTGTACACTATTACCGTTGAGCCGCTATGGCCGCTAGACTACATGCACGTGCTACGCACTTTGTACGCTATTTGCGTACAGAATCCTGCACGTGGTACGCACTTGGAGTACGCACGCTGCGCTGAGTGTACGGAGTACACACAGCGAGCGCACACACAATTGATAACCTTTAAACCTTGTTAATGATACAATGTAATGATATGCTTATGCTTTAAACCTTTGGCAGCAATGTACTGCTACGATGTTAATACCTTTAAACCTTAAGTAGCGCTGGCGGTACAAAGTATCCGCAGTGCATACACCTTAACAATGCTTATACACCTTAAACAGGTTAATCTACTTTAAAACCCAGGCAGGAAAGTGAAAACACAACACCATTTGTAGTTTAAACCACAGGGTTCTAAGGCCTCCGTGGATTGATTCCAAAAATGTAAAACAATACAAGTTATACACTACAGACTAACAAGTAAATCTAAACAGAATAATGGCTACAGAGAATGTACGTACGTGAGAATATTCGCAAGCGCAACCCGAACTCGGTCCTCCGCTCGTCATGCAGATAGCGTTTAGAGTCTTCTGACCGGCCAGGCAACAATGGTCCTTATATACACAACATGCATACACAATACAATGGTCACTGTAATCTCATTGTTCATTGGACACAGAGATATGTCTCTACATTACAACAAAGGTCATAGGTGGATTTGAAAAGGTGGGCGATGTGTCTTCCAACTGCTCTTGTGGGTGGTATCCTCTGGATTCCCGCCGCATATGTAATTTACAGTAAATACAGTTAATGTTCATAATCTACTTTTGCACATAACTATACGCAGGAGCAAGCGATCTTTCTTTAACTAACACCGGAATGTTACCCTCAAAATACCCTACAGCTGGATACTAGACATCACCTTCCAACCTTTATCTGACCCTTCCTATCATGCAAAGGCGAATCTCTCCATCCAGGAACTGTTTAAACTAATAATACTCGCTGATGTGGTGCAAGGGAACTATATCTACAAAATGCACTATTTGGGTTAGATATGCTATGTTCTAATAACACGCTACACGCTCACAAACTCTGCCGTAAATACCCATATCATGCGCACGATCGCCGGAGCGATCTTACGCAACTTGCGGATATGTGCACGTACGGCGGACTGAGTGCACGAGCAGCGGGCATGTGCATGGGGTTAGTACAAGACATATGCATTATGATATTTTTCGACTTTGACAAGGGAAATCCTGGCCTGAGGTGACAGCTGTATCATCCAGTGCATCTGTAGATGTGATCCAGACCACTTGCTTAGGAGATCCAATTGAAATGTTCTGCATGGCAACCTCCCATATTGGATCGCCTCATATGAGGCAACCATCTTCCCCAACAATCTTATGCAAAGCTGTATAGATACTCAAGCAGGTGGGAGCACCATGTGAACCATCTCCTGAAGTGTTCTCACCTTGTCCTCTGGGAGGAACACCTTCTGGGCCACAGTATCCAGTAACATCCCCAGGAACAAGAGCCGCTGAGTTGGCTCCAGGTGGGACTTCTGTAAATTGAGACAGAAGTTGGATAGTGCGGTCGATATGGAGCAATAAAAGCTCCCTGGATCTTTCTTTTATCATCTAGGTAAGGGACAACACTGACCCCCTGGACCCGGAGCTGGAACATCAACTCCGCGATTACCTTTGTGAATACCATTGGAGCTGTGGACAGGCTGAAGGGTAGTGCCTGGAGCTGGTAGTGATCGTCCAGTAGGGCAAACCTCAGATAAGCCTGATAAGGTAGGTGGTGGGGCCCCCCGGTTTGTACTCACCACTGTTGTCACCTTCAGGCTATTGTTAGGAGTGTGCAACATGCTGCCATTGCGACAGCTAAGGCACAGTGCCTCACTGTACAAACAACCTCTCAGGACGGTGGCCCTGCAGTAGGGAAGTGGCTCTGACACCTCGCAAGGCCAGTGACCGCCCCCCCTCCCCCCCAACTCCCACGGAACAGGAATGCTGTTGCACAAACAGCATACTGAAAATAATAAAAGTTTAAAAGAAATTGAAAAGAAACTCTCTGGAGCTGCAGAGATATGCTTCCTGTCCTGAGGGCACTTTTTTCTAACCTTCCTGTGGGAGGGGGCATAGAGGGGAGGAGCCAGCACACCCAGTGAAGAAATATAAAGTGCACCGGCTTCTTTGGACCCCGTCTATAACCCATCGTACTAAGTCTCCCCAATATCCCTTATGAATGCTAGAGAAAGCATATTTATTTAATAAATTCTTTTCATCAGTGTTCACTAGAAAGGACAAGTTGGTGGAAGTAGTGCACAACATAAACTATGATATTGTTCCATTGCTAAGTACTTGGTTAAACGAGTACGTAAAATTAAGATAAATAAATCTCCTGGTCCAGATGGACTTCACCCAAGAGTTCTTATAGAGCTTGACTCAGAACTAGCAAGGCCCTTTTCTATGATTCAAATACATCAGGTATGATACCGAAGGATTGATGTATAGCAGAGGCAGTCCCAATAGGTAAAAAGGGAATTAAAACTCATCCCAGTAAATATAGACCGGTAAGTTTGACATCTATAGTGGGGAAATTACTGGAAGGTATAATATGGGATAGCATACAAGAGTACTTGGATACCACCAAGGTTATTAATAGGAATCAACATGGTTTTGTGAGGGACAGGTCATGTCAAACTAACTTAATTAGCTTCTACAAGAAAGTGAGCGATAATATTGATCAGGGTAAAGCAGTGGATGTGGTCTATTTAGATTTTGCTAAAGCCTTTGACACAGTGCCACATACGAGATTAATTTTCAAATTAAGAGAGCTTGGTTTAAGAACTACTATCTGTACTTGGGCAAATAATTGCCTGGATAACAGGGAACAGTGGTGGTTATAGGGATGTTTTCTGACTGAGCCTCAGTGCTTAGTGGAATACCGCCAGGTTCAGTACTCGGGCCACATAACATATTTATTAATGAACTAGGAGTGGGTCTGGAAAGCATAGTGTCAATTTTTGCAGATGATACTAAACTGTGTAGAGTAATTAATTCAGACAAGGATGTTGAGTCTCTGCAGAATGACTTATTTAAACTGGAGGTTTGGGCAGACAAATAAAAATGAGGTTCAATTTAGAAAAATGTAAAGTTATGCGCCTTGGGACTAAAAACAATCAGGCAGCCTATAAATTAAATGGGGAAAATGTAGGAGAAATGGTAGTTGAAAACGATTTGGGGGTGCTCATTGATAATAGACTCAGTAGTATGTCAAAGTGCAGCAACAAAAGCAAATAAGGTTTTGGCATGCATAAAACGGGGAATTGAGACAAGGGACGAGAGTGTTTTCCTGCCACTGTACAAATCATTGGTATTGCCACACCTTGAATATTGTGTACAGTTCTGGGCACCACACTACAAAAAAGATATCTTGAAACTTGAAACAGTTCAGAGGTGAGCCACCAAACTGGATAATGAGGAAAGGCTTACTAGGTTAGACACGTTTACACTCGAAAAGAGGTGGCTGAGAGGGGACATTATTAATGTTTACAGATACATAAAGGGACAATACAAGGATCTATCAGGCGATTTGTTTATCAAAAAATTGCTACACAGGACACGTGGACAATCCCTGAAGTTAGAAGAGAGAATTTCACACACAACAAAGGAAAGGGTTCTCACAGTAAGGGCAGTAAAAATTTGGAATTCTCTGCTAGAGAAGGTAGTAATGGTGGACTCAGTCAATATGTTTAAAAATGGATTAGATAAATTCCTAGCTGAATGAAATATCCAAGGAAATAGCATTTTAAGGAAGAGAATTTTAGAAAGAGCATGAATTATAGTTGTTATCTAGACTTAAAAACATAACGTAACTATAGTTACATACAGATTAGTGTAAGAATTATAAAACAGGTTGAACTCGATAGACATTTTGACTTTTTTAAACCTCATTAACTTTGTTACTATGTTACATCTGTAGCTTCATATAGTTTAAAATCTCATAGATTTTATGCAGGATCAAATATCTCAATGAGTAGGGTGTTTGACTTGGACGCAAAAGGTTATGGGTTTGAATACTATTTATGGCAGTGTATTGAGATGTGTTATTCAATTAAGGGTATTGCAGCTGAATAACAATATATATAAAATGTGGGCTTGGGCTTTCTCTGGGATCAACTTTGTTATGTCCCTTCCCCACGAGGGAATACACCCTATGTCTCTAATGGAAAAATGGGGGGGCAGGCGCGATTTGTGACGGTTTCAAATCCACCCATGATACTGAAAATGTATAAATTTACCCTCTGAAGTCTGTAAAGCTAGATATCACATTCAAAAAATGTATTATTTGATCTGGTTTCCTACAACTTTACACAAAAAGGAGTGATATATGCAATGTCACTTTCATGTGTGATATTTTTCCTCACTTTTGCCTTTGACTAAAATATTCATATTAGTCATCCAAAATTTATATAAAAATCAAGGAAAGCAGATGCTGAGATGGATATATGTCTACGAACCGTGCCCCTTCTCCCACACCAACAGTTTCCACTACAGATGGAAAGAGAGAAGGGAGTCAGGCTGGGGTAAGTGTAGGGGTGGTGTTGAGTAGAGACCCTTTGACTCAGCATTCGCTTAGTCTAAATTTAATATACTAGTATATTATAAATGCTACATGCTGAATATATATATACAATAGATAGAAGTCTCATCAGTGTGGAAGGGAGGTAATGATATTGTATGGTGGGAGAGTTGCTCCCATGTCTGCATGGTGAGTGTGACCAGCCTTGCAACATGTATGAGACCCCTAGATAGTAGTCCTGTTGAAATATAGTCACTGATGGCACTGGAGTAGGTAACAGCTGGTGTGGCCAAGAGCTCCCCTGTGCACAACAAAGGTGCACACATGCCCGAAAAGGTTGTGAGGCTTCATGGGTAGGGGGTGTGGCTTCATGGAAGTCCCCTCTTGCGTCACTATAATGATGACTTCTGGCTGTCTTTGAGTGGTGTGTAACACCACTAATCCTTGCCCTATCCTCCCCCTAGTGCTAACTCTAACCCTCCCCTAGTCAGTTCCAGATTAAGGTCCTCATGGGCTTGGAGCTGAAATTTATGAAGGCCTATTGTATGCCTCCGCAAGGGGTGTGACCAGCATTGTGAGGTTGAGGCCAGGGGTGTATCTTCCTATTGGCCAAGATGGCACTCGCCAGGGGCGCCAGCCGAGGAGGGGCGCCGTCCAGAGGTGCCACCCGCGGGCAGTAGGTAGATTCACTTTTAGAGGCAGCAGCTATCCCCCCACCCCCATGTAGTTCCTCACCAGCAGGGATGCCCAGTACTGATCACGGTATGCAGCAGCGGCTGCTGGGAGGTGTAGTCTATGTAGAGTTTCTTGTCTGTATTGTGGTGCGGTGCTGGACCCCGGCGCCAATTACAGTGGCTGCTGCTGCTGCACTCTTTGATCATTAATGGGCATGCCTGATGTTGAGGAACTACACAGGGGTGGGGGGATAGCTACCGCCTCTAAAAGTGAATCTTCATATAAGTGCTGCCTTTAATAGTAAAATCAACATGGGGCATACGTGTGTCTGGCACTGTGGGGGCATATGTGTATCTGGCACTGTGGCGGCATACGTGTATCTGGCACTGTGGGGGCATACATGTGTCTGGCACTGTGGGAGCATACGTGTGTCTGGCACTGTGGGGGCATTTGAGTGTCCGGCACTGTAGGGGCATACGAGTGTCTGGCACTGAGGGGGCATATGTGTATCTGGCACTGTGGGGGCATATGTGCATGAGGCACTATACTCGGAGTCATTATGTGTAGCTGGCACTGCACTACTGGGGTCATTATGTGTAACTGGCACTATACTGGGGGACATTATGTGCATCTGACACTATACTGGGGACATTATGTGTGAGGAGAAATACTGAGGGTATTGTGTGTAAGGCTGCTAATTGTGTGTGTACATGTGTTGGGGTGTGATTATATATTTATAGTTTGATATCATAACATAAAATTGTGAGGCCACGCCAACATTCCCAGGAGCATGACCAGTTTGTTACCTTGATGAGTCTGTCTGAGTGCCGCCGCTACATCCACGCTACATATCTGTGACCCAGTGTCACTCGGAGGGCACCGCAGCGGTTAAACCATTGGCTTACAAGGAGTGCCAGGTACACCATTTCTTCTTTATATATATATATATATATATATATATATACATACATATATGGGCACTACTGTATGGCATAATGTGAATAAGCAGCGGCACACCTAAAGGTAAAATATGCCAGCGCCGGGGCTCACTCAGTAACTACAGTAGGTGCAGGGGAAGGCTCGGGCCCCAGAGACAACCCCCCATAGCAGTAACATCCCCTGAACCTGTGATAGATACGCCCATGCACACTACTGTGGTGTAATTTGAAATGGGGTACTATTGAGTGGCCACGCCCCTTTTTTTAGGCAATTTCAAATATGGGGAGGGGGGGGGCACCAGTCCTTTACTTTGCCAGGGGCGCTTGGACCCCTAAATACACCCCTGGTTGAGGCTACTGGTATGGGGGTGTGATCAGTGCTGCATATATATATATATATATATATATATATTTATTTGTGTGTGTGTGTGTGTGTGTGTGTGTGTGTGTGTGTGTGTGTGTGTGTGTGTACTGTATGTATGGGTGATTGAAACAGAAAAATCTCAGTCATAAATTATTATATTACAGTAATTATTTTATTAGGAGGGGAGGAAAAAAGGGGGAAGAGCAGCGGAAGATGGGAGGAAGACAAGTGAAAGTACATGGCCTAGATGGGAGGAAGATGGGAGAGACAGGTAGAAGAATAGGGGCTAGATGGGAGGAAGCTGGGAGGGATACAGGTGGAAGAACAGTAGGTATACAATAGACAAGCTTGGCAGTGCTGGTAATTTAAACAATTCAATAATACATGGATAGATAAAAAATAAAATGTAATCTAAATGTTTAAAAAACATACATTAGGGGGCATGGCCTGACCGGGATAGGGGACAGCTGCCTTTCCTTTGAGCTCTCCCTTCCATAGCTTTTATAGTGCCCTGTTTGATATTCTTTCACCCTTCTTTGCTTCCCTTTCTGGGACTCATCTGCCTCCTGCCGCCTCTGTTGCTCTGCGGGGTGCACTACGGAGCCGAGAGACGCTGTGACAGGTCTCGGCGAGTTGCGGCCTGCCACGCCGGTGAAGCCAGGGCCTCGATTATTTCATCTACTCGGCAGCTGAGCTCCACAGCGGAAACAGCGGGTATTCGGAGCCGCGGACGCCGCTCCTGCCCTGGACGTCCACTACACAGCTCCGTCCTTCCCTCCCTGGACTCGACAGACTCCAGGATCATATTAAGAAGCCTCCCTCTCTGTGCTACAAAGGAGGTGAGGAGTACATTGCATACCGCTGCTCGAACGCTATACATTATAATTGCGGTGGCCATTTTCTGAGTCTCTCTTCAGAACACTATCTCCCTGTCCATATTCAATAGCCTAGACCACAGAATTGTGGTGAAGCCTCTGCAAATATTACTGTGCTTCATTATAATTTGGCTGGACTGACACTGCTTCTCTTTGTGCAATTGTATCTTCTGTTACTTCCCTGTGCACCCGGTCTGTAGCTACCTGTGGATTCTGCCATCTTCCACAACATCCCCGCATTTCCTGTGATCTCCATCACCCTATAATTGGTCTACTGACTGTTTACCCCTGAAGTTCTACATATTTCTCAAAGGGATCCTGCAGTGCTGCCGGTCAGGCTGCTGCCTTGCACCTTAACACTGGCTGTGAAATCTACATATGCTTCAAGGGGCTCTATCACAGGAAAATTTCTCTATCTGAGCTGAAATGTGATTTCTTTCATACAATGTGCTGATAGCCTTCCACACAGGCCTCATCTCAATCGTTTCAATAGAAACATTTTAATATTTTGATATCAACACCTTTCTTGTCTTTCAAAAGCTTTTCGTTTTTGTTATTGCTTATATGGAAAAATATCTTACAACATCTGCATCTACGCAGCCTCTTCAACAACGTCAGGAAAAAAGGAGGGCGGATCCCATCATGACTTCTGACTCTGCGATTATGACACTGTCACCCGCTGCCAAAAAATCAGTAGCTCCTCAGGACTCGTATGTTACCTGTAACGATGTGGTGGATGCTATTAAAGCGACCATGGGCCCGCTACTGTTGCAAGCAGTCTCAGATATAACTTCTCAATTACAGCACATCACTCATCGTGTTGCTGAGACTGAACATAGAGTCGGCAATCTATTCCAGGATGTTTCTCGATTTACCCAAGTAGTTCCCAAGTTGGAAAAAAACAATTATCATCTCTGTAATAAGGTAGACGACCTTGAAAATTGGTCCAGGAGAAATAACATCCGTCTCTTAGGGCTCCCGGAATCGGTCAAAGGACCAGCTCTGGCCCACTTTGTGCGCAACACGCTCCTGACCCTCTTAGGGATTGAAGCTGAATGCCGTGACCTCATCATTGAGAGAGTTCACAGAGTGGGTCAACTCTCTTCAACTGCTTCGAATCGCACTCGAGTTGTTCTATTTTGTTGTCTCAACTATTTACATAAGCAGTTATTATGGTCCGCCTCCCGCAATAAGAAGTTCATTCCATGGGAATCATTAAAATTATACCTCTTTCAGGATTACTCAGTTGAGCTATCTCGAGCCCGCAAGGCTTTCTCTCCAGTGTGCTCCCGCTTGGTGGCAGAATAACGTAAATTTGCCCTGATTTACCCTGCCAGGCTCAGACTGTTTGATGGATTGTCCTACAAAGATTTAAACTCGCCTACTGATGTGGAGGCCTATTTAGCAGAAGAAGGTCGCTCTGCACCCCAAGGGGACATTGCTGATCCTCCCCCATCTCCGCGCTAATCCCCACGACATTATGTGGATATCACACATCCATTTGTTTGTACTAGCCTGATGGAACTGCTTCATTGTTTCTGAGAGATGGGACTTCCCCTGTTTTTGTTTAGTTTTATGTTCAGCTGATTTACTACCTTTTTGATTCATAGACCTGTTGTTGTGCCTTACTTCTGGCGAGAAACTTTATTCTCGTCAGAACTTGGCAACTTAAAGTTTTGCGACCATCGCACATTTTATGTTGTTTCTGATGTAATGTTGATATCGTGTTCAATGCCTGAGATAGAGGCCTATATGTTGTCTCTTTACCGTGCCCTGTTTAAAAAACAGAGGCTCATCATGTCCATTGTATTTTACAGATAGATCTGCTTACTGCTTACCATGCTCGCAATGGTAACTGAGTTCACTTTGTGGTTTTGTATACATTTACATTTGTTGTCCCCCTGTTTGTTTGTTTGTTTGTTTTTCTCCTTTTGTGTTTTCTCCCTCCCCCTTTCCCATTTTCTCTTTAATTGACAGGTTAAATCAGGATGTTCTTTACTGGTCGCAGCTCCACTCACCCATTACTTAAATGTCGGTCCGCATAGGAATGTGGAATGTAGGAGGAATCAATTTACCAGCCAAAAGACGTAAGATTCTTACTTATATTTCCAAATTACACCTAGACATTGTGTGTCTCCAAGAAACTCATTTAACTCACAGTGAATCCCTGAAGCTACAGATGTTAGGTTGGAAATTATTGGCAGCTGCCCCTTACAACTCCAAGTCCCGTGGGGTAGTCATATTGACCAAGAAATCCCTATCCATCTCTGTCTCTAATTCAGTAATTGATCCGGAAGGTCGTTATCTGATTACTGATGTTTTACTTAATAATTCCCTGTATATCCTCTGCACAATATATGCACCAAATATCTATAAAAAATCCTTCTTCACTACCTTACTGGACAAATTATTGCAGTATAGTTCTAGCTCTTTGATTTTAATTGAATATTTTAATCTTGTCTCCTCTCCTATTCTTGATAAATCCTCTACACTGAAAACTCCTATTTCCCTCCCAAAATTAGGAATACCAGCACTGTCCAAACAACTTAGCTTAATTGATGCTTGCAGGGCTATGAATCCAACTGAAAAAGAATTCACTTGCCTTTCGGCGGCCCACCACACCCTTTCCCGTATTGACTTTATTTTACTGTCTGCCTCATTATTCCCCAAAGTACATGATATTACCATCGAACCCATCGGTTTATCTGATCACGCGTTAGTATGGATGACTCTTCAAACCACTATGGATAGGAGCCCTTATAGACTCTGGAAATTCCCAAATTACTTATCTCAATCAATATCTTTCCGTCAAAAACTCGAGTCCGCCTGGATGGACTTTAAACATGCCAATTTGGATAGTGAGACCTCGGATCCTGCTTTATTCTGGCAAACAGGTAAGGCGGTCCTCCGTGGAGTCATAATCTCTTACCTGGCGGCTGAAAAGAAACAATTAGCTGCCACTTACAGTACCTTGACTTACAAGCCAAGTTGACTGAATCTTACCAGTCCTTTAAGTCTACCCCTACCCCATCTACTAAGTTAGCTTATTACATTGCAAAGTTTCACTTTCATTAATATTTTAAAATCAAAAGTGATCGCTCACTTTTCTCCACTAACTATTAATTCCATAGATTTGGGAACAAGACCGGGCGACTTCTTTCTAATTTATTAAGAGGCTCACAACCGCCTATGTTAGTTCACCCTCTACATAATGATGATGGCTCCATGGCAATTTCGAGCGACCAGATCACTGATGTTATGAGAAACTTTTTCGAAACAATTTATTCCAACCTTCGTGGCATGGATTCTGCTTCTACTGATGATGATCCCTCACATTCCTGGACGTTTCCATCCCTTCCCCAATTCCCAGATTAATTCTCCCAACTATTGGAGGCCCCTGTCTCCCTCGACGAAGTCACAAGAGCTATTCAGAAATCTAAACCATTGAAAGCCCCTGGTCCAGATGGCCTGTCTGCAGAATTTTATAAGATTTTGTTGCCTAGGTTTGGGGAGAACCTTGTTTGCGTTTTATAACAATATTATATCTACTCACTCTATCCCACTCTATTTTAACTCAGCTATTATTAAGCTGCTCCCTAAGCCGGACAGAGATTTATCTTTACCTGGAACTTATAGACCTATTTCTTTACTAAACTTTGACTATAAATTATTTACTAAAATTCTTGCTGACAGGCTAAAAGTGTATCTTCCTCAGATTATACATCCGGATCAGACCGGCTTCATACTAGGTAGGCATTCGGTTGTTAATGTTCGGAAAATCTTGGCAATGATTCATCACTCTTCTGACTCTGCTCTTCCTAGTTTAATAGTTTCTTTTAATGCCGAAAAGGCTTTTGATTTGGTAGATTGGAAATACCTCTTCACTTCTCTTCGCCTATTTGGTTTTCCCCCTACTTTCATCTCTATATTACAAACACTATACCACTCCCCCATATCACAAGTTTCTTGCAATGGTTCTTTGTCGTCGTCCTTTCCAATCTTACGTGGAACATGACAGGGCTGTCCCTTATCCCCCTTACTATTTGCTATAGCCATAGAACCACTAGCGATTGCAATACGTCATTCTGCAATGGTTGAAGGTATTGATATCCATTCCAAACTACTCAAAATATCACTATACGCAGATGATATGGTACTCTTTCTCTCTAATCCAGCATCTTCTCTCCCAGCTGTTCTGAACCTCATCTCCTCTTTTGGCTCCATATCCGGCTACAAGGTTAACTTAGACAAATCAGTTATTCTCCCTATTCATGGCTCCTCCTCTTATTTTCAGTCAATACCCATCCTTCAATCCTTTCGTTTCTCTCAATCTTCCTTTAAGTACTTGGGTATTCACATATCGACAGACTTAGCAGAACTTTATAATCTTAACTTTATCCCTATCGGCTGCGGACCCCCGCCCATGTGTCTGTAGGTGTGACTGACCGGAGCTGCCCTCGGGATACCTGAGCTACGATCGGGCCGGCGGGCGTGGAAGCTAGAAGTGGTGGCTGCACATACTGCCATCCCACTGCTCACCGGGTCTCCGCGTCGGCTGCAGCGGGGTAGTGGATATATCCCCTGGAGTAAGGTGATCGGGGCTCCGTCACCCAACTTGTGAACCAGCTTCTGACTGCCCTGCGGCTTGCCTGAGATACTAATTGCTGCTTGCCTGGGCGCCTCCCGTACTGCTACGCCGGCCCCGCTGCCCCGTCTGCAACTGTGCCTGGCCTCCCAGATGTCCCCTTCCCTGCTTGCCGTTTCCTGATGGGAGCCTCCTGTGGAGCAGTGCGGTTGGGGTGTGGACGCCTTCCCTAGGCTAACCCCCTGAGAGATTGACTGCCGCTCACCGTTCGGGTGTCTTTTGCAGTGACTCCTGCCCACTGCTGAGGACGGGTGATCTTGGTGGACGCGTCCTTCCCCTGCTGTGTGTCTGCTGCTGCCTGCCTTCTGACCCTGAAGTCCCGCTGCCATGGTTTGGACACCTGTCGCCCTGCAGGGCCGTTGTTATAGGATTGCCGCTGCTTCTTCGGAATGTGATTGTGGGTGTCCCGATGGGCGGCTGACCATCCTACCCCAGAGCGGTTTTGTTAGGACCTTCTGCTACCGTTGTGATATACCCTGGCCCTTGCTAAGATCCCTGGACACTGATGGACTGCTTCCCACAGGGGGTCTGCTCGGTATTATTATTTCTCCCTCTCTCTTCTTACTTTTGTCTTGCCTATTATGTTTATCTATTCCCCTTTTCTTGTGCTGCCCTTGCCCTCCTATTGTTCTATTTCTCATCTCCATCTCCCTGCTATTGCCTTTTCTTTCCTTCTCCCCACACTGATTTTATATAGGCTGAAACTGTCTCCACATTAATGTAGTGTTGCTAATCTGTATATAACCTAATCTCTTAAGAAGTTGGCTTGGTGGACACTGCCACCCTGTGGCCATTCAATAACACTACTTGGATTTCTTGCTCTAACAATACTATATTTACAATATATGCATCATTGTTTTGTTTAAACACCTCTCCCTTTTTTTATGTTGTCAAAATATACACTGCACTCGCCATTGGTTCTGTCTACATACTGTCCGTTTGTTGCCACGTTTGCTAATAACAGTGTTAGTGACTGGCCCCATTGATGAATATTTTTGACCTGTTATAACTAATGGTTTCTACGGTCACTTTCTCAATGTTTGCTGTCCCTTTATATGTAATGTTTTTTATTTTGATGCCAGATGTGTCCCATCCGAATTGTATGTGCTTAATGCCCATGGGTTTATAATTCGCAATCCTACAATACGATTTTTCAACTTCTTGTCCTCCGATTGGTTTTATGTTTTAATGGTAGAAGTAATGATTACCGCCTGAAAATGTTTTATTGTAGCTCTGGGTAGGTGGTTATGTTGCTTGACTCTTGTAATATGAGACTCTAACTTTGCTTTTGGGGTGCTATACTTTACGATTTCAGATGTATACCATCTGATTCTTACATTTACTGGTGAACCGTATTTGATCCCTCTGGGTCTATCCCTTTCGGTTTTTGATAACTGATGGAGAGATTTCTAAATAGAACTGCTTCAGACACTATGGTCAGGAGAAAGTCACAGAAGGCTGGTGGTTCTTCTCCTAGCCATTCGCAACCTCCAGCAATTATGGCTGGGAATTTAGATCCTACACCTCTACTGGATGATATTGCCCCAGTGTCTCAAACTGCTAAGGAAATTCTCTCTGTGCTTATGCCCCATATTGATAAGAAATTGGACGAATTTAAAGATTCGTTTCAATCCACCCTGCGGGAAGTGGCCTCCAACACTTCCCATATTTTGGAGGTGGAGCAAAGAGTTAGTGATTTAGAAGACACAGCCCATAATGTTGAGTCCTCAGCTGACTCGTCCAATGGCATGATTCGGGAACTCCAAGACAAATTGGATGATCTCGATAATAGAAATCGTAGGAATAACCTTCGCTTTATTGGTATCCCGGATCAAGTCAAACCCTCAATTTTGGGAGAATACCTGACTTCTCAATTAGTTACTGCTCTTCGCATTTCTGAACCGATAGAGTTCCCCCAGATTGAAAGCGTCCATAGGGTTGGAATTGAAAGAGATGGTCCCAATCCTTATCCCAGACCGGTGGTGGCCCGCTATTTTGATTACAGGACCAAAGAAATGATATTGAAAGCATAAAAGAAATTGGGTAAATTGGTCATTGATGATAATCGTATCCTGATTTTTCAGGATTTTTCAGTGGCAGTTACCCAAAAACGTAGGGCTTTCTCGCCAGTTTGTAAATTCCTAGCGGAATCACAAAAACGCTTTGCCCTTATCTATCCTGCTAAGCTGAGAGTCACTGAAAATGGTCGTACTTTACTATTTGATAACCTGGAGGAAGCTCGTAAACACTTTTTGCCCTCCTCTGCTCCATTGAGTTCACCAGTATCTCCTTCCCTGAGGTCTCCCAATCGCTGAATATCTGCGCTGAAATATGTGCTAACTTTCTATATATGTTCTATTGCTCCTTTAGCGATGGGGAACTGCGCTTTGTTTTAAGTGTGCCCCCCCAAAGATAGAGTTTATCATAATGTTATCATTTTGGAAATTGGTTTTCCTCTTTATATTCACTGTTTGTTTTTTGCCGTTTTCTTTTTTGGTCGATCACTGTGTCACCGCTGTGATCCTCCATGTTACTTTTTGCTTTGAGAAAATACAGAAAATGTTATTAAAGCATGATTTTATGTATATTGTTGATTATTATGCATTCAGAGTGTTGCACTTTCTACTTTTTGAGTTAAATGTCGGTGCTGTGGGAGTGGAGAGATGGGATCATGTGGCTGTGGCAGTATTCTATGGGTTGTCCCCTACTCACTGGGATAGGGGCTCCCGCCATAAATTGAGACTATACCGCAAATTCAGTGATGCAAAGACTGGGATTGGGTAAGGGCAAGTAATATTCCTAATTTACCATATTTAGCTCCTAAAGAATCGATAAAATGCCTCTCGTGGAACGTGGGGGTACTTAACTCTCCCATTAAGCGTCAAAGAGTTTTGTCTCACCTTAAGCGATTCAACCCAGACATTATATTTTTGCAGGAAACCCACTGGAGGGAGGGAGATGGTTGAGTGATTGCCTTTTGGCCCCTAATGTAAATAAAACTAGAGGCATGGCTATACTTTTTGCGCAACACCTTTCATACACAATTTTGAATGTAACAACGGACCCTAACGGTCGATATTTATTGATAGACGTTAAGATTGAAGATGCCACATATACACTTCTGAACTTATACGCTCCTAACACCCAGGTATCGGAGTTTTTTAAACGGATGACCTTCTTGATACAACAAAGGGAAACTTTCACACTGATAATTGGGGGGGACTTCAATACGGTGCATGATCCGGCTATAGACAAAACTCCACCTCCGTCCAATCGATACTCCTCAATTTGGTCTGCACTTGTGAAATTTATGTTGGGACTTCAAGTGACCGATGTTTGGAGACTTTTTAATCCGTCAGATAAGACTTATACTTTTCATTCAGGAGTTCACCGCACTGTCTCCCGCATTGATTACTTCCTAGTAGCAGATAGCTTGATAACTGCGGTGAACTCTGCAAATATTGCTGAAATACTGGTCTCGGACCATGCACCGATTGAATTCTCATTTAGATTGCCAAACTTGGGCCCAACACACCGCACTTGGAAATTTCCCGCTTATCTATTCCAATCGGATAAATTCCGGGAATACTTAAAACGTAATTGGTTAGATTATGTTGATAATAACATCGCCCATTGGGATGACCCGGTCCTTTTTTGGGAAGCATCGAAATCTGTGATGCGAGGTTGTATCATTTCATATGTGTCCGGTCGCAACAAAGTACAGAAAGACCAGTATAACTCCCTCTCCCGAACGTTACAGACTACGTTCGCAGACTATATTGCGGATCCCTTGGAGGTTAACTTCACTATATACAACCAAGCCAAATCTGTATTGGATAATTTCCTACTTTCTCAAGTACAGTCGCATCTAGATTTTACGAAAAACAGATATTATAGATGGGGTGCTAGAACGGGACTGCTATTAGCCTCACTGACCAAGGGATACAAACGGAGAAATCACATTGTCTCTATTAAAGAGAATGGGACATGCCCTTGTCTGACGAAAACTTCTGACATATCAAAAGCCTTCCAGGACTACTATTGCAATTTATACTCCGCTAGGCCGTCGACCCCAGACTCCTTAGATGATATAATCAGAGAGGCCAATTTACCGAATTTGTAACCAGACCAAATAGACCTTTTAGACTCTGACATCACGGAAGAGAAAATAAGGTTGGCAATTTATCCCTACATACCTGTAAAGCCCCAGGGCCAGATGGCTTCTCGGGAGAATATTTAAAAATCTTGTCCACGGACATTGTACCAACTTTATTGGAACTTTATCGTACCATACATAAAAAATGTCCTTCTTTTAATAATGCCTTCACTACCCTGATCCCAAAACCTGACTGTGACACTGCACTGTTGAGTTCGTATCGTCCCATTACTTTACTAAACGTGGACTTTAAAATCCTGTCCAAAATTATGTCTACTCGATTACAATCATTTTCTTCTTCCCTTTGTTCGCCATACCAATTAGGTTTCACCCGCGGTAGGCAACTGGTCAAGGGTATTCGTAGAGCCATTGCATCTATAATTGCAGCCAACAATAATCCTGCTATTCCCAACACGCTTTTGAGCCTTGACGCTCAAAAAGCTTTTGATACGGTATCTTGGCCCTTTTTATTTAAAGTTTTATTGACTCAAAATTTCGGCCCCACTTTTATCAATCTAATAAAGTTTTTTTATAGTTCTCCTACGACTTTTCTTTTAATCAACGGCACAAGAAGTGATCCTATTACTATGTCCCGCGGCACCCGCTCAGGTTGCCCTTTATCTCCCCTACTTTTTAATTTATCCCTTGACCCTTTACTTTGCATAATTGACTCCTGGCCTATTCTGAAAGGTATATCTTTTGGCGCCACTGAGGTCAAACTTACCGCGTTTGCGGATGATGTTTTAATATATATATCCAATCCTAAACACTCCCTTCAACCGCTATTAATTTGCTGGATAGGGTGGGATCTATTTCCGGGTTTTTTTGTTAACTTCGAAAAATCTAGTGCACTTTATTTGAAACAAGGATTCTACAGACCTTTATGGGCGGCGCAACTACCTTTGGGTTGGGCGAAAAAGAGGCTCCCATACTTGGGTATTCTTCTCCCTAAAAGCATCATAAATCTCTATGACATTAATATCACGAAAACACTTTCTAAAATAGTGAAGGATCTTTGGGACATGGACCGTTTACAACTTTCCTTTTTAGGCAGAGCAAATATACTTAAAATGATATACTTTCCAAAACTCCTTTATCCGCTGCAAGTCCTCCCTCTCCTGCTTTCTAGACTAGATCTCCTACAGATAACGTCGACCTTTAGGAAATTTATTTGGAATAATAAACGAGCGAGAATTGGTTTATTCAAATTATGTCAGCCTAAATCCAATGGAGGAATCAATTTTCCGGATATCTTAACGTATAGTTTTGCTTCCCATATCCGTTATATTAAGGACTGGTTGTCTAGTGCTCAAATTTATACTGACTCACTTCTCGAACAAAATTTTATTCCTCATATATCCCTGATAGCTTTTCTGCACCTAACCGATGCTGAGATTTCTACAGATTTAACTAACAACCCCCTTTTAATGACTACGAGAAAAGTTTGGTTGTCCTTGAGACATAAATATAAATTACATAAACACCAGTCTATCCACTTGTCTTTTTGAAAAATCCTAGTTTTCAAAGTGGCGAGGCCACCTGTCCCTTCACTGAGTGGAAATCACATGGACTTTGCAGTATAGGACAATTAATTAACCTTGATTCCCATAGACAACTATCGTACACAGAGGCCATATCTAAATATACATGCATTGGCCCCCAGAACTTTGCTTTCCTTCAAGCCCAGCACTATGTTAGTAAGGTTTCTAGACTATTGCCGACGAGCTATTGGGATAATCATTTGGATCGTATGCTATTGAAACCAGCACAATCCAAAGGTGCTATCTCCTTCTACTATAAACATCTTCACACTATAATAGAACATTCCACATTTAAAACAGGAATAGCCCAATTGTTAGATTATTTCCCAAATCTAGATGTCGAGGGGTTATTACGCATGCTAAATATCTCAACTACTATGTTTCCTGCGGCTAAATACACGAAGATGTATCTTAATATATTTCATAGATCTTATATTTCTCCCCATAGAGGATTTTTGATGGGCCTTTTAGATGATCCTTCTTGTCCCAAGTGTGGTCATCAAACAGCAGACCTCTATCACTGCCTATGGGCTTGCCCACTTTTGAGAAGGTTCTGGTTAACAGTATGGCGCTTTGCTTCCCAACATTTAGTGAATTACGCCCCCTTTACACCGGAATGGACGATATTTGGCCTGCTACCTCCTGGTACCGGAACTACCAAGGCCGTAAAAAAATTACTTTTAGCAATTTCATCAGCTGCTAGAAAGGCCGTTTTGCATATGTGGATACACAGTTCCATTCCAACTTTAGAGATGTTTAAGAATAAACTATTTTTTATATGCCACATGGATTGGTTGGAGGCCTCTCTTCAAAAAGAGTCTCGTACCGAACCATTTTTTGCAACATGGGAAAGTTTTATTGAGACGTTACCTACTCCTATTAAAGAGGCCATTTCTCAATGTTTTCGCAATATGCTCTGGTATGAAACCAGGATTTTTCTTAAAGATCCCCCCATCACTTTTGATAACACTGGTTAGCGGCCGTGACATGCTCCCGTTTCTCTCTCTAAGCGACACAGGTGAACATGTGACCATTTTCTGTTGAATTATAACATTGCATTTGTTATATTTAATCACGATTTTGATATTATGTATTGGAATCTCCCCCACATTTTGCACTATATTTTGAATCTTATATATTGTATTTCTTATATGTTATTTTTCACATTACTCCTGTGAATGTTGTTACTGTTTCTTTTGAAATGCTTCAATAAAGAAAGAAATGTTTAAAAAAAAATTATCCTATCATTGCCAAGCTAAAAACCTACCTTGACAATTGAAAATCCCTACCTATATCTCTTTTAGGCAGAATAGCAGCCATAAAAAGTGTTCTGTTTCCAAAAACTTTTTACGTTATGCAGATGCTACCAATTCGAATTCTCTCCAAAGATATCAAACTTCTGAAGGCTCTTTTTTCCCATTTTCTATGGCAGGGGAAACGTCCACGAATTGCCTATTCCAAATTAAGATTGCCCCGTTTGAAGGGGGGTCTAGGTTTCCCTGATCTGACCCTCTACTCGGACGCGATATTCTTTCATTATATCAGTGACTGGTTGCTTGATGCTAGCTCTTACACAGATAATCAGTTGGATTCTGCTTTATTCACCCCTTACTCTCCAAATGCTCTTTTACACTCCAAATTGTCAGACATCCCAACCTCTATTAAAGAAAATCCCTTATTTATGGACATTTATCGTGCCTGGATTTCTGTGAATAAAAAAATTCATGGTAATCCTGGCTATTCCCCGTACATCTCATTATGCGGTAACCCTGCTTTCCCTCCCTCGTTAACTAATATGATCTTTCTTCAATGGAAAGAAAGAGGCTTAGCCTCAATAGCAAAAGTCTTTGACCCTGGTGGCCACTTGTATTCATTTACTGACTTACAATCCCGATATTCTATTGCAGCTCATCACTTCTATATGTTCCTTCAAACACGTCACTACATTCAATCCCTACACATCCCATCGTCCACAGAAAATACATCATCGACATTTATTTCTCTTCTCGCACTTATTTCCTCGGTTCCTTATAAAATCAGTTTATTATATGACCCGTTGGCTTCTTTATCAGCTTAGTCTTACTGGGATCCCACTCTGAAAAAATGGTCCTTAGACGTTGCTAGTATCCGATTACTGCCGGACCTTATATCTTCGTATGACACTACTCTTAAATTTTTACACTCTTCATATTTACAAGTTCATGTTAGAATGATACACAGGGCATATATTTCCCCTGCACAGAGGCAATATATGACACCCCTTGAATCTGGTGCCTGTATTAAATGTAAAATGTCTCATGCTACGTTTATTCACTGCATTTGGGAATGCAGCAAAATTAAAAAGTTTTGGAATAAAGTAGTCCAATTCATCAATTCAATGTTCTCTTCTCATGTGATCCTGACCCCTTGGCATGTCTTTGTGGAAATTGTAAGACTTGGGACCTGGGCCCCAATAAGAAATGTAAACATCAATTGCTAATTATAGTTATTACAATTGCCAAAAAAATTATTCTCATTCATTGGATACGTCCTTCTACTCCCTCTCTATTGGAAGTCAAACAAAAATTGCTACAAATATTGTATTATGAGAGACGGGCTACCATTCCTGACATTAATGAGGGTGTTGAGAAATTTTACCGTAAATGGGAATTTTTTATTAACACTCTAGACGTTCAATCACAAAATCATATTCTCAAACTATTTGAAAATACTCCCTGGAATTTGCTTAGGAGGATTTCTGACGGTACTTAACTGTTGTATTCATTTATGCTTATTGTAAATGCTCTTTCAGAATCAGTTCTGAACCCCTGAGTTTCGATGACATTTCTGTCCCCCCCCCTCCTCTCCCTGTCCCTCTTCCCTTATATGTTATGTGTTATCTTTTTTATTTTTTTATTTTTTCTTGTTTGTCTTTTTCACTTTTTCTTGTTTTACAACGGTTGCTGCAATGTCTCATTATGACTGTTGCTGAATGCATACATTGTTCTATTACTTGCATTTTGATAGGTTGGAGGGATGTGTTCTCGATACCCCCCTTGCTTCAGTTCTTTTGAACAATGATGTATATGTATTTCTCCACCATTATGCAACCTTTACATATGTCTGTACTTTTTCTATTTTATGGTTCTATTATAGATTATCCGCATTTCTGATAGAAAATCAATATAAATGTATTTACCAAAAAAACAAACAAACATACATTGTATACATATGCAAACACCTATATGATAAACTGCAATAAGTAATCCTGCCCAACCGTCCATACACAGTAAAAATGTCCGTTCCTATGATGACCTCTTTTGTGTAAATCTCGGACAAGCTCTGAGATATGCACTATCCCTTTGTATTATAGTTGCCAATCCACTGCTAGTGTTATGATTCCAGCACTCTGGTCTGAGGAGATCTTATTGCGAGGACCGGAGCACTGGAACGTAATGCTGGGGAAGGGAGCGGGAATGGAAAATAGCCCCTTGCGCCCTAACTCCGTTGTCTCGCCCGTGCTGTCAGAAATCCCCTGCGAGACTATGGTTGCTTGAGCCCATGGCAGCCGCGTTTGAAGGGCGGATTATGTCTGCCCAACTCTGATGCCCCCTCAGGTCTTAATGGGAGACAAAGGGAAATCCGAGACAGGGTGATAACAAGGGGCCCTCTGACTAAACAACCAGGCCAGGGGCTACAAGAAACTAAAAACTAGAATATGTGCGGAAAAACCGCCAGGGAAAAGGACAACCAAAATATCCACTTGTCCACTCTCCTACCCGGCACCGCCGAGTTCCGGAGAGGACTTGTGGAAGCGGAACCCTCCGCAAATGCTCCGAAACAGAATATAAAGATAAAGCAGCTGAGCCGCAACACACGGCAGAGCTGCAACTCACGAACACCACTCGATATTCTCTGGTGATCGTTGAGGACAACAGGGGACCAAACGACTTCTTGGGATGAGATGACAACTCCAAGATACAGAACTTCTGAGGACAGGAATGACCGGATACAGCAGGACAGGAACAGACGTTCAGCAAACCAAAGCAGCATGCAGGAAGCTATTACCGGCGTCTGTGTGCAGCACTGAGCAGGTATTTAGCAGGGAGTCCTCCAATCAGATGCTTGGAGCCTGATTAACAAGATGCCGTGCAGCTGGCTTGCTGCACGAGCAGAAGACAAATGTGTGAATGTTTTAACTGATTAGATTGACCCTGCAACGGGGAGCGCGGTCCGCCCGTGGCGTCCCTGTTGCTAGGGTCCAGGCGGCTCAGTGTTACTAGGGAGCCGGCGGCTAAGCGCACACGGTGTCCCAGCGTTGCTAGGGACCCGGCGGCTCGCACGCCTGGCGTCACTAGTTGCTAGGCGCCGGGCCGCAAGGACGTCGCGGACCACGGCGCCTAACAGTACCCCCCCCTTGAGGAGGGGTCAGCGAACCCCTAGAGCCAGGTTTCTGAGGAAATGCTCGAAAAAATGCTTTCTTGAGTCTAGGGGCATGAAGATCCTTGTCCAGGACCCAAGACCTTTCCTCCAGACCATAGCCTCTCCAATGAACCAAAAAATAAAGCCGGCCCCGGGATATTCTTGAATCAAGAACGTTCTCTACCAGGAACTCCTGTTGTCCCTGCACATCCACTGGAGATCCACCCTGAGAGATTTTCCGAGGAAATCTACTGGAAGAAACAAATCGTTTCAACAGGGAACAGTGAAAAGTATTTCCAATCTTAAGGGATCTCGGTAAACGTAGCCGAAAGTCAACTGGGTTGACCTTCTTAATAATAAGAAACGGTCCAATAAATTTGGGTCCCAGTCTAGCCGAGGATTGTCGAAGCCTGATGTTGCGAGTTGACAACCACACCTTATCTCCCACCTTAAAAGTGCAAGGACGTCGGAGCCTGTCAGAAAATTTCTTCTCTCGGAAGGCCGCTTTTCTGAGAGCAAGGTGCACTTTTTTCCAAATTGCTCTGAGATGGGAGGTTAAGGTTAGCGAGGAGACTGGAGAATGATGAAAAAAAGAATTGGCTCTGGGGTGAAAACCAAAAACTGAAAAGAATGGAGACTCTTTAGTGGAGGAATGACAAGAATTATTGTAAGCAAATTCAGCCAAAGGGAGAAACTCGGACCAATCATTCTGGAGTTTGGCTGAATACAAGCGCAAATATTGTTTTAATGACTGGTTGACTCGTTCAGTTTGCTCGTTGGATTGTGGGTGGTAACCGGATGTTAACGACAGTTTCATCTTTAATGAGGCACAAAAACATTTCCAGAATTGTGCGATGAATTGTGGACCCCGATCAGAAACAATATCAGTGGGCAACCCATGAAGCCTGAACACATGGCGGAGGAACAAAACTGCCAACCCTTGAGCAGAAGGCAATCGAGGAAGAGCAATAAAATGAGCCATTTTACTAAAACGATCCACTACCACCCATATGACTCGGAATCCGGCTGAAAGGGGAAGGTCAACCACAAAATCCATGGAAATATGAGACCATGGCCTGAGAGGAACAGTTAACGGCATAAGTTGCCCGATAGGCAAGGAACGGGGAACCTTATGCTGTGCACAAACCTGACATGAATAAACAAATTCCTTAATGTCTTTAGAAAGACTAGGCCACCATACTGAGCGAGAGACTAACTCCAATGTCTTAGTGATTCCCGGATGCCCTGAAACTTTGTTGTCATGAAATTCAGTTAAAACAGTGGCTCTCAAAAATTCAGGGACGTAAAGACGACCAGCAGGAGTAAATCTAGAAGCTTGGTGTTGAAGCTGGTTTAACTGGGTAAATAAATCCTGTGTGAGGCCTGCCCGGATGACTGAAGATGGAAGTATGGGGGTAACAACAGGATTGCTATTGTGAACCGGAAGAAAGCTACGTGACAGGGCATCAGCTTTAGTATTCTTGGAACCAGGCCTGAAAGTGATTATAAATTTGAAACGAGTAAAAAAATAATGCCCAACGTGCCTGCCGGGCATTAAGCCGTTTAGCTGATTCAATATATTGCAGGTTCTTATGGTCAGTCAAAACCGAAATAGTATGTTTTGCTCCCTCCAGCCAATGCCTCCACTCCTCGAAAGCCCACTTTACCGCCAGTAACTCCCGATTACCAATGTCATAGTTGGATTCAGCGGAGGAGAATTTCCTGGACATAAAGGCACAAGGATGTAACTCCAGAGACTCCGGATCCTTTTGAGAAAAGACAGCCCCCACTCCAACCTCTGAGGCATCAACCTCCACAACAAAGGGCAACTCCGGATTAGGATGTCTGAGGACTGGAGCCGAGACAAAGGCTTGTTTCAAGGCCCGGAAGGACAACTCAGCTTCATGCGACCAGTTGGTAGGATCCGCTCCTTTCTTTGTCAGAGCTACTATAAGAGCAACCAGGTCAGAAAAAGAATGAATGAACCTCCTATAATAATTCGCAAACCCTAAAAAGCGCTGAATTGCTTTTAAATTGGTGGGTTGCGCCCAATAAAGGATGGCCTGGAGCTTCTTTGGTTCCATGGAAAATCCCTGAGGGGAAATTATGTACCCTAAAAAAGATACTTCCGTGACGTGAAAATCACACTTCTCCAGCTTGGCATATAAATGATTCTCACGTAACTTTTGAAGAACCAGACGAACCTGGGTAACATGTTGTTCCATCGATTCAGAATAAATCAAGATGTCGTCTAAATAAACGACCACAAATTTCCCTAGGAAGTCACGGAGCACATCGTTAATGAGGTCTTGAAAAACTGCTGGAGCATTAGACAGGCCGAACGGCATCACCAGGTATTCGTAGTGACCCGACTGAGTGCTGAAAGCCGTCTTCCACTCATCTCCAGATTTAATTCGGATGAGGTTGTAAGCTCCTCTAAGGTCAAGTTTAGAAAAAATCACAGCAGAACGTAACTGATCAAAAAGTACAGAAATTAACGGCAAAGGATAGGTGTTTTTTACTGAGATCTTATTCAGGGCTCTAAAATCAATGCATGGTCTAAGCGAGCCATCCTTTTTCTCCACAAAGAAAAAACCTGCACTTAAAGGAGATCTTGATGGTCTAATAAATCCTTTCTCTAAGCTCTCCTGAACATAATCATTCATGGCCGATGTTTCTGGCCCGGACAATGCATATAATCTCCCCTTTGGCAATGCGGCACCTGGAACTAGCTTAATAGCACAATCATAAGGCCGATGGGGAGGCAGAATGTCCGCATTGCCTTTGGAGAATACATCGGCAAACTCCTGGTATTCCACAGGAATGAGCTCTGGAATGATAGCTGCTACTCTGACTGGATACGAAATACATTCCTTAGCACAAAATGTACCCCATTGGGAAATCTCCCCGGACCGCCAATCAATGGTGGGATTATGAAAGGCCAGCCAAGGGGGACCCAGAACAACTGGAACTGCTGGGCAATGTGTTAGGTAGAATTCAATATTTTCGGAATGTAAGGCTCCTACTGTAAGTACTACGGAAGGTGTACGGTGAGTAATAACCCCATTGGAAAGCGGACTCCCATCTAAGCCGTGCATGGTGATACACCTATCCAATGGTAACTGTGGAATGCCTAAGGCCTTAGCCCAAGTTAAATCCATAAAGTTTCCTGCAGCTCCACTGTCAACAAAAGCCGACACCAAAGAACTGAGGCTGCCAAAGGAAACCTTAACTGGAACTAAAAGAGAGTTATTCGAGGAGATAAGCTGCAGACCTAGGTGAACCCCCTCACAATTCACCTGGTCAAGGCGTTTCCCGACTTGTTCGGACAATTACGAGCAAAATGTCCCTTACCACCACAGTACAAACAAAGACCGGAATTTTGCCTTCTGGTTTTTTCCTCAGGAGACAGCCGGGAGAGACCCATCTGCATGGGCTCTTCAACGTCCTCAGGAATGGAATAAACACAAGGACTAGACCTTACAGTTGTTCCTCTTTCAGCCCTCCACTCTCTGAGACGACGATCAATCTTAATAGAAAGCTCCATGAGTTTATCGAGAGTCTCAGGAGCGGGATACTGGAGGAGACTGTCTTTAATAAACTCTGATAAACCGAGGCGAAACTGACTGCGCAGGGCTGGGTCATTCCAGCCACAGTCGTTCGACCAACGGCGAAACTCGGTACAATAAACCTCTGCAGGATTTCTACCTTGTTTGAGAGCGCGCAGCTGACTTTCAGCGGACGCCTCTCTATCTGGGTCATCATACAAGAGCCCTAAAGACTTAAAGAAAGCGTCTACTGACAACAACGCAGGATCCTCTGCTCTTAAACCAAATGCCCAGGTCTGAGGATCCCCCTGGAGTAAAGAAATAATAATCCCAACCCGCTGAGATTCAGTACCAGAGGAAGTAGGTCTTAAACGAAAATAAAGTTTACAGGACTCTTTAAAATTAAAAAAGTATTTTCTATCACCAGAAAAACGGTCGGGCAAATGCATCTTTGGTTCAGGGACTACCTTTGGGGAGGCTCGCAAAAGATCTTCCTGCGACCTCACCCGAAGAGAAAGATTCTGAACCATCTGAGTAAGTTCTTGAATCTGATTGACTAAGAGCTGGCCAGGATTTGGCCCTAAACCTGTCGGATTCATGAGGCTAAAGAACTTTAACAAAAAACTGAATGAGAAAAAATTAAACCCTGTTTAATTTTAGTTTTTTGGTATGGCCGGTAATAATGTTATGATTCCAGCACTCTGGTCTGAGGAGATCTTATTGCGAGGACCGGAGCACTGGAACGTAATGCTGGGGAAGGGAGCGGGATTGGAAAATAGCCGCTGGCACCCTAACTCCGTTGTCTCGCCCGTGCTGTCAGAAATCCCCTGCGAGACTATGGTTGCTTGAGCCCATGGCAGCCACGTTTGAAGGGCGGATTATGTCTGCCCAACTCCGATGCCCCCTCAGGTCTTAATGGGAGACAAAGGGAAATCCGAGACAGGGTGATAACAAGGGGCCCTCTGACTAAACAACCAGGCCAGGGGCTACAAGAAACTAAAAACTAGAATATGTGCGGAAAAACCGCCAGGGAAAAGGACAACCAAAATATCCACTTGTCCACTCTCCTACCCAGCACCGCCGAGTTCCGGATAGGACTTGTGGAAGCGGAACCCTCCGCAAATGCTCCGAAACAGAATATAAAGATAAAGCAGCTGAGCCGCAACACACGGCAGAGCTGCAACTCACGAACACCACTCGATATTCTCTGGTGATCGTTGAGGACAACAGGGGACCAAACGACTTCTTGGGATGAGATGACAACTCCAAGATACAGAACTTCTGAGGACAGGAATGACCGGATACAGCAGGACAGGAACAGACGTTCAGCAAACCAAAGCAGCATGCAGGAAGCTATTACCGGCGTCTGTGTGCAGCACTGAGCAGGTATTTAGCAGGGAGTCCTCCAATCAGATGCTTGGAGCCTGATTAACAAGATGCCGTGCAGCTGGCTTGCTGCACGAGCAGAAGACAAATGTGTGAATGTTTTAACTGATTAGATTGACCCTGCAACGGGGAGCGCGGTCCGCCCGAGGCGTCCCCGTTGCTAGGGTCCAGGCGGCTCAGTGTTACTAGGGAGCCGGCGGCTAAGCGCGCACGGCGTCCCAGCATTGCTAGGGACCCGGCGGCTCGCACGCCTGGCGTCACTAGTTGCTAGGCGCCGGGCCGCAAGGACGTCGCGGACCACGGCGCCTAACAGCTAGAGGGATGTTCTCCAACAGCAAGTCAGTTGTAAAGTAATGGTGGAGTCCTCATGCAATGCTGTGAAGGTACTTGGTCCAGTTTTTGCTGATTGTGGGTTTATGCAGCTTCCTGGTTTGCATTCAAGCACTTTCAAGCAGGGGTGGGTTGTTCTGGACTTACCAGAGTTGGTGTAAGGGTTAATAGGTGAATAATGTAGATGCCCTCTAACGCGTTTTGCTGTATTGGGGTTACAGCTTTCTCAAGGGTGGACCAACCCCTGCTCTGCTTTAAAGTGCCTGAATGCAAACCAGGAAGTCTGGTGGTGGGAAGGGGGGTGGGGAAGTTAGCCTGGTGATGGGGAGAAGGGGAGATTGGGCTGCTGAGGTGGGGGTTAGCCTGGTGAGAGGGAGAGGAGGAGGATTACTTTGGTAAAGGGGTTTAGCTTGGTGACAGGGGAAGGAGGGGGATTAGTTTGGAGGGAGGGGCGTTAGCCTGGTGACAGGGGGAGGAGGGGGAATAGCCTGGTGACAGGAGGAGGAGGGGGGATTAACCTGGTGAAAAGGGGAGGAGGGTGATTAGCCTGGTGACAGGAGGAGGAGGAGGGGGATTGGCCTGGTAACAGGGGGAGGAGGGGGAATTAGTCTGGTGAGGGGGGTGAGTGAGCCTGGTGACAGGGGGACAATGAGGTTTTAGTTTGGTGACAGAGGTAGGAGGAGGGGGATTAGCCTGGTGGTGGGGGGTATTAGTCTGGTGGGGGGATGGGGTGGTTTAACCTGGTAACAGGGGGTGGAGAAGGGATGCTGCTGCTACATATTGAGAGCTCTGGGTTAATATATTCTGTATGTTACCTGTCACTGGTAGATGGCGGCTCCAGGTCAGGAATAGGGGGACTCTGGGGTATCTGACCTACCAGCGCACAGTGATAGTTTCACGGGAGACCCGGCCGCCATTCACTGCACAGCTGCATCTGGCCCGTCCGGCATCTAGAGGAAGCAGCGGTTGAGATAGGAACACAATGGGCTGTAACACACTACCCGGTTTTCCCCGGATAGCAAAAAGCCGGACAAACTTTGTCCAGCTTTTTGCCATCCGGCAGAGTCTTTCACACACAACGGCTTTGAGCCGTGTGTAATGCTGGGCGCATGCGCAGCAGCAGACACGGCTTGAAATAAAACTGTTGTGTGTGAAAGCTCCCCTTCAGACACACGGTTCTCTGCCTTCAAAGACGGCACGGCCCCGGCCTGGCAGCCGGACCTTCCAGTGGATATTTCCAGCTGCAACCCGGCAGCCGGGCCGGGGCCATGCCGTGTGAAAGGACCCTACCCCTTACACTGTTAATTACAATACCGGCACGGGAAAAAGCCATCCAGCTTTTTCCCGCCTGGTAAAAGCCGGCGAGTGTGTTACAGCCCTATGGGTGCCATCAGAGCTGCGGATGGAGCATGGGCTTCCGGGTTGGCTGCAGGCATAATTCCGGCTGCCCGGCACCCTTCTCACTGTGCCTTATCAGCCACCTATGCTGTGCAATAGTATGGACGTCCCTGGTTCCCTCCCACTCATCCCCTCTACACTGCGGCGATGCCAGCAGCAGCAGAGCAGTGCTGCTGGATCCTCCCAGTTCCCTGCAGTCAGCAGTAAATAGAGGTGTTATCGGGATGGCAGCTGTGCCCACCAGGCTGCAGCTTCACTGGTAGGCTGTTGTAGCAGGATTTTTTTCCTGTTTACAGCAGTATGCAGTTACTGTGGGCCTATTTTCATTGAGGGCCTGGAGCTTCAGCTCCATCAGCCCCTTTGTTAATCCAGCCCTGCCCTAGTGCCTAGTCCTATCTCTCCCCTCCCACAGTCTAGCCCTAACTCTCTCCTACTGCAGCCTAACCCTAACGCTCCCCCTAGTAGTGGATAACTTTACCCTTCCACAGTGTAGCCCTAACCCTCCCATCCCTCAGCCAAACCCTAACCATCCACTTAGTGCCTAACTTTAACCCTCCAGAGCTTCCCCCATCATACGCTCCTGCAGCCTAAACCCAATGTCAGCATTCTGCAGAATGTAGACATTTTAGTTTCAGGTGTTGACGTTACAACCTTTCAACATTATGACTGTTGACATTGTGACTGCATCACTACAGTGCTTACCACCTGCAGAAGGTAATGCACAGGAGAAGCTGTATTTGAAACAATTATCCTTAATGGGCCTGATTCAGGTTTGTAAGCAAAGCAAAAAAGCACACAACTGGGGAAAACCATAATGCACTGCCCAAACTGAAATATAAATTGCAGTGTAAAAATAAAGCTGTCTAACATTTGTGGGCTACATGCAGAAACAGCCAGTATTTAACCTGCATAGAAACAATATAACCCACCCAAATCTAAATATTGGTGCATAACATTCTTTGATGTCTACTGCAACTGCTGTCCATATGTATCCTCTCCATGAGGAATATTTTGGTTGCTGACACCATACCTACACCATAGCCAGAGCAGAGGAGTTACTACGAGTACTCAAAGTAAATTCATGAAAGTCACCAATAGGGTTTACATGTGACTTGGGGTGGATGCTAACAGGGCTGATCGACTCCTTTGGCCATGTAACGTATCATCTACTTCTGCACAATACAGGTTAATTACTGACCATGGTATAATATAATATAGTTCTACACAGTTTGTGCAGGTAAAAAAAATTGCATTTGTAAAACCAAAATGTGTGCAGTTCTAAGTACACCTTGGTAACATCTGTAAAGGTAATTATTTCCTCCAGTCTTAAGACACTGACCTGGGGCACAATAAGAACCAGTCCTCAGGCTCTACATGCTTTAATGGACATGTGTGGCATGTAATGGGAATATGACAAGGCCTTATGGCATGCATTTGGGGAGGTCCTACATACATGTGGGATAGGGATGGGCATTGGAAGCCTACCATCAAATGATGGCTGGGCCTCCGCCATCTAATCTTTTGATGCGATGGTAACTAACGCATGCACAAAACCTCTGCAGCGTGGCTGGCCGGGGATGGGACTGGGGGCGGGACCCAGAGTAAACATCGGAACACCATCATATGTTTACCATTGGATGGCGGCAAACATCCGAATGCCACAAACGAATGTTAAAAACAGTAACATCAAATAAAAAACATTGATAGTTTCAAACCATTCTGTTCCGATGTCCATCCCTAATGTGGGGAAGTCTGATAGCATGCAGGGAGATTTGATAAGGCACTGCTCTGTGTAACTCACTGGGGTAGTCACTGGCATATTTAGAATGGGTACAGGGCGTGGGGTGCACACCCTGCACCCATTATTTTTAATGGAGTCCCACGGCACAGCAGCAGCACTGCAGAAATCACTGGTAAAATGGTGCAGCGTAATTTTCCCAGTGTTTCACGCATTGCAGTAGAAAAACCACTGGAAAAATGGCCGCTGCGCCAGACTCTGTGACAGTGTAAAAGGTAGGTATAGGTGGGATGTCTACGCAGGTGCCGGTGTCAGTTGACGTACCTGGATTCTTCGCCCGGGATCACCTTTTCAACTGGATCTCCCGGCTAGAACCCTAGACAGAGGGACGAGGAACACAAACCCAGGAGGACCTAACACATAAGTCACCACACGTTAGGACGGTGACAAAGATTTATTATTTGGGAACAAAATAATGATCACTGCTGTAACTTTAACTTTCAGTTAATAATTAGGAAAGTATTCACATTTACAGTACAATATCAAAGTATAATCACATCAAAGGCTCGGCATCAATTAGTATGTAACAAAATGGATGTACTATATATAGTAAACTGCACTTCGGAGCAAAGACATTCACGTTGGGTGATAAGCATCAGAATGGGGCAAAACCTAGGGAGATACAGTTCCCTAATCACCTCATAAAGGTGTCTCTTAGTACTAGCCTTCCGTGTCTACTAGGTGGCAGTATGGCTTTCACTGACCCTGCAAGCTGTTGCAGACTAGTGCATGTACTCAGTTTGTGGCTACTCCAAGTAGCGAAGAAGTCCTTTTAAGTCTTTGTAGTGTGAACTTCTTACTACTTGCAGTCCCAAAGGTAGCAGATAAGCAAATAAATCACAGTAAATAGCTGAATTTAGCACAGTTTATAAGTGCGGAATAGCAGGCAGAACCAGGGACGGATCTAGACTTTTCTTTAGGGGGGGCGATTTACTGTTTAATCTTGACTCCTCCCTCTACAAGTCCCAACTCCTCCCATCTGCAATCCTAACTCCTCCTCCTCTCAATTCTGACTGAACTTTTTGAGTGAGACTGAGATGGAGCTTTGTGATTGTTCTTTGTACATGTGACTGTGCTATGGGGTAATTGTATTTATTAGCCCTAGTACCCACACACCAGCAAGTGAGGGGCAAATGCTCTGTAACCCTTGCTTTCCTGGCTCCTCTATGCTGCTGTGGTATAAGCTGCAGCACATCGTTCTGCCTCAGGCTCTCCCCGGAGAGCTCTCTTCTGCTCAAAAGTGGGCGTGGCTATGACTGTGTTAGGGGGGGCGGTCGCCCCCTTCGCCCCCCCCCCCCCCCCCCCCCAGATCCGGCCCTGGGCAGATCTTATACAGTTTACAGCAAGCAGTACAGTGTGGATTGAAAAATAGCATTCAAATTCCTCACAGAGTTCAGTCAAGATGGGGAAACATGCTTAAGCTGACAGGTGCAACAAGGGATTCACTAACATGCAGACAGCATAATTCTCTTAGGATGCAAAGTAGAACAGTTTTTTAGGTGCAAAAATAAGTGAAGCAGAATTTGTACCTCAAGCTGAGTCAACGTCTGGGGCTCTGCTTAGCTGAGTCTGCAGGGGCAGGAGTGGCAGTGTCTCTCTCTAAGTCTGAGGTAAGATTACAGGGACGTATGTTTTTCAAGGTACCACAGTTCCCAGTACAGCATTATATCCCTCAGAGTCATCTGATTTTTCCCTCAGGCTATCGCAGTGACGCTGAATAACTGAGTATAAAGGGAAAATGGCAGAGTATCTCTCCTCATTAACTATGAGAGTTGTCCCTAACTGCGGGTGTTGGCTGAGGTGTTTGAGCAGTAGAAGGAGGTACCTGTCACCAGTGGTCTCACCCGGTGGCTTTTCTCTGTGCTGGACAAGCAGGCGCCCCTGTAGCAGCTGGCGGCTCTCACAGCGGTCTCCTCAGCGGCAGCTCCACTCTCTACAGTGTGTCTCCTCTCACACACACTGGTGCGAACTCTGCCTCCTCTTTTTCCCGCTCTGCCACAGCCAATCAAAACTCCATCAGCCTTCTCAATCCCTCCTCCATTATAAGTAAGTCCAAGGGTCCTAGTGCCTGTCTGCTCACTGGTTCTGCTGGCATCTCCCAGGCAACAGCAGAAGGGAGTGTTAACCCCTTCAGCATTAACAGGATGGGTAGTAATCGAAGCTCAGCAAGGGGAAAATTAGGGGACCTTACTCGTGTCTTATCCAGTCCGACAGATGCCAGCAATGTACACCCTTTGAAATACATATTAAGGGGGTCCAGTTCAGAGTGTCACAACAGCACTACTGTAGGGTCTCCTAGGGACCCTAGTACCCAGAGCTAAGCACTGCCGGATAGAGAGGAGGGGGCCCAGATGGAGCCTGCACTCTGGCCTCCTCCTTTATAGAAATGCCCCTGGGGGTAGTGTAAGCATTACTTTTGTCAGAGGGGGTCTCAGAGCAAAATAGTGTGTGAGCATCTGCTACACTATTATGCCAACCTGTATGGTTTGCTTTTTCTAGAACGATTGATAGGAGGAATACTTCATATAATCAGATAAGCTACTGCTATAAATTGTTTTGGTACACAGCACTATATACACCTACTAGCTGTTCTACCCGTTCTTTTCATGAGAGTTTCTGATTTTCAAAGTTGTAAATATGAGTGTTAAAAATTGGTAAATCTATAGAGATGTAAATTTGAGACGTCTTAATGTAAGTAAATGTTAATCCATGGTTCTTGGCGTTACCCGAGGAGAACCCGTAGCAGATACAGTAAAAAGTGACAGGACCATTTTTGGAGTTTAGTAAACTCTACCCACTGGAGGTGCAATCCAAATTTTCATCCAATTGTCCGTTTGGGTGTTATCATTCACGCAACACAAGCCACGCATCGGTAATGGCGTCATTATATCACCCCCTTTTCATCCTCTTAGAGGAGGTTTATTAAAATTCTCATTACGTAGTTTTCCTTTTTCCCACCTGAATAATACCTATGTTAAATTTCAGATTCCTAACATATCAGAAGTAAGAGAATTAGAAATGAGTCAGTGAGTGAGTGAGAATTAGTGATGAGTGAGTGAGTGAGAATTAGTGATGAGTGAGTGAGAATTAGTGATGAGTGAGTCAGGCTTTCGCATTTATATATATAGATTTAATTATCATAAAGGTATTACATCAACAAGGTATTACATTGTTGCACTTTTATTTCCTTTGAATCTGCTAAAAGCATTCTGTATTCAGATAAGACACTGGTTATTTTGGTTTGGAGGAACTATATTATTATGTATCATCACGATTTTAATAATATTACACTACTGCACTTTGGTTTTTGTGTTTGTAAATAAAATATTCTGGATATTAAAGGATCATTGAAACCAGCTAAACTTTTAAATTGACTGCTGTCCATACAGCAGTTCATTGGTTTCTTACATGAAAATGAAACCAATATGTGGATATTTGGAGATACAGTACATTAAACTATGAAAACCTTTATACAGTATATACTACTAAATGCTCTTTCCTATTCAGTAACATTTCTATCTCCTAAGCAAAGCATTAACTTGCTTATAATGGCACAGTTTCAATCCCATGTGACCTAAATGCCCTAAGAGCTGCTCAGTTCAATAGAATTCCAGTGAGTGCAGTGCACATGGGTGAGCAGCTCATGTTTGTTATTGCTGTACCCTGTGCATTCTCTCCGAGGAAGATCTCTGTTGTTTCTCTCCTCTAAACTTCTCTCTCCACAACAACTTTATTTTCTCCTCTGACTTAAACAAAAACAAATCAAAGAAGGGATCCAGGTGTGAAAATAAAAACATATGGCAGACATCCAGCTATTGTTATTTTTGGAGACCAGCAAAGAGGATCGGACACGTAATGGCCCTGTCATGATTTCACATGCAAGGATAAAAGATTTAAAGACTTTGCAGGTGAAACAGCAAATTTAAACAAATAAAAGTATAAACTGCCCTCCACATAAATACATATGACTGTTTCAACAGAAAATACTATAACTATACATATATATATATATGGGATGCAGTGCCTCCCTTGTCATTAATGATTTACAATAATACAAAGAAGATACTTATGACACATATTCTGTCATAAGTATCGCCTTTATATTATTTGAATAATTTTTTGCAGGCAATTTGGGTTTGGGAGGCACCGATAGTGGTGCCTCCCGTTGTCAAAGGGAAAGGGGCCATTCCACGGGCTGTAAAAGCCCATTGAAAATACATTGGGAAGCGGTACTTCTAGAAGTGCCTTGTTGACGCAGGGTTGTGCTTTCAACCCATGAAAGCATGCCCCTGTCAGTGAGGAAGATGTGATTGGCCAGCGGATCCATCACTGAATCCGCTGTCATCACTGGGTGGGTAGCGGGCATCAGCAGCGGGGATGCGACAGAGGTGCGGGATGCAGTGGGATGCAGCGGAGGTGTGGGTGTCAGAGGTGGCATGATGCGGCGGAAGTATGGGTGTCAGAGGCGGCGTGATGCGGCAGAGGTGCTGGCGTTTAGCGGTAGGCAGGAATCACGGAGAGTTTGACAGAGGTATTCATTTTAAAAATGGCGTCTCAGCATCATTTTTTAAATTCAAGATGGCCGCCATGTCATCGCCCCACCCCTTGTGGCTGACTTATATGAGTCAGTGCAAGGGAGCGGTTGTCAGTCCAACGTCAGAGGAGGAGCAATGAAGATCTCCTGAACAGAAATGACGCTGTGGAAGTCCTATATGGGCGGCGCCATGAAAAAGAGCTGAAAGGCTGCAGCCCTCCAGGTGAAGATGCCGGAAGCCCTAGGGAGGCGGCGGCCATGAAAAAGAGCTAAAAAGGCCGCCCCCCCAGGTGAAGACGCTGGAGGAAAATGCCAGAACCCTGGGGAGATGACGGCCATGAAAAAGAGCATAAAGGCCGCTGCCCTCCAGGTGAAGACCCTGTATAATAAAACTTTTTCTTTTTTTTTTAAACGTGTTTTGTATTTATTTTAATATTTTCTTTACAGGAGGACTACAGGTGCCAGTGGGCCCTTAATGTTCGGGCATGCTGGCACTTGTGGTTCTCCAAGTGCCAGCATGCTAGGGCAGGCTTGCTGGAACCTGTAGGCTGCCTATAAAGAACAATATTATCATACCATGAACCCTGCACCCACTGCCACCAGGGGAGCAGGGCATAGCACTGGGCTGACTGGTTTGGGGGCTGTTTAATGTGATGGCAGGGGGACCCCACACTGAGTGTCTCCCCTGCTATGGCATTATACCCCTGGCTGGTTCAGCCTAGTGCTGGTTTTAGTGATATAAGGTGGACTTTACGCTTTTTTTTCTGTCATGGGGGGGGGGCGCGGTTGGAAGCCAGTGCCTCCCCAGACATTTATTGCACAACTTCTAAACATATGTGATTACATATTATTACATATGTGATGGGCATAACCCATCCCTCCCAGGCAAATCACACTGGAAGTTACATACTGCTGAACTTTATAAAGACACAGGGCTAGATGCATCATCGCTTGGAAAGTGATAAAATGGAGAGTGAAAAAGTACCAGCCAATCACCTCCTAACTGACATTTTTCAAACACAGCCTGTAACATGGCAGTTAGGAGCTGATTGGCTGCTACTTTTTCACTCTCCATTTTATCACTTTCCAAGCGATGATACATCTGGCCCACAGAATCTTCACTATTCTTCCCTTTTTAACCACTCAACCTTTACAGAGATCAAAGTAGCTATCACCATTTATTATTAGTCTATTTCTTCCAAAATATTCGTATCATTAGTCATATTGGAGAACCATAATAATCAGGGCCGGCCCTAACCAATATGATGCCCTAGGCAAGATTTTGGCTGGTGCCCCCTAGCACCACCACTGGTTGCACCTCTTTCCCAGCACCATCACCCCTCACCCATAGCAGTCCTTATTTTGGTGTTTGTACCCCCTATATTTTAAATAGGAACAGTTCGCACATTTGGCGCACAGCCCAAAAAGGGTGTGTTTTTGCTGGGAAGGGGCATGGCCACACAATAGTAACCCCAATTCCAATTACGCCACACAGCACTGCAACTTTATTCACATTTGATCATGCGATAGTGTCCATAATTCATATTACATCCCACAGTAGTATTACTTTACCTTATAAACAATACTCCTCACAGTAGAGCCCCTTATTCACATAACATCACATTGAATTGCTCCTTATTCACATTACACCACACCCTATTGCTCTTTATTCATATTAGATGACACAGTAGTGCCCTTTCTATACGCAACGCCACATAGTAGAGCACCCTATACACATAATGTTAGTAATGCATTTATACACATAATTCCACACAGTAATGCCCCTTACACATTATTAATGTCCTTATAAACATAATGTGCCTTACACATTATGACAACCTTTATTAATGCCCTTTTACACATAATGGGGCAGATGTATTAACCTGGAGAAGGCATAAGGAAGTGATAAACCAGTGATATGTGCAAGGTGATAAAGGCACCAGCAAATCAGATCCTAACTGTTATTTTACATATTGGAGCTGATTGGCTGGTGGCTTTATCACCTTGCACATATCACTGGTTTATCACTTCCTTATGCCTTCTCCAGGTTAATACATCTGCCCCAATGTCCCTTACATATATGCCGCACATTATTAATGCCCTTATACACATAATGACACATAGTGCCCCCTACACATTTGCTGCACATTATTAGTGCCCCTATACACATAATGACACATATACAGTAGTACCCTGTTACACATATGCCACACATTATTAATGCCCTTATACACATAATGACACACATAGTGCCCCTTACACATGTGTTGCACATTATTAATGCATTTTTACATGACACACATAATGCTCCTTACACATATTCCGAACACTACTACACAACCAACCCACTCACATGCACACAGCACTCAAACTTCCACTAACACTGTGACCTCTGCCTTTGCTTGGATACAGATGTGTCCTCATAAATCTTGCCTCAATGCTAACGTCGGGCACCTTTTTTTATGGAAATGCATCTTATTTGCATTGCTATGTGGCTAGGATGCAGAAGCAGATTCTGCTGATTAAAATGATATGCAGCATGCCTATATACTGTGTGAGACTGTGGCTGTATCTGCATATGAAATGCTATACAGAATAAAGGCATGCCGCATATCATTTTAATCAGCAGAAGCTGCAGATGCCCCTAGGCATATCAAATGCCCTAGGCAATTGCCTAGTTTGCCTATAGCTATGGCCGGCTCTGATAATAATGCTCCAATTAGAGGCAGACTTATCAGTAGTTGCAGCTAATTGGAAGCAGAAACAACTCACAGCCCAAGAAGTAGCCTCTCCTGAAGGACAGATAACTGTACCTTTAATACAGCATAAGCAAGCTCTTTGGCAAATCTCCTTATCATTGATTTCTTCAAATCTGAATACTATACTCTCATAGAAAGTTGTTAACACTTTGAAAAAAAACCCTTGTATGATAAAACCCATAAGGCAGGCTCAATGCTGACAATAAAAAAATCAAAAGAGGGCACTAACCTGGTGAGATTAAAAGTAAGGGAGGATATCACTTCTAAAATTGCTAAAGAATTTCTAGATTACTCCCAGTATAACATGCCAAGGCCTCCAGCTCTTGATAGAAGACTCATTTGGTCTTTACCTTACAATTAATCTACGTACAAAACATCCCAAAGAGTGGTTACCAAACTGGGTGTAGTGGTACCCTGAGGTTACCTTCATTTAGGATACAGATTAAATACCTCAAAAAAACTTGGTTTCTCTAACGTCCTAGTGGATGCTGGGGACTCCGTCAGGACCATGGGGAATAGCGGCTCCGCAGGAGACAGGGCACAAAAGCAAGCTTTTAGGATCACATGGTGTGTACTGGCTCCTCCCCCTATGACCCTCCTCCAAGCCTTAGTTAGGTTTTTGTGCCCGTCCGAGCAGGGTGCAATCTAGGTAGCTCTCCTAAAGAGCTGCTTAGAAAAAGTTTTTAGGTTTTTTATTTTCAGTGAGTCCTGCTGGCAACAGGCTCACTGCATCGAGGGACTTAGGGGAGAGATTTTCAACTCACCTGCGTGCAGGATGGATTGGAGTCTTAGGCTACTGGACATAGCTCCAGAGGGAGTCGGAACACAGGTCACCCTGGGGTTCGTCCCGGAGCCGCGCCGCCGATCCCCCTTACAGATGCTGAAGATCGTGGGTCCGGAAACAGGCGGCAGAAGGCTCTTCAGCCTTCATGAAGGTAGCGCACAGCACTGCAGCTGTGCGCCATTGTTGCTACACACTTCACACTGAACGGTCACGGAGGGTGCAGGGCGCTGCTGGGGGCGCCCTGGGCAGCAATATTTAATACCTTTTATGGCAAAGAATACATCACATATAGCCATTGAGGCTATATGTATGTATTTAACCCAGGCCAGATATCTCAAAACCCGGGAGAAAAGCCCGCCGAAAAGGGGGCGGGGCTTATTCTCCTCAGCACACAGCGCCATTTTCCTGCTCAGCTCCGCTGTGAGGAAGGCTCCCAGGACTCTCCCCTGCACTGCACTACAGAAACAGGGTAACAAAGAGAAGGGGGGCATATTTTGGCGATATTTATATATTTAAAGCGCATATAACAGAAACAACACCTTTTAGGGTTGTTTATATACATTTTATAGCGCTTTTGGTGTGTGCTGGCAAACTCTCCCTCTGTCTCCCCAAAGGGCTAGTGGGGTCCTGTCTTCGATAAGAGCATTCCCTGTGTGTCTGCTGTGTGTCGGTACGTGTGTGTCGACATGTATGAGGACGATGTTGGTATGGAGGCGGAGCAATTGCCGGTAATGGTGATGTCACCCCCTAGGGAGTCGACACCGGAATGGATGGCTTTAATTATGGAATTACGTGATAATGTTAGTACATTACAAAAGTCAGTTGACGAAATGAGACGGCCGGAAAACCAGTTGGTACCTGCTCAGGCGTCTCAGACACCGTCAGGGGCTGTAAAACGTCCCTTACCTCAGTCAGTCGACACAGGTACCGACACAGATGAATCTAGTGTCGACGGTGAAGAAACAAACGTATTTTCCAATAGGGCCACACGTTATATGATCACGGCAATGAAGGAGGCTTTGCAGATCTCTGATACTGCAGGTACCTCAAAAAGGGGTATTATGTGGGGGGTGAAAAAACTACCTGTAGCTTTTCCAGAATCAGAGGAATTGAATGACGTGTGTGATGAAGCGTGGGTTAACCCCGATAGAAAACTGCTAATTTCAAAGAAGTTATTGGCATTATACCCTTTCCCACCAGAGGTTAGGGCGCGCTGGGAAACACCCCCTAGGGTGGATAAAGCGCTCACACGTTTATCAAAACAAGTGGCGTTGCCGTCTCCTGATACGGCCGCCCTCAAGGATCCAGCAGATAGGAGGCTGGAAACTACACTGAAGAGTATATACACACATACTGGTGTTATACTCCGACCAGCAATAGCCTCAGCCTGGATGTGCAGTGCTGGGGTAGTGTGGTTGGATTCCCTGACTGAAAATATTGATACCCTGGATAGGGACAGTATTTTATTGACTTTAGAGCAATTAAAGGATGCGTTTCTTTATATGCGAGATGCTCAGAGGGATATTTGCACTCTGGCATCGAGAGTAAATGCGATGTCCATATCTGCCAGAAGAAGTTTATGGACGCGACAGTGGTCAGGTGATGCGGATTCCAAAAGGCATATGGAAGTATTGCCATATAAAGGAGAGGAATTATTTGGGGTCGGTCTATCGGATCTGGTGGCCACGGCAACTGCCGGCAAATCCACTTTTTTACCTCAGACTCCCTCCCAACAGAAAAAGACACCGTCTTTTCAGCCGCAGTCCTTTCGCTCCTATAAAAACAAGCGGGCAAAAGGACAGTCTTATCTGCCCCGAGGCAGAGGAAAGGGTAAGAGAGGGCAGCAAGCAGCCCCTGCCCAGGAACAGAAGCCCGCCCCGGGTTCTACAAAGCCATCAGCATGACGCTGGGGCTTTACTAGCGGACTCAGGAGCGGTGGGGGGTCGACTAAAGATTTTCAGCAATCAGTGGGCTCGCTCACAGGTGGACCCGTGGATCCTGCAGATAGTATCTCAGGGTTACATGTTGGAATTCGAAAGGTCTCCCCCTCGCCGGTTCCTAAAGTCTGCTTTACCAACGCCTCCCTTAGAAAGGGCGACGGTATTGGAAGCCATTCACAAGCTGTATTCTCAGCAGGTGATAATCAAGGTACCCCTCCTACAACAGGGAAAGGGGTATTATTCCACACTATTTGTGGTACCGAAGCCGGACAGTTCGGTAAGACCTATTCTAAATCTGAAATCCTTGAACCTGTACATACAGAAATTCAAGTTCAAGATGGAGTCACTAAGAGCAGTGATAGCGAATCTGGAAGAAGGGGACTTCATGGTGTCCCTGGACATAAAAGATGCTTATCTGCATGTCCCAATTTACCCCTCACACCAAGGGTATCTCAGGTTCGTGATACAAGACTGTCATTATCAGTTTCAAACGCTGCCGTTTGGTTTGTCCACGGCACCTCGGGTCTTTACCAAGGTAATGACCGAAATGATGGTTCTTCTACGAAGAAAAGGCGTATTAATTATCCCTTACTTGGACGATCTCCTGATAAGGGCAAGGTCCAGAGAACAGCTGGAAGTCGGGGTAGCACTAACCCAAGTAGTACTTCAACAACACGGGTGGATTCTGAATCTTCCAAAATCTCAATTGACACCGACAACACGTCTGCTGTTCCTGGGAATGATTCTGGACACTGTTCAGAAAAAGGTGTTTCTCCCGGAGGAGAAAGCGAGGGAGTTATCCGAACTTGTCAGGAACCTCCTAAAACCAGGAAATGTGTCAGTACATCAATGCACAAGAGTCCTGGGAAAGATGGTGGCTTCTTACGAAGCAATTCCATTCGGCAGATTCCACGCACGAATATTTCAGTGGGATCTGCTGGACAAATGGTCCGGATCGCATCTGCACATGCATCAGCGGATAACACTGTCACCAAGAACAAGGTTGTCTCTCCTGTGGTGGTTGCAGAGTGCCCATCTGTTAGAGGGCCGCAGGTTCGGCATACAGGACTGGGTCCTGGTGACTACGGATGCCAGCCTACGAGGCTGGGGAGCAGTCACACAGGGAAGAAACTTCCAGGGTGTATGGTCAAACCTGGAGAAGTCTCTTCACATAAATATACTGGAGCTAAGAGCGATCTACAATGCTCTAAGCCTGGCGAAACCGCTGCTTCAGGGTCAGCCGGTGTTGATCCAGTCGGACAACATCACGGCAGTCGCCCACGTAAACAGACAAGGCGGCACGAGAAGCAGAAGAGCAATGACAGAAGCTGCAAGGATTCTTCGCTGGGCGGAAAATCATGTCATAGCACTGTCAGCAGTGTTCATCCCGGGAGTGGACAACTGGGAAGCAGACTTCCTCAGCAGACACGACCTTCACCCGGGAGAGTGGGGACTTCATCCGGAAGTTTTCCACATGATTGTGAACCATTGGGAAAAACCAAAGGTGGACATGATGGCGTCTCGCCTCAACAAAAAACTGGACAGATATTGCGCCAGGTCAAGAGACCCTCAGGCAATAGCTGTGGACGCTCTGGTAACACCGTGGGTGTACCAGTCAGTGTATGTGTTCCCTCCTCTGCCTCTCATACCAAAGGTACTGAGAATTATACGGAAAAGGGGAGTAAGAACAATACTAGTGGCTCCGGATTGGCCAAGAAGAACTTGGTACCCGGAACTTCAAGAGATGCTCACGGAAGATCCGTGGCCTCTACCTCTAAGAAGGGATCTGCTTCAGCAGGGACCTTGTATGTTCCAAGACTTACCGCGACTGCGTTTGACGGCATGGCGGTTGAACGCCGGATTCTAAAAGAAAAGGGCATTCCAGAGGAAGTTATTCCTACCTTGATTAAAGCTAGGAAGGAAGTGACCGCACAACATTATCACCGCATTTGGAGAAAATATGTTGCGTGGTGTGAAGCCAAGAAGGCCCCAACGGAAGAATTTCAATTGGGTCGATTCCTACATTTCCTGCAGGCAGGATTGTCTATGGGCCTAAAATTGGGGTCTATTAAAGTTCAAATTTCGGCCTTATCAATTTTCTTCCAGAAAGAATTGGCTTCAGTGCCTGAAGTACAAACTTTTGTCAAGGGTGTACTACATATACAGCCCCCAATTGTGCCTCCAGTGGCACCGTGGGATCTAAACGTAGTTTTGGATTTTCTCAAATCTCATTGGTTTGAGCCTCTCAAATCGGTAGATTTGAAGTATCTTACATGGAAAGTAACCATGCTACTGGCCCTAGCTTCAGCCAGGAGAGTTTCAGAGTTGGCGGCTTTATCGTACAAAAGCCCATATCTGATTTTCCATTCGGACAGGGCAGAACTGCGGACACGTCCTCATTTTCTCCCTAAGGTGGTTTCGGCTTTTCACTTGAACCAGCCTATTGTGGTGCCTGCGGCTACTAGCGACTTGGAGGACTCCAAGTTACTGGACGTTGTCAGAGCATTGAAAATATATATTTCAAGGACAGCTGGAGTCAGAAAATCTGACTCGTTGTTTATCTTGTATGCACCCAACAAGATGGGTGCTCCTGCGTCTAAGCAGACGATTGCTCGTTGGATCTGTAGCACAATCCAACTTGCACATTCTGTGGCAGGCCTGCCACAGCCTAAAACTGTTAAAGCCCACTCCACAAGGAAGGTGGGCTCATCTTGGGCGGCTGCCCGAGGGGTCTCGGCTTTACAACTTTGCCGAGCAGCTACGTGGTCAGGGGAGAACACGTTTGTAAAATTTTACAAATTTGATACTCTGGCTAAAGAGGACTTGGAGTTCTCTCATTCGGTGCTGCAGAGTCATCCGCACTCTCCCGCCCGTTTGGGAGCTTTGGTATAATCCCCATGGTCCTGACGGAGTCCCCAGCATCCACTAGGACGTTAGAGAAAATAAGAATTTACTTACCGATAATTCTATTTCTCATAGTCCGTAGTGGATGCTGGGCGCCCATCCCAAGTGCGGATTGTCTGCAATACTTGTACATAGTTATTGTTACAAAAATCGGGTTATTATTGTTGTGAGCCATCTTTTTTTAGAGGCTACTTCTGTGTTATCATACTGTTAACTGGGTTCAGATCACAAGTTGTACGGTGTGATTGGTGTGGCTGGTATGAGTCTTACCCGGGATTCAAGATCCTTCCTTATTGTGTACGCTCGTCCGGGCACAGTACCTAACTGAGGCTTGGAGGAGGGTCATAGGGGGAGGAGCCAGTACACACCATGTGATCCTAAAAGCTTGCTTTTGTGCCCTGTCTCCTGCGGAGCCGCTATTCCCCATGGTCCTGACGGAGTCCCCAGCATCCACTACGGACTATGAGAAATAGAATTATCGGTAAGTAAATTCTTATTTTTAGACCTTTTGAGCATGATGGTATCAGCATCAAATTAAATATATTGGAATGCAGATTACTAGAAATTACCATCAATTGTCATAGGTTCCTTTCATCAGTCATACACACTATATAGCTGTGGTCTCATACACCTATAGCCTCTTTGTGCCATATGGCGTGAGACCCATGGCGTAACTTAGACACTCCGCCATGGGTTGTGATTCCTATACTTCCTGAATTTACTGTCTTATTCCCATTGTTGCTGTATTACAAAAGTCAATGATAGAGTCTGAGCAACTTAGTATAAGTAATTATGTCCCAGAGGAGCTGGTATAAAGTTGCAACAATACGTGGCGTGATGCATGGCACGGCTTATTTGTATTGATCCTCAGTCTTTACTCAAGTTAGCATCTGAAGCTAATGCATGCAATGCCAGCATTGTATATGTGCATGCAATGTGCATTGTATATTTGCCACATTAGTGATGTGAAAAAGACATGTATTTTGTTAAAAGATGTGTGGTGGTATGCATGGTGCGGCTTAGTCACAAAGTCTGCGGTGCACCAAATAGGGCTAGATGGCGCAATTTGAGGATAGGTGTATGTGGACACATCTCTATATCTTAGATAGGTCATATCACTGCCATGAAACTGAAAGAGCTCATCATATTTTCAAATCTATCAAAACTATCATTTTATTACCCCCGATTTTCTTTCACATTCCTGCAAAATTATATCTCATCATTTTTTTGAGCAAATAAATTCCCCTGGATAAGGCATCAGGCTTCACAGAGGCTTGGGCATGCAGAACTTCAAGGGTGTTCTGGGCTTTCTGCTGAACAGACCAAAATGTGCAAAGGCATGGACTTTGGATGAGATAGAGAGGCTTGGCATACCTCCTTACTCTGACACCCATGGTCAGTTTACCATCATTATGTTATCTCCTGGGAGCCAATGTGCTTCACTGGCAGCATCTTTATCTCTTCCACATTACACCTTTATTAAACAATCCCAGGTTCACTTAAGTTCACAATCCAGGCACCTTCAAACCATGGCTGACGAGTGTCATAAGAATTATTAGTGAAAGCTCACGTGGACACTCTTTCTTTAATGTGTCCAAAATTATTTTTCGCAGGCTAACCCTTTGGAAAAAAGGGGTTAGTAGGTACTAAAGTAGGTACTCTGTTGCTATGACCATGAGGCAGTCTCTACTAACTACTTGGTTTTTTTTTGCAAGATCAGTGGTTTTTTGTAAGATCAGATCAAGTCAAAAAAGTCAGATGCCTGGGAACCTTGTATCCATCCCCTATTTTCTGTGCTCCTGCATAGATGGGTTCAGAAAGTGGGGCTTACAGACTGGAGTAGCATGGTTATAATACTTAAGGATCTTTTAGCTGTTCTACATTTTGTGCATTGTATTTAACATGGTCTGATAATCTTAACCTTTTATATTGTAAATTCTTTATGCTTACTTAGTATAATGCATTATTAAAACATGTAGCCAGTGTTGTATCTATATTGTGCACAGGGTGTATGGTGCACACAGACCACTGGGTCCACCTACATTGCGCACCCTGCACCCAATTAGTATTCTTACATCTTAAGAGTCCCGCACTGGCACTGTACAAATCACTGTGTGTTTCCTAATTTGCATATGTGCAGTACATTGATCACTGGGGACGTGGCACGGCCATCATATACCCAGAGACCTGTGCATGAGCAGTAGACTCTATCTTAATGCCAGAGTCTACTCACAATTGTGCTGCAGAGAGAGGAAGGGGCCTGCTATGCAGAGCCGTAACTACGTGTGTGCCAGGTGGGTCTGGCACACAGCGCAGTCGCCCTGGGGGCGCAACTGGCCGCATCCCGTTAATTTACTCAGCGGCATTGTAATGAGTCAAACTGACTCATTACAAGCCGCCAGAGAGGAGCAGCAGCGCCAAAGGCAGGAGAGAAGGACGTGGAGGGAGTGGGAGGAGGGAGCCGCAGCAGCGCACTAATTGGTGGTGGCGCTGCTCAGAGACGTCCCTCTCCTTCCACTGTGCGGCTGTGCGCCCCCTCCCTTTCCCCCAGTTCCTGCAGGCCAGCATCGTCGGCGCCAAAACGGGGACTGTCTGTGTGTGCGGGAGCCGGGCAGAGGAGGAGATCCACGGAGGCAGGGCAGCAGGAGCTGCCCAAACGATACAGCTGACGAAAAGCCAGGAGGAGGGGAGGTAAAAAAAAAAAGAGACAGGGCTACAGTATTACAGTTTACAGGCTGGGGTGGACGCAGGCGGCACTGCATAGGGCTGTTTAGAGAATGAATCCCTTCTTCTGCTGTGCTTATTTATATATATATATATATTATATATATATATATATATATATATATATATATATGTATATATATATATATATATATATATAATTGACAGAGGCACTCTCCAGATTTATCTTTAGTATGCAAAAAAGTAATCACATTTAATCTGATATACGTTACATGAACCACTTGGTACTTGCAATAGTATCCTCAAGCGCTTTCGGTCCACAACGGACCTTCCTCAGGAAGGTCCGTTGTGGACCGAAAGCGCTTGAGGATACTATTGCAAGTACCAAGTGGTTCATGTAACGTATATCAGATTAAATGTGATGACTTTTTTGCATACTAAAGATAAATCTGGAGAGTGCCTCTGTCAATTTTCTATATCTACAATGCTTCTGCATTAGAGTGGACACCCCAGTTGCTGTTTGCTTTTTAAGATGAGAGTGCGACCTATACTGGATATATATATATATATTAATGTGTAAAAAAGGGGACTCAGTCTGCCGTAATGTGTAAAAAGTGGAAGCTGTCTGCCGTGATGTGTAAAAAGGGGGACGCTGTCTGCCGTGATGTGTAAAAAGGGGACGCTGTCTGCCGTAATGTGTAAAAAGTGGACTCTGTCTGCCGTAATGTGTAAAAAGTGGACGCTGTCTGCCGTAAAGTGTAAAAGGTGGACTCTGTCTGCCGCAATGTGTAAAAAGTGGATGCTGTCTGCCGTGATGTGTGAAAGGTGGACTCTGTCTGCCGTGATGTGTAAAAAGTGGACTCTGTCTGCCGTGATGTGTAAAAAGTGGACGCTGTTTGCCGTAATATGTAAAAAGGGGGACGCTGTCTGCCGTAATATGTAAAAAAGGGACGCTGTCTGCCGTAATGTGTAAAAAGTGGATGCTGTCTGCCATAAAGTGTAAAAGGTGGACTCTGTCTACTGTGATGTGTAAAAAGTGGACGCTGTCTGCAGTAATGTGTAAAAAGGGGGACGCTGTCTGCCGTTATGTGTAAAAAAAGGGACGCTGTCTGCCGTAATGCGTAAAAAGTAGAGATGAGCGGGTTCAGATAGTTGAGATCCGAAACCCCCCCCCCCCCCCCCCCGAACTTCACCTATTTTACACGGTTCCGAGGCAGCCTCGGATCTTCCCGCCTTGCTCGGTTAACCCGAACGCGGCCGAACAACATCATCCCGCTGTCGGATTCTCACGAGATTCGTATTCTATATAAAGAGCCGCGCGTCGCAGCCATTTTTACTCGTGCATTGGAGAATGAACGGAGAGGACGTGGCTGCGTTCTCTCCCTGAAAAGCTCCGTATCTGTGCTCAATGTGCTGCAAATATCTGTGCTCAGTGTGCTGCAAATATCTGTGCTCAGTGTGCTGAAAATATCTACGTTCTCTGCCTGAAAATGCTCCATATCTGTGCTCAGTGTGCTGCAAATATCTGTGCTCAGTGTGCTGCATTGTGGGGACCACCAGTATATAATTATAGTAGTACAGTACAGTACGCCATTGCTGTATCTTGCAGCTCTGTGTCAAGTATACTATCCATATCTGTGCTGCATTATTGTGAGCAGTATATAGTAGAAAAGTGCAGCATTTTGGTGACCAGCAGTATACATATAGTACAGTACAGTAGGCCATTGCTGTATCTTGCAACTGTGTTTCAAGTATACTATCTCTGTGCTGCATTATTGTGAGCAGTATATAGTAGGACAGTGCAGCATTTTGGTGACCAGCAGTATACATATAGTACAGTACAGTAGGCCATTGCTATTGATATATTACTGGCATATAATTCCACACATTAAAAAATGGAGAACAAAAATGTGGAGGGTAAAATAGGGAAAGATCAAGATCCACTTCCACCTCGTGCTGAAGCTGCTGCCACTAGTCATGGCCGAGACAATGAAATGCCATCAACGTCGTCTGCCAAGGCTGATGCCCAATGTCATAGTAGAGAGCATGTAAAATCCAAAAAACAAAAGTTCAGTAAAATGACCCAAAAATCTAAATTAAAAGCGTCTGAGGAGAAGCATAAACTTGCCAATATGCCATTTACGACACGGAGTGGCAAGGAATGGCTGAGGCCCTGGCCTATGTTCATGGCTAGTGGTTCAGCTTCACATGAGGATGGAAGCACTCATCCTCCCGCTAGAAAAATGAAAAGAGTTAAGATGGCAAAAGCACAGCAAAGAACTGTGCGTTCTTCTAAATCACAAATCCCCAAGGAGAGTCCAATTGTGTCGGTTGCGATGCCTGACCTTCCCAACACTGGACGGGAAGAGGTGGCGCCTTCCACCATTTGCACGCCCCCTGCAAGTGCTGGAAGGAGCACCCACAGTCCAGTTCCTGATAGTCAAATTGAAGATGTCACTGTTGAAGTACACCAGGATGAGGATATGGGTGTTGCTGGCGCTGAGGAGGAAATTGACAAGGAGGATTCTGATGGTGAGGTGGTTTGTTTAAGTCAGGCACCAGGGGAGACACCTGTTGTCCGTGGGATGAATATGGCCATTGACATGCCTGGTCAAATGACAAAAAAAAAATCACCTCTTCGGTGTGGAATTATTTTAATAGTAATGCGGACAACATTTGTCAAGCCGTGTGTTGCCTTTGTCAAGCTGTAATAAGTAGGGGTAAGGACGTTAACCACCTCGGAACATCCTCCCTTATACGTCACCTGGAGTGCATTCATCAGAAGTCATTGACAAGTTCAAAAACTTTGGGTGACAGCGGAAGCAGTCCACTGACAACTAAATCCCTTCCTCTTGTACCCAAGCTCCTGCAAACCACACCACCAACTCCCTCAGGGTCAATTTCCTCCTTAGACAGGAACACCAATAGTCCTGCAGGCCATGTCACTGGCAAGTCTGACGAGTCCTCTCCTGCCTGGGATTCCTCCGATGCATCCTTGAGTGTAACGCCTACTGCTGCTGGCGCTGCTGTTGTAGCTGCTGGGAGTCGATAGTCATCCCAGAGGGGAAGTCGGAAGACCACTTGTACTACTTCCAGTAAGCAACTGACTGTCCAACAGTCCTTTGCGAGGAAGATGAAATATCACAGCAGTCATCCTGCTGCAAAGCGGATAACTCAGGCCTTGGCAGCTGTGTTGGTGTTAAACGTGTGTCCGGTATCCACCGTTAATTCACAGGGAATTAGAGAATTTCTTGAGGTAGTGTGTCCCCAGTACCAAATACCATCTAGGTTACACTTCTCTAGGCAGGCGATACCGAGAATGTACACAGACGTCAGAAAAAGAGTCACCAGTGTCCTAAAAAATGCAGTTGTACCCAATGTCCACTTAACCACGGACATGTGGACAAGTGGAGCAGGGCAGACTCAGGACTATATGACTGTGACAGCCCACTGGGTAGATGTATTGCCTCCCGCAGCAAGAACAGCAGCGGTGGCACCAGTAGCAGCATCTCGCAAACGCCAACTCGTTCCTAGGCAGGCTACGCTTTGTATCACCGCTTTCCATAAGAGGCACACAGCTGACAACCTCTTACGGAAACTGAGGAACAACATCGCAGAATGGCTTACCCCAATTGGACTCTCCTGGGGATTTGTGACATCGGACAACGCCACCAATATTGTGCGTGCATTACATGTGGGCAAATTCCAGCATGTCCCATGTTTTGCACATACATTGAATTTGGTGGTGCAGAATTATTTAAAAAACGACAGGGGCGTGCAAGAGATGCTGTCGGTGGCCCCAAGAAATGCTGGCCACTTTCGGCATTCAGCCACCGTGTGCCGAAGACTAGAGCACCAGCAAACACTCCTGAACCTGCCCCACCATCATCTGAAGCAAGAGGTGGTAACGAGGTGGAATTCAACCCTCTATATGCTTCAGAGGATGGAGGAGCAGCAAAAGGCCATTCAAGCCTATACATCTGCCTATGATATAGGCAAAGGAGGGGGAATGCACCTGACTCAAGCGCAGTGGAGAATGATTTCAACTTTGTGCAAGGTTCTGCAACCCTTTGAACTGCCACACGTGAAGTCAGTTCAGACACTGCCAGTCAGGTCATTCCCCTCATCAGGCTTTTGCAGAAGCAGCTGGAGAGATTGAAGGAGGAGCTAAAACGGAGCGATTCCGCTAGGCATGTGGGACTTGTGGATGGAGCCCTTCATTCACTTAACCAGGATTCACAGGTTGTCAATCTGTTGAAATCAGAGCACTACATTTTGGCCACCATGTTCGATCCTAGGTTTAAAGCCTACGTTGTATCTCTCTTTCCGGCAGACACAAGTCTGCAGATGTTCAAAGACCTGCTGGTGAGACACTTGTCAAGTCAAGCGGAACGTGACCCGTCAACAGCTCCTCCTTCACATTCTCCCGCAACTGGGGCTGCGAGGAAAAGGCTAAGAATTCCGAGCCCACCCGCTGGCGGTGATGCAGGGCAGTCTGGAGCGAGTGCTGACATCTGGTCCGGACTGAAGGACCTGCCAACGATTACTGACATGTCGTCTACTGTCACTGCATATGATTCTGTCACCATTGAAAGAATGGTGGAGGATTATATGAGTGACAGCATCCAAGTAGGCACGTCAGGCAGTCCGTACGTATACTGGCAGGAAAAAGAGGCAATTTGGAGGCCCTTGCATAAACTGGCTTTTTCTCTAACGTCCTAGTGGATGCTGGGAACTCCGTAAGGACCATGGGGATAGCGGGCTCCGAAGGAGGCTGGGCACTCTAGAAAGATCTTAGACTACCTGGTGTGCACTGGCTCCTCCCACTATGACCCTCCTCCAAGCCTCAGTTAGATTTCGTGCCCGGCCGAGGTTGGATGCACACTAGGGGCTCTCCTGAGCTCTTAGAAAGTTATAGTCTTAGAATTTGTTCTTTTCAGTGAGACCTGCTGGCAACAGGCTCACTGCAGCGAGGGACTAAGGGGAGAAGAAGCGAACTCGCCTGCTTGCAGCCGGATTGGGCTTCTTAGGCTACTGGACACCATTAGCTCCAGAGGGATCGACCGCAGGCCCAGCCTTGATGTTCGGTCCCGGAGCCGCGCCGCCGTCCCCCTTACAGAGCCAGAAGCAAGAAGATGGTCCGGAAAATCGGTGGCATGAAGACTCAGTCTTCACCAAGGTAGCGCACAGCACTGCAGCTGTGCGCCATTGCTCCTCTCACACACTTCATACTAGTGATGAGCGGGTTCGGTTTTACTCGGTTTTACTCGGTTCTCAAAACGGCATCTTATTGGCTCACGGATGTCACGTGTTTTGGATAGCCAATAAGATGCCGTTTTGAGAACCGAGTAAAACCGAGTAAAACCGAACCTCGCTCATCACTACTTCATACTCCGGTCACTGAGGGTGCAGGGCGCTGGGGGGGGGCGCCCTGAGGCAGCAATAAAAACACCTTGGCTGGCAAAAATACCTCAATATATAGCCCCAGGGGCTATATATGAGGTAAATACCCCTGCCAGAAGTCCATAAAAAACGGGAGAATAGGCCGCGAAAAAGGGGCGGAGCCTATCTCCTCAGCACACTGGCGCCATTTTCCCTCACAGCTCCGTTGGAGGGAAGCTCCCTGGCTCTCCCCTGCAGTCTACAAGGGTTAAAAAAAGAGAGAGGGGGCACTAAATTTAGGCGCAGTATACATTATATATATATAGATATAAAGCTATAGGGGACATAACTCAGTTAGTCCCTGCAGTATATAGCGCTCTGGTGTGTGCTGGCATACTCTCACTCTGTCCCCCCAAAGGGCTTTTGTGGGTCCTGTCCTCGTTTAGAGCATTCCCTGTGTGTCTGCGGTGTGTCGGTACGGCTGTGTCGACATGTTGAATGAGGAGGCTTATATGGTGACGGAACAGAGGCAGATATATGTGATGTCGCCCCCTGTGGGGCCGACACCAGAGTGGATAGAGAGGTAAAAGGTATTAACCGACAGTGTCAACTCCTTACATAAAAGGGTGGATGACGTAACAGCTGTGGGACAGCCGGCTTCGCAGCCCGCGCCTGCCCAGGCGTCTCAAAGGCCATCAGGGGCTCAAAAACGCCCGCTCTCTCAGATGGCAGACACAGATGTCGACACGGAGTCTGACTCCAGTGTCGACAAGGTGGAGACATATACACAATCCAATCCGTGACTTGATCCCGGCAATAAAAAATGTGTTATACATTTCTGACTTTAACCTCTATAAATGGGTTTTAGGTTTGGGGAGAAAAAACAGGCAGTGTTTTGTTCCCCCATCAGATGAATAAATGAAGTGTGTGAAAAGCGTGGGTTCCCCCGTTAAGAAACTGGTAATTTATAAAAAGTTACTGATGGCGTACCCTTTCCCGCCAGGAGGATAAGTTACGCTGGGAGATATCCCCTAGGGTGGATAAGGCGCTCACACGTTTGTCAAAAAAGGTGGCACTGCCGTCTTAGGATACGGCCACTTTAATAGGTACCTGTTGATAAAAAAAACAGGAGGCTATCCTGAAGTCTGTATTTACACACTCAGGTACTAGACTGAGACCTGCAGATAGTGCTGCTGCAGCGTGGTTGGTGACCCTGTCAAACAGGGATAATAGTTGGCAAACATAAAAACATATTAAAGACGTTGTCTTATATATGGGGGATGCACAGAGGGATATTTTGCCGGCTGGCATCCAAAATAAATGTAATGTCCATTCTGTCAGGAGGGTATTAGAGACCTGTCACTGGACAGGTGATGCTGACTTAAAAAGCGCATAGAGAGCCTTATAAGAGTGAGGAATTATTTGGGGATGGTCTCTGGGACCTCGTATCCACAGCAACTGCTGGGAAGAAATAATTTTACCTCAGGTTTCCTCACAGAAAAAGGTACAGTCCTTTCGGCTTCAGAAAAGCAAGCGGGTCAAATGGCGCTTCCTTTCTGTACAGAGACAAGGGTAGAGGGAAAAAGCTGCACCAGTCAGCCTGTTCCCAGAATCAAGATTCTTCCCCCGCCTCCTGTGAGTACACACCATGACGCGGGTGCTCCACAGGTGTAGCCAGGTACGGTGTGGGGCCGCCTCAAAAATTTCAGCAATTAGTGGTCTCGCTCACAGGTGGATCCCTGTTTCTTCCAAGTAGTATTTCAGGGGTACAAGCTGGAATTAGAGATGTCTCCCCCCAGCCGTTTCCTAAAATATGCCTTGCTGACAACTCCCTCAAGCAGGGAGGCTGTGCTAGAGGCAATTAATAAGCGGTATTCCCAGCAGGTAATACTCAAGGTGCCCCTACTTCAACAAGGACGGGGTTACTATTCCACACGGGTTGGGGTACCGAAACCGCATGGTTCGGTGTGACCCATTTTATATTTAAAATCCTTGAACATAAAAAAAATTCAAGTTCAAGATGGAATCGCTCAGGGCGGTTATTGCAAGCCTGGACGAGGGGGATTACATGGTATCCCGGGACATCAAGGATGCTTACCTGCATGTCCCCATTTACCATCCTCGCCAGGAGTACCTCAGATTTGTGGTACAGGATTACCATTACCAAGTCCAGACACTGCCGTTTGGACTGTACATGGCACCGAGGGTGTTTTATCAAGGTAATGGCCGAAATGATGATACTCCTTCAAAAAAAGGGAGTTGTAATTATCCCGTAATTGGACAATCTCGTTATAAGGGCGAGGTCCAAGGAGCAGTTGGTAGTCGGGGTAGCACTATTTTGGAAAGTGCTACAACAGCATAGGTGGATTCTAAACAGTCCAAAGTCACAGCTGGTTCCTATGACACGTCTACTGTTCCTGGGGATGGTTCTGGACATAAACCAGAAATAGTGTTTCTCCCGGAGGAGAAAGCCAAGGAGTTGTCATCTCTAGTCAGAGACCTCCTGAAACCAAAATAGGTAGCGGTGCATCATTGCACGCGAGTCCTGGGAAAAATGGTAGCTTCTTACGAAGCAATCCCATTAGGCAGGTTCCATACAAGAACTTTTCAGAGGGACCTGTTGGACAAGTGGTCCGGATCGCATCTTCCGATGCATAGGCTGATAACCCTGTCTCCAAGGACCAGGGTATCTCTACTGTGGTGGCTGCAGAGTGCCCATCTTCAAGAGGGCCGCAGGTTCGGCATACAGGACTAGGTCCTAGTGACCATGGATTCCAGCCTTTGAGGCTGGGGGGCAGTCGCATAGGGAAGAAACTTCCAGGGACTTTGGTCAATTCAGGTTATTTCCCTACACATAAATATTCTGGATCTGAGGGCCATTTACAATGCCCTGAGGCCAGCAAGGCCTCTGCTTCAAAACCAGCCGGTACTGATCCAATCAGACAACATCACGGCAGTCGCCCATGTAATCAACAGGGCGGCACAAAAAGCAGGATGGCGATGGCAGAAGCCACAAGGATTCTCCGATAGGCGGAAAATCATGTGTTAGCACTGTCAGCAGTGTTCATTCCCGGAGTGGACAACTGGGAAGCAGATCTTCTCAACAGACACGACCTCCACCCGGGAGAATGGGGACTTCCTCCAGAAGTCTTCCAATAGGATTGTACACCATTGGGAAAGGCCACAGGTGGACATGATGGCGTCCCGCCTTAACAAAAAGCTAAAAAAGATATTGCTCCAGGTCAAGGGACCCTCAGGCGATAGCTATGGACGCTCTGGTAACACCGTGGGTGTACCAGTCGGTTTAGGTGTTCTCCCCTCTGCCTCTCATACCAAAGGTACTGAGAATAATAAGAAGGCGAGGAGTAAGAACGATACTCGTGGATGGCCAAGAAGAGCTTGGTACCCAGAACTTCAAGAATTTATATCAGAGGACCAATGGCCTCTGCCACTCAGTCAGGACCTGAGGCAGCAGGGGCCCTGTCTGTTCCAAGACTTACCGCGGCTGCGTTTGACGGCATGGCGGTTGAACGCCGGATCCTGAAGGAAAAGGGTATTCCGGAGGAAGTAATTCCTACGCTTACTAAAGCCAGGAAAGTGGTTACAGCAACTCATTATCAACGCATATGGCGAAAATATGTTGCATGGTGTGAGGCCGAAAGGGCCCCAACAGAGGAATTTCAACTAGGTCGATTTCTGCATTTCCTGCAAGCAGGAGTGACTATGGGCCTTAAATTGGGTTCCATTAAGGTACAGATCTCGGCTCTGTCGATTTTCTTTCAAAAAAGAACTAGCTTCAGTACCTGAAGTTCAGACATTTATAAAAGGAGTGCTGCATAGTCAGCCCCCGTTTGTGCCTCCTGTGGCACCTTGGGATCTCAACGTGGTGTTGAGTTTTCTTAAAATCACTTTGGTTTGAACCACTAAAAACCGTGGATCTGAAATATCTCACATGGAAGGTGGTTATGTTATTGGCCTTGGCTTCTGCCAGGCGAGTATCAGAATTGGCGGCTTTGTCTTGTAAAAGCCCTTATTTGATTTTCCATATGGATAGGGCAGAATTGAGGACTCGTCCCCAGTTTCTCCCTAAGGTGGTGTCAGCGTTTCACCTGAACCAGCCTATTGTGGTGCCTGCGGCTACTAAGGATTTGGAGGACTCCAAGTTGCTAGACGTTGTCAGGGCCCTGAAAATATATGTTTCCAGGACGGCTGGAGTCAGAAAATCTGACTCGCTGTTTATCCTATATGCACCCAACAAGCTGGGTGCTCCTGCTTCTAAGCAGACTATTGCTCGTTGGATTTGTAGTACAATTCAGCTTGCACATACTGTGGCAGGCCTGCCACAGCCAAAATCTGTCAATGCCCATTCCACAAGGAAGGTGGGCTCATCTTGGGCGGCTGCCCGAGGGGTCTCGGCTTTACAACTTTGCCGAGCAGCTACTTGGTCAGGGGCAAACACGTTTGCAAAATTCTACATATTTGATACCCTGGCTGAGGAGGACCTGGAGTTCTCTCATTCGGTGCTGCAGAGTCATCCGCACTCTCCCGCCCGTTTGGGAGCTTTGGTATAATCCCCATGGTCCTTACGGAGTTCCCAGCATCCACTAGGACGTTAGAGAAAATAAGAATTTACTCACCGGTAATTCTATTTCTCGTAGTCCGTAGTGGATGCTGGGCGCCCATCCCAAGTGCGGTTTATCTGCATTACTTGTACATAGTTATTGTTAACTAAATCGGGTTATTGTTGAGCCATCTGTTGAGAGGCTCTATTGTTTCATACTGTTAACTGTGTTTCATATCACGAGTTGTACGGTGTGATTGGTGTGGCTGGTATGAGTCTTACCCGGGATTCAAAATCCTTCCTTATTGTGTACGCTCGTCCGGGCACAGTACCTAACTGAGGCTTGGAGGAGGGTCATAGTGGGAGGAGCCAGTGCACACCAGGTAGTCTAAGATCTTTCTAGAGTGCCCAGCCTCCTTCGGAGCCCGCTATCCCCATGGTCCTTACGGAGTTCCCAGCATCCACTACGGACTACGAGAAATAGAATTACCGGTGAGTAAATTCTTATTATTTTACATAAGTTACCCCCCCTCCAGTATGTACTATGAAAGAGTGTTTAGTGCAGCCGGTCACCTTGTCAGCAATCGGCGTACGAGGTTACTTCCACAAAATGTGGAGAAGATGATGTTCATCAAAATGAAATATAATCAATTACTCCGTGGAGACATTCACCAGCAATTGCCTCCAGAAAGTACACAGGGACCTGAGATGGTGGATTCCAGTGGGGACGAATTAATACTCTGTGAGAAGGGGGATGTACACAGTGAAAGGGGTGATGAATCGGACAATAAGGAGGATGTGGACGCCTCTGTAGAGCCAGTTTGTGCAAGGAGAGACTGATTGCTTCTTTTTTGGTGGGGACCCAAACCAACCAGTCATTTCAGCCACAGTCGTGTGGCAGACCCTGTGGCTGAAATGATGGGTTTGTTAAAGTGTGCATGTCCTGTTTATACAACATAAGGGTGGGTGGGAGGGCCCAAGGACAATTTCATCTTGCACCTCTTTTTTTATTTTATTTATCTCTGCATCATGTGATGTTTGGGGCTAGTTTTTTAAGTGCCATCCTGTCTGACACTGCAGTACCACTCCTAGATGGGCCAGGTGTTTGTGCCGCCCACTAGGGTCGCTTAGCTTAGCCATCCAGCGACCTCGGTGCAAATTTTAGGACTAAAAATAATATTGTGAGGTGTGAGGTGTTCAGAATAGACTGGAAATGAGTGGAAATTATGGTTATTGAGGTTAATAATACTATGGGATCAAAATTACCCCCAAATTCTATGATTTAAGCTTTTTTTAGTTTTTTTTTTTTTTAAACACCCGAATCCAAAATACACCCGAATCCGACAAAAAATTTTCGGTGAGGTTTTGCCAAAACACGTCCGAAGCCAAAACACGGCCGCGGAACCGAATCCAAAACCAAAACACAAAACCCGAAAAATTTCCGGTGCACATCTCTAGTAAAAAGTGGACGCTGTCTGCCATGATGTGTAAAAAGTGGACGCTGTCTGCCATGATGTGTAAAAAGTGGACGCTGTCTGCCGTAAAGTGTAAAAGGTGGACTCTGTCTGCAGTAATGTGTAAAAAGTGGGACGCTGCCTGCCGTAATGTGTAAAAAGGAGACGCTGTCTGCCGTAATGTGTAAAAAGTGGACGCTGTCTGCCGTAATGTGTAAAAGGTGTACTCTGCCGTAATGTATAAAAGGGGCTCTACCTGGTGTAGTGGCGCTACTGTGTGGCGTCATTTGAATAATGGAGACTACTGTGCACGTAATCTGAATTGGTATTATTGTGTGGCCACATACCTTCCCTATGAAGCCAATCCCCTAAATTTTTTTGCACGCGCCTATGGCGCGCACTGCCCCTATTTTGCATAATGGGGGGGCGCCGATGCCATTTCTTGCACAGAGTGCTAAAATGTCTAGTTACGGCACTGCTGCAATGATGTCTGTAAGCGGACCCCCTCTTCTCTTAATCTGTCCCTGCATGTAGCACAGTTAGGCTTACCCAGCCTTGTGGTGGCTTTATAAGGAAAGAAATTTAGAGGAAAGCTAAAGATGCGCACTCCACACTGTGTGTCATGTACATATCGTTATGCCAATGATGCTTTTACAAAGACACTGAAAATTATGTGAGTGCTGAAGATGATGGATCATTTGTTTTCTCTATATTTGCAAGGACCACACTCGACCTGATATAGGGAGAAATTAAGCTCTTTCTATAATGAAGTGCAATGGTAAAACCATAAAAGGTTTATGAGGTTGTATGTGATGGACATATGGTCTAAGATCAAGTGAAGACAACTGACAGTGGTAACCTAACATATAATTACCATCAGTCATGTAGATAGTTAAAAGACTCCTTGTGTAATCTAAAACATGCTAATGTTATATTGTAAAGTTAGTTCTCAGATGGAGTTTTATCCCCAGAGGAGTCAGATAGGTACATTTAGTTTTATGTAGGCCTAAATAATGCAGTGATAACCACAACAGCAACTATAGACTACAGAACAATTAACATAAAACTAAACAACAATTCCTAGTGTCTGGAACAAATGTTCATCACCTATACATAACCCTTTTATGAACTGAGCAAATATTTATTTCAATTCTCTAGGAACTGGTTTCAATGTATGTCAAGTCATGAATAACGTAATAAGAAATGACGATGTTCAGAATAGTACAGTGGTTATATAATGTATACATTTATTATGGGTTGTTTACCTGTTTCTTGACCATTTATGTTAATGTGGCACACTCAGAGGATTTATAGTTCCCTGGAAACCCCTTCCTCACTGCCAGTCATGAACCCTCTTCCCAAAACAAAAAGAATCTCTGGAATGAAGCAAGTAGAAACAGAGGTCTTAAGATTTCCAGTGGTAGAAGAGGTAAATCTTCTTTATGCAATTAATAGGAGCTTAGGTTGTTGCTCTAAAGGAGGGATGGAACTACCAGCGATAGAGCAGATCCACTGCATCGGGACTCCTGGGGCCCAAGGAACCCACCGCTGCCCAGACCAGCAATGAGTTTTCCTCTGGCCCACCATTTAAACCAATGTCGGACAACACCGTTGGGAGCAGGGTTGGTCCCACAACCTGAGGGACCCTTTCCTTACTTTAGGGACGTGAGGTTGACCTTGTGTGTGTGCTACCGTATCAGATTGCTATCCAGACTGATAGGGAAGTTCTGCTGCCTATCAGCACCTATGATCACTTCTGCCTTCTGTCTCTAAGTCACAAACAGCTGTCTGTGCATTAGAGACAGCTTATGCACAGTGTAACTGTCACTGTCAGGAATGCACAGGAGGCTGTGCCCCCTTTTACAAATAGAGCAGAGGCCGCTGTGTTCCCACTACCACCAAGGTATAATTCTTGTTTGCACCGTGCAGAACTGTGTGTTTGTACCCCTGTCACCCTTTGCCTCTCTCCAACACCCACTGCCTCTCCCTGTCAGTCTTTGCATCCTTCCCATCTTCCACTGCCATGTAACATATAATAACCTTGGGGTGGGGAAGAGGAAGGGGACATATTTTTGCACCTGGGCCCACTTCTTCAAGTTCCCCCACTGCACTGCCTGATACAGTGGGGACACAATACTTTAGTAGTAATCAATCCTTGGGGTAAAGTGGAATATCATCAATGGCACTTTTGGCCTCAGATCCCAAATTTTACCTATGGGTGCTTGTGCACTAGATGGAAACTACAACCTTACACCAGAGTGTATGGCTCACTCTCGCCCAGAAGAGAAGCAAACAGAAAACGGACAAGACAAACACAGAGTTTCTCACCAAAACGTACCTTTTCACTTTGACTCATTGATTCTAAAAAAAAGCCCTTTAAAAAAACACAATTGCGCAGGGCTCTCTCTCTATCCTAAATGAAGGCCAACACACATATATCAAACTAAACAAACAGAACTCTAATTTCACAGGCCTAATGAAAGAAACAGACAACAATCCTAATTTACAGGTGTGGTGCACTATTTAGAACCTGAACTCGTTATGTTTTTGTTCCTCCTGCGCAGAGACACACAGGCAAATACAAAATTATACAAAATTCAGAATAGTAGTACAAGTAAAGGACAAGGGGGGTCATTCCGAGTTGATCACTAGCTGTCGTTGTTCGCAGCGCAGCAATCAGGCTTAAAATCGGCAATTCTGCACATGCGCATGAGGCGCAGTGCACACGCGCGACGTACTTTCACAAAAGACGATGCAGTTTCACACAAGGTCTAGCGATGCTTTTCAGTCGCACTGCTGATCGTTGAGTGATTGACAGGAAGTGGGTGTTTCTGGGTGGTAACTGCCCGTTTTCGGGGAGTGTGTGTAAAAACGCAGGCGTGCCAGATAAAAAGGCAGGAGTGGCTGGAGAAACGGGAGTGGCTGGCCAAACGCAGGGCATGTTTGTGACGTCAAAACAGGAACTAAACAGTCTGAAGTGATCGCAAGGTAGGAGTAGGTCTGCAGCTACTCTGAAACTGCACAATCTTTTTTTGTAGCAGCGCTGCAATCCTTTCGGTCGCACTTCTGCTAAGCTAAGATACACTCCCAGAGGGCGGCGGCTTAGCATTTGCACTGCTGCTAAAAGCAGCTAGCAAGCGAACAACTCGGAATGAGGGCCAATGTTTGGTGAATACTCCTTCCTATCCTATTACCTTCCATCAGCTGGTCAACCCTTCCTTATCCTAGGGACTAGTGCTCTTTTCTGCATCCATGTGTAATTCAATAAAAGAAATAGGGTCCGTAAAGTCCTCCACACCATATTAATTAATTCATTAATTTATTTATTAAAAGTTTATTATATAGCACAACAAATTCTGTTGGGCTTTACAAATAGATAAAACAAAACTGGGTAATAACAAACAGACATAGAGGTAGGAAGGCAATGCTCACAAGCTTACAATCTATAGTGAAATAGGTATTGACACACAAGGATAGGTGCTATCTATTGCATAATTGTCCACCAGATTGCAAAGGTTCTTAGTAGGCTGTATGATATGACCACACAGCAATGACGAACGGGGTGAGGAGGAAGAGAAAGTGAAGAAAGAGAAAATATGTGAGGATATGTGTAGACTGTACAGTGGGGATGTAACTGGATAGGAAAGTATATAAAGGTTATGTGAGTGATTCCGGAATTTGATAAGCTTGCCTAAAGAGGTGGGTTTTCAGGGAATGCTTGAAGGTTTGGAGACTAGAGTCTTATTGTGCATGGTAGGGCATTCCACAGAGTGGGTACAGCCCAAAGAAAGTCCTGCAATCGCGAATGAAAGAGAATGATGAATATGAATGAGAGATCTTGTGAAGAGCAGGTAGGGAGATGTTTTGAGATAAGCGAAGAGATGTACTTAGGTGCAGTTTGGTTAATGGCCTTGTGTGTGAGTAAAATTATTTTATATTGAATACAGTAGAATACAGTTAACCAATGGAGGGACTGACAGAGTGCAGCTGCAGAAGATGAACATCTAAAGAGGAATATTAGCCTCGCAGCTGCATTGAAAATGGATTGTAGTGGTGAGAGTCTCATTTTGGAAAGACCAGTAAGAAGACTATTGTAATAATCATTGCAGGAGATAACCAGAGCATGGATTAGAGTTTTTGCAGCGTGTAAGGTATGATCGTATTTTGGATATGTTTTTTTAGATGCATGTAACATGATTTTGAGACAGATTGAATGTGGGGAACAAAGGACAGTTCAGAGTCAAGGATGACACCTAGGTAGCAAGCTTGTGTGGTAGGATTGATTGCCGAGTTCTCAACAGCGATAGAGATATTAGGTTGGTAACTACTATTGGCCAGTGGGAACATAATTAACTCTGTTTTGGAAATATTAAATTTGAAGTGGCAAGATGATTTTCAAGATGAAACGGCAGAAAGGCATTCAGTGACACGGACCAATACAGATGGTGACAAGTCTGGGAAGGATCTGCGTACAGATGATACTGAAATCCAAAATGGCTCAAGCCTCTAACCCCAAATGACTTTTTAATACATTTAAATCGCTTCTCAACCCTCCTTCACCAAACACACCAGCCACTATCAAGGTGCAGGATCTTGCTTCCTACTTCAAGGACAAGATATTAGGAGCATCAGTGGCCATGGGCCTATTGCCCAAAGCAAGAGGGAAAGCATGAGTTCAGTGGCCATGGGCCTATTGCCCAAAGCAAGAGGGAAAGCATGAGTTCAGTGACCTTGGCCAAATGACCAGATCCACTGATCCTAGGTTGTGCCACGGGCCTAGTACCCATCAAATATTATCCTCAGCCATGGGCCTACTGCCTGCCTATCTGTCATCACAGGCCTACTGCCTGAGTATTGCCATGGGCTTAGTTCCTAACACCCTGGTGATTTAGGGTAATATGGCAGAGGGAAAGGTCATTACCAACTCTGCTGACCTTGGCGGACACAGGGGATATCGCCTCAACCTCTTCTTCCCCACAGAGACCAGTGCTGTCTCACCACTGGGAGGGCTAGTAGAATCTCTTTTGCAAAAGCTTTCCACTGACCACAAGACTTAGGCATCGGCTTCTTCTGCCACTGACACGTCCTGGACAGCGGCACCTACTCTTACATCTGGTGTCGACCATGTTTATCTTCCGACTGGGACTTCTTTTTCAGACGTGTCTCCCTCTTCTTCTCTTAGAGAGGCATTCCCTCTGCCTTCTCTGCTGGCGATCTGACTTCTCGTCACTGGGAAGTGCGATAACTCAGCGAGCTGTGATTGGCTTGCTGCAGTCACTCCTGATCGGCTTCCTATCTTTCTATTCTTGCTAATCCCAATCTGTTCTAAAACAAATTTAAGATGCCAAGCAAATCTATACAGAGATATGTAAAAGCCACACATATTTCACAAAAGCTGTCTAGTGAATTCAGAACGAGGGAAACATTTGTGGTTTGCAGAGCTGCAGCATTTGATTGTTGTTCATAGTAGGGATGAGCGGGTTCGGTTCCTCGGAATCCGAACCCGCCCGAACTTCAGTTTTTTTCACACGGGGCCGAGCGACTCGGATCTTCCCGCCTTGCTCGGTTAACCCGAGCGCGCCCGAACGTCATCATCCCGCTGTCGGATTCTCGCGAGGCTCGGATTCTATCGCGAGACTCGGATTCTATATAAGGAGCCGCGCGTCGCCGCCATTTTCACACGTGCATTGAGATTCATAGGGAGAGGACGTGGCTGGCGTCCTCTCCGTTTATAGAGAAGAGAGTGAGACAGTAGAGAGAGACACAGTAGTAATTTTGGGGAGCATTAGGAGGCGTACTAGTAGTTACTTGCTGAAGTGATAGATAGTGTGACTGTATTATCTGACTTGTGGGGGAGACACTCAGGGCCGTCTTTTCGTATGGGCTCAATGGGCTCTTGCCCAAGGGCCCCAAGAGAATAAGGGCCCTAGGCTGATAGCTGAGGGTCTCCTCTTTCCAGGGGTACCAGATTTTTGAAAATCGGCCCTGGGGAACCGGAGATATCTGACTTGAAAGCAGTGGTCCCCATCCAAGCCTATTAATTGCTCTTACCAGCCTGATATCTCGGGTTCTGTCTGACTTAGAGTATTTCTGAGGGTACAAACCAAAAGCTGTGGCTCTCCCCTTTTGGTGGACACTTGCAGCTTGTCTCTACTATGCCCAGAACCAGAGATATCAGCCTTCAAGCAGCTGGTCCCTGCTCCAGCTCCACACGCCTGGTATGCAGTTTTATATATTCGTTGGTGGATTGCTCTGGCTCCTGAACTCTGATCCCCAAGTCCCCAGCACCTTCTGAAAGGTGGGCCGCTCTAGTTTTTTATCCCATTCAAAGCTAAGAAATATATTTTCAGGAACTTGAGATATCTGCAGTCAAGCAAGCTGTCCTCCCACCGGAAAATGATAAATATTAAGCCCACTCCACTAGCCACCCCTCCCCTATGTATTATACACCCCCTACCACCCTGGAAGTCATGTACCAGGGCTTCTTCATTCAGCCCAATGCCCCTTCTACAGTTTAGCCCCATCTGTGCAGTAAAGGAGTAATTAGAGAAATGACTGCTCCAGGTCCTACATGCTGAGCGGAAGATAGAACATCCCCTACCGCCCGCAGGACATCAAAGCTGCCGCTGATAGCACCCCCACCCCTACCACTGGATGATGTGTAGGGGGCCCAGTGCATTGCTGTGCCCAGGGGCCTACACTGCTGTTAAGACGGCTCTGGAGACACTGACAGTGGGGAGCAGTTAGAGTCTGAGAGCAGGACTCAGGAGTACATATAACGTACAGTGCACACTTTTGCTGCCAGAGTGCCACACTGCCATTGTGACCACACTGACCACCAGTATAATATATATTGTGATTGTCTGCTTAGGAGTACTACTTGCAAGTTGCTGATAGTGTGACCACTGACCAGTGACCTGACCACCAGTTTAATAATCACCACCAGTGAGTTTAATATATATATATATATATATATATATATAATTGTATATAATATATATATAATATTGTATACCACCTACCCGTGGTTTTTTTCTTTTCTTTCTTCTTTATACATACTACTATAGTAGCTTACTGTAGCAGTCTGCGGTGCTGCTGAGCTGACAGTGTCCAGCAGGTCCGTCATCAGTCATTACATAATAAATATATATACCTGTCCGGCTGCAGTACTAGTGATATTATATATATATATATTGATTTAATCTCATTATCATCCAGTCTATATTAGCAGCAGACACAGTACGGTAGTCCACGGCTGTAGCTACCTCTGTGTCGGCAGTCGCTCGTCCATCCATAATTGTATACCACCTAACCGTGGTTTTTTTTTTTTTTCTTTCTTCTTTATACATACTACTATAGTAGCTTACTGTAGCAGTCTGCGGTGCTGCTGAGCTGACAGTGTCCAGCAGGTCCGTCATCAGTCATTACATAATAAATATATATACCTGTCCGGCTGCAGTACTAGTGATATTATATATATATATATATATATATATATATATTGATTTCATCTCATTATCATCCAGTCTATATTAGCAGCAGACACAGTACGGTAGTCCACGGCTGTAGCTACCTCTGTGTCGGCAGTCGCTCGTCCATCCATAATTGTATACCACCTACCCGTGGTTTTTTTTTTCTTTCTTCTTTATACATACTACTATAGTAGCTTACTGTAGCAGTCTGCGGTGCTGCTGAGCTGACAGTGTCCAGCAGGTCCGTCATCAGTCATTACATAATAAATATATATACCTGTCCGGCTGCAGTACTAGTGATATTATATATATATATATTGATTTCATCTCATTATCATCCAGTCTATATTAGCAGCAGACACAGTACGGTAGTCCACGGCTGTAGCTACCTCTGTGTCGGCAGTCGCTCGTCCATCCATAATTGTATACCACCTAACCGTGGTTTTTTTTTTTCTTTCTTCTTTATACATACTACTATAGTAGCTTACTGTAGCAGTCTGCGGTGCTGCTGAGCTGACAGTGTCCAGCAGGTCCGTCATCAGTCATTACATAATAAATATATCTACCTGTCCGGCTGCAGTACTCGTGTGATATTATATATATATATATATATTGATTTCATCTCATTATCATCCAGTCTATATTAGCAGCAGACACAGTACGGTAGTCCACGGCTGTAGCTACCTCTGTGTCGGCAGTCGCTCGTCCATCCATAATTGTATACCACCTACCCGTGGTTTTTTTTTCTTTCTTCTTTATACATACTACTATAGTAGCTTACTGTAGCAGTCTGCGGTGCTGCTGAGCTGACAGTGTCCAGCAGGTCCGTCATCAGTCATTACATAATAAATATATATACCTGTCCGGCTGCAGTACTAGTGATATTATATATATATATATATATTGATTTCATCTCATTATCATCCAGTCTATATTAGCAGCAGACACAGTACGGTAGTCCACGGCTGTAGCTACCTCTGTGTCGGCAGTCGCTCGTCCATCCATAATTGTATACCACCTACCCGTGGTTTTTTTTTTTCTTTCTTCTTTATACATACTACTATAGTAGCTTACTGTAGCAGTCTGCGGTGCTGCTGAGCTGACAGTGTCCAGCAGGTCCGTCATCAGTCATTACATAATAAATATATCTACCTGTCCGGCTGCAGTACTAGTGTGATATTATATATATATATATATTGATTTCATCTCGTTATCATCCAGTCTATATTAGCAGCAGACACAGTACGGTAGTCCACGGCTGTAGCTACCTCTGTGTCGGCAGTCGCTCGTCCATCCATAATTGTATACCACCTACCCGTGGTTTTTTTTTCTTTCTTCTTTATACATACTACTATAGTAGCTTACTGTAGCAGTCTGCGGTGCTGCTGAGCTGACAGTGTCCAGCAGGTCCGTCATCAGTCATTACATAATAAATATATATACCTGTCCGGCTGCAGTACTAGTGATATTATATATATATATATTGATTTCATCTCATTATCATCCAGTCTATATTAGCAGCAGACACAGTACGGTAGTCCACGGCTGTAGCTACCTCTGTGTCTTTTAGTTGTGCCTATTAAAATATAGAGAACAAAAATGTTGAGGTTCCAAAATTAGGGAAAGATCAAGATCCACTTCCACCTCGTGCTGAAGCTGCTGCCACTAGTCATGGCCGAGACGATGAAATGCCAGCAACGTCGTCTGCCAAGGCCGATGCCCAATGTCATAGTACAGAGCATGTAAAATCCAAAACACAAAATATCAGTAAAAAAAGGACTCCAAAATCTAAAATAAAATTGTCGGAGGAGAAGCGTAAACTTGCCAATATGCCATTTACCACACGGAGTGGCAAGGAACGGCTGAGGCCCTGGCCTATGTTCATGGCTAGTGGTTCAGCTTCACATGAGGATGGAAGCACTCAGCCTCTCGCTAGAAAACTGAAAAGACTCAAGCTGGCAAAAGCACCGCAAAGAACTGTGCGTTCTTCGAAATCCCAAATCCACAAGGAGAGTCCAATTGTGTCGGTTGCGATGCCTGACCTTCCCAACACTGGACGTGAAGAGCATGCGCCTTCCACCATTTGCACGCCCCCTGCAAGTGCTGGAAGGAGCACCCGCAGTCCAGTTCCTGATAGTCAGATTGAAGATGTCAGTGTTGAAGTACACCAGGATGAGGAGGATATGGGTGTTGCTGGCGCTGGGGAGGAAATTGACAAGGAGGATTCTGATGGTGAGGTGGTTTGTTTAAGTCAGGCACCCGGGGAGACGCCTGTTGTCCGTGGGAGGAATAGGGCCGTTGACATGCCTGGTGAAAATACCAAAAAAATCAGCTCTTCGGTGTGGAAGTATTTCACCAGAAATGCGGACAACATTTGTCAAGCCGTGTGTTGCCTTTGTCAAGCTGTAATAAGTAGGGGTAAGGACGTTAACCACCTCGGAACATCCTCCCTTATACGTCACCTGCAGCGCATTCATAATAAGTCAGTGACAAGTTCAAAAACTTTGGGCGACAGCGGAAGCAGTCCACTGACCAGTAAATCCCTTCCTCTTGTAACCAAGCTCACGCAAACCACCCCACCAACTCCCTCAGTGTCAATTTCCTCCTTCCCCAGGAATGCCAATAGTCCTGCAGGCCATGTCACTGGCAATTCTGACGAGTCCTCTCCTGCCTGGGATTCCTCCGATGCATCCTTGCGTGTAACGCCTACTGCTGCTGGCGCTGCTGTTGTTGCTGCTGGGAGTCGATGGTCATCCCAGAGGGGAATTCGTAAGCCCACTTTTACTACTTCCACCAAGCAATTGACTGTCCAACAGTCCTTTGCGAGGAAGATGAAATATCACAGCAGTCATCCTGTTGCAAAGCGGATAACTGAGGCCTTGACAACTATGTTGATGTTAGATGTGCGTCCGGTATCCGCCGTTAGTTCACAGGGAACTAGACAATTTCTTGAGGTAGTGTGCCCCCGTTACCAAATACCATCTAGGTTCCACTTCTCTAGGCAGGCGATACCGAGAATGTACACGGACGTCAGAAAAAGACTCACCAGTGTCCTAAAAAATGCAGTTGTACCCAATGTCCACTTAACCACGGACATGTGGACAAGTGGAGCAGGGCAGGGTCAGGACTATATGACTGTGACAGCCCACTGGGTAGATGTATGGACTCCCGCCGCAAGAACAGCAGCGGCGGCACCAGTAGCAGCATCTCGCAAACGCCAACTCTTTCCTAGGCAGGCTACGCTTTGTATCACCGGTTTCCAGAATACGCACACAGCTGAAAACCTCTTACGGCAACTGAGGAAGATCATCGCGGAATGGCTTACCCCAATTGGACTCTCCTGTGGATTTGTGGCATCGGACAACGCCAGCAATATTGTGTGTGCATTAAATATGGGCAAATTCCAGCACGTCCCATGTTTTGCACATACCTTGAATTTGGTGGTGCAGAATTTTTTAAAAAACGACAGGGGCGTGCAAGAGATGCTGTCGGTGGCCAGAAGAATTGCGGGACACTTTCGGCGTACAGGCACCACGTACAGAAGACTGGAGCACCACCAAAAACGCCTGAACCTGCCCTGCCATCATCTGAAGCAAGAAGTGGTAACGAGGTGGAATTCAACCCTCTATATGCTTCAGAGGTTGGAGGAGCAGCAAAAGGCCATTCAAGCCTATACAATTGAGCACGATATAGGAGGTGGAATGTACCTGTCTCAAGCGCAGTGGAGAATGATTTCAACGTTGTGCAAGGTTCTGCAACCTTTTGAACTTGCCACACGTGAAGTCAGTTCAGACACTGCCAGCCTGAGTCAGGTCATTCCCCTCATCAGGCTTTTGCAGAAGAAGCTGGAGGCATTGAAGGAGGAGCTAAAAGGGAGCGATTCCGCTAGGCATGTGGGACTTGTGGATGGAGCCCTTAATTCGCTTAACAAGGATTCACGGGTGGTCAATCTGTTGAAATCAGAGCACTACATTTTGGCCACCGTGCTCGATCCTAGATTTAAAACCTACCTTGGATCTCTCTTTCCGGCAGACACAAGTCTGCTGGGGTTCAAAGACCTGCTGGTGACAAAATTGTCAAGTCAAGCGGAACGCGACCTGTCAACATCTCCTCCTTCACATTCTCCCGCAACTGGGGGTGCGAGGAAAAGGCTCAGAATTCCGAGCCCACCCGCTGGCGGTGATGCAGGGCAGTCTGGAGCGACTGCTGATGCTGACATCTGGTCCGGACTGAAGGACCTGACAACGATTACGGACATGTCGTCTACTGTCACTGCATATGATTCTCTCACCATTGAAAGAATGGTGGAGGATTATATGAGTGACCGCATCCAAGTAGGCACGTCAGACAGTCCGTACTTATACTGGCAGGAAAAAGAGGCAATTTGGAGGCCCTTGCACAAACTGGCTTTATTCTACCTAAGTTGCCCTCCCACAAGTGTGTACTCCGAAAGAGTGTTTAGTGCCGCCGCTCACCTTGTCAGCAATCTGCGTACGAGGTTACTTCCAGAAAATGTGGAGAAGATGATGTTCATTAAAATGAATTATAATCAATTCCTCCGTGGAGACATTGACCAGCAGCAATTGCCTCCACAAAGTACACAGGGAGCTGAGATGGTGGATTCCAGTGGGGACGAATTGATAATCTGTGAGGAGCGGGATGTACACGGTGATATATCGGAGGATGATGATGAGGTGGACATCTTGCCTCTGTAGAGCCAGTTTGTGCAAGGAGAGATTAATTGCTTCTTTTTCGGTGGGGGTCCAAACCAACCCGTCATTTCAGTCACAGTCGTGTGGCAGACCCTGTCACTGAAATGATGGGTTGGTTAAAGTGTGCATGTCCTGTTTATACAACATAAGGGTGGGTGGGAGGGCCCAAGGACAATTCCATCTTGCACCTCTTTTTTCTTTCATTTTTATTTGTGTCATGTGCTGTTTGGGGAGTGTTTTTTGGAAGGGCCATCCTGCGTGACACTGCAGTGCCACTCCTAGATGGGCCAGGTGTTTGTGTCGGCCACTAGGGTCGCTTAGCTTACTCACACAGCTACCTCATTGCGCCTCTTTTTTTCTTCTTTGCGTCATGTGCTGTTTGGGGAGTGTTTTTTGGAAGGGCCATCCTGCGTGACACTGCAGTGCCACTCCTAGATGGGCCAGGTGTTTGTGTCGGCCACTAGGGTCGCTTAGCTTACTCACACAGCTACCTCATTGCGCCTCTTTTTTTCTTTGCGTCATGTGCTGTTTGGGGAGTGTTTTTTGGAAGGGCCATCCTGCGTGACACTGCAGTGCCACTCCTAGATGGGCCAGGTGTTTGTGTCGGCCACTAGGGTCGCTTATCTTACTCACACAGCTACCTCATTGCGCCTCTTTTTTTCTTCTTTGCGTCATGTGCTGTTTGGGGAGTGTTTTTTGGAAGGGCCATCCTGCGTGACACTGCAGTGCCACTCCTAGATGGGCCAGGTGTTTGTGTCGGCCACTAGGGTCGCTTAGCTTACTCACACAGCTACCTCATTGCGCCTCTTTTTTTCTTTGCGTCATGTGCTGTTTGGGGAGTGTTTTTTGGAAGGGCCATCCTGCGTGACACTGCAGTGCCACTCCTAGATGGGCCAGGTGTTTGTGTCGGCCACTAGGGTCGCTTATCTTACTCACACAGCTACCTCATTGCGCCTCTTTTTTTCTTCTTTGCGTCATGTGCTGTTTGGGGAGTGTTTTTTGGAAGGGCCATCCTGCGTGACACTGCAGTGCCACTCCTAGATGGGCCAGGTGTTTGTGTCGGCCACTAGGGTCGCTTAGCTTACTCACACAGCTACCTCATTGCGCCTCTTTTTTTCTTTGCGTCATGTGCTGTTTGGGGAGTGTTTTTTGGAAGGGCCATCCTGCGTGACACTGCAGTGCCACTCCTAGATGGGCCAGGTGTTTGTGTCGGCCACTATGGTCGCTTAGCTTAGTCATTCAGCGACCTCGGTGCAAATTTTAGGACTAAAAATAATATTGTGAGGTGTGAGGTATTCAGAATAGACTGAAAATGAGTGGAAATTATGGTTTTTGAGGTTAATAATACTTTGGGATCAAAATGACCCCCACATTCTATGATTTAAGCTGTTTTTTAGGGTTTTTTGAAAAAAACACCCGAATCCAAAACACACCCGAATCCGACAAAAAAAATTCGGTGAGGTTTTGCCAAAACGCGGTCGAACCCAAAACACGGCCGCGGAACCGAACCCAAAACCAAAACACAAAACCCGAAAAATTTCAAGTGCACATCCCTAGTTCATAGTCACCTTTGTTTTTCTTTTATATGTAGTTCTCTAACAGGAACCAACATGGACTTTTATAGTGACATGTACCCTAAAAATGAGGAAAACCTAAAACACAAAAATGCTATGAAATGTGTATAACAAATGTTGCTCCCATGATAAAAATAAATCAATAAAATATCTCAAATACCTTTAGTACCAAGCAAGCACTGATGCACCCAACTCAACTAGCATAAGCATTGGGGTCTATTATACACTTCACCTTGCTGTGTTAGGGATTGGAGACCTTGATTACATTCCAGCTGGTGTACAGGGAAAAACCATGGGTCTTTTCATTGTCCTGTTACATCATTCCCAACCCTTTCATTACTACATAAACAATAACAGAGATCTTGGGCGTGATGCAGTTTACCACAAAATAAATATAATTTATGTTTAAAAAATATATATGCAAAAGTCATCTATTTCCGCCAATGGCCCTCATTCCGAGTTGTTCGCTCGGTATTTTTCATCGCATCGCAGTGAAAATCCGCTTAGTACGCATGCGCAATGTTCGCACTGCGACTGCGCCAAGTAACTTTACTATGATGAAAGTATTTTTACTCACGGCTTTTTCTTCGCTCCGGCGATCGTAATGTGATTGACAGGAAATGGGTGTTACTGGGCGGAAACACGGCGTTTCAGGGGCGTGTGGCTGAAAACGCTACCGTTTCCGGAAAAAACGCAGGAGTGGCCGGGGAAACGGTGGGAGTGCCTGGGCGAACGCTGGGTGTGTTTGTGACGTCAACCAGGAACGACAAGCACTGAACTGATCGCACAGGCAGAGTAAGTCTGGAGCTACTCTGAAACTGCTAAGTAGTTAGTAATCGCAATATTGCGAATACATCGGTCGCAATTTTAAGAAGCTAAGATTCACTCCCAGTAGGCGGCGGCTTAGCGTGTGTAACTCTGCTAAAATTGCCTTGCGACCGATCAACTCGGAATGAGGGCCAATATGCAGAGCCAAAGACATCTGAAGATGTAAACAGCCCCACATCAGCAGCAAATGCACTACATAGAGTATGTTGCCCAAACAGAGCTTTCTATCTCTGCTTTTGAAGCATACAGAAGAGCCAGGTTTACGGCAGAGCTACTTATATTGAAGCCAAACCAGAACGCATATGCACCTATAGCCCATACTTGCCTACCTGACCCTCTCCATGAGGGAGAAAATGCTCTGTTCCTGGACTTTCCTGGTAATGTATGATTGCCATCACCTGTGATGAGCTAGTTAATTGATAAGAAAGGTGTTTCACCACAGGTGATGGCAATCATACATTACCAGGAAAGTCCAGGAACAGAGCATTTTCTCCCTCATGGAGAGGGTCAGGTAGGCAAGTATGCTATAGCCTCAATTACACTCATTAGCAGATAAACACTACTTGCTAATTTTTCATACTCCCACTTTTTCAGGGTATGTCCCGCTGTCCCTCCCGCAGGCCACAGTGTCCAGAGCGGAGGGGAGGCTGGTGGGATAGCATAGCAGTGGGTGGATAGATGTAGAGCACATGTGGGGAGAGCCTGGGGGCAGCGCGGCATATCTGGGAGTGATGGGAACATACCACCACCCGCCCAGAGTGTTATAAACAGATGTGTGCCACGATGCCCAGGGCCGGTGCAAGGTTTCTCGATGCCCTAGGCAAAACTTCAGCATGCTGCCCCCTCCTTCATTCCCAAACCACACACCAGTACCTACTGTCCAGCCCCTCAGGTGAAAGTCTGGAGGTGACATCTTAGAAGTTCAAACGCCATAGTCTGCTTTAAGTTAAACAAGGATACATCTCTCACAGTTATCCTTAATTTTATGATAAGCAGACCCCCCAGATCATAGCGTCCTAGGAAGCTGCCTAATGATAGAGCCGACCCTGTTCCTACTGCTTTGTCTGTAATTACCCAGCTTTGTTCTATCACTGTTTGTAAAGTGCAACAGAATATAAGAAACTGTTGTTGTTAATAATAATAATAATAATAATAATAACAACTTGCATTGTCACAGAAGTAGGCGGACAGTGTAGTGTCTGCCTACTTTTGCATGCCGAGAGGGGCGGAGCGTATAGACAGGAAGTTGGCACCACAAACCGCTATATATATATATATATATATATATATACACTAGGTGCTTCATCGCGCCCTACGGGCGCTCTTCACACCGTCGAAAGGGGCTGCGCCCCCTTAACTCCTGCAGAGAGGCGCGGGGCGGCAGGGAGGGGACACAAAGAGGCGCGGGGCGGCAGGGAGGGGACACAGAGAGGCACGGGGCGGGAGGGAGGGGACACAGAGAGGCGCTGGCTGCAGGGAGGGGACACAGAGGCGCGGAGCGGCGGGGGGGGGATACACAGAGGCGCGGGGTGGCAGTGGGGGGACACAGACACGCGGGGCTGCAGGGGGGACACAGACACGTGGGCCGGCAGGGAGGGGATACAGAGAAGCGGCGGGGTAGGGGGGGGGATACAGAGACGTGGGGCGGCAGGGGGGACACAGACACGCGGGACGGCAGGGGGGACACAGACACGCGGGCCGGCAGGGAGGGGATACAGAGAAGCAGCGGGGTAGGGGGGGGGATACAGAGACGTGGGGCGGTAGGGGGGGGATACAGAGACGCAGGGCAGTAGGGGGGGGATACAGAGACGTGGGGGGGCAGGGAGGGACAACACAGATGCGGGGCAGCAGGGAGGGGATACAGAGATGCAGGGCGGCGGGAGGGGGATACAGAGACGCAGGGTGGTGGGGGGATACAGAGACGCAGGGCGGTGTTGGGGGATACAGAGACGCGGGGTGGTAGGGAGGGTACACAGATGCAGGGCGGCAGGGAAGGGATGCAGAGACGTGGGGCGGCAGGGAGGGGATGCAGAGACATGGGGCGGCAGCGAGGGGACACAGACGCAGGGAGGGGACGCAGAGAGGCGGGCGGCAGGGAGGGGACGCAGAGAGGCGGGGCGGCAGGGAGGGGATGCAGAGACGTGGGGCGGCAGGGAGGGGACGCAGAGACGCAGGGAGGGGATGCAGAGACGTGGGGCGGCAGGGAGGGGACGCAGAGATGCAGGGAGGGGACGCAGAGATGCGGGGCGGCAGGGAGGGGACGCAGAGACGCAGGGAGGGGACGCAGAGATGCGGGGCGGCAGGGAGGGGACACAGAGACGTGGGGCGGCGGGGAGGGGACACAGAGACGCAGGGAGGGGACGCAGAGATACGGGGCGGCAGGGAGGGGACGCAGAGACGCAGGGAGGGGACGCAGAGATGCGGGGCGGCAGGGAGGGGACACAGAGACGCGGGGCGGCAGGGAGGGGATGCAGATACGCAGGGAGGGGACGCAGAGATGTGGGGCGGCAGGGAGGGGACGCAGGGACGCAGAGACGTAGGGAGGGGACGCAGAGATGCGGGGCGGCAGGGAGGGGACGCAGAGATGCGGGGCGGCAGGGAGGGGACGCAGAGACGCGGGGCGGCAGGGAGGGGACGCAGAGACGCAGGGAGGGGACGCAGAGACGTGGGGCGGCAGGGAGGGGACGCAGAGACGCGGGGCGGCAGAGAGGGGACGCAGAGACGCGGGGTGGCAGGGAGGAAACGCAAAGACGCGGGGCGGCAGGGATGGGACGCAGAGATGCGGGGCGGCAGGGAGGGGACGCAGAGACGCAGTGCTGCCTGTGCACTCTCTCTCACCTGTGAGGTTGGTGTAGCGGCCACAGTAGCAGGCGCGCTGTCCCCCGTCTCTGGCCTGTGGAGCCGGTAGGCCAGTCCCTGGGTGTGCAGTCCGGGCCTCTGGGGATGGTGGGAGGCAGCTTTGTATTAGGTGTGCGGAGGAGGAGGAGGCGGCGGCTCTGTGTATGCGGCACACGGAGGGCTATGAAGACTTCTCCTAAGCCACAGGCGCGGTTGAAGCTGCGGCTTCAGGGCACTGGCTTCGTCCATTTTGTGGACGTCGTCAGGTGGGACAGTGTGTCCCAGGCGTGGCTGCAATGTGCTGGGGGTGTGCGGAGGGCGGGTTCGCGGCGGTGTGAGCTGCGGCGGTTTGGTCAGGCGTGGGGCAGACGCTGGGTCCCGTTCCAGTCTGTCACAGCCGCGGCTGCAATGCACGAGCTGGTGGCGGGGTTGTGCGGAGGGAGGGAGGGGTGGTGTGGGCTGCAGCTGTCTGGTCATCCGTGGTGCAGCTGGCGGGGCCCGGCCACTATGTCCCTGCCGCGGATGGATGTGAGAGATGGTGCTGGGATCGGTGCTGTGGGGTTAGGGTGTGTGTGCTGGAACGTTATGCGGACGTCGGGTATGGGGGTGGCTGGCCCGTCAGTGGCTGTATGTGGGAGCTGGTGCAGGGGTTTTGTGGAGGGCGGGTTTGGGGGGGTGTGGTGCGGGTGGCATTGGGGTGTGGGTGGCTTTGTGTTTGTGGGGAAACCAAGGAAGGTGTGCATGCTTACCCGGCACTGTGCTACGTCCGTCCACTGGTGGCTTCTGTGTGGGGATGGTGGGTGGTTTCTGTGGCTGCTGCTACATTCTGTTCTGGCACCGGGACAGGGCAGGAGCTGCTAACTCCGCCCAGCCCTGTGACTCTACCCAGCGTTAGAGGACCAGGTACAGACAAGGCAAATATATAGGAGATATATATATATATATATATATATATATATAAAAACAAATATGATATAGCGCTGATTAATATCAATCAGAGTATTTGACATATATAAATTATGTGTATATATAAAAATACACTTAACGTGTGTCCATATAATTGAATCCCAGCAACTTCTTATTGGTGCTACAAATGTGCACTGGATCCTCGTTATATTAAGACCGCAGCTCCCCTTCCAGCAATCCGTACTCCTCCGGAGAAGAAATATCTGTCAATAGAACATATATAGGGGGTGCTCCATAGTGCATAAAAACTTTTTATTTTTTTAAAAATATATACACAAAGTGTTAAAACCAAATGTTTTATGCTCGTACCAGAAGGCAACCAGTGTGGGCTGGTTACCACGTGATTCAAATCAAATGATCAATGGATATAGCAGGAACAAGTGTCAGGCGATCATACCGGAAACCTCCACCCGCCGGCGGCTGATCTCCCCAGACTCTCGGGCAGGAATCACACACGTCCCCGACTCCTCGCTCGGCAATACCAACGATACCATATATATATATATTACATACAGTGGTTGAAATGGAAATTTTTAAGTGGGGGTATGCAAAAGTCAAGGACGGAATTATGCACTCCAGAAAGGGGATAGTGGTCACCCAAAAAGGGGGTGTGGTCACCCACAAAGGGGTCATGACCAGTGTAGTAGAACCCCTTAATACTATCTAGTACTGGTGCCCCTTTCACCTTATAGCACACGATATGAGCCGAAATTCACATTGTAGCACACTGAATGATCCAAAATTCACATTGTAGCACACTGAAGGAGCCGAAATTCACATTATAGCACACTGAATGAGCCGAAATTCAAATTGTAGCACACTGAATGAGCCGAAATTCACATTGTAGCACACCGAATGAGCTGAAACTCACATTGTAGCACACCGAATGAGCTGAAACTCACATTGTAGCACACTGAATGATCCAAAATTCACATTGTAGCACACCGAATGAGCTGAAACTCACATTGTAGCACACCGAATGAGCTGAAACTCACATTGTAGCACACTGAATGATCCAAAATTCACATTGTAGCACACCGAATGAGCCGAAACTCACATTGTAGCACACCGAATGAGCTGAAACTCACATTGTAGCACACCGAATGAGCTGAAACTCACATTGTAGCACACTGAATGATCCAAAATTCACATTGTAGCACACCGAATGAGCCAAAATTCACATTGTAGCACACCGAATGAGCCGAAATTCACATTGCAGCACACCGAATGAGCCGAAATTCACATTGAGCCGAAATTCACATTGTAGCACACTAAATGAGCCGAAATTCACATTGTAGCACACTGAATGAGCCGAAATTCACATTGTAGCACACCGAATGAGCCGAAATTCACATTATAGCGCACCGAATGAGCCGAAGTTCACATTGTAGCACACTGAATGAGCCGAAATTCACACTGTAGCACACTGAATGAGCCGAAATTCACATTATAGCACACTGAATGATCCAAAATTCACATTGTAGCACACTGAATGAGCCGAAATTCACATCATAGTACACTGAATGAGCCGAAATTCACATTGTAGCACACTGAATGAGCTGAAATTGTGACAGCAGGGACAGCCAGAGTGACGACAGGGAGAGAGAGAGTGACGACAGGGAGAGAGTGACGACAGTGACGACAGGGAGAGAGAGTGACGACAGGGAGAGACGACAGTGGGGTAAATTTATTAAGATTCGTGTTTTCCCGTTTGAGGTCAAAGTTCAATCACGAATGACATTGAAAGTGTAAATATGCAACTTTTTGAATTGATTACGACTAATTTACTAAGCTGCCGTATTCTGCATTTTCGGGTTTTCCGATGTCGATGTCATTCGTTTTTTTTTGGCAGTGTTTTACGTGAGTGACTTGTAAAACACTGCCGACTTTAATACAATGAATCTCGGCCGGATCTGAGAGATCCATGCTGGACTTCATTGTGCACTTTGTTAAAAAAATAAATAAAGTTTAAATGTAAAAAAAAAATTGCGTGGGGTCCCCCCTCCTAAGCATAACCAGCCTCGGGCTCTTTGAGCCGATCCTGGTTGCAGAAATATGGGGAAAAAATGGACAGGGGTTCCCCCATATTTAAGCAACCAGCATCGGACTCTGCGCCTGGTCCTGGTTCCAAAAATACGGGGGACAAAAAGAGTAGGGGTCCCCCGTATTTTTGAAATCAGCACCGGGCTCCACTAGCTGGACAGATAATGCCACAGCCGGGGGTCACTTTTATACAGTGCCTTGCGGCCGTGGCATCAAATATCCAACTAGTCACCCCTGGCCGGGGTACCCTGGGGGAGTGGGGACCCCTTCAATCAAGGGGTCCCCCCCCAGCCACCCAAGGGCCAGGGGTGAAGCCCGAGGCTGTCCCCCCCATCCAATGGGCTGCGGATGGGGGGCTGATAGCCTTTGTGATAAGTGATTGATATTGTTTTTAGTAGCAGTACTACAAGGCCCAGCAAGCCTCCCCCGCAAGCTGGTACTTGGAGAACCACAAGTACCAGCATGCGGCGGAAAAATGGGCCCGCTGGTACCTGTAGTACTACTACTAAAAAAATACCCCAATAAAGACATTACACACACACACCTTGAAAGTATAACTTTAATACATCCATCCACACCTCCATATACACATACTTACCTTATGTTCCCACGCAGGTCGGTCCTCTTCTCCAGTAGAATCCATGGTGTACCTGTAGAAAAAATTATACTCACATAATCCATGGTTGAAGGCTCCTCTGTAAATCCATTTGTAATCCACGTACTTGAAAAAATAAAAAACGGATACCCGACCACGAACTGAAAGGGGACCCATGTTTTCACATGGGCCCCCTTTCCCCGAATGCCAGAAACCCACTCTGACTGATATCTAAGTGGGTTTCTTCAGCCAATCAGGGAGCGCCACGTTGTGGCACCCTCCTGATCGGCTGTGTGCTCCTGTACTGTCTGACAGGCGGCACACGGCAGTGTTACAATGTAGCGCCTATGCGCTCCATTGTAACCAATGGTGGGAACTTTCAGGTCAGCGGTTGACCGAAAGTGACCTCACCGCTATACAAACACGGGATAAAAAAGCAGGTCTGTTTTTTTTTAGCACTTTTTCACGATTTGTATTTTATCACGGCAGTGTTTGGCTATTGTCGGCAGTGTTTGTGTTTTGCACTTTTTAGTAAATTCCCGATTTTTAGCAAATTGCAGGCGTATTTGACCGATGGTGTATTGATTCGTGATTTTTTCCTAGGACTTCCAAAATATTACGAATGCCCTCATCACTGCCGTGATTTTTGCTTAGTAAATTACCGAGATGACACTTTGATGAAAAAACGGCATCTCGGTCAAAATCGGGACCTTAGTAAATATACCCCAGGGAGAGAGAGTGACGACAGGGAGAGAGAGTGACGACAGGGAGAGAGAGTGACGACAGTAACGACAGGGAGAGACGACAGTAATGACAGGGAGAGAGAGTGACGACAGGGAGAGAGAGTGACGACAGGGAGAGAGAGTGACGACAGTGACGACAGGGAGAGAGAGTGACGACAGGGAGAGACGACAGTGACGACAGGGAGAGAGAGTGACAACAGGGAGAGAGAGAGTGACAACAGTGACGACAGGGAGAGAGAGTGACAACAGTAACGACAGGGAGAGACGACAGTAACGACAGGGAGAGAGAGTGACGACAGTGATGACAGGGAGAGAGAGTGACGACAGGGAGAGAGAGTGACGACAGGGAGAGAGAGTGTGACGACAGTGACAGCTGGGAGAGAGTGACAGTAGGGACAGGGACGGTAACGACAGGGAGAGAGGTGACAGCAGTGGAACATTACCTCATTTGCTGCTGGTGGCTGGCGGCGGTGGGCTGCTGGCGGCAGTGAGCGGTGGGCTGCTGGTGGCAGGCGGCTAGTGGCTGGCGGTGAGCGGCGTGCGGGTGGGTGGCAGGAGGCAGCGGGCGGCTGTGAGCTACTGCAGCGCTCTACACAGTCGCCGGCAGCCGCGCAGGGACGGGGAGCAACATGTGCAGCAGGATGGCCACTTCCCTCGCCTCCTGCTGCACTTTCAGTTCCTCATTTCCGGGTCAATGGAAGAAGGGGCGGTATACCATACCACCGTATATCGCCCCACTTCGACCACTGTATAGTTTGGTTCTCGCTGTTTTGCACATCACATTCTACATGGGTTAACTTACCTGAGGAAAAGGCTTGCTGCTGTCACAACTGAGGGCCTGAGCTGACGGGAGGCAGCCTCAGTTGTAGGGGCTGAGATGTAACGGAACCTGGGAGGTTGTATCAGACCCCTAGACATGTAAGTAACATGTAGAATAACTGCCCGAAGGCGTGACCACGACAACCAGGATAAAAGTCAATGATGTTTATTATGACAAACTCCGTAACACAGCAGCAGTAAAAGGAAACATAAAAGTCAACAGAGGATAAATACAATTCCTGGGTACTACAGGGTGGCAAGGGACACAGGCACTGGTAGTGTGAGACAGTTCTTATAATCTTCTAGTTGGAAAGTCCTTACCAGGCCTGACTGTAGCAATGGAGAGAACCCAGGATCGTACCAGCTGATGTTCCAGGAACGGCTGGGCTGCTGAAGGTAAAACGGCTACTGTGGATACTGGCTGGAACCAGACTGTTGTTAGTACGGAGTGGATACTGGCTGGAACCAGTTAAATAATAAACGAACTTGAGAGCGATGAAATAATAATGAAGTTTGGAGTTTGAGAGCGGTGAAATAATAATACCGGTGGAGAGTGGTAAACTGCAGAAAAGGACACCGGCCCTTTAAGAGAAGCTATACACTGCTGGAAGCTGGGCTGGAAGCAGGTGATTGTTTGAGAGCGGTGAAATAATAATACCGGTGGAGAGTGGTAAACTGCAGAAAGGACACCGGCCCTTTAAGAGAAGCTGTACACTGCTGGAAGCTGGGCTGGAAGCAGGTGATTGTTTGAGAGCGGTGAAATAATAATACCGGTGGAGAGTGGTAAACTGCAGAAAGGACACCGGCCCTTTAAGAGAAGCTGTACACTGCTGGAAGCTGGGCTGGAAGCAGGTGATTGTTGTAGCTGGAAACAGGTGAGTCCAGAATGGATCGGAGAGTCAGGCTACACCGCAGATGGAATGCTGGTGCGGGTCTCTATAGCAGAAGTCTGGAGACAGGAGCTGGAACCTGGAAGACAACCACAGGAGAGAGACAAACTGGAACTAGGTTAGACAACCAAAGCACTGACGCCTTCCTTGCTCAGGCACAGCATACTTATACCTGCAGCAAGGAAGGGGTTGGCTAGGCAATTATGCAAATCAACAATACAGACAGCAGATTGGTGGAAATAATCAGATGACAAAATCCAAGATGGCTGCGCCCATGCAGACACTTGGAGGGAAGTTTGGTTTGTAATCCATGTGAGAATTGAAACAGTAATGGCGACGCCGGCCACAGGAGACAGGAGACGCCAGACTGACAAGCGCACATTTAACCACGCGGGCACAGCGGAGGCCGCGGCTGATGAAATCACCACTCTGACATTCTGCATGTGGAAACTCAGGAACAGCGGAATCCGGTCCTGGAACGCTGAGCCAGCCTTAGGAGGCATCTGAAGGGTAAGTAATGGCGTCCAGATACCCGGATCGTGACAGCACCCCCCCCTTTAGGAGTGGCCCCAGGACACTTCTTAGGCTTTAAAGGAAACTTTGCGTGGAAATTTCGGACCAAGGCAGGAGCATGGACGTCTGAGGCATTGGTCCAAGAGCGTTCTTCAGGACCATAGCCCTTCCAGTCAATGAGGTATTGTAACTGACCGTAACGGAAACGTGAGTCCAAAATCTTGGCCACCTCGTACTCGACTCCCCGTTGAGTCTGAACTTTGGGAGCTGGAGGAAGTGCGGAATGAAACCGATTCAGGATCAGCGGTTTCAACAAAGAAACATGAAATGTCCTGGGTATTTTCAAGAAGGATGGTAACTGTAACCTGTAGGCAAAAGGATTGATGACTTGTTCAATCTTGAAGGGTCCGATGTAGCGAGGTGCAAATTTCATGCTGGGAATTGTCAACCTCAAATTCTTCGTGGACAGCCACACACGATCACCCACCTTGAGAGCAGGAACCGCTCTACGCTTCCTATCGGCAAACTTCTTATACCTGAATGAGGCTTTAAGCAGGGCTGCGCGGACGTTCCTCCAGTTATTTGAAAACTGACGCAAGGTGACATCCACTGCTGGAACAGAAGTTGCGGGAAGCGGTTGGAATTCTGGGACTTTAGGGTGGAATCCATAATTAATGAAGAATGGTGTAGAAGAAGATGAGGAATGGTATTGATTGTTGTGGCTGAACTCGGCCCAAGGAAGGAGTTGAACCCAGTCATCTTGAGAGGAAGACACATATATACGGAGGAAGGCCTCCAAGTCCTGATTCACCCTCTCGGTTTGACCATTGGTCTGAGGATGGTAAGCCGTGGAAAACTTTAACTTGACTTGGAGGGCTTGACACAAACTTCGCCAAAATTTGGCTACAAATTGTACTCCACGATCCGAGATGATCTCTTCAGGAAGACCGTGAAGTCGGAAGATCTCTTGTATAAACACTTGAGCCAACTTGGAAGCTGACGGAAGACCGGTGAGAGGGATGAAATGTGCCATCTTGGTGAACCGGTCAACTACCACCCAGATGGTATTAAACTTGTTGCAGATAGGTAGATCGGAAACAAAGTCCATCGACAAATGGGTCCAAGGTCGACGGGGAACAGATAATGGAACCAGTTGCCCCGCAGGCGACTGGCGGGAGACTTTGTGTTGGGTACACTTTGGGCAGGAGGTGTCACAACTGAGGGCCTGAGCTGACGGGAGGCAGCCTCAGTTGTAGGGGCTGAGATGTACCGGAACCTGGGAGGTTGTATCAGACCCCTGGACATGTAAGTAACATGAATAATAACTGCCCGAAGGCGTGACCACGACAACTTGGATAAAAGTCAATGATGTTTATTATGACAACTCCGCAACACAGCAGCAGTAAAAGAAAACGTAAAAGTCAGCAAAGAATAAATACAGTTCCTGGGTACTACAGGATGGCAGGAGCCACAGGGCACTGGTAGTGTGAGATAGTTCTTATGATCTTCTAGATGGAAAGTCCTTACCAGGCCCGACTGTAGCAATGGAGATAACCCAGGATTGTGCCAGCTGGTGTTCCAGGAAAAGCTGGGTTGCTGAAGATAAAACAGCTGCTGTGGATACTGGCTGGAACCAGACTGTTGTTAGCACGGAGTGGATACTGGCTGGAACCAGTTAAATAATAAATGAACTTGGGAGCGATGAAATATGAACTGAAATGTAGAACTTGAGAGCGGAGAAATAATAATACCGGTGGAGAGTGGTAAAGTGTAGAAAGGACACCGGCCCTTTAAGGGAAGCTGTACTCTGCTGGAAGCTGAGCTGGAAGCAGGTAATGTTGTAGCTGGAAACAGATGAATCCACAATGGATTAGAGAGTCAGGCTACACCGCAGGTGGAATGCTGGTGCGGGTCTCTATGGTGGAAGTCTTGAGACAGGAGCTGGAACCTGGAAGACAATCACAGGAGAGAGACAAACAGGAACTAGGTTTGACAACCAAAGCACTGACGCCTTCCTTGCTCAGGCACAGTGTATTTATACCTGCAGCAAGGAAGGGATTGGCTAGGCAATTATGCAGATTATCAATACTGAGAACAGATTGGTGGAAATGATCAGCTGACAGAATCCAAGATGGCTGCGCCCATGCAGACACTTGGAGGGAAGTTTGGTTTGTAATCCATGTGGTAATGAAAACAGTAATGGCGGCGCCGGCCACCAGAGACAGGAGGCGCCAGGCTGACAGATGCACATCCAACCACGCGGACACAGCGGAGGCCGCGGCTGACGCAATCGCCACTCAGACACTCTGCATGCAGAAGTCCAGGGACGGCGGCGGAGGCCGCGGGAGACGCCACGCCAGGTGTAATATGGCGTTTACTGTGACAGCGTCCCAGAGTGACAGGAGAGGATACAGGAATGTACACATCAGGATAACAGATGGGATCCGGTCCTGGAGCGCTGAGCCAGCCTTAGGAGGCATCTGATGGGTAAGAAATGGCGTCCAGATACCCGGATCGTGACAGCACCCCCCCCCTTTAGGAGTGGCCCCAGGACACTTCTTTGGCTTTTGAGGAAACTTGGAATGGAATCTCCGGACCAAGGCAGGAGCATGGACATCAGAAGCATTGGTCCATGAACGTTCCTCAGGACCATAACCCTTCCAGTCAATAAGATATTGTAGTTGACCGTAACGGTGACGTGAGTCCAGGATCTTGGCCACTTCATACTCAACGCCTCGTTGAGTTTGGACTTTCGGAGTTGGAGGAAGTGAGGAATGAAACCGATTCAAGATCAGCGGTTTCAACAGGGAAACATGGAATGTCCTGGGTATTTTTAAGAAGGGAGGCAACTGGAGTCTGTAAGCAACAGGATTGATGACTTGTTCAATCTTGAAAGGACCGATATAGCGAGGTGCAAACTTCATACTGGGAACTCTTAACCTCAAATTCTTCGTGGATAACCATACCCGATCACCCACCTTGAGAGCAGGAACTGCTCGACGCTTCTTATCCGCAAACTTCTTGTACCTGAACGATGCCTTGAGCAGAGCTGATCGTACGCTCTTCCAGATATTGGCAAACTGATGCAAGGTGATATCCACTGCGGGAACAGAAGTTGCTGGAAGCGGTTGGAACTCAGGGACTTTAGGGTGGAATCCAAAGTTAGTGAAGAATGGTGTTGAAGCAGATGAAGAATGATACTGGTTGTTATGACAGAACTCGGCCCAGGGAAGTAATTGAACCCAGTCATCTTGAGAGGAGGACACATAGATGCGGAGGAAGGCCTCCAAGTCCTGATTCACCCTCTCGGTTTGACCATTGGTCTGAGGATGGTAAGCCGTGGAAAACTTTAGCTTGACTTGGAGGACTTGACATAAACTTCGCCAGAATTTGGCTGTGAATTGAACTCCTCGATCTGAGATAATTTCTTCAGGAAGACCGTGGAGTCGGAAGATCTCTTGTATGAATACTTGAGCCAACTTGGAAGCTGACGGAAGACCGGTGAGAGGAATGAAGTGTGCCATCTTGGTGAACCGGTCAACTACCACCCAGATGGTATTGAACTTGTTGCACATGGGTAAGTCTGTAATGAAATCCATCGACAAGTGGGTCCATGGTCGACGGGGAACGGATAGTGGAACCAGTTGCCCCGCAGGCGACTGGCGGGATACTTTATGTTGGGCACACTTTGGGCAAGATGCAATAAACTCCAAGACGTCCTTTTTCAGAGTTGGCCACCAATAGGACCTAGAGATAAACTCTAGGGTTTTTTGGATACCTGTATGTCCGGCAAAACGGGAAGCATGGGCCCAATGCATGAGCTTCTTCCTTAGCATCGGCTTCACAAAACTTTTCCCTGATGGGGGCGTAGAGTTCATCCCTACCGTGGAGAATGCCAACGGATTTATAATAGGATGCTTGTCTGAAGACTCTGACTCATTTTCTTGCTCCCATGAGCGGGAAAGGGCATCGGCCTTGCGATTCTGAGAGCCCGGACAGAACTGGAGTTTAAAGTCGAACCTGGAAAAGAAAAGTGCCCATCTGGCCTGACGAGGGTTGAGACATTGTGCGCCCTTCAGGTATAAAAGGTTCTTGTGGTCTGTAAGTATGGTGATTGAATGAGAAGCTCCCTCCAACAGATACCTCCACTCTTCTAGAGCGAGCTTGATGGCTAGCAACTCCTGGTCGCCAATGGCATAGTTGCGCTCAGCTGGGGAGAACTTCCGGGAGAAGAAACTGCAAGGGTGTAAATGGCCATCTTTAGCCCTCTGAGATAACACCGCTCCTACTCCAACGGAGGAGGCATCCACCTCTAAGATGAAAGGAGAGTCGATGTCAGGCTGTTTCAGAACAGGCGCAGAGATGAACCTTTGTTTTAAAAGATGAAATGCTTGCATGGCTTCTTCAGACCACTTGGACGGGTTAGCACCCTTCTTAATGAAAGCAGTAATAGGCGCCACAATGGTGGAAAAGTCTCGTATAAACTTTCGGTAATAGTTGGCGAACCCTAAGAACCTCTGGACCCCTTTGAGGGTTAAGGGTACCGGCCAATTTTGGATTGCTTGTAGTTTCTCAGGATCCATCTCTAGTCCGGAACCGGACACAATGTACCCTAGAAACGGAATGGACTTGACTTCAAAGACGCATTTTTCTAATTTGCAATAGAGATGATTGACACGGAGACGGGACAGAACCTCTTTAACCCAAAAACGATGTTCCTCTAAATCGTTGGCAAAAATGAGGATATCGTCTAGATAGACCACGACATGACGGTATAGAATGTCTCTGAAGATCTCATTGACAAAATGCTGGAAGACAGCTGGAGCATTGCTCAATCCGAAGGGCATGACGAGGTACTCATAATGTCCGTCACGGGTGTTAAAGGCGGTCTTCCACTCGTCACCCTCACAGATCCGGATGAGATTGTATGCACCTCGCAAGTCCAGCTTTGTAAAGATGGTAGCTCCGCTAACTCTGTCAAAGAGCTCAGTAATCAGGGGTAAAGGATAACGGTTCTTGATGGTAATGTCGTTCAAACCTCTGTAGTCGATGCACGGCCGCAGACCACCATCTTTCTTTTTTACAAAAAAGAAGCCTGCGCCGGCTGGAGAAGAAGAAGGTCGAATGAACCCCTTTGCTAGGTTCTCTTTAATATATTCCTCCATAGAATGCGTCTCAGGCAGAGACAACGGATAAGTTCGGCCTCGAGGTGGAACCTTCCCTGGAACGAGATCAATCGGGCAGTCCCATTCTCTATGAGGAGGAAGGATATCAGCAGAAGCTTTACTGAACACATCCGTGAAATCTTGATATGGAGGAGGTGGAACATCAGACGACCTGGGGGAGGAAGAACAGACAGGCAATACTTTAAACAAACATGTCTCAACACAGGAGGAACCCCATGCCAGGATTTGCGTAGTCGTCCAATCAATTGTAGGATTGTGAAGACGGAGCCATGGAAGGCCCAGGACCACAGGATGTGTGGCTCTTGGAATCACTAAAAAAGAAATAAGTTCGGAATGAAGAACTCCCACTCTTAGACGAACTGGTAGAGTCCTTAAAGAAATAACTGCATCAAAAATTTTGCTGCCATCCACGGCAGTTAAAGAAATGGACGAAGGAAGTCTCTCGGTGGGTAGGGACCACCGTTTAACATAGGCTTCGGTAATAAAGTTCCCAGCTGCTCCGGAATCAAGGAGGGCAATGACGTTCCGATAACGTTGAGCAACTTGAAGCGAGACTGGGAGATTACAATCTTGAGGAGATGGAGAGGAGATCATTACTCCTAGCCGGCCCTCTCCTTGGCGAGCTAGGATTTGGAGTTTCCCGGACGTTTGGGACAGGCATTAATGGTGTGAGACGGAGCTGCACAATAGAGGCAGAGAGACTCGGAGAGACGTCTTCGGCGCTCAGCAGGAGTTATACGGGAACGGCCAAGTTGCATGGGCTCATCTTTAGATGGTGACAGTTGACGAGGAGGAGGAGCAGAAGATTTTGGAGCAGATGATCTTCCACGCTCAGTTGCTCTCTCTCTGAAACGTAAATCAACTTTCGTGCAGAGTGAGATTAGCTCATCTAACTTAGAAGGTAAGTCTCTGGTAGCTAACTCATCTTTAATACGCTCAGATAAGCCATGCCAGAATGCAGCATACAGGGCCTCGTCGTTCCATGCCAGTTCGGATGCCAGGATCTGGAACTGTATCAGATATTGTCCTACAGTACGTGACCCCTGGCGTAAACGGAGAATCTCGGATGAAGCTGAGGTTACCTGGCCTGGCTCGTCGAAGATGCGCCTGAATGTTGACACGAAGGCAGTGTAGGAAGATAGCAGGGTGTCGGACCTCTCCCACAACGGTGATGCCCAATCAAGGGCTGAGCCACTGAGAAGAGAAATAATGTAGGCAATTTTTGTACGGTCACTGGGAAAATTGCCAGGTTGTAGCTCAAACTGAATCTCACACTGGTTGAGAAATCCCCTGCAGAATCTTGGAGATCCGTCAAATTTTGCTGGCGTTGGAAGATGAAGACGTGGAGCAGAAATGGGTAAGGTGGGTGGGGTTATAGCTGGAGTCACTGTGGTTGACGCACCAGACGCGCCTGATCCACGGAGAGTTGTCTGAATCCCATCCAGCCGAGTAGAGAGATCCTGGAGACAGCGGATGATGGGGCCCTGTGCAGCCTCCTGATGTTCTAGTCGGGCTGCCAGTTCTTGCATCGGCCTGGCCGCTTGATCCTGGTCTCCGGCTGGATTCATTAGGTCAGTGCTTACTGTCACAACTGAGGGCCTGAGCTGACGGGAGGCAGCCTCAGTTGTAGGGGCTGAGATGTACCGGAACCTGGGAGGTTGTATCAGACCCCTGGACATGTAAGTAACATGAATAATAACTGCCCGAAGGCGTGACCACGACAACTTGGATAAAAGTCAATGATGTTTATTATGACAACTCCACAACACAGCAGCAGTAAAAGAAAACGTAAAAGTCAGCAAAGAATAAATACAGTTCCTGGGTACTACAGGATGGCAGGAGCCACAGGGCACTGGTAGTGTGAGATAGTTCTTATGATCTTCTAGATGGAAAGTCCTTACCAGGCCCGACTGTAGCAATGGAGATAACCCAGGATTGTGCCAGCTGGTGTTCCAGGAAAAGCTGGGTTGCTGAAGATAAAACAGCTGCTGTGGATACTGGCTGGAACCAGACTGTTGTTAGCACGGAGTGGATACTGGCTGGAACCAGTTAAATAATAAATGAACTTGGGAGCGATGAAATATGAACTGAAATGTAGAACTTGAGAGCGGAGAAATAATAATACCGGTGGAGAGTGGTAAAGTGTAGAAAGGACACCGGCCCTTTAAGGGAAGCTGTACTCTGCTGGAAGCTGAGCTGGAAGCAGGTAATGTTGTAGCTGGAAACAGATGAATCCACAATGGATTAGAGAGTCAGGCTACACCGCAGGTGGAATGCTGGTGCGGGTCTCTATGGTGGAAGTCTTGAGACAGGAGCTGGAACCTGGAAGACAATCACAGGAGAGAGACAAACAGGAACTAGGTTTGACAACCAAAGCACTGACGCCTTCCTTGCTCAGGCACAGTGTATTTATACCTGCAGCAAGGAAGGGATTGGCTAGGCAATTATGCAGATTATCAATACTGAGAACAGATTGGTGGAAATGATCAGCTGACAGAATCCAAGATGGCTGCGCCCATGCAGACACTTGGAGGGAAGTTTGGTTTGTAATCCATGTGGTAATGAAAACAGTAATGGCGGCGCCGGCCACCAGAGACAGGAGGCGCCAGGCTGACAGATGCACATCCAACCACGCAGACACAGCGGAGGCCGCGGCTGACGCAATCGCCACTCAGACACTCTGCATGCAGAAGTCCAGGGACGGCGGCGGAGGCCGCGGGAGACGCCACGCCAGGTGTAATATGGCGTTTACTGTGACAGCGTCCCAGAGTGACAGGAGAGGATACAGGAATGTACACATCAGGATAACAGATGGGATCCGGTCCTGGAGCGCTGAGCCAGCCTTAGGAGGCATCTGATGGGTAAGAAATGGCGTCCAGATACCCGGATCGTGACAGCAGGCAATAAATTCCATAACGTCCTTCTTCAGAGTTGGCCACCAGTAGGACCTAGAAATAAATTCAAGGGTTTTCTGAATGCCTGTATGTCCAGCAAAACGGGAAGCATGGGCCCAATGCATGAGCTTCTTCCTTAGAACTGGCTTAACAAAACTTTTCCCTGGTGGAGGCGTAGAGTCCATCCCTACCGTGGAGAATGCCAACGGATTAATAATAGGATGCTTGTCTGCAGACTCGGACTCATTTTCTTGCTCCCATGAGCGGGAAAGGGCATCGGCCTTACGATTCTGAGAACCCGGACAGAACTGGAGTTTAAAGTCAAACCTAGAGAAGAAAAGTGCCCATCTGGCCTGACGAGGATTCAGACATTGTGCGCCTTTGAGATATAAAAGATTTTTGTGGTCGGTAAGTATGGTGATTGAATGGGAAGCTCCCTCCAACAGGTATCTCCACTCCTCCAGAGCGAGCTTGATGGCTAGCAACTCCTGATCGCCAATGGCATAGTTGCGCTCAGATGGGGAGAACTTCCGGGAGAAGAAACTGCAAGGATGTAGATGTCCATCTTTGGCCCTCTGGGATAACACTGCACCTACTCCAACGGAGGAGGCATCTACCTCTAAGATAAAAGGAGAGTCGGTGTCGGGCTGTTTCAGAACTGGTGCAGAGATGAACCGTTGCTTCAGAAGGTGAAAGGCCTGTGTAGCTTCCTCGGACCACTTGGACGGATTAGCACCTTTATTGGTTAATGCAGTGATAGGCGCCACGATGGTGGAAAAGTCTCGTATAAATTTTCTATAATAATTGGCGAACCCTAAGAACCTCTGGACCCCTTTGAGGCTTAAGGGTATAGGCCAATTCTGGATTGCTTGGAGTTTCTCAGGATCCATCTCTAGTCCGGAACCGGACACAATGTAACCTAGAAACGGAATGGTTTTAACTTCAAACACACACTTCTCCAATTTACAATAGAGGTGATTGACACGGAGACGGGAAAGAACCTCTTTTACCCAGAAACGATGATCTTTGAGATTATTAGCAAAGATGAGGATGTCGTCTAGATAAACCACGACATGGCGGTACAAGATGTCCCTGAAAATCTCATTCACGAAGTGCTGGAAGACTGCTGGAGCGTTGCTCAATCCGAAGGGCATGACGAGGTACTCATAATGTCCGTCACGGGTGTTAAAGGCGGTCTTTCACTCGTCACCCTCACGGATTCGGATGAGATTGTAGGCACCCCTCAAGTCCAGCTTTGTGAAAATAGTTGCACCACTAACTCTATCAAAGAGCTCGGTAATCAGGGGTAAAGGGTATCGGTTCTTGACGGTAATGTCGTTCAGACCTCTGTAGTCGATGCACGGACGCAGACCACCGTCTTTCTTCTTAACGAAGAAGAAGCCTGCGCCGGCTGGAGAAGAAGATGGTCGGATGAAACCCTTCGCCAGGTTCTCTTTGATGTACTCTTCCATGGAGTGTGTCTCAGGCAGAGACAACGGATAAGTTCGGCCTCGCGGTGGAACCTTCCCTGGAATGAGGTCGATTGGGCAGTCCCATTCTCTATGAGGAGGAAGGATATCAGCAGAGGCTTTACTGAACACGTCCGTGAAGTCTTGATATGGAGGAGGCGGAACATCAGATGACCTGGGGAAGGAAGAACAAACAGGAAGAACTTTGGCTAAACAAGTCTCAGCACAGGAGGGACCCCATGCCAGTATTTGCGTAGTCGTCCAGTCAATTGATGGGTTGTGGAGACGGAGCCATGGAAGGCCTAAAACCACTGGATGTGTGGCTCTTGGAATCACTAAAAAAGAAATATACTCAGAATGAAGAACTCCCACTCTCAGACGAACTGGAAGAGTCCTTAAGGAAATGACTGCGCCAAAAATCTTGCTGCCATCCACGGCAGTCAAAGAGATGGACGAGGACAGTCTCTCGGTGGGTAGGGACCACCGTTTAACATAAGCTTCGGTTATGAAATTCCCAGCTGCTCCGGAATCAAGGAGGGCAATGACGTTCCTGTAACGTTGAGCAATTTGGAGCGACACTGGGAGGTTACAGTCATGAGGAGATGGAGAGGAGATCATTACTCCTAGCCGGCCCTCTCCTTGGCGAGCTAGGATCTGGAGTTTCCCGGACGTTTGGGACAGGCATTGATAGTGTGCGACGGAGCTGCACAGTAGAGACAGAGAGACTCAGAGAGACGTCTTCGGCGCTCAGCGGGAGATAGACGGGAACGACTAATTTGCATAGGCTCATCCTTGGATGGAGATGGTTGACGAGGAGGAGGAGCAGAAGATTTAGGAGTAGATGATCTTCCTCGCTCGGTTGCTCTCTCTCTGAAACGTAGATCAACCTTCGTGCAAAGAGAAATTAGCTCATCCAACTTAGAGGGCAAGTCTCTGGTAGCTAACTCATCCTTGATGCGTTCTGATAAGCCATGCCAGAATGCAGCATACAGGGCCTCGTCGTTCCATGCCAGTTCGGATGCCAGGATTTTAAACTGTATAAGATACTGTCCCACAGTACGTGTTCCCTGGCGTAAACGGAGAATCTCAGATGAAGCAGATGTTATCCGGCCTGGCTCGTCGAAGATGCGCCTGAATGTAGCTACAAAGTCAGTATAGGAGGATAGCAGGGGATCAGACTTCTCCCATAAAGGTGATGCCCAGTCAAGGGCTGAGCCACTGAGAAGGGAGATGATATAGGCAATTTTGGTACGGTCACTGAAGAAATTGCCAGGTAGAAGCTCAAAGTGGATTTCACATTGATTGAGAAATCCCCTGCAGAACCTTGGAGATCCATCAAATTTTGCTGGCGTTGGAAGATGAAGATGTGGACTGGAAATGGGTAAGGTGGGTGGGGTTACAGCTGGTGTTACTGTAGTGGACGCACCGGACGTGCCAGGTCCACGGAGGGTCGTTTGAATCCCATCCAGCCGTGTAGAGAGATCCTGGAGACAGCGGATGATGTGGCCCTGTGCAGCCTCCTGATGTTCAAGTCGGGCTGCCAGTTCTTGCATCGGCCTGGCCGCTTGATCCTGGTCTCCGGCTGGATTCATTAGGTCAGTGCTTACTGTCACAACTGAGGGCCTGAGCTGACGGGAGGCAGCCTCAGTTGTAGGGGCTGAGATGTAACGGAACCTGGGAGGTTGTATCAGACCCCTAGACATGTAAGTAACATGTAGAATAACTGCCCGAAGGCGTGACCACGACAACCAGGATAAAAGTCAATGATGTTTATTATGACAAACTCCGTAACACAGCAGCAGTAAAAGGAAACATAAAAGTCAACAGAGGATAAATACAATTCCTGGGTACTACAGGGTGGCAAGGGCCACAGGCACTGGTAGTGTGAGACAGTTCTTATAATCTTCTAGTTGGAAAGTCCTTACCAGGCCTGACTGTAGCAATGGAGAGAACCCAGGATCGTACCAGCTGATGTTCCAGGAACGGCTGGGCTGCTGAAGGTAAAACGGCTGCTGTGGATACTGGCTGGAACCAGACTGTTGTTAGTACGGAGTGGATACTGGCTGGAACCAGTTAAATAATAAACGAACTTGAGAGCGATGAAATAATAATGAAGTTTGGAGTTTGAGAGCGGTGAAATAATAATACCGGTGGAGAGTGGTAAACTGCAGAAAAGGACACCGGCCCTTTAAGAGAAGCTATACACTGCTGGAAGCTGGGCTGGAAGCAGGTGATTGTTTGAGAGCGGTGAAATAATAATACCGGTGGAGAGTGGTAAACTGCAGAAAGGACACCGGCCCTTTAAGAGAAGCTGTACACTGCTGGAAGCTGGGCTGGAAGCAGGTGATTGTTGTAGCTGGAAACAGGTGAGTCCAGAATGGATCGGAGAGTCAGGCTACACCGCAGATGGAATGCTGGTGCGGGTCTCTATCGCAGAAGTCTGGAGACAGGAGCTGGAACCTGGAAGACAACCACAGGAGAGAGACAAACTGGAACTAGGTTAGACAACCAAAGCACTGACGCCTTCCTTGCTCAGGCACAGCATACTTATACCTGCAGCAAGGAAGGGGTTGGCTAGGCAATTATGCAAATCAACAATACAGACAGCAGATTGGTGGAAATAATCAGATGACAAAATCCAAGATGGCTGCGCCCATGCAGACACTTGGAGGGAAGTTTGGTTTGTAATCCATGTGAGAATTGAAACAGTAATGGCGACGCCGGCCACAGGAGACGCCAGACTGACAAGCGCACATTTAACCACGCGGGCACAGCGGAGGCCGTGGCTGATGAAATCACCACTCTGACATTCTGCATGTGGAAACTCAGGAACAGCGGAATCCGGTCCTGGAACGCTGAGCCAGCCTTAGGAGGCATCTGAAGGGTAAGTAATGGCGTCCAGATACCCGGATCGTGACAGCTGCCTTGAAACGTCGTAAGACCTCCATGTTTTTCCTAATGTTTGCACTTTTTTGTTCTGCCATGTTTTGCACATAAATTCTTTTTCAAGTCCTTGGAGTGCCGCCTCTCGTCCTTTTCCAGATACACCTGAGCCACAGGTGGGGAAGGTATGGAATCTATATATATATATATATATATATATATATACTAAAAACAAAGGAAGAAACGAGAGAGCGCCTATGGTGTAGTATTCGTCAATAAGTTCTGTCACACGCAAGAATAATATTGCGTACCGGATTACGGCTTGACATAAGGCTCGTCAGTCCCCCATTCTTTAGTCCAGGTCTCTACTGGGATCTAAATATGTTTAGGAGACATAAAAAATCGCTATATAGCGTAGTAGTTTTCCGTATGTAGGGTTAAATTATCACACAAATTTGCATGCGTACCAGATGAATAAGTAATTTTTGCGTATCCAATACAGGTACTGTGTCCAGGTATTCGTCGCGGAACTGGTGACTGGACAACCTTTAGAAAGTATATCAAAGCTCCATTCAATAGTTTATACCAGAATAAAAATGTATTTATTAAACACACAATAGTGAAAAATAAAGGTTAATAGCTTAGCTTTGATGAATATTGGTAAAACAGCAGGTCAGTTTCTCAACGCGTTTCGCCCAATTCAGGGCTTCATCAGGAGATTACATAGTGTTGTACTGGGGTCCTACTTATACCCCTTTCAATTAGACCTCATTATGCAAATCACTTCCGGTTCGCGTCATCGGCGAAACCGGAAGTGATCCGACATTACATAAATATATCTCTCTTTTGTTCTAGATACATGTGGGTGCTGAGTGTTTAGCCAGTGATACTGAAATTCTTACATTATTCTTAACAAAACCACCGCTATTGACAGCGGTGGTTTGTTTACAAGGCCGCGTCGCTCCCGGCATAGTACAGCACCGCAATGCATCAGAGGGATGTGTGGGCGGGCATACTGAGCCGCATGGCTAATTTGCATATATAAACAAACGGAAGTGGCATTCCGTTTGTAATGCGCCCGGCTCTTTCCATGGAATAATAAAACAGTAATACATTAATATATAATAATCTACAATAGCAATTCATAATTGTACTAGCTTTGTATCTATGGGATCTTCTAGAATTTATACCCCATAGATGCATCAGTTCAAATAAAGTAACATTTAAAATCAAGGTGAACATAGAATACCATAGGTCATATAAACAATTATACAATAAAATACACATATTTTTGAGTCAGGAAATTTAAGGAGGATTTGCATATGATATAAGGGTTCTCTAAAATAATTCTATTTTGACAAAGACAGTAGTTAATATTATTTCTTTAAAAAAGATTCATTGTGTTTAAGAGTAAATGTATACCGCGTTACGTTTACAAATATATACACACAAATAAGATGAATAAAATTGATGTCCTTCAGAGTCTAGACACACACCAGTACATGAAGGCAATTATACATTCGGGTTACATACATATATATCGAGGAAACTCTCATAATCTACTCCGTGAGATGGTACATGCATGAATTCAAGTATCACCCTCAATAGTTATTACTGTCAGAGCTCATTTCATATAAGTATGTGGGGTGTTAGAAGAATAAAAAAAGGGGGGTATGATTAAAATTTTAAGTAAAAGATGTTATAAGAAGGGTGCTATTTCATAACCCTCATTATGGCCATAAGGTGACATAGTATTCAAGGTAAAAATCCAATACATCTCTCGTTGTGAGAGTTTCTTTAGGAGGTCACCTCCTCTTGGCCCCAATTTTACATGTTCAAGTGCTTTAAAGGTTAAAGTATCTGTGCTTGAACCATGGTTGAAGGCGAAGTGTCTGGATAGTGGATGGCTTTCGATTTTATTCTTGATGTTTCTTACATGTTCCTGGATCCGCAATTTCAATGGTCTCTTAGTCTTCCCTATGTACTTCAAGTGACATCCGCATTCGATCATGTATATATTACTGATGATGTATTGCAGTTAATAAAATCATTCACTTTGAATTCTCTTGTGTTATCATTGTTTTGGAAACTCCTCCTATTTGGATGGACAAATTTGCACATATTGCAATGACCACATTTATACATCCCGGTACATTTGGGAATACCTGTGGGAACACTTCGTGTGCATTTAAGCATACTAGGTGCCAGAATTTCCTTCAGGTTTTGTGCCTTTCTAAATATAATTTCTGGGCGTTCAGGGAGCAGCTCCTTGAGAACCGGATCCATCTTTAGAATATGCCAGTGTTTGGAAAGTACTTTCTTTATTTTTGCCTCCTCACAGTTGTATTGTGTGATGAATGGTGCCAGCATCTTCTTTTTATCTACTTTCGCTTTTTCTTTTGGTTTTAGTAATTCTTCTCTGTCCAGTTTCCCGCCTCGTTCAACCGCTTTCTTGATGATATGATCAGGATAACCTCTTTCTTCAAACCGTTTGGCATAAATTTGAGACTGGTCTATGAAGATTTCTGGAGCACTGCAGTTTCTTCTGATCCTATACATCTGCGAAAAGGGGATGTTGTTCTTCCAATTCTGGGTGTGGCCACTTCTATAATGTAAATAACTATTTGTGTCCACTGGTTTAATGAAGTTCTTGGTTATTACTTTATCCCCATCATGTGATAAAACTAAATCCAGGAATTCCACTTCAGTTTTACTGGTGGTGCAAGTAAATTTCAGATTAAAATCATTGGTTTGAATAAACTTCATAAAATCATTGAAATCCTCCACATCTCTGTCCCAAATTAAAATGATATCATCAATATAGCGTTTATAAAAGCAGATATTTTTCTTAAATCGACAGTTCTCATAGATGAATTTCTTTTCCCACATCCACATTAAAATGTTTGCGTAGCTTGGCGCAAAAAACCGTACCCATAGCTGTGCCACAGGTCTGAAGGTAAAAATTGTCAGAGAATTTAAAATAATTATGTGTTAAAATAAACTCAATTAAGGTACATATAAAATCACGGTGTTCACTGGTTATATTGATATCCATTTCTAAAATTTTTTGACAGGCTTCAATTCCTTTTTCGTGGGTGATGCTTGTGTACAGGGATTGTACAACAATAGTGGTCCATAAAAATTTCTCTTCCCACTTAACATTTTTTAAAAGGTTTAAAATGCTTGTCGTGTCTTTTAAAAAAGAGGGTAGATTCTGAACATGTGGTTTTAAAAACACATCAACGTATTCGGATAGGTGTGCTGTAAGCGAGTCAATACCTGCTATAATAGGTCTACCTGGTGGTAACTCTAGGCTCTTATGAATTTTAGGTAGGTGGTACATGATCGGGATGATAGGGTTATTATTCATGAGATACTGGTACTCATCTTTCGAAATTATATTTTTGTAAAGTCCTTGAACCAGTAATTTCCTGAGTTCCTCAATGTATTCTTCAGTAGGGTCCTTAGGTTGTGGTTTGTATGAAGATATATCACTTAATAAGCGTTGTGCTTCCTTGATGTAAATTTCCTTATCCTGTATCACTAGACCACCCCCTTTGTCAGCAGGTCTCAATATGATAGTTTCATTTCCCTTCAATTCTTTTAAGGCGTGTTTTTCATGATTGGTGAGGTTCGGTCTCTTTACTTTGAAGTCTTCCCCCTCGATCAAATCTTTCTTTACCAGGTCATAGAAAATGTTGATATGTGAACCTTTTGATTCCAAAGGATAGAATTTTGATGGTGGTTTCAGACCTGATTTGGTAGAATTGAAACTTGTGAGAATTGCATTATCTTTTCTAGCAAAATGTCTCTTCAGGGTTAAGTTTCTTACATATTTGTTAAAATCTATAAACATTTGGAATTTGTCCGGTTTATGGGGGTCATTCCGAGTTGTTCGCTCGCAAGCGGATTTTAGCAGATTTGCTCATGCTAAGCCGCCGCCTACTGGGAGTGATTCTTAGCATCTTAAAATTGCGAACGATGTATTCGCAATATTGCGATTACACACCTCGTAGCAGTTTCTGAGTAGCTCCAGACTTACTCGGCTTCTGCGATCAGTTCAGTGCTTGTCGTTCCTGGTTTGACGTCACAAACACACCCAGCGTTCGCCCAGACACTCCTCCGTTTCTCCGGCCACTCCTGCGTTTTTTCTGGAAACGGTAGCGTTTTTTCCCACACGCCCATAAAACGGCCTGTTTCCGCCCAGTAACACCCATTTCCTGTCAATCACATTACGATCGCCAGAACGAAGAAAAAGCCGTGAGTAAAAATCCTAACTGCATAGCAAATTTACTTGGCGCAGTCGCAGTGCGGACATTGCGCATGCGCATTAAGCGGAAAATCGCTGCGATGCGAAGATTTTTACCGAGCGAACAACTCGGAATGACCCCCTATGTGTGGGAGCAAATGTAATTCCTTTACTGAGTAGGGAGATCTGCGGTTGTGTTAGGATGTGGGAAGAAAGATTGAAGATGCCTTCGTCTTTCGGGTCGGTTAACGGGGGTTTCTTTTTCTGGGGTTTTCTTCTTCCTCCTCTCTATATATATACATATACACCCGCACATACATACAGATGATTACCTGATCGGCCACAGCTGGACTTCCTCCCCCGGGCGCTGGCATCAACCAGTCCGTGCAGCGGGAACGCTGCTCCGGCCCTGCCATGATGTCATCAGAGAACGTCCAGCCAACCAGGCCGCACTTTAAAATTAAAGTCTCTGAGTGCCACCAACTTGTTCATATGTCAAGGGTTTTTAACTCCTGGAAGGCAACGGAGCTGGTGTGCCCTCCTAGGACTTGTAGAGGTCCAATATATGTAAAAAAAAGAAAAAATTATAATCTGGCAGCACTCCACAGACTTACAAACAAAGTAATCAGCATCCTTCATTCTTATAGTGTATAATATATATATATATATATATATATATATGTATATATACATACACACACACACACATACTGTATGTATATATATATATATATATATATACACACACACACATATATAATATATAATAAGAATTTACTTACCGATAATTCTATTTCTCATAGTCCGTAGTGGATGCTGGGAACTCCGTAAGGACCATGGGGAATAGCGGCTCCGCAGGAGACTGGGCACAAAAAGTAAAAGCTTTAGACTAGCTGGTGTGCACTGGCTCCTCCCCCTATGACCCTCCTCCAAGCCTCAGTTAAGATACTGTGCCCGGACGAGCGTACATAATAAGGAAGGATCTTGAATCCCGGGTAAGACTCATACCAGCCACACCAATCACACCGTACAACTCGTGATCTGAACCCAGTTAACAGTATGATAACCGTAGGAGCCTCTGAAAAGATGGCTTCCAACAATAAACAACCCGATTTGTTTGTAACAATAACTATATACAAGTATTGCAGACAATCCGCACTTGGGATGGGCGCCCAGCATCCACTACGGACTATGAGAAATAGAATTATCGGTAAGTAAATTCTTATTTTCTCTGACGTCCTAGTGGATGCTGGGAACTCCGTAAGGACCATGGGGATTATACCAAAGCTCCCAAACGGGCGGGAGAGTGCGGATGACTCTGCAGCACCGAATGAGAGAACTCCAGGTCCTCCTCAGCCAGGGTATCAAATTTGTAGAATTTAGCAAACGTGTTTGCCCCTGACCAAGTAGCTGCTCGGCCAAGTTGTAAAGCCGAGACCCCTCGGGCAGCCGCCCAAGATGAGCCCACCTTCCTTGTGGAATGGGCTTTTACAGATTTTGGCTGTGGCAGGCCTGCCACAGAATGTGCAAGTTGAATTGTACTACAAATCCAACGAGCAATCGTCTGCTTAGAAGCAGGAGCACCCAGCTTGTTGGGTGCATACAGTATAAACAGCGAGTCAGATTTTCTGACTCCAGCCGTCCTGGAAACATATATTTTCAGGGCCCTGACTACGTTCAGCAACTTGGAGTCCTCCAAGTCCCTAGTAGCCACAGGTACCACAATAGGTTGATTCATGTGAAACGCTGAAACCACCTTAGGGAGAAATTGAGGACGAGTCCTCAATTCCGCCCTATCCGAATGAAATATCAGGTAAGGGCTTTTATAGGATAAAGCCGCCAATTCTGATACGCGCTTGGCTGAAGCCAGGGCCAACAGCATTACCACTTTCCATGTGAGATATTTCAAATCCACTGTGGCAAGTGGTTCAAACCAATGTGATTTTAGGAACCCTAAAACTACATTGAGATCCCAAGGTGCCACTGGAGGCACAAAAGGAGGCTGTATATGCAGTACCCCTTTGACAAACGTCTGAACTTCAGGCACTGAAGCCAGTTCTTTCTGGAAGAAGATCGACAGGGCCGAATTTTGAACCTTAATGGATCCTAATTTTAGGCCCATAGACAATCCTGCTTGCAGGAAGTGTAGGAAACGACCCAGTTGAAATTCCTCCGTAGGGGCCTTCTTGGCCTCACACCACGCAACATATTTTCGCCAAATGCGATGATAATGTTTTGCAGTTACATCCTTCCTGGCCTTGATCAGGGTAGGGATGACTTCATCTGGAATGCCTTTTTCCTTCAGGATCCGGCGTTCAACCGCCATGCCGTCAAACGCAGCCGCGGTAAGTCTTGGAACAGACAAGGTCCCTGCTGGAGCAGGTCCTTCCTTAGAGGTAGAGGCCACGGGTCCTCCGTGAGCATCTCTTGCAGCTCCGGGTACCAAGTTCTTCTTGGCCAATCCGGAGCCACGAGTAACGTTCTAACTCCTCTCCTTCTTATGATTCTCAGTACTTTTGGTATGAGAGGAAGAGGAGGGAACACATATACCGACTGGAACACCCACGGAGTTACCAGAGCGTCCACCGCTATTGCCTGAGGGTCCCTTGACCTGGCGCAATATCTGTCCAGTTTCTTGTTGAGACGAGACGCCATCATGTCCACCTTTGGTTTTTCCCAACGGTTTACAATCACTTGGAAGACTTCTGGATGAAGTCCCCACTCCCCCGGGTGGAGGTCGTGTCTGCTGAGGAAGTCTGCTTCCCAGTTGTCCACTCCCGGAATGAACACTGCTGACAGTGCTATCACATGATTTTCCGCCCAGCGGAGAATCCTTGCAGCTTCTGCCATTGCCCTCCTGCTTCTTGTGCCGCCCTGTCTGTTTACGTGGGCGACAGCCGTGATGTTGTCCGACTGGATCAATACCGGTTGACCCTGAAGCAGAGGCCTTGCTTGAATTAGGGCATTGTAAATGGCCCTTAGCTCTAGGATATTTATGTGAAGAGACGTTTCCATGCTTGACCACAAGCCCTGGAAATTTCTTCCCTGTGTGACTGCTCCCCAGCCTCTCAGGCTGGCATCCGTGGTTACCAGCATCCAATCCTGAATGCCGAATCTGCGGCCCTCTAGAAGATGAGCCTTCTGTAACCACCACAGGAGAGATACCCTTGTCCTTGGAGATAGGGTTATCCGCTGATGCATCTGAAGATGCGATCCGGACCATTTGTCCAGCAGATCCCACTGAAAAGTTCTTGCATGGAATCTTCCGAATGGAATCGCTTCGTAAGAAGCCACCATTTTTCCCAGGACTCTCGTGCACTGATGCACTGACACTTGTCCTGGTTTTAGGAGGTTCCTGACTAGCTCAGATAACTCCCTGGCCTTCTCCTCCGGGAGAAACACCTTTTTCTGGACTGTGTCCAGAATCATCCCTAGGAACAGTAGACGTGTTGTTGGAATCAGCTGTGATTTTGGGATATTTAGAATCCACCCGTGCTGACGTAGCACTACCTGAGATAGTGCTACTCCGACCTCTAACTGTTCCCTGGACCTTGCCCTTATCAGGAGATCGTCCAAGTAAGGGATAATTAATACGCCTTTTCTTCGAAGAAGAATCATCATTTCGGCCATTACCTTGGTAAAGACCCGTGGTGCCGTGGACAATCCAAACGGCAGCGTCTGAAACTAATAATGACAGTTTTGTATCACAAACCTGAGGTACCCTTGGTGAGAAGGGTAGATTGGGACATGGAGATAAGCATCCTTGATGTCTAGAGATACCATATAGTCCCCTTCTTCCAGGTTCGCTATCACTGCTCTGAGTGACTCCATCTTGAATTTGAACCTTTTTATGTAAGTGTTCAAAGATTTTAGATTTAAAATTGGTCTCACCGAGCCGTCCGGCTTCGGTACCACAAACAGCGTGGAATAATACCCCTTTCCCTGTTGTAGGAGGGGTACCTTGATTATCACCTGCTGGGAATACAGCTTGTGAATAGCTTCCAATACTGCCTCCCTGTCGGAGGGAGACGTTGGTAGAGCAGACTTCATGCCCGAGTCTGCTTGCAGAGCCCCAGCGTCATGCTGAGGACTTGGCAGAAGCGGGGGAGGGCTTCTGCTCCTGGGAAGAGGCTGCATGGTGCAGTCTTTTTCCCCTTCCTCTGCCCCGGGGCAGGAACGAGCGGCCTTTTTCCCTCTTGCCCTTATAGGGACGAAAGGACTGGGTTTGAAAAGACGGTGTCTTTTTCTGCTGAGAGGTGACCTGGGGTAAAAAGGTGGATTTTCCAGCCGTTGCTGTGGCCACCAGGTCCGATAGACCGACCCCAAATAACTCCTCCCCTTTATACGGCAATACTTCCATATGTCGTTTGGAATCCGCATCACCTGACCACTGTCGCATCCATAACATTCTTCTGGCAGAAATGGACATCGCACTTACTCTAGATGCCAGGGTGCAAATATCCCTCTGTGCATCTCGCATATATAGTAATGCATCCTTTAAATGCTCTATAGTTAATAATATACTGTCCCTATCCAGGGTATCAATATTTTCAGTCAGGGAATCCGACCAAGCCACTCCAGCGCTGCACATCCAGGCTGAGGCGATCGCTGGTCGCAGTATAACACCGGTATGTGTGTATATACCTTTTAAGATATTTTCCAGCCTTCTATCAGCTGGTTCCTTGAGAGCGGCCGTATCAGGAGACGGTAACGCCACTTGTTTTGATAAGCGTGTGAGCGCCTTATCTACCCTAGGGGGTGTTTCCCAACGTGCCCTAACCTCTGGCGGGAAAGGGTATAGTGCCAATAATTTATTAGAAATCAGCAGTTTTTTATCGGGGGAAACCCACGCTTTATCACACACCTCATTTAATTCATCTGACTCAGGAAAAACCACTGGTAGTTTTTTCACACCCCACATAATACCCTTTTTTGTGGTACTTGTAGTGTCAGAAATGTTCAATGCCTCCTTCATTGCCGTGATCATGTAACGTGTGGCCCTACTGGACATTACGTTTGTCTCGTCACCGTCGACACTGGATTCAGTATCCGTGTCAGGGTCTGTGTCGACCATCTGAGGTAACGGGCGTTTTAGCGCCCCTGACGGTGTCTGAGACGCCTGAACAGGCACTAATTGATTTGTCGGCTGTCTCATGTCGTCAACAGTTTTTTGCAAAGTGCTGACATTGTCACGTAATTCTTTAATTACTACCATCCAGTCAGGTGTCGACTCCCTAGGGGGTGACATCACTAACACAGGCAATTGCTCTGCTTCCACATCATTTTCCTCCTCATACATGTCGACACAATCGTACCGACACCCAGCACACACACAGGGAATGCTCTGATAGAGGACAGGACCCCACTAGCCCTTTGGGGAGACAGAGGGAGAGTTTGCCAGCACACACCAGAGCGCTATATATATATACAGGGATAACCTTATATAAGTGTTACTCCCTGTTATAGCTGCTGTATTTATATATTAGCTGCCAATCACAGGCGTGCGCAGAGACTGACTGGCGGGTGCCGCTCCGGACTTCCCCCCCTCCACGGCATTATAGTGTTCTCTCTCCTCCCCTGTCCTGGATATAGACTGCTCACCTGGTCCGCTCACCTGGGCCGCCCAGGTGAGCAGTTTATATCCAGGACAGGGGAGGTGAGAGAACATTATAATGCCGTGGAGGGGGGGGAAGTCCGGAGCGGCACCCACCAGTCAGTCTCTGCGCACGCCTGTGCTGCCAATAGTGCCCCCCTCTCTGTTTTACCCTGTTTCTGTAGTGCAGGACTGCAGGGGAGAGTCAGGGAGCCGTCCTTCCAGCAGAGCTGTGAAAGAAAATGGCGCTTGTGTGCTGAGGAGAAAGGCTCCGCCCCCTTCACGGCGGCCTTTTCTCCTGCTTTTTTCAGGAAACTGGCAGGGGATAAATGCATCCATATAGCCCAGGAGCTATATGTGATGCATTTTTTTTAGCCATATAAGGATTTTATATCGTTTTTATTGCGTCTCAGGGCGCTCCCCCCCAGCGCCCTGCACCCTCAGTGACCGGAGTGTGAAGTGTGCTGAGAGCAATGGCGCACAGCTGCAGTGCTGTGCGCTACCTTATTTGAAGACAGGAACGTCTTCTGCCGCCGCTTTCTCCGGACCTCTTCGCTCTTCTGGCTCTGTAAGGGGGCCGGCGGCGCGGCTCCGGGACCCATCCAGGCTGAACCTGTAATCGTCCCTCTGGAGCTAATGTCCAGTAGCCAAGAAGCCCAATCCACTCTGCAGTCAGGTGAGTTCGCTTCTTCTCCCCTTAGTCCCACGATGCAGTGAGCCTGTTGCCAGCAGGACTCACTGAAAATAAAAAACCTATTTAAACTTTTACTTCTAAGCAGCTCAGGAGAGCCACCTAGCTTGCACCCTTCTCGTTCGGGCACAAAAATCTAACTGAGGCTTGGAGGAGGGTCATAGGGGGAGGAGCCAGTGCACACCAGCTAGTCTAAAGCTTTTACTTTTTGTGCCCAGTCTCCTGCGGAGCCGCTATTCCCCATGGTCCTTACGGAGTTCCCAGCATCCACTAGGACGTCAGAGAAATATATATATATATATATAAAAACAGAAAGTACCGGCTCTCCCATCAGCTTTACACCCGCGCCGGGTGCCCGCAAGATAAAGTTCAATAGATACAAATGAATGTGCGGCACTCCAGGCGACTTGAAGTAACGAGACTCAGGCAGTAAATGAAAGCAACGTTTCAATGTTTAACACATCGTCTTCAGGCTTAACAAACACACATAAAAAGACACTCACCTAAATAGTGATCTCACCCCTGTGACTGGCGCCATTGATCCGGAGGCGGGATTGCAGCCCGCTCAGGTGCGCGAACGCAAGCGTCACTGACATCATCATAGTGCTCCCATCACCAAGGCAACATGACAACAAGCATAAGCTACATAGAAAAACATGTATCATAACATAAGCCTACTTACAATTAGCAATTACACAGGTACAGGCCTATCATAACTAATCATCGTACTAATGGCCCAAGTTTTGAATTCATGTGTTAAAACCTATCTAGGTGCATATAATACATATCTATAACTACATAATGCATAATGTTAAATGGCAGACTCGTACTAGATACCCCAGGGTCCTAAACCAAACAGCTCAAACCCAGATGTTCATTTAGTCCACGAGGTGCCATAGTATCTAGCCGCTGGATCCATTGGACCTCTAGTTGCAATAATTTTAACCCTCTATTCCCCCCTCGAAGAGAGGGCTGAACCTGATCGATCATCCTGTACTTCAAGGAGGTCAATGTATGTCGGGCTTTGGCAAAATGCCGAGCCACAGGCTGATCGCTTTTACCAGAAGTTATGGCAGCTTTAATGGCTGACCTGTGGGCTGTCATACGCTCCTTAAATGCCCTCTCCGTTTTACCTATGTATGACAGGCCACAGGGGCACAAAAGTTGATAAACGACAAACCTGGAACTACATGTCAAACGGTGTCTGATCTGGTACGTTCTACCAGTATGCGGATGCTGGAAGGTACTACCAGAAATCAGATACTGGCAAGTGGTACAGGTACACTTGTAACACCCTTTTCTACCCGCAAATGCCATGGTTTGTTGTGCTGGATCATAAATATCCGATTTCACTAATATATCCCGTAGGTTTCTCGGTCGTTGGTAACATGGCATTAGTTTAGTATGTGTAAGCGGCAAATCTGGATCCGATTGGATCAAGTGCCAATGTTTTTTAGCTGACCTCTTAATGGAATTGCTGGCTGAATGAAAACCATTAACCCAGGGTAGAATGCTGTCATTATCCTTATCTTTATGATGATTTAATAGCTGTTGGCGATCTAATGCCATAACTTTAGTTTTAGCCTGATTTAATAACAGGGGGTCATATCCTCGCTCCAGAAATTTTTGGGACATATTGTCAATATGATGTATAGATAATTCTGGATCAGAAGTGATCCGTTTAGCCCGCAAGAATTGGGAATAAGGTAGCCCCCGTTTCAGAGGCAATGGATGGCTACTTGAAAAGTGAAGGTAATTATTGCGGTCAGTGGGCTTAGAGTACAATGATGTAGTGATTTTACCTTTATCTATAGTCAGTTGAACATCCAAAAATTGGATGGTATTAGAATCAATAGAATATGTCAATTTAATAGGATGCTCTTTGGAATTTTGGTCATCTATAATGGCAATCAAAGATTCTTTAGAACCCTGCCAGATGACCAACAGGTCATCTATATACCTGCAAAAAAATAGGATCTTATTGGATATTTCTGCATTAATAAAAAATATTTCATCCTCTATCCCAAACATATAGATATTGGAGTACGACGGGGCCACGCTGGACCCCATCGCACACCCACGACACTGCAGGTAATATTTACCGTCATACAAAAAGTAATTTTTCAATAAGGTCATCTCCAATAATCTAAGGCACAGGGAGATGTCTGGCCCCTCGTAATCTGATAGGGAATGCAAAAATGCATCAACTGCTGCTAAGCCCCCTTCATGAGGGATGACTGTATACAGGCTCTGCACGTCAATAGTGCAGAGCACTGTATCCATAGGTAACAATGGTAGAGCCTCAAGACGTCTCAATAACGTACTCGTGTCCAGTAAATATCTGGGCATCTTTTGAATATATGGCTGGAAGATTTCATCTAAAAAAATAGACACCGGTTGAAATAACGACCCCCTAGCCGATATAATGGGTCGACCAGGGGGTTTATCCAACCGTTTGTGTATTTTGGGCGTGGTATACAATAATGGCACCACAGGGTGCTGAGGAATGAGGGCATCTTTTACATCAGAGGAAATCTGACCAGCTGTAACAGCAGAATTAAGACATTCAGTAAGCTCCTTTGTGAATTGTCCCGTAGGGTCACCTATTAGGCGACAATAGGTCTCACTGTCACTAAGCTGAGATGAAATCTCTTCTTTGTAATCCTTAAGATTTTGGATAACTAAGGCACCCCCCTTGTCCGCAGGTCTAAATACAAGATCTTTATTTGCTGCCAACTTTGCCAATGCCTCTCTCTGGCCTCTAGTAAGATTGTCCCGAATAGGGGGGGGCTTGTTAACCAATGGATCACATTCCTGCTCCACCAACCGCATATACGTACGGATAGAGGCATTTGTTGATTGTGGGTCAAATGTAGATTTCGGTAACAGTTTTTTCAATTTATTTGGTATCCATGCTACCGGCTCTTGTGTAACAGGTGCAGGTACAGCGGATTGCTTAGCAAAAAACTCTTTCAACTTCAAAGTTCTATTCAGCCTGTATTTTTCAACCTTCCACTGTAATGGTTGTGGTTTAGACACAGGGGCAAAGGACAAGCCTTTGTTCAGAACTTGTTTTTCTGTGTCATCAAGTTCATAGTCCGAAAGATTGATTATCGCGCTATTTTCCCCTTCGGGGGTTTGTTGCCCCTGCCCCTGCCTCTGCCTTTGCCTTTGCCTCTTCCATTGTCTCCCGCGTCTGGTGTACGCTCGCCATCTGGATCTCCGTTCTCTTTGGCCCTGTGGATCTCCGTTCTCTTTGGATGAAATCTTCCAGCCATATATTCAAAAGATGCCCAGATATTTACTGGACACGAGTACGTTATTGAGACGTCTTGAGGCTCTACCATTGTTACCTATGGATACAGTGCTCTGCACTATTGACGTGCAGAGCCTGTATACAGTCATCCCTCATGAAGGGGGCTTAGCAGCATTTGATGCATTTTTGCATTCCCTATCAGATTACGAGGGGCCAGACATCTCCCTGTGCCTTAGATTATTGGAGATGACCTTATTGAAAAATTACTTTTTGTATGACGGTAAATATTACCTGCAGCGTCGTGGGTGTGCGATGGGGTCCAGCGTGGCCCTGTCGTACTCCAATATCTATATGTTTGGGATAGAGGATGAAATATTTTTTATTAATGCAGAAATATCCAATAAGATCCTATTTTTTTGCAGGTATATAGATGACCTGTTGGTCATCTGGCAGGGTTCTAAAGAATCTTTGATTGCCATTATAGATGACCAAAATTCCAAAGAGCATCCTATTAAATTGACATATTCTATTTATTCTAATACCATCCAATTTTTGGATGTTCAACTGACTATAGATAAAGGTAACATCACTACATCATTGTACTCTAAGCCCACTGACCGCAATAATTACCTTCACTTTTCAAGTAGCCATCCATTGCCTCTGAAACGGGGGCTACCTTATTCCCAATTCTTGCGGGCTAAACGGATCACTTCTGATCCAGAATTAGCTATACATCATATTGACAATATGTCCCAAAAATTTCTGGAGCGAGGATATGACCCCCTGTTATTAAATCAGGCTAAAACTAAAGTTATGGCATTAGATCGCCAACAGCTATTAAATCATCATAAAGATAAGGATAATGACAGCATTCTACCCTGGGTTAATGGTTTTCATTCAGCCAGCAATTCCATTAAGAGGTCAGCTAAAAAACATTGGCACTTGATCCAATCGGATCCAGATTTGCCGCTTACACATACTAAACTAATGCCATGTTACCAACGACCGAGAAACCTACGGGATATATTAGTGAAATCGGATATTTATGATCCAGCACAACAAACCATGGCATTTGCGGGTAGAAAAGGGTGTTACAAGTGTACCTGTACCACTTGCCAGTATCTGATTTCTGGTAGTACCTTCCAGCATCCGCATACTGGTAGAACGTACCAGATCAGACACCGTTTGACATGTAGTTCCAGGTTTGTCGTTTATCAACTTTTGTGCCCCTGTGGCCTGTCATACATAGGTAAAACGGAGAGGGCATTTAAGGAGCGTATGACAGCCCACAGGTCAGCCATTAAAGCTGCCATAACTTCTGGTAAAAGCGATCAACCTGTGGCTCGGGATTTTGCCAAAGCCCGACATACATTGACCTCCTTGAAGTACAGGATGATCGATCAGGTTCAGCCCTCTCTTCGAGGGGGGAATAGAGGGTTAAAATTATTGCAACTAGAGGTCCAATGGATCCAGCGGCTAGATACTATGGCACCTCGTGGACTAAATGAACATCTGGGTTTGAGCTGTTTGGTTTAGGACCCTGGGGTATCTAGTACGAGTCTGCCATTTAACATTATGCATTATGTAGTTATAGATATGTATTATATGCACCTAGATAGGTTTTAACACATGAATTCAAAACTTGGGCCATTAGTACGATGATTAGTTATGATAGGCCTGTACCTGTGTAATTGCTAATTGTAAGTAGGCTTATGTTATGATACATGTTTTTCTATGTAGCTTATGCTTGTTGTCATGTTGCCTTGGTGATGGGAGCACTATGATGATGTCAGTGACGCTTGCGTTCGCGCACCTGAGCGGGCTGCAATCCTGCCTCCGGATCAATGGCGCCAGTCACAGGGGTGAGATCACTATTTAGGTGAGTGTCTTTTTATGTGTGTTTGTTAAGCCTGAAGACGATGTGTTAAACATTGAAACGTTGCTTTCATTTACTGCCTGAGTCTCGTTACTTCAAGTCGCCTGGAGTGCCGCACATTCATTTGTATATATATATATATATATATATATATATAAATATTATACATTGTAAGTCTGTGGAGTGCTGCCTGATTTTCTTTTAACATATATTGGACCTCTACAAGTCCTAGGAGGGCACAGCAGCAATATATATATATATATATATATATATTACAGTACACTCTTTCCCCCATGCGATCACAGGGCGGGCGGGAAGTATTGCGGGGGGGGGAGGGGGTAGAGGATGCAATACTGTACGTGCGGGATACAATCGATCGCGGGGGGGGGGAGAGGATTTAATGCTATACGTGCGGGATGCAATCGCGCAGGGGGGTTGAGAATGCTGTGTGTGCGGCCCGGGATGCAATGTGTGCGGGTTGTAAGCACGGCGGGGGGGGGGGGGGGGGGGTTCAGAGAGGATAACATGCTGACACCTAACAGTATTACATCCTCTCTCCCCCCCAAATGATTGCATCCCGCACATACATTATGGGACTCTGTTGTTGTGCTGCGGTGCGGGAGGATCGGATGTTGTCGATGTGGAAGCAGTGACAGTCACTTACTACTTCACAAAACTTACTTTATACGAGCACCTTCAGTGCTTCCGGGCGGCAGCGGCATCCCTGCTCTTCTAGTAAAGGAAGAGGAGCTCAGCAGCTAAGGCAAGCATTTTTTGGCAGCTTGAGGTACCGCCCACCAATGGCCTCCGCCCATAGGCAGCTGCCTAAAACTGCCTAGTGGTAGCGCCGACCCTGACGATGCCACACCCCTTTGGGATGTGCAGGGTCCTGACTTTAACCTCAAAATTGTTGGGAGGTACATATGTGTTGTTACCGATTAAATCACAGTAGCACATACAGATCTACATCAGTATGTCATACAACCACTTCACATGTGCTTACTGAAAAAAAATCTTTTTGGTATGCAACACATCACACTTGTAAAATGTTACACCACCACCATCTATTAGTTAAACCCTCATTAACCATTAATATGCAGCCTATAATGACACTGCATAGTGAAAAACAATATTTTTTCACATCCTTTGAACAAAAGCAGACTAATTATTTCAAAGAAACAGACAGATTTGAGCCAAAAATTATAATTTGCTAGAAAATGAAATAAATAATTGTGTTATTAATTTATTCAATAATTAAATAGCTTCCTCCAGTAAATCAGTGTTGAACTATATAGTCCAAGCACGCCTGCATGATTTCCACATGTTGTCTGGCGGCCAGCAATGTACTGTACTCTACATGGTCTGTTTGCTGCATGGCAACTGCACAACATCTGCACACAATACAAATTAAATATATAAAGAGTAAGACACATTTGATTTTTTTTTTTACAGAAATGAATCATTACATATTTCCACAGTACATACATTATTCTGGTGAATGTTGGTTGGATGGCTGGCTGGCTGGCTGGTTGGTTGGTTGGTTGGTTGGGTGGTTGGTTGGTTGGTTGGTTGGTTGGTTGGTTGGTTGGTTGGTTGGTTAATATGCCCTTCTTATTGCCTCCTACAGAATGTAATAGGGGTACACTTTGCAAACATGTCTCACACACTAAAGGTCCGTATTCACGGGCAGATTTGGGGAGAGATGTGTGCTGAGCGAACCGCTCAGTACACATCTCTCCCCCCGCTCAGCACAGCGCGACGTGTGCTGAGAGTGTGTGAGTGTGGGGGGGGGGGGTTGCTGGGGGGGGCGCTCATTTCACCCAACGGTGTCCCATATGATTGTACGTTATACTATATGATAAATTGTCATTTTTACACAATAGGGAGACCAGGTTCAAGATTATTCTTTAAACTTAAATTGTGTTTCTTGTCATAAAATTGAGTAAAATAGAATATTGTGGGAAATCAGCATTTTGTATGTGATCATTTCAAGTTTATAATGATTACTTGATATCATCTGTAATGAATGAAAAAAAGTATGTAATTCAGAAATACATAAGGAATGCACATGTATAACTTCACAATGATTTGGCAACAGCATACATATGGGAGTCCCAAAACAAATAATTCATAGTGTCAGAATTACATATAAGTCCAAAAAATCTTTACCCCACCCATAACATAAATGTAGCAACAGCATCAAACTCAGAACTGGTTAAAGTATTCATATGAGAAAGGTAGATGTTATAGCATTTACAGCAGTCTACATTTATCATTACACTAGTAATAATAGAAGTGTTTGGTAAAGGCATGACAATACAGCTGAGAGAGCACATAGAGAACAACTTTCAGAATACCAAGCCTGCCCAAACTTCACAATGTGGAGTGAATCTCAGCCCCAGCTTGGGTTTTCCTGCCAGGCTCTGATTCCAAAATGAGGCAATCCTACACTCTATAATTAAGAAAAAATGTGATAATGTGGCACATTAGCCAACGAGGAAGGAAAATTTAACAGAGACAGGATTACCTATATGAAAAATATCTTTGTGCATTAAATAGTGGCTGCCTCCCGTTTGATACCCGTGGTCACCACAGCATCTCCCCGGCAGCTCCCTGCAGCTCTCAGCATTTCCAGGTGTTTTCTCCTTTTCTCTGACAGATAGTAGAGGACCAGTAGGGTCTCTAGCACCTGTCTCCTCTAAGGCAGCAGCCCTTTTGGGTGGGTCGCATGGAATGCTGCTGTAAACACTGGCCACTGTGCCCTGTGCGATTGACCGGCTCACACGGCCCTAGCAAAGGCCCTGCGGGTTCCATTTCACACAGGACACCAGATGTTTAGGGTGTGGGACTGTGGGCTGCAGCACTAAGACTGTCAGTGAAGGGCTGTGGGGCTCAAGCACTACCATGGCTGTGTCAGACTGGGAAGTGCTGTGGGCTGCAGCGTTAAGACTGTGTCACTGATGGACTGTGGGGTGCAAGCACCGGTATCTGGTCTCTAGGTCGACCACACTTAGGTCGACAGTCATTATGTTGACCACTATTGATCAACATGCATTAGGTTGACAGTGTTTCTAGGTCGACATGTCAATAGGTCGACATGATCTAGGTTGATATGACAAAATGTCGAGATGAGTTTTTCACATTTTTTTTCCATTTTTTGAATTTTTTTATACTTTACAATCCACGTGGACCACAGTTCGGAATGGTAATCTGTGCCGAGCACAGCGGTAGCAGAGCGAGACACCTTGCCTGAAGCGTGGCGAGTGAAGCGAGCCATGCGAGGGGACACAGTGCATTAATTGGGGTTCCCGATCACTCTCCAAAGAAAACGACACTATTTTTTTTTAAATACGCATGTCGACCTTTAGTCATGTCGACCTTGCTCATATCAACCTAATGCAACCTAAGTGTGGTCGACCCTATGAACCACACCCCAAGCACCACTGTGGCTGTGTCAGACTGTGAAGGGCTGTGGGCTGCAGCACAGAGGCTGGGTACGGACCTGCATGACTGGCAATTAAGTCGATGGTCAGAGTGATTTCCCTTTGTCCAGGACCCTATTATATTACCGATACACATTACACAACATAATGAACGATGGAACCATATCTCGTTCCTATCTTCATTACACTGATTGGCAATGCAGGACGGCCAAGCTGTGGCACACAGTAAAACTGCTATATTTTGGACTTTACCAGGAGGCAAGCCTAGACATCCACAAGCGGGATTACTACTGCGATTTACATTCATACATAAGACCAGAGCTTACAATAGGACTATTTCTGGGTCCACAATCAAACTGCAAGAGGTCATCTATTCCACCACAAACTGGTAATTATCACTCTTGCAATTTTGCATTTCCCAGGACTGTGGCCAGTCTCCATGTAAACACTTTGCACATAAATCCCAGCCTATACATTTTTAAAACAGTCTTTCTTTTTTTTTGTAATGCAGTGTTAATGTATGCCCTTTTCTTTCTCTTTTTTATACATTTTGGTGAATCTTATATTACGTTGCAACGGTAATTTTATGTATATTGGGGGTCATTCCGACCTGATTGCTCGCTGCAGTTTATCGCAGCGCAGTGATTGGGTCGAATCTGCGCATGCTGATTGACAGGCAGAGGCGGTCGCTGGGCAGGAGCGGGCTGGATGGTAGCGTTAAGCTGCCATTTAGGGGGCATGGTCCGGCCAATGCAGGCATGGCCGGACCGTTGGGAGGGCGGGCCACGGCAGCTGCGTGACGTCACACGCTGCCGCTGAGACCCGGGCAGCACAGAGGTTCTCCCGGCCAGCCACAAGAGCTGCTCTGGCCGGGAGTTACTCCTCAAATGCAAAAGCATCGCTGCTGTGCGATGCTTTTGCATTTCTGCGGGAGTAACTCGGAATGACCCCTATTGTGTATGAATAAATGTAATATCTTTACAATATCCAGTTCTCTAACTTTGTCTATACCTTTTTTACATTATCTTATTGGGACTAACTATCCCTTCATTCAGCTGCTTATGTTAAAACCAACTGAATTTCAGTGCCAGGCCGATTACCCTGGTAATCGATGATTTTGAATCAACAATGGTCGATGGCCATCCCTAGAGTAGTCTCGCCGGCCACTCGCGCTGGTCTTCCAACATGTTTTATACATGTCATACTTAATCAAGGATAATACTGACCAGGAAGTGGGGGGGGGGGATTATTTCCAGTTGGTTAAAAACTATTAAAAAAAAAAAAATGTTATTCATTATTCATATAAAACAGAAACAGAAGTGGTTCACAAGAGTAGGAAGCTCATGCTTGGAATCATTTGCTAAAATATCCATGTAACACATTTCTTCTTTTTCGGTACCACCATAATGTATGTGAAATAATGTAGATAGATATATGTCACGTAGTGTTCAAATGAATTATGTGACGGGAAATAAAAATATATAAAGTTTTTCAAATTAAAAAAATTTTTTTGGACTTTTTCATACTTTACGATCCATGTGGACTACAATTGGGAACAGTAACCTGCCCGAAGCATGGCTCGGTGAGGGGACACTGTGCACTAATTGGTGTTCCCCGTCACTTTATGAAGAAAACCACACCAAAAAAAGTAAAAAAAACCTCATGTCTACCTTTTGACCTGTTGACCTAGTACATGTCAACCTAATGACCATGTCGACCCAGTGACCCTGTCGACCTAATGCATGTCGACCAATAGTGGTCGACCTAATGACTATCGACCTAAGTTGTGTCAACCCATACCCGTGACGTGCACCCACCACGCTGGCGTAGAAAGGAGGTAAATATGTGTGATGTGCACCCACTATGCTGGCATAGAAAGGAGAAAGGAGGTAAATGTGTGTGACGTGCACCAACCAATCTGACATAGAAAGGAAGAAAAAATTGTGTGATGTGCACCTACCATGCTGGTACCTGGAAAATGACTAACTCAGTGAGAAAGTGGAGGATTTTAATAACCATGAACACAGAAACAATCTCCACATTCGCAACATTCCAGAATCCACAGACTCGACTACCCTTGAATTGTGTCAAGGAATCAGAATGGCCACAGGGTGTGTTACAGGAGTTGTTCTCCTTTAAAGCCAGTGTTGGACTGGGGAATGAAGGGCCCTCCGGGGGAATGCAATGGTAGGCGCCCATGATTAGAGATGTGGCTAGCCTCCAAACGGTTTGGTTTAACCATTAGAGAGTGTATGGGCTGGGCACCTTTATCAATATATTCCATGCATGATAATTTACCAGATTAATGCATTGCAGAAAATGCACCATAGTCCTGTGCAGTATAATGTAACATATGTATATTGAATAATTAAAGTGCACAGTCTGGAACCTGATTCCTAAAGGAGCGGGTGGACCCGACTATGGTGTTTCCCCTGAACCTCTGTGGGCCAGTCCAACCCTGTCTCTAACTGTAGCTAGAAGAACTCCTGTTATGTTCTTTTGAGGGTCTTAAACTACTATTGCCAAGAGCTGTGACTTTAGGGATGTTACCCGGTCACTTAAAAATGATGCAAACACAAGTGGTGCTTTCCTTTCTGGTTCAATTTTGGTGAAAAGGCATCCATGATCTGGAAACTTGTTGGGGGATGGGAACATCTTCAAAGTCTTATCTCTGGGTTTTTCATTCTTCCATTGTGGGTCCTCCCTCCAGGAAAGGTTTACATTAATGCTTCCATTATTATTTAGTTTATAGTCTTTGATGGGTTTTCTTTTCATCTAAGTCAGGCCAAATACAGTTTGGTGCACATTCCACTAACTCTAGGGTTCAGGCTATTATTATGTGTACATGTTTATGCCTAATTATCTAAATTGGTGTTTAGATACTGACCCCTATTGCACTTCCTATTGTCATGCCTGAGGGTTGGGATTGGCTTGGGCAAACGTGTGAGGCTGAAGCAGTAACTGCTGAGGCATGAATGAAGCAGGTAGACTTAATCCAGCTCTTCCTCATGGTTAAAAAAGCAGTGGAGCTGTTGGTAGTGAGATGAGAATCATAGCCTGAAGGCACAGACAGTAAAGGGGGAATCTTTATTAATACTGGAACTGCAGATGCTCTGACTATCCAGGTAGTGAAGCTGTTGTAAAACCTGGATGGATTGAAGCTGGACTAGAACAGAATAGTAGCAGAGTTAGATGAGCTGGACTGGAATCAGATGGTGTTTGGACTGACATCAGATGATGATTGGACAGGAACCAGATGGTGATTGGACTGGAACCAGCAGGTGACTGGACTGGAACCAACAGGTGACTAGATGCAAGTCTTTTAACAGAACAGACTACAGCACCGTGATAACTGGAGCCTTGCATTAACCAGACTGGAACAGGATTTCAGTGGATTGGGTCCGTACAGAAACAGAGTACATGGGAGCTCAGCACAGAGCTGTAACTTCAGCAGAAGCTATGTTGTACTGATCATTTGAGCCAGTCAGGAAGTGGAATTTATAGGGCTGAGCATGAGGTGATTGGATGCTGTGGAGTTAGAGCAGCATCCAGATTGGCTATGGAGAGCCAACTGACTGAATCCAACATGGCTGTGTGCCTGCCTGGGTTTGGAGGGAACTCTGACTTTTGGTATGTTAGGATACTGACTGGAAGCGGAGCTCTGCGGAGAGACACACTTAGGATTATATACAAAATGCTGAGAGTGATGTGCAGGGACTGCATATACAGACTCCAGTGTCAGCTGGAAACAATCAGCACAGAAACCAGTTGCTGAACACAGGATCCTGCAGATTACTCACACAGGGAAATTCTAACTTTAGTGGCTAATCAGGAGTTTCAGCAGAAAGTAACAGAGACTACAGCTTGTATGCTGAACAGACTTCTTAGGTAATGCATATCTCTCAACTTTAAATTCTGGAGCCGTGGGACAGTTCTGCGCAGCAAAGCCGTGCCCACTCAAAGTGGGGGTGTGGCCTTGATAAAAGGGTAAGGCTTCACAGCAATGCTGTGACCACCTGCCACGCCCCCCATTATCATCACATTGGCGGTATGGCCAGTGCTATGTTAGCTGTTAGCATGCCCCTAGTCTCTCTTGTCTCCTGTGAAGAGTTGCTCTGCTCATGCACACAGCATCTATTCACCGAAAATTTAGACAGTTAGGAGCTATGGTTAATGAACTCAGCAAGGCAGAATATACTTGGAACTGGTTTTGCTGGCCTGAACCCAGCATGCAGGATAGACTGAACTGCAGGAGTGATGGTAGAGGTAAGTCACAAGACATGAGGAATTTAGTCAGGCTTGTGACACCTATACAGTAACAGTATTTCCAACCTTCTTTAGGTGCTCCTATTGACGATACCACAAAAGTGTTCGCTTTTATTTCAAACATTGCACTGGCTACAGAACAATGTTGTATTTTTACAAGAAACCAATTCAAAACAGGGCAATCATCCTAATAGGAGTTTGACCGAAGACAAAGCGAGTGAATGAGTTTATGGTCTATTTGGTAGACCAAAACAAGGTGTGGTTTGTCCCTATTGTCATGGCTGAGTTTGTTTGTGAACCCGGACTAGTACTGGACACTAGAGATGAGCGCCTGAAATTTTTCGGGTTTTGTGTTTTGGTTTTGGGTTCGGTTCCGCGGCCGTGTTTTGGGTTCGAACGCGTTTTGGCAAAACCTCACCGAATTTTTTTTGTCGGATTCGGGTGTGTTTTGGATTCGGGTGTTTTTTTCAAAAAACACTAAAAAACAGCTTAAATCATAGAATTTGGGGGTCATTTTGATCCCAAAGTATTATTAACCTCAAAAACCATAATTTACACTCATTTTCAGTCTATTCTGAATACCTCACACCTCACAATATTATTTTTAGTCCTAAAATTTGCACCGAGGTCGCTGTGTGAGTAAGATAAGCGACCCTAGTGGCCGACACAAACACCGGGCCCATCTAGGAGTGGCACTGCAGTGTCACGCAGGATGTCCCTTCCAAAAAACCCTCCCCAAACAGCACATGACGCAAAGAAAAAAAGAGGCGCAATGAGGTAGCTGTGTGAGTAAGATTAGCGACCCTAGTGGCCGACACAAACACCGGGCCCATCTAGGAGTGGCACTGCAGTGTCACGCAGGATGGCCCTTCCAAAAAACCCTCCCCAAACAGCACATGACGCAAAGAAAAAAAGAGGCGCAATGAGGTAGCTGTGTGAGTAAGATTAGCGACCCTAGTGGCCGACACAAACACCGGGCCCATCTAGGAGTGGCACTGCAGTGTCACGCAGGATGTCCCTTCCAAAAAACCCTCCCCAAACAGCACATGACGCAAAGAAAAAAAGAGGCGCAATGAGGTAGCTGACTGTGTGAGTAAGATTAGCGACCCTAGTGGCCGACACAAACACCGGGCCCATCTAGGAGTGGCACTGCAGTGTCACGCAGGATGTCCCTTCCAAAAAACCCTCCCCAAACAGCACATGACGCAAAGAAAAAAAGAGGCGCAATGAGGTAGCTGACTGTGTGAGTAAGATTAGCGACCCTAGTGGCCGACACAAACACCGGGCCCATCTAGGAGTGGCACTGCAGTGTCACGCAGGATGTCCCTTCCAAAAAACCCTCCCCAATCAGCACATGATGCAAAGAAAAAGAAAAGAAAAAAGAGGTGCAAGATGGAATTGTCCTTGGGCCCTCCCACCCACCCTTATGTTGTATAAACAAAACAGGACATGCACACTTTAACCAACCCATCATTTCAGTGACAGGGTCTGCCACACGACTGTGACTGATATGACGGGTTGGTTTGGACCCCCCCAAAAAAGAAGCAATTAATCTCTCCTTGCACAAACTGGCTCTACAGAGGCAAGATGTCCACCTCATCTTCACCCTCCGATATATCACCGTGTACATCCCCCTCCTCACAGATTATCAATTCGTCCCCACTGGAATCCACCATCTCAGCTCCCTGTGTACTTTGTGGAGGCAATTGCTGCTGGTCAATGTCTCCGCGGAGGAATTGATTATAATTCATTTTAATGAACATCATCTTCTCCACATTTTCTGGATGTAACCTCGTACGCCGATTGCTGACAAGGTGAGCGGCGGCACTAAACACTCTTTCGGAGTACACACTTGTGGGAGGGCAACTTAGGTAGAATAAAGCCAGTTTGTGCAAGGGCCTCCAAATTGCCTCTTTTTCCTGCCAGTATAAGTACGGACTGTGTGACGTGCCTACTTGGATGCGGTCACTCATATAATCCTCCACCATTCTATCAATGTTGAGAGAATCATATGCAGTGACAGTAGACGACATGTCCGTAATCGTTGTCAGGTCCTTCAGTCCGGACCAGATGTCAGCATCAGCAGTCGCTCCAGACTGCCCTGCATCACCGCCAGCGGGTGGGCTCAGAATTCTGAGCCTTTTCCTCGCACCCCCAGTTGCGGGAGAATGTGAAGGAGGAGATGTTGACAGGTCGCGTTCCGCTTGACTTGACAATTTTGTCACCAGCAGGTCTTTCAACCCCAGCAGACTTGTGTCTGCCGGAAAGAGAGATCCAAGGTAGGCTTTAAATCTAGGATCGAGCACGGTGGCCAAAATGTAGTGCTCTGATTTCAACAGATTGACCACCCGTGAATCCTTGTTAAGCGAATTAAGGGCTGCATCCACAAGTCCCACATGCCTAGCGGAATCGCTCCCTTTTAGCTCCTTCTTCAATGCCTCCAGCTTCTTCTGCAAAAGCCTGATGAGGGGAATGACCTGACTCAGGCTGGCAGTGTCTGAACTGACTTCACGTGTGGCAAGTTCAAAGGGCATCAGAACCTTGCACAACGTTGAAATCATTCTCCACTGCACTTGAGACAGGTGCATTCCACCTCCTATATCGTGCTCAATTGTATAGGCTTGAATGGCCTTTTGCTGCTCCTCCAACCTCTGAAGCATATAGAGGGTTGAATTCCACCTCGTTACCACTTCTTGCTTCAGATGATGGCAGGGCAGGTTCAGTAGTTTTTGGTGGTGCTCCAGTCTTCTGTACGTGGTGCCTGTACGCCGAAAGTGTCCCGCAATTCTTCTGGCCACTGACAGCATCTCTTGCACGCCCCTGTCGTTTTTTAAAAAATTCTGCACCACCAAATTCAAGGTATGTGCAAAACATGGGACGTGCTGGAATTTGCCCATATTTAATGCACACACAATATTGCTGGCGTTGTCCGATGCCACAAATCCACAGGAGAGTCCAATTGGGGTAAGCCATTCCGCGATGATCTTCCTCAGTTGCCGTAAGAGGTTTTCAGCTGTGTGCGTATTCTGGAAAGCGGTGATACAAAGCGTAGCCTGCCTAGGAAAGAGTTGGCGTTTGCGAGATGCTGCTACTGGTGCCGCCGCTGCTGTTCTTGCGGCGGGAGTCCATACATCTACCCAGTGGGCTGTCACAGTCATATAGTCCTGACCCTGCCCTGCTCCACTTGTCCACATGTCCGTGGTTAAGTGGACATTGGGTACAACTGCATTTTTTAGGACACTGGTGAGTCTTTTTCTGACGTCCGTGTACATTCTCGGTATCGCCTGCCTAGAGAAGTGGAACCTAGATGGTATTTGGTAACGGGGGCACACTGCCTCAATAAATTGTCTAGTTCCCTGTGAACTAACGGCGGATACCGGACGCACGTCTAACACCAACATAGTTGTCAAGGCCTCAGTTATCCGCTTTGCAGTAGGATGACTGCTGTGATATTTCATCTTCCTCGCAAAGGACTGTTGAACAGTCAATTGCTTACTGGAAGTAGTACAAGTGGGCTTACGACTTCCCCTCTGGGATGACCATCGACTCCCAGCGGCAACAACAGCAGCGCCAGCAGCAGTAGGCGTTACACGCAAGGATGCATCGGAGGAATCCCAGGCAGGAGAGGACTCGTCAGAATTGCCAGTGACATGGCCTGCAGGACTATTGGCATTCCTGGGGAAGGAGGAAATTGACACTGAGGGAGTTGGTGGGGTGGTTTGCGTGAGCTTGGTTACAAGAGGAAGGGATTTACTGGTCAGTGGACTGCTTCCGCTGTCACCCAAAGTTTTTGAACTTGTCACTGACTTATTATGAATGCGCTGCAGGTGACGTATAAGGGAGGATGTTCCGAGGTGGTTAACGTCCTTACCCCTACTTATTACAGCTTGACAAAGGGAACACACGGCTTGACACCTGTTGTCCGCATTTCTGGTGAAATACCTCCACACCGAAGAGCTGATTTTTTTGGTATTTTCACCTGGCATGTCAACGGCCATATTCCTCCCACGGACAACAGGTGTCTCCCCGGGTGCCTGACTTAAACAAACCACCTCACCATCAGAATCCTCCTGGTCAATTTCCTCCCCAGCGCCAGCAACACCCATATCCTCCTCATCCTGGTGTACTTCAACACTGACATCTTCAATCTGACTATCAGGAACTGGACTGCGGGTGCTCCTTCCAGCACTTGCAGGGGGCGTGCAAATGGTGGAAGGCGCATGCTCTTCACGTCCAGTGTTGGGAAGGTCAGGCATCGCAACCGACACAATTGGACTCTCCTTGTGGATTTGGGATTTCGAAGAATGCACAGTTCTTTGCTGTGCTGCTTTTGCCAGCTTGAGTCTTTTCATTTTTCTAGCGAGAGGCTGAGTGCTTCCATCCTCATGTGAAGCTGAACCACTAGCCATGAACATAGGCCAGGGCCTCAGCCGTTCCTTGCCACTCCGTGTGGTAAATGGCATATTGGCAAGTTTACGCTTCTCCTCCGACAATTTTATTTTAGGTTTTGGAGTCCTTTTTTTTCTGATATTTGGTGTTTTGGATTTGACATGCTCTGTACTATGACATTGGGCATCGGCCTTGGCAGACGACGTTGCTGGCATTTCATCGTCTCGGCCATGACTAGTGGCAGCAGCTTCAGCACGAGGTGGAAGTGGATCTTGATCTTTCCCTAATTTTGGAACCTCAACATTTTTGTTCTCCATATTTTAATAGGCACAACTAAAAGGCACCTCAGGTAAACAATGGAGATGGATACTAGTATACAATTATGGACTGCCTGCCGACTGCAGACACAGAGGTAGCCACAGCCATGAACTACCGTACTGTACTGTGTCTGCAGCTAATATAGACTGGTTGATAAAGAGAAGATGTCTATGTAACTATGTATGTATAAAGAAGACTGAAAAAAATCCACGGTTAGGTGGTATACAATTATGGACGGACTGCCTGCCGAGTGCAGACACAGAGGTAGCCACAGCCGTGAACTACCGTACTGTACTGTGTCTGCAGCTAATATAGACTGGTTGATAAAGAGAAGATGTCTATGTAACTATGTATGTATAAAGAAGAATGAAAAAAAACCACGGTTAGGTGGTATACAATTATGGACGGACTGCCTGCCGAGTGCAGACACAGAGGTAGCCACAGCCGTGAACTACCGTACTGTACTGTGTCTGCAGCTAATATAGACTGGTTGATAAAGAGAAGATGTCTATGTAACTATGTATGTATAAAGAAGAATGAAAAAAATCCACGGTTAGGTGGTATTACAATTATGGACGGACTGCCTGCCGAGTGCAGAGACACAGAGGTAGCCACAGCCGTGAACTACCGTACTGTGTCTGCTGCGACTGGATGATAAATGATATAAAAAATATATATATATCACTACTGCAGCCGGACAGGTATATATTATATATTATATAATGACGGACCTGCTGGACACTGTCTGTCAGCAGAATGAGTTTTATTTTTATAGAATAAAAAAAAAAAAAAACACACAAGTGAAGTCACACGACGAGTGTTTAACTTTTTCAGGCAATCACAATATAAGTATACTACTAACTATACTGGTGGTCAGTGTGGTCAGGTCACTGGTCAGTCACACTGGCAGTGGCACTCCTGCAGCAAAAGTGTGCACTGTTTAATTTTAATATAATATGTACTCCTGGCTCCTGCTATAACCTATAACTGGCACTGCAGTAGTGCTCCCCAGTCTCCCCCACAATTATAAGCTGTGTGAGCTGAGCAGTCAGACAGATATATAATATATATAGATGATGCAGCACACTGGCCTGAGCCTGAGCAGTGCACACAGATATGGTATGTGACTGACTGAGTCACTGTGTGTATCGATTTTTTCAGGCAGAGAACGGATATATTAAATAAACTGCACTGTGTGTCTGGTGGTCACTCACTATATAATATATTATGTACTCCTGGCTCCTGCTATAACCTATAACTGGCACTGCAGTAGTGCTCCCCAGTCTCCCCCACAATTATAAGCTGTGTGAGCTGAGCAGTCAGACAGATATATATAATATTATATATAGATAATAGATGATGCAGCACACTGGCCTGAGCCTGAGCAGTGCACACAGATATGGTATGTGACTGACTGAGTCACTGTGTGTATCGCTTTTTTCAGGCAGAGAACGGATATATTAAATAAACTGCACTGTGTGTCTGGTGGTCACTCACTATATAATATATTATGTACTCCTGGCTCCTGCTATAACCTATAACTGGCACTGCAGTAGTGCTCCCCAGTCTCCCCCACAATTATAAGCTGTGTGAGCTGAGCAGTCAGACAGATATATATAATATTATATATAGATAATAGATGATGCAGCACACTGGCCGGAGCCTGAGCAGTGCACACAGATATGGTATGTGACTGACTGAGTCACTGTGTGTATCGCTTTTTTCAGGCAGAGAACGGATATATTAAATAAACTGCACTGTGTGTCTGGTGGTCACTCACTATATAATATATTATGTACTCCTGGCTCCTGCTATAACCTATAACTGGCACTGCAGTAGTGCTCCCCAGTCTCCCCCACAATTATAAGCTGTGTGAGCTGAGCAGTCAGACAGATATATATAATATTATATATAGATAATAGATGATGCAGCACACTGGCCTGAGCCTGAGCAGTGCACACAGATATGGTATGTGACTGAGTCACTGTGTGCTGTGTATCGCTTTTTTCAGGCAGAGAACGGATTATAAAGTAAACTGCACTGTCCTCACTAGTAAACTCTCTCCACTCAGTCTCTACACTTCTACAGTAACAGTACTCCTCCTAGTCAGCTCCAGTAAATCTCTCTCAGTCTCTTATAATCTAAATGGAGAGGACGCCAGCCACGTCCTCTCCCTATCAATCTCAATGCACGTGTGAAAATGGCGGCGACGCGCGGCTCCTTATATAGAATCCGAGTCTCGCGATAGAATCCGAGCCTCGCGAGAATCCGACAGCGTCATGATGACGTTCGGGCGCGCTCGGGTTAACCGAGCAAGGCGGGAAGATCCGAGTCGCTCGGACCCGTGAAAAAAAACATGAAGTTCTGGCGGGTTCGGATTCAGAGAAACCGAACCCGCTCATCTCTACTGGACACTGGGTTTGGTCTTGAGCGCTGTGGACAGAATTGGGCTGGCTTGATGAATGATCTGCTCATTCAGATATGGCAATCATACAGTATACTCTATGAGAAAAGGTGATCAACTATGGGTACTGGAACATTGGTGGTGGGAGCCACTAGTGCAATGAGTAGCTGGGTTGTCACCTAATGGAGGACTGGCATTACAGGAGATTCTCAGATCACTGGTTGGAACCAGTGTAATAGCTGTTGAAGAGAACGAGGACAACAGCAGTGACTGTAAAAGAAGCTGAGGGCATCAGCAATGACTGTAGAGGAAGCTGAGAGCATCAGCAGTAACTGTAGATGAAGCTGAGGACATCAGCAATACTTGTAGATGAAGCTGAGAGCATCACCAATGACTGTAGAGGAAGCTGAGGGCATCAGCAATAATATTAGATGAAGCTGAGGACATCAGCAATACTTGTAGATGAAGCTCAGAGCATCAGCAATGACTGTAGAGGAAGCTGAGGACATCAGCAATAACTGTAGATAAGGCTGAGGGCATCAGCAATACTTGTAGATGAAGCTGAGAGCATCAACAATGACTGTAGAGGAAGTTGAGGGCATCAGCAATAATTGTAGACGAAGCTGAGGACATCAGCAATACTTGTAGACGAAGCTGAGAGCATCAGCAGTAACTGCAGACGAGGCTGAGGACATCAGCAATACTTGTAGATGAAGCTGAGAGCATCAGCAATGACTGTAGAGGAAGCTGAGTACATCAGCAGTAACTGTAGATGTGGCTGAGGACATCAGCAATACTTGTAGACGAAGTTGAGAGCATCAGTAGTAACTGTAGACAAAGCTGAGGACATCAGCAATACTTGTAGATGAAGCTGAGAGCATCAGCAATGACTGTAGACAAAGCTGAGGACATGAGCAATATTTGTAGACGAAGTTGAGAGCATCAGCAGTAACTGTAGACGAAGCTGAGGACATCAGCAATACTTGTAAATGAAGCTGAGAGCACCAGCAATGCGAATTTCCAGATGCTGGACAACTAAGGCAGCACAGTGGGAATACCAAATGTTGTGTGTTGCAGTGTCAGCATTGCTGGTTTCCCAGGTGGTATGATGTAGTGATTCTGCACAATGTATGAGTTATTACTGCAAGGTGGTAGACAGAAGTAGCAGGTTTTCCAGATACTGAGGTGCTCTACCTTGCACAGCAGTTTAACTGGATGCTGGTAGGAACCAGCTGAGTCTCTAATGTTATTAGGGATATAGGACAGTCCCTCTGGATCACTGGAGGACTTCCATTGAATCTGGAGATGCCAGGATGTAGTGACAGCGATGGACATTTAAATCTTCCCGGGAGTCAGGGAGTGCGGTAGAGGGTAACTGCACTAGGTCTATTACCAGCAGGAGATTCTGGAGCTCACTCCAGGCTGAGAGACACCAAAGCACTGACCACTTGCTAGTGCTGAGACCTGGAACTTATACCCGGTGCTTACAGCTGAGTGGATGAGCGACTCACATGATGCGGAAGTGAATCCGAATTGGCTCCTGGGAGATCAGATGACTGGAGACTGTCATGGCGCTGTCCATGGAGGAGAGTGGTGGGAACTTCGGCGCGCTGTGGCCAGAGCTAGCCGCTGTGGCCACCAGACAGGGAGATGCTGGTACACAGTCACAGGTGCCGCGGCAAACGCCGGGACACATCAGGGGAGCGCCCAGATGAAGGTTCACACCCATGCTTTCGGTGGAGGTGAGCTAAAGCGCGACTATCCCTACTGTTATATGCATTGTCTATTGTGCTACTTGATACTATGATCCGTGGATTTTTGGATGTAAAGGGGCACAGGTGGGTCCTCACAAATATAAGTACTCATGCTCTTCTGACCATGACAAATCTCTTAGGGGGTAATTCAGACCTGATCGCTAGGGTGCACCGATGTAGCAGGAGATAGATGAGGGAACACCAATGGAGCTAGAGATAGATGGCGGAAACACAGATGGAGGAGAGAATCCATGGTGGAACACTGATGGAGGTGAGTATCGATGGCGGAACTCCAATGGAGGTGAGTATCGATGACGGAACACAGATGAGCCAGGTAGAGCTGCAAGCTGGATGGAAGTCAGGTCTCAGGACAGAATGGAATCTCCTGGAGCAAGGTAACCTGGAAGCAGCTGAGCAAACAACCATACAGGGTATGACAATCATAGCACTGGCGATTAGGCAGTCCTTACCCAGCATTCTTATAGCTGCCAGTGTGCAGGGGTTGGCTGAGACAATCAGCCGGACAGCAGGATGCTCAGGATAGGCTCAGAGAGATCAGGTGACCGGTCCAAACATGGCCGCATCCATGTTTGGTTTAAGAGGGAAACAATGTTTGTATCACATGTGGCAGTGGCGGCAGCATGGGTAGCTGAGACTGTAAGTCAGACATGATGGGCTGATGATGCAGTATAGCCGCGGGGTCAACGGCACTGGGTGACCTCAGACACGGATGCAGATCTGCCACACTACGCAGTGGACGCAGGCAACGCTGATAGCAACCAGACCTGGAGACATAGTGACAGCTTGGACAGGCACTTGAAAGGTAAGAATGTCTGTTTAATTACTCGGACCGTGACATGCCCAGACTGTTAGCACTGTGTGACAAATAAATGGCTCATCTAGTCTAAACCACAAAGAAAGGTTCCTAGTAGGAAAACCAGTAGGAGTCTTATAACTATAGAGCATTATATAAGTCTATCTGCGCCATTTTGCTTTTGGGGCATACATCCAGCAAACTTGTCAGGATCATATCTAATTAAAAACGTCAAAAGGGAATATGTTATTTTGGAACCGAAATCCATTTAATCAATTCACACCAATTGAAAATACAACCGTATGCCAATGCCATTACAATTAAGGGGGAAAAATGAATAACCCATAGATGTGAAAGAGGTAAACACATAGATGTGAAAGAGGTAAACACATAGATGTGAAAGAGGATGCAAGCAAACAAAATGTATATACAATTCTATATAAAAACAGTTAATTGTTAAAAAATACATGTATATAAAATTTCAATAGCAGAATAATTCCATATATACAGACTAATAAAAATATGGAGGATTAATGTGCATACAATTTATACGCCTAAAATCCATATATATATGTCACACCTAAACACTGTCAAACATCGCTGAGTGTGGCTCCCCTATTTGAATAATGGACTGCTCCATAACTGGTAAGGAATTCACTGGCAAGAAAATGGTTCAGGAGATTTTGTGATGAGTCAGTGGTATTTGCTATATATGTATATATATATATATATATACACTGCTCAAAAAAATAAAGGGAACACTAAAATAACACATCCTAGATCTGAATGAATGAAATATTCTTATTAAATACTTTGTTCTTTACATAGTTGAATGTGCTGACAACAAAATCACACAAAAATTATCAATGGAAATCAAATTTATTAACCCATGGAGGTCTGGATTTGGAGTCACACTCAAAATTAAAGTGGAAAAACATACTACAGGCTGATCCAACTTTGTTGTAATGTCCTTAAAACAAGTCAAAATGAGGCTCAGCAGTGTGTGTGTGGCATCCACGTGCCTGTATGACCTCCCTACAATGCCTGGGCATGCTCCTGATGAGATGGTCTCCTGAGGGATCTTCTCCCAGACCTGGACTAAAGCATCCGCCACCTCCTGGACAGTCTGTGGTGCAATGTGGCATTGGTGGATGGAGCGAGACATGATGTCCCAGATGTGCTCAATTGGATTCAGGTCTGGGGAACGGGCGGGCCAGTCCATAGCATCAATGCCTTCGTCTTGCAGGAACTGCTGACACACTCCAGCCACATGAGGTCTAGCATTGTCTTGCATTTGGAGGAACCAAGGGCCAACCGCACCAGCATATGGTATCACAAGGGGTCTGAGGATCTCATCTCGGCACCTAATGGCAGTCAGGCTACCTCTGGCGAACACTTGGAGGGCTGTGCGGCCCCCCAAAGAAATGCCACTCCACACCATTACTGACCCACTGCCAAACTGGTCATGCTGGAGGATGTTGCAGGCAGCAGAACGTTCTCCTTGGCATCTCCAGACTCTACATGTGCTCAGTGAAAACCTGCTTTCATCTGTGAAGAGCACAGGGCGCCAGTGGCGAATTTGCCAATCTTGGTGTTCTCTGGTAAATGCCAAACGTCCTGCACGGTGTAGGGGTGTAAGCACAACCCCCACCTGTGGACGTCGGGCCCTCATACCACCCTCATAGAGTCTGTTTCTGATCGTTTGAGTAGACACATGCACATTTGTGGCTTGCTGGAGGTCATTTTGCAGGGCTCTGGCAGTGCTCCTCCTTTTCCTCCTTGCACAAAGGAGGAGGTAGCGGTTCTGCTGCTGGGTTTTTGCCCTCCTATGGCCTCCTCCACATCTCCTGATGTACTGGACTGTCTCCTGGTAGCGCCTCCATGCTCTGGACACTACGCTGACAGACACAGCAAACCTTCTTGCCACAACTCGCATTGATGTTCCATCCTGAATGAGCTGCACTACCTGAGCCACTTGTGTGGGTTGTAGGGAGGTCATACAGGCACGTGGAGGCCACACACACTACTGAGCCTCATTTTAACTTGTTTTAAGGACATTACATCAAAGTTGGATCAGCCTGTAGTGTGTTTTTCCACTTTAATTTTGAGTGTGACTCCAAATCCAGACCTCCATGGGTTAATAAATTTGATTTCCATTGATAATTTTTGTGTGATTTTGTCATCAGCACATTCAACTATGTAAAGAACAAAGTATTTAATAAGAATATTTCATTCATTCAGATCTAGGATGTGTTATTTTAGTGTCCCCTTTATTTTTTTGAGCAGTGTATATATATATATATATATATATATATATATATAGAGAGAGAGAGAGAGAGAGAGAGTGTCACAAACTGGTCACTCACCGCTGCGGGTTCTGGGGTCCATCCGTTACCGGTGTGGTTGCTCACGGTGTTGTGCAGCTGTGTGTGGACGCGGAGGTGTCTGTGGCAGAGGTGATGCAGGTTCTGGGAGTTGTGAGTGCAGGGAACTAATGGCTGGAGGTGCCTCCGTGTGTCTGCAGTATAGGAGGTGGCCATGTTGGAGACCAAATGCAGCACCTGTGGGTAAGTGTTAGCCCATGCCTGTGCTGCCTATAAATAGGCTGGGATTATTTCACTCTTGGCCAGTGCTTTGTTGTAGCTACTCTGTACCCTAGCTCTGTGCTCTCCCTGTGAATTTCTGTGTGATTCCAGTGGTCCTGATATCGCCTCCGCTCCCAGAGAGGTCTGCCTGCAGCCTTCACCACAAGTGATCCACCATCTCCCTGCTGTGCTGTCAGTTAATCGCTCGCCAAGTGGCAACAAGTGGATTCCCGGAGTTCCGTGAGAGATTACCCTGTTCATTCAGTGACTGCCTGCTATAGTCACACAGCCTGAGGAAGTTTCTACTTAATCCTGGTCCTCGTTTACTCGTCTCTCAGTTAACCCATTCCTCACCGTTGTCTTCTGATGCAGCTCTTTACAGTGTGTAAAGTATAATCTTCACAACCTGCAAGTAGTTCTTTCAGTATTGTATCTACATGTTTGCATCATTCAAAGACAATTCTTCACAGTTCTCCAGTTCAGCCTTTAAGCGTCAGTAACAAGTCTTCACAGTTATTCATCTTTGTCTTCAATATCAAGTTAACACTTCTTTACAGTTTGGCACCAATCTTTGCTTCATAGTGGACAATTCTTCACTAATCTTCAGGCATGTTTTATCTTATTCATATGAACATTTCTTCAATACATCTTTAATACAGATTCTATTAGGAGGAAAGGAGACAGATATTCTGACTCTTAAATGCATTAAAGGAAAGCTTTATAGTCAGCAACTGCTTATCTGCTGTGTAAAGGGAACAGACAGCTCTCCCAGTGACCTTAAGTGTTGTGCGAAAATCTTTACCTTTTTACCTCAAAGGAGGAGCCCTAAGGAGAGTGAGAAGCTAAGCAAGGAGACCTAGGGCCCTGTGGAATAGAGTCAGCCTATCCCTGCAAACCTTACATATTTAACATACAGCGGCCAGAGATTGGCATGTCGTCCCAGCATTTACAGCACTGAGCAGGGCAGCATCAGAGTTGGGATGGGGCAGAGAAGGAGGTGGATTATTCTCCTCAGCACCAACCTTTTGACAGCATCAATCATTTTATAGGCTGCACCAAGTCCGAGGTGTGGCCTGACAAAGATTGGCAGTGGCGGATAGCGTCCTGTTGTAAGTCTAATTAGTTTACTAGGAAGTCCTTCAAAATTAAAGTTATACACATGGAAATACTTGAAATTCAGTAGCAAAGCACGGGTGTTCAGCTAGTATCTATATAAATGCGAAAGCCCTCACTCACTCACTGACTGACTCATCACTAATTCTCTTACTTCCCGATATGTTAGGAAGCTGAAATTTTGCATAGGGATTCTTCAGGTGGGAAATTTGAAAACTACGTAATTAGAATTTTAATAAACCTCCCCTAAGGGGATGAAAAGGGGCTTAATATAATGACGTCAATACCGATGCGTGGCTTGCGTTGCATGAACTATAACGCCCAAATGGATAAATCATCAGGCCAAGATGGTTTTCACCTGAGGGTTATTATTGAGATTAAGGCACAGCTTGCAAGACCCCTGATACTTGATTTTCTATAGTTCAAATAGATCAGGTATGGTACCGAGGGATTGGCGTACATCTGAGGTAGTGCCATTATTTAAAAGGGATCTAGAAATCATCCTGGGAACTATAGACCAGTTAGTTTAACCTCTATAGTGGGTAAAATATTGGAAGGAATTTTGAGGGATAGCATAGAGGATTATCTGCGAAATACTAACTTTATTAGCAAGAGTTAGCATGGGTTTGTAAGGGACAGATCATGTCAAACTAACTTAATTAGCGTCTATGAGGAAGTGAACAATAATCTTGACCATGGAAAAGCAGTGGATGTGGTCTATTTAGATTTTGCAAAAGCCTTCAATACAGTGCCTCACAGTGGACTGATCATCAAATTAAGGGAACTTCGCCTAGGAAATACTATTTAATCCTGGATAGGTAACTGGTTGGATAACAGGGCACAACGAGTAGTGGTCAATGGGATGTTCTCCAGCTGGGCACCAGTTGTCAACGGAATACCACAAGGGTCAGTACTTGGCCCGCTACTGTTCAATGTATTTATTAATGATCTAGGAATAGGCCTGGGAAGCACAGTGTCAATCTTTGCAGATGATACTAAACTGTGTAAGATAATGAATTTAGAAATAGATGTGGAGTCTCTACAGAATAACTTACTTAAACTTGAAACCTGGGCGTCTAAATGGAAAATGAGGTTCAATATTGAAAAATGCAAAATTATGCATTTTGGGATTAAAAACAAACTTGCATCCTACACACTTACTGGGGAAAATATAGGGGTAACAGTAGTGGAAATAGATTTGGGGGTGCTCATAGATAATAGGCTTAATAATAGTACACAATGTCAAAATGCAGCAAAGAAGGCAAGTAAAGTCCTTGCGTGCATAAAACGGGGTATTGAGACAAGGGACGAGGATGTAATCCTGCCACTGTACAAAGCATTGGTACATCCGCACCTGGAATATTGTGTTAAATTTTGGGCACCATATCATAAAAAAGATATCGGGGAACTTGAAAGAGTTCAAAGGCAAGCTTCTAAACTAATTAAAGAGTAGAGACACTCAGTGGCGTCATGAGGTGGGTGCGGGGGGTGCGGCCCGCACCCGGGTGTCACCCTTCAATAGGGTGACACCAAAACGAGCCGCGCACTCACACGCACCCCCATCCCCTGACATGAGAAACACTGGTCCACGGCTGTGACCATACCCCCTCCTTCCAGGCCCCGCCTCCTAAAGTCCGACACTCTCACCTGTTTAGTGAGATCAGCAGGCAGCGCAGTACAGAGCCGTGCAGGCAGTGCAGTGGCCGACCCTCCCCTTTCCTCCAGAGTCCGGACACTCTCTCCTCACTCGGGTCCTGAGCCTGACACACACAAGCTCCGCCTCCCACACTATACTACAGGAGGAAGGAGCTGCTGGTGATGTGCTGCATGATGCCAGCCAGGTAACTTCTATAAATGCTCCATGATTAGCAGAATCGATTTATGAGGTGTGTGTGTATGAGGCTGAATGTGTTAATGGGCATTGGGATGTAGAAATTGTTGGGTTACTGAGTGTTAGGTGGGGGGGGGGAGCTAATTGGGGCTGTGTTAATGTAGTATGGGTGCCGCTTGTGACTGTAGTATGAGTGCTGTGTGAGCATAGTATGGGTGCCACTGTGTGAATTTAGTATGGGTGCTGTGTGAGAGTAGTATGGGTGCTGTGTGAATGTAGTGTGGGTGCTGTGTGAGAGTAGTATGGGTGCTGTGTAGTATGGGTGCTGTGTGAGCGTAGTATGGGTGCCGCTGTGTGAGTGTAGTATGGGTGCTGTGTGAGCGTAGTATGGGTGCTGTGTAGTATGGGTGCTGTGTGAGCGTAGTATGGGTGCCGCTGTGTGAGTGTAGTATGGGTGCTGTGTGAGCGTAGTATGGGTGCCAATGTGTGAGTGTAGTATGGGTGCTGTGTGAGCGTAGTATGGGTGCAGCTGTGTGAGTGTAGTATGGGTGCTGTGTAGTATGGGTGCCGATGTGTGAGTGTAGTATGGGTGCTGTGTAGTATGGGTGCTGCTGTGTGAGTGTAGTATGGGTGCTGTGTGAATGAAGTGTGGGTGCTGTGTAAGAATAGTATGGGTGCTGTGTAGTATGGGTGCTGTGTGAGCGTAGTATGGGTGCCGATGTGTGAGTGTAGTATGGGTGCTGTGTGAGCGTAGTATGGGTGCCGCTGTGTGAGAGTAGTATGGGTGCCGCTGTGTGAGCGTAGTATGGGTGCTGCTGTGTGAGCGTAGTATGGGTGCTGCTGTGTGAGTGTAGTATGGGTGCTGCTGTGTGAGCGTAGTATGGGTGCTGTGTGAGCGTAGTATGGGTGCCGCTGTGTGAGAGTAGTATGGGTGCTGCTGTGTGAGCGTAGTATGGGTGCTGCTGTGTGAGTGAAGTATGAGTGCTGCTGTGAGCGTAGAGTGGGTGCTGCTGTGTGAGCGTAGTATGGGTGCTGTGTGAGCGTAGAGTGGGTGCTGCTGTGTGAGCGTAGTATGGGTGCTGTGTGAGCATAGAGTGGGTGCTGCTGTGTGAGCGTAGTATGGGTGCTGTGTGAGCGTAGTATCGATGCTGTTGTGTGAGCGTAGTATGGGTGCTGTGTGAGCGTAGTATGGGTGCTGCTGTGTGAGCGTAGTATGGGTGCTGTGTGAGTGTAGTATGGGTGCTGCTGTGTGAGCGTAGTATGGGTGCTGTGTGAGTGTAGTATGGGTGCTGCTGTGTGAGCGTAGTATGTGTGTGAGCGTAGTATGGGTGCTGTGTGAGTGTAGTATGGATGCTGTTGTGTGAGCGTAGTATGGGTGCTGTGTGAGCGTAGTATGGGTGCTGTGTGAGCGTAGTATGGGTGCTGCTGTGTGAGCGTAGTATGGGTGCTGTGTGAGTGTAGAATGGGTGCTGCTGTGTGAGCGTAGTATGGGTGCTGTGTGAGCATAGAGTGGGTGCTGCTGTGTGAGCGTAGTATGTGTGTGAGCGTAGTATGGGTGCTGTTTGAGCGTAGTATGGGTGCTGCTGTGTGAGCGTAGTATGGGTGCTGTGTGAGCGTAGTATGTGTGTGAGCGTAGTATGGGTGCTGTGTGAGCGTAGTATGGGTGCTGTGTGAGCGTAGTATGTGTGTGAGCGTAGTATGGGTGCTGTTTGAGCGTAGTATGGGTGCTGCTGTGTGAGCGTAGTATGGGTGCTGTGTGAGCGTAGTATGGGTGCTGCTGTGTGAGCGTAGTATGTGTGTGAGCGTAGTATGGGTGCTGTGTGAGCGTAGTATGGGTGCTGCTGTGTGAGCGTAGTATGTGTGTGAGCGTAGTATGGGTGCTGCTGTGTGAGCGTAGTATGTGTGTGAGCGTAGTATGGGTGCTGTGTGAGCGTAGTATGGGTGCTGCTGTGTGAGCGTAGTATGTGTGTGAGCGTAGTATGGGTGCTGTGTGAGCGTAGTATGGGTGCTGTGTGAACGTAGTATGGGTGCTGCTGTGTGAGCGTAGTATGGGTGCTGTGTGAGTGTAGTGTGGGTGCTGCTGTGAGGGAAGCTTTATGGGAGCTGAAAGGGTGGGTGGATGAATGTGCTAATGGGTGTTGGGAGGAGGGATTGATAATGAATTGGGGAGAGATGGGGTAATGGATGTACGTGGATGGAGTGCTTCAGTAATGGGTTCTTGGACAGGGATATGTTTGCGGTTGCTGTGTAGGGGAGATTAATCAGTGCCACCACCAAGTACATCTAATGCCACCTCTAAGACACCACATGATACCACATATCCCCACATGTCACCACCAAGATGCCACATTTCACCACAACACCACAATTCACCACATGACACCACATTTCAATACATGATACCCCATATCCCCACATGTCACCACATGACACCACATTTCAATACATGATACCCCATATCCCCACATGACACCACATTTCAATACATGATACCCCATATCCCCACATGTCACCACATGACACCACATTTCAATACATGATACCCCATATCCCCACATGTCACCACATGACACCACATTTCAATACATGATACCCCATATCCCCACATGTCACCACATGACACCACATTTCAATACATGATACCCCATATCCCCACATGTCACCACATGACACCACATTTCAATACATGATACCCCATATCCCCACATGTCACCACATGACACCACATTTCACCAGCTGAGCTGCGGTTTAGTACGCTGCTCATGAATTCCTATGGGTGCTTGTACTTAGACGCACACGTGCACCCTAGTCGTGATTGGCGCAAATATGCCAAGCTGCAGGATGGAAGTGTGTAGGGGCAGGGCAATTAAAGGAAGGCTCTTGATACAACCCATGATGCAGATCACACCACCACACCACATCACTGGTCATGCCCCCCACATCACTAGTCACATCCCCTGCGGCAGCACACAATAGGCCTTTCATGAATTTCAGCTCCAGGCCCATGTGAACCTTAATCTGGCACTGGCTATGACATCAGTCTTTGTGATGTTACCATGCCCGCCAGCGCCGCTAGCAATACTGGGAGGGAGAAGTGGGAGGAGACTGCATTCTGTAGTGCTGCCGCTGCATTACAATAGGGAGGACCTGTAATGCAGTGTGCAGTTCATTGAACTTGGAGTCTCCTGCTGGCTGCTGCTGTCACTCCCTGGCTGGCTGTCAGTCGTTTCAGCTGCCAGTTTGGAGCAGCAGAGCGTACCGTAGCACGCTCCCACTACACAGACAGAAATAGAACGCCTCAATTGTGGACGCAGACAGCGGGAGAGTGATGCTCCCACTGCCCAGAGCAGTAAGGGGGAATAATAAGGGGTAGTGGGAAGCAGTGCTCCAGCTACCCGTAATTTTTGCTTTAATATTTGGGTCGCTAGCGGGTGCGTGTGTATGCACTCATCCATGACTGTTGACATATCAATGGATTTTGGGCCTAATTCAGCATCAGTAGTAGTTTTGCTAAAAGTAGCAAAACTACAACTGCTTTCTCTAGCATGTGGGGGGGCTCCCCAGCACAGGTTAAGGGCACCCCACATGCCAAGTCCGCCCCCCCCCCCCCCCCGCTGATATGCGAGCGCATTGCTATACATAGATGCGCTCGCATTTTAAGGGTAGCCCTCTCCCTCCGCAGCCTAGCTGTAAAGGCAGTCGCCTGGCCGCCATCTTTTGGGTCGCAGCGGCTGCGTGTGCTGTCATGCAGCCACTGCAGCCCGCCCCACATATGGTCCAGAAACGTCTGCGTTGTCCGGACCACGCCCCTGAAACGGTGCATCGACGCCCCGTCACCACCCCCCGCCAAGATTCCGTGTGGTATAATATGGGAGGAAGTACGTGGGGGGCGACACCATGAGTTACCACACCGGGTGACACCAACCCTAGTGACGCCTCTGGAGACACTGGAGTACAAGGAAAGGCTTACTAGGTTAAATATGTATAGACTGGAAAAGAGGCGTCTAAGAGGAGACATTATTAATATCTTCAAATATGTAAAGGGTGACTACAAGGAGTTAGCAGGGGATTTGTTTATTAATAGAACTCTGTATAGGACACGTGGGCACTCGCTGAGGCTAGAGGAGAGAAAATTCCGTACAAAACGTAGGAAAGGGTTCTTCACTGTAAGGGCAATAAGGATTTGGAACTCCCTGCCGGAGAAGGTAATAATGGCGGACTCTGTAAATGCACTTAAAAATGGATTGGACAGTTTTCTAACTGAAAAAAGTATCAAAGGCTATAGCAATTAATATGTTGACATTAAGTATATGGGAGTGGTACGAAATATATTTGTCAATTGCTACGAAAACCATTACTTCAGCTGGTGCATTATAACGTGCACGGCTTAATACAGAATACAGGTTGAACCCAATGGGCATTTTGCTCTTTCAACCTCATTAACTATGGGGGTTATTCAGACCTGCTCACTCGCTAGTGTTCTTTGCGATCAGGTCAGAACTGGGCTTGCGTATACACCGCAATTCGCAGGCGCGTTGTACAGGTACAAAGCGGATTGTCGCTCAGCGATGGGTTTGTACGAAGAAACCATTTGCACGGGCGATCGCAAGGTGATTGACAGGAAGAAGGCGTTTGTGGGTGGTAACTGACCATTTTGTGGGAGTGGTTGGAAAAACGCAGGCGTGTCTATGTATTTTCAAGGAGGGTTCCTGACGTCAATTCTGGTCAAGGACAGGCTGAAGTGTTCGCAGTGGCTCAGTAAGTCATGGGCTACTCAGAGCCTGCACAAGATCTGTTTGTACAGCTCTGTTACACATGCGTTCGTATACTTGCAAAGCGAAAATACACTCCCCTATGGGCGGCGATTATCTGTTCGCAGCAGTGCAAAAAAACCCTAGCGAGTGATCAGGTCTGAATTAGGCCCTATGTTACTATGTTGCTATGTTACAATCGACCTCGGGTTGCTCGAAGAGCCATGGATTCATTTTTACTTACATTAAGACATCTCAAATTTACAGCTCCATAGATTTACCACATTTTTCAACACTCGTTTATATTTACAACCATTAAAATCAGAAACTCCGATGCGAAGAATGGGTAGAACAGCTAGTATGTGTGTGTATAGGGGGCCAGAAAGCCCCGAAACGTTGGAGAGCTTGCTGTGAAATATATTTTATTGTGTACCTCGCTTCTGGGGTGGCAAGTGCTGTGTTACGTGCACCCCACCCTATGAGTGGTAAGTGCATTGCTGTACCCCACTTCTGGGTTGGTGAGTGTTGTAGTTTTCTATTTGTGTATATATATATATATATATATATATATATATATATATACACAATATGGACAAAAGTATTCGGACGACTGGCCATCACAGAGACTATAATGGCATATTTAATGTGGAATTGGTCCCTCTTTTGTAGCTACGTATAACAGCTTCCGCTCATCTTGGAAGGCTTTCCACAAGATTTTGTTGTATTTCTGTGGGAATTTGTGCCCAATTATTCTGTAGAGCATTTATGAGGTCAGTCACTGATGTTGGACGAGTAGGCCTGGCCCGCAATATCTGTTCCAGTTCATTCCAAAGGTGCTCGATGGGGTTGAGGTCAGGGCCCTCTACGGGCCAGTTAGGTTCTTCCACACCAAACTCATCAAACCATGGCCCTCATTCCGAGTTGTTCGCTCGGTAAAAATATTCGCATTGCAGCGATTTTCCGCTTAATGCGCATGCGCAATGTCCGCACTGCGACTGCGCCAAGTAAATTTGCTATGCACTTAGTACTTTTACTCACGGCTTTTTCATCGGTCTGGCGACCGTAATGTGATTGACAGGAAATGGGTGTTACTGGGCGGAAACAGGCCGTTTTATGGGTGTGTGGGAAAAAACGCTACCGTTTCCGGAAAAAACGCAGGAGTGGCCGGAGAAACGGAGGAGTGTCTGGGCGAACGCTGGGTGTGTTTGTGACGTCAAACCAGGAACGACAAGCACTGAACTGATCGCAGATGCCGAGTAAGTCTGAAGCCACTCAGAAACTGCTACGAGGTGTGTAATCGCAATATTGCGATTACTTCGTTCGCAATTTTAAGATGCTAAGATTCACTCCCAGTAGGCGGCGGCTTAGCGTGAGCAACTCTGCTAAAATCGCCTTGCGAGCGAACAACTCGGAATGACCTCCCATGTCTTTATAGTCCTTGCTTTGTGCACTGGGACAGTCATGTTGGAACAGAAAAGGGCCTTCCCCAAACTGTTGCCACAAAGTTGAAAGCATAGCATTATTCAAAATGTCTTGGTATGCTGAAGTATTAAAAATGCCCTTCATGGCCCAAACCCTGAAAAACAGCCCGATACCATTAACCATTCTCAACCAAACTTCACAGTTGGCATAATACAGTCAGGCAGGTAATGTTCTTCCAGCATTCGCCAAACCCAGACTCACCCATCTGACTGCCAAATTGAGAAGCATGATTTGTCACTCCACAGAACACGTTCCCACTGCTCTACAGTCCAGTGTCGGTGTGCTTTACACCGGTGTGCTCCATCCGATGCGCGGTGTTGGACTTGGTGATGTGAGGCTTGCATGCAGCTGCTCGGCTATGGAAACCCATTCCATTAAGCTCCCACCGCACAGTTTTTGTGATTAAATTAATGCCAGTGGAAGTTCAGAACTCTTCAGCTATGAAATCGGCAGAGATTAGGCTCCTGCACCTTACCAGTCGTTGATCCCGCTGATTTTCTGTGGTTTTCGACTTCATGGCTGAGTTGCTCTTGTTCTTAAACACTTCCACTTTCAAAAAATATCAGTTGACGGTGAAATATGCAACAGGGATGAAATTTTGTGAACCGTCTTATTGCAAAGGTGGCATCCTATCACAGTACCACGCTTGTAGTCACTGAGCTCTTCAGAACAAATGTTTGCAAATGGAGGCTGCATGGCTACTGTAGGTGCTTGATTTTATACACCTGTGGAAACGGGTCTGATTGAAACACCTGAATTCAATAAATAACAGGTGTGGCCAAATTCTTTAGTCCATATAGTGTTTGTATCTACATATATCAAATAACCACACATATTAAAAAATATATACAAAAAGCACACTTTTAAAAGGATGAAGAATACATATAACAGATTCACAAAAAAGCAAATCCACATAAAAACAGATTTAAAAAAAAGGGAGAAATCCCATAGATCATTAAGCCCTTTGGGAGTGAGCATGTCATGTTGGAAAATACAAAACATTTCCCGTGGGGAGAAGAGAGAATACATTACCTTCTCTATCCACAATTTTTGCATGTTCTATAGCTTAACAAACCAAACCTACAGGATCTGAATTGTGTACTTCCCTGAAGTGTTTTGGAATGGAGTGATTGGTAAAGTTGGGTACTTACCACCAGAGGTGTAGTATGTAGCCATGGCACCTGCTGCTACAGTGCACCCCTACCACCAAGTGTGCATATGGGGCTAAGTTGAAGGGGAACAAAAATAAGTATTAGGGGCAGTATTAAACTGGGGCATGGAGGTCTAGATATTCCAACCTACTAGTAGTGTAGTGGCCCTTACACATTATGCTACAAAGTAATGCTTCTTACATATTAGGCCACACACTGTAATGCCCCCAATACATTTTTCTACACAGTAATGTCCACTATACATTATTTTACACAGTAATGCTCCTTATACATTTGCCACACCCCCACGCAGCTCACCTCCTCCATGTGTCACTCCAGCAGCCCCTCACTTCCCCATTTGTGCCATCAGCAGTGTGGCTTTGGGGACTGGAGCTGGGACATAAGCGCACCTGCAGCCGCAGTACAAGAGACAATGCCACTGTCATTCAAATCTGAAGCCAGTACCAATCCAATCAGAGATCGCGGACCCAGCAGCCACTGCCAACTGGCTGCCAGTCTGCGAGCTCCGATTGGCTTACGACACCAGTTTTGAGTGACTGCAGCGCTATCTTGGTCTGCAGCTGCAGTTGCGCTGTCATCCTGGCTCCAGTCCAAATTTACACTGCTGTGCCTATCACCTGGATCCTGCAGTGATATTGGGACTGCGGCTGTGGTGCCCTTGCCGGAGCATGAGCTCCACCGGGGCCCCCCTTGCTACGCTCCTACATACTTCTGCTACTGGTTTTATAGAAATACATATGAAAAGTAAAAATACATGATGCAATTAACTGAAGTCATGGAGTGGTGCTTCGCAGCAATGACTTCTGGGATGCAGAGGCTGGGTGAACAATGGTACAAGTAGATGATAGCATGAAGTCCTGGTCAGACACCATGGATAGTCTCCTATGTAACAAAGAACTAGCGCAGGGCACCCCAGATGTGAACCCCAGAGTGTTAGGGACTTGACCGACAAGAGGTTACCTGGATATAGGTGGGCAGGCCCTTATCTTTGGCCAAATATATACTAACAACTTCTTATATGATATTTAATTGTAATATATATTTCAATTTCGAGTAGTGATGATTGCATAGTGCATCTGCATCAATTTATTATTGCTGATTATTAATGTTTTTTTTTTTTTCAATAGGTCTTCCAGAATGATACAGGGTGAGCTCGTATTAGTGACTTTTAAAATCATTGCCTTCTTATTCTAACACATAATATCTAAGGTTGAAAAAAGACAATTGTCCATCGAGTTCAACCTATTTGTGGTCTCCTATGCACGATTATTTTGTATAAAATTTTGACTGAAGTTGATGACTGCCGTTACGTTTTACCCCTCTTTTTTATAATAACCATAGTGCGTGACTATGCCCCGTAACCCTGGGTATCCTTATCCATTAGGAATTTATCTAACCCATTCTTAAAGGTGTTGACTGAGTCAGCCATTACAACTCCCTCAGGCAGGGAATTCCAAACACGTATCGTCCTTACCGTAAAAAAGCCTTTATGCCATATTGTGCGAAATCCCCTCTCCTCTAACCTGAGCGAGTGTCCACGAGTTCTCTGTATTGATCTAACCAAAAACAGGTCCTGCACAAGATCTGTATATTGTCCCCTTATATATTTGTAAATGTTGATCATGTCCCCTCTTAATCTCCTCTTTTCCAGTGTAAACATGCCTAGTCTTGCAAGCCTTTCCTCGTATTCCAGCGTCTCCATACCCTTAATTAGTTTGATCGCCCACCTTTGAACCTTTTCTAGCTCCAGGATATCCTTTTTGTAGTAAGGTGCCCAGAATTGTACACAGTATTCAAGGTGTGGCCTCACAAGTGATTTATATAATGGGAGTATAATACTCTCGTCCCTAGCATCAATTCCCTGTTTTATGCATGCTAATATCTTATTAGCCTTCTTTGCTGCAGTCCTACTTTGGGTACTACTGCTTAGTTTGCTATCTATGAGGACACCCAAGTCCTTTTCCAGTACAGAATCCCCTAATTTTACCCCATTTAGTAGGTAGGTGTTATTTTTGTTATTGTTACCACAGTGCATTACCTTACACTTGTCTGTATTGAAGCGCATTCTCCATTTCGCTGCCCAAGCTTCTAATTTAACTAAGTCGTTCTAAAGCGACTCAGCATCCCCCTCCGCATTTTTAACTTTTGGTATCAGCTGCAAAAATTGACACCATGCTCTCTAGACCTTCTGTTAGGTCGTTAATGAAAATATTGAACAATAGCGGTCCTAATACTGAGCCTTGCGGCACACCACTTAGCACTTCAGTCCAAGTTGAAAAAGATCCATTAACCACAACGCGCTGCTCCCTATTATCTAACCAGTTTTTGACCCAAGTGCATATTGTGCTTCCTAGCCCTGATTCTTGTAGCTTGTAGATAAGTCTCATGTGTGGTACAGTGTCGAATGCTTTGTCAAAATCTAAAAATATTACATCCACCTCTTTACCCTGATCTAGGTTTGCGCTTACTGTTTCATAAAAACCAAGTAAGTTGGTTTGACAGGATCTGTCCTTCATAAACCCATGTTGATTCCTTTTAATGACCTTATTGACTTCAAGGAACTTCTGAATACTATCTCTTAGAATACCTTCCAATACTTTCCCCACTATAGATGTAAGACTAACTGGTCTATAATTACCTGGTTTAGCTTTACTTTCCTTTTTGAATATAGGCACTACTTCCGCTATACGCCAGTCTTTGGGAACCATACCTGATATTACTGAATCCTTAAAGATCAAAAATAGCGGTTTTGCAAGTTCAGAGTGAAGCTCCATTAGAACCCTTGGGTGAATACCATCGGGACCTGGTGACTTATTAATCTTTAAATGTTTTAATCGGTCACAGACTACTTCCTCGCTAGTGCCTATACTCTCCTTCTTTAATCTCTTGCTATTAATGTATTTAAATAATTTTTTGGGATTCACTTTGCTTTCCTTTGCTACTAGTTTTTCAGTTTCTACTTTAGCAGCTCTTATTTCCTTTTTGCATATTTTGTTACATTCCTTATAGTGCTGAAATGACTCTGCTTCCCCGTCAGATTTTTATTTTTTAAATGCTTGCCTTTTCTTGCCCATAAGTTCCTTTATCTTTATGTTAAGCTACATCGGTTTATGATTTTTATTCCTTTTTTGCTGCTCGTAGGAATAAATTTGAGTGTATTTTTAGCTAGCAGGAATTTTAGTACCTCCCATTTCTCCGTAGTATTTTTTCCTAAAAACAAACCTTCCCATTCAATATCCCTGAAAAATACCCTCATCTTTTCAAAATTCGCTTTGCTAAAGTCCTAGTTGAGCCAGTATAGGGCTGTTTATGAAAACTGATATTGAATGTGACCATATTGTGGTCGCTTTTTCCTATGGGTTCTCCTACTATAATACCTGATACCAAATCCCCATTGTTTGTTAATACCAGGTCTAAGATTGCATTGTACCTAGTTGGTTCCTCAATTAGTTGAACTAAGTAGTTATCATTAAGTGTGTTTAAAAACATATTGCCCCTAGCAGTATCACATGAATCGTTTTTCCAGTTTATCTCTGGATAGTTAAAATCTCCCATCACTACTATGTCTCCTACTCCTGCTGCTCTTTCAATTTACTTTAGTAACAATTCCTCATCAGATACGTTGATACCAGGCGGCCTATAGCATACACCCAATACTAACTTTTTTTCCCCTTTTTCCCCGCACGCAATTTCTACCCATAATGCCTCGACAGTGTCTACAGTCCCCTCCTGAATATCTTCCCGTATATCAGGTTTTAAAAACGACTTTACGTAAAGACACACCCCTCCACCCTTTTTATTTAGTCTGTCTCTCCTAAACAGTGTATAGCCCTCTAGATTGACTGTTCAATCATGAGATTCGTCCCACCAAGTTTCAGTAATGCCTATAATATCATACTGTTTGCTTGCTGCAAGTATTTCTAGTTCGCACTTTTTACCAGTAATGCTTCTATCGTTTACATACATACAACTAAGATAAGTATTTTCCCTTGCATTAGGGACATCTTTCACCTTATGTAGCAATGATGACCTGTAACCGTCATTGGTTAGTGCTTTGGTAAAATCTCTTTTAGTACCCATGTTAGTAACCTTACCGCCTGCTCTTACCCTCCCCCCAACTTCTCCCCCATTTCGTTTACTACCGCCATCCCCACTATTTTCACTGCATGACCCATAGTTTCCAGCTAAACCCTCCCCCCAGGCTCCTAGTTTAAAATCTCCTCCAACCTTCTAACCATCCTTCCCCCCAGCACCGCTGCCCCCTCCTCAGTCAGGTGCATTCCGTCACGACAAAAGAGATGGCGCCTGACTGAGAAGTCCGCCCAGTGTTCCAGGAACACAAACCCGTCTTTCCTGCACCAATCCCTAAGCCACACATTTACCTCCCTAATCTCCCTCTGCCTCCCTGGACTAGCGCGTGGCACGGGTAATATTTCGGAGAATATTACCTTAGATGTCCTTGCCTTAAGTTTCTTTCCTAAGTCCCTATGGTCTTTCTTAAGGACATCCCACCTTCCGCTAACTTTGTCATTGGTGCCAACGTCTTTCCCAGCCCCTCCCAACAATCTATCTACCCGGTCCCCGATGTGCCGTACCCGAGCACCCGGGAGACAACAGACTGTACGGCGATCATGGTCCCAGTAGCAAATTGCCCTATCTGCCTTCCTGATGATAGAATCCCCTACCACCACCATCTGACTAGGTACCTCACTATCTTTTATCCCAACTGCGCCAGAGGGACCGCTCCTCTGGATGCTAGAGGGAGCAGTATCCTCTGGCACCGTCATTTCTTCACTATCATCCTCCGATACCTCGTCCAGTTGGGCAAATTTGTTCGGGTTTGATAGTTCGGAGATGTCGAGCCTCCCCCTCTTTTTCTTCCTTCTAACTGTGTCCCAGCTGGCTACCTGATCATTATCCTCTTCTACCAGTGACCCCTCCCGCAACTCCTCCACCGTTCTGTCTAAACTTCGCTCAAGATTGTGAATCTCCCTCAGTCGCGTAACGTTTTGCTCTAGATCAGTTACCTGGGCTTCCAGGGCAACCGTTCGCACACACCTCGTGCAGATGTAATCACACTGGGCCGGTAGCTCCAGGTGTGCATACATCTTGCACGACATGCACTGAGTGAGGTCCCCAATCACAGCCCCTCCCATATTGTTTGTAAGGTCTAACTCCCTGTTACTCTCAAAGAAAAAGAAGCAAAAAGAAAAAGTAGAAGACAAACAATCTCACTTATACAATAATTAAGCTGACTTATACTTATCTATCTTTGTGGGTTCTTGGTCCTTCACTTTTATGCAGCCGTAGTACTCTCTCCTGCAGCACCGATACTCCACTTAGCAGTTGCTCCAGCTCAATGCACCTCCTTTTCCCTCGGCTTACAGCTCCTGCTTTTGCTGTTACCAACTCACATACACTTACAAATCCAAGCAACACTTTAAAATACAAGCCCTTACAATGAGCTTGTACTGTGAGTACTGTGAGACACAGTGCAATGCACAATACTTAAGGACCCGAAACTCTGGGATATAATTAGGTTGGCGTGTCAAAATCCTCAGCTCAGGCAAGCGTCGGCTCCTACTTACTGAACATATGGGGGCTGCCACTATCCCAGTGCCCAGAGAAGAGAGTCGACAGCCAGCCCCGGGTCCCAGCGCCTGTACAATGGATTCGGCAGTTGCCAGGACGGTGCATGTGCACACACCGCGATGCGATTGCGCATGCGCAAACCCTAGACTGGGCTGCCCAAAAGGCAGGGAGTAGCTTTCTACAGGAAGCCAGCTCTCTGCTTATTGCAGTCCTGTCTGGCAGTCCCAGAGGGAGAAAACATCTGCCAATGGGACTGTCTTGTGTCTGTGACTGACAGCTAGGACTTACTATTCAACAATTATAAAAAATATATATATAATTGTATCAGGCGCTCATAAATATTATATACTTATGGTCAGTCAAAACTAAAAAGATGCAGCTCCCATAGGTATTCTGCTATACCTTGTATAATACAAAACAGATCAATATCTATTAAAAGATCAAAGGGAGCGCATAAACAAACATATGGTTAAAATTTAATTTTAATATAAACGACAGTTAAAACATTTAATATTCATAACATGTCTTTTTTAGCTCTAGTGGATTTATATCCAATAGTTGAATACTTTTAGTAAAGTCAGTGAAACAAAGTTTCTCCTTGTTAACAATAAACTGTATCCAAATTGCTCTCAAAATCAATTGTCATCCGGTGCCATATAGATGTTACTTGGACTGCAGATCACAAAGTGTCACCCGGACATAAGCACTGTGAGCCGTCGGAAGCCCGCGCTATGTTACCACCTCCCCACCGCCCACATGAGCTCACCACCTGGATGATAGTTGCTCCGGTTCCACAGATGAGGGCAAGGCTGCTAGGTGGGAGCAGCGGTTCTGGATGTTAGCCGGGGAGGGCGCAGCTTCAGGTGTATGGACGTGATGGAGAGTCCGATTTGCGGTGATCACAGGCAATATAATGCGTCCTGGGAACCTGATTACCGGTGGCATAAAGGGCTGAGCGGTGTGAGGAGACCCCTTAACGCGTTTCTCCATGGTAGCGGTTTCTTCAGAATGTAATGTTGGTTGCTCAGTTAGAGGTGCATTTAAAGGTTGAACTGACCAATCAATAAAGTCCATAAATTGGCTGCTTGTGGCCGCCAGAGCCGGCCCTAACCAATATGATGCCCTAGGCAAGATTTTGGATGGTGCCCCCTAGCACCACCACTTGTTCCACTTCTGACCCTGCACCCCTTTTCCCAGCACCATCACCCCTCACCCATAGCAGTCCTTATTTTGGTGTTCCTACCCCCTATATTTTAACGAGAAACAGAGCGCACATTCGGTGCACAGCCCAAAAAGGGGCGTGTTTTTGCTGGCAAGGGGCATGGCCACAAAATAGTACCCCCAATTCAAATTACGCCACACAGTACTGCAACTTTATTCATATTTTATCATGCGATAGTGTCCCTTATTCACGTTGCATCACACAGTAGTACCAATTTACCTTATAAACATTACTCCTCACAGAAGTGCCCCTTATTCACATTACACCACACCATATTGTTCTTTATTCACATAACACCACACAGTAGTGCCCTTTCTATACGTAACACCACACAGTAGAGCACCTTTATACACATAATGCCACACATTAGTAATGCCTTTATACACATAATACCACACAGTAATGCCCCTAACACATGACACACATTAATGTCCTTATAAACATAATGCGCCTTACACATTATTCCAACCTTTATTAATGCGCTTATACACATAATGCCCCTTACACATATGCCGAACACTATTGCACAACAATACTATCCACACACAGCACTCACACGGCCGCTAACACTGTGACCTCTGCCTCTGCTTGGATATAGATGTGTCCTGATACATCTTGCCTCAATGCGCCATGCAGCAGGAGATGCCTGGCGTGAGTCAGCTGGCAGCTCTGCTAACGTTGGGAGCCTTTTTTGATGAAAATGCATCTTATTTGCATTGCTATGTGGCTAGGATGCACAAGCAGCTTCTGCTGATTAAAATGATATGCAGCATGCCTATATACTGTGTGCGACTGTGGCTGTATCTGCATACAAAATGCTACACACAGAATATAGGCATGCCACATATCATTTTAATCAGCAGAAGCTGCTGGTGCCCCTAGGCATACCAAATGCCCTAGGCATTTGCCTACTTTGCCTATGTTTAGGGCCGTCTCTGACCACCGCCCACATGAGCTCACCACCTGGATGATAGTTGCTCCGGTTCCACAGATGGCATGGCTTCTAGGTGGGAGCGGCGGTTCTGGATGTTAGCTGGGGAGGGAGGGCGTGGCTTCAGGTGTATGGACGTGATGGAAAGTCCGATCTGCGGTGATCACAGGCAATATAATGCGTCCTGGGAACCAGGGCCGTCTTAACAGCAGTGTGGGCCCCTGGGCACAGCAATGCACTGGGGCCCCTACCCATCCTCTATGGGAGGGGGTGCTATCAGCGGCAGCTTTGATGTCCCGCGGGCGGTATGGAATGTTCTATCTTCCGCTCAGCATGTAGGACCTGGAGCAGTAATTTCTGCTAATTACTCCTTTACTGCACAGATGGGGTGGGAGGGAGAACACTAAACTGTAGAAGGTGGCATTGGGCTGAATGAAGGGGCCCCGGTACATGACTTCCAGGGTGGTATGGGGTGTTTAATACGTAAGGGAGGGGTCGACAGTGGAGTGGGCCTAATATTTATCATTTTCTGGTCAGACAGCAGCTTGCTTGACTGCAGATATCTCAAGTTCCTGGAAAAAAAATTCTTAGCTTTGAATGGGATAAAAAAATTAGAGAGTCTCACTTGTCAGGAGGTACTGGGGACTTGGAGATCAGAGTTCAGGAGCCAGATCAATCCACCAACAAATATATAAAACTGCATATTAGGCGTGTGGAGCTTGAGCAGGGACCAGCTGCTTGAAGGCTGATATCTCTGGCTCTTGGCACAGTAGAGACAGGCTGCTAGTGTCCACTGAAAGTGGAGAGTCTCAGCTTTTGAAATGTGCCCTCAGAAAAACTCTAAGTCATACAGATCCTGAGATATCTGGCTGGGAAGAGCAATTACCAGGCTTGGATGGGGACCACTGCTTTGAAGTCAGATATCTCTGGTTCCCTAGGGCCGATTTTCAAAAATATGGTACCCCTGGAAAGAGGAGACCATCAGCTATCAGCCTAGGGCCCTTATACTCCTGGGGCCCTTGGGCAAGAGCCCATTGAGCCCATACGAAAAGACGGCCCTGCTGGGAACCTGGTTACCGGTGGCATAAAGGGCTGAGCGGTGTGAGGAGACCCCTTAACGCGTTTCTCCATGGCAGCGGTTGCTTCAGAAGGTAATGTTGGTTGCTCAATTAGAGGTGCATTTAAAGGTTGAACTGACCAATCAATAAAGTCCATTAATTGGCTGCTTGTGGTAATGATTGATGTAATTATGCACCTGTGAGTGCACCTGATCTTCCTATATATATCCTTACAAGCATAATAAATAATGAAAATTTATATAAAAGACAAATAATTCATTGATTTTTAACATGAGTAACTGTCATTATATACATATTAAGAATTATTTTCTTTCGGCACCATTTAAGAGAACGAGATATAGAGGAAATAGAGGAGGTAGAAGAAAATAAATCCAAAAATGCAAGGAAAAAGTGAGGAATAGGGGTATATTCAATTTGTCATCCAGAGTGCTTACTGAGAGTGAAAAGGCATTAATAGCAAAAGGCCTCAAATTCGCACCATCTCAGAACCCTGATCTTGTTGGACTGTTTGTAGAATTAAACCGATACACCAGAGATTTATGTAGAATGCGTTATTTTACTAATAAAAGTCTGAAAGAAAAGCGACTAATGGGTAATCCCATTACCCTGGATAACTCAGACACACTTGGCCTTCAAATCCTTTCAAATTTAGAACAAGAGGGCACTATGGATGACAAACCAATTAAAATATATGATCTTCAAAATGGAAAAAAGAATCCTTTTAAGACTAAATCCGAATTTAGCATAAAAGTGGAAGTATGGAAGCATTTTACCAACTTACCCTTAAAGAGTTTAAACATGTGTGCGATAACTCTAAAGACAAAACAAAAAATAAAAATAATATGCACCCTCAGGAAAGAATAGCCCTTAGAAACCTTGTGCAAGATCAATCGATTATTATTAAGGCGACTGACAAAGGGGGAGGAACTGTAATACAGGATAAATAAGACTATGTGCCAGAACTTATAGACAATTGAACAATCCGTTATTTTATACTACTTTAAGTTTTGATCCTACTGTATCTTATCAGAGGGATCTTAAAAAAAACTACTAAATTCGGCGTTGGTGGATGGGGCAATATCAAAGACAGAATATTCTTTTTTGTTAAACACACACCCCATAATCCCCACCTATTATCACCTCCCCAAAATTCACTAATCCCTTTCATCACCTCCTGGGCATCCTATTATTTCTGGTTTGGGTTCCCTCACTTCTAATTTATCCTCATTTGTTGATTCTTTTTTGCAACCACATATTTTGACACTTAAGTACTATATTCGTGATTCCACTCACTTACTAAATTAGGTAAAAGAAATAAAATGGAAAAATACATATTTATTTATGACTTGCGATGTTGAATCATTATATACAAATATACCCCATGAGCAAGGCCTAGAGGTCCTAGAAATGTATGTATTATCAGATAAGGATCTAAGCGACTTCAATTCATATTGAATGCGGTGAAATTCATCCTCTATCACAACTATTTTACTTTTGATAAAAAAATTCTTTCTTCAGGTATGCAGTGTAGCGATGGGCACCAGGTTCGCCCCCAGCCTTGCCAACTTGTATATGGGCTGCCTTGAAGACACATATGCGTGGGGTGGTTCATATGGGGCAAGCCTGTTGTTGTATGGTCGCTACATTGACGACCTATTCTTCATATTGGATGGCAGTTTTGCAGATGCTTTTTCCTTTGTCACTTTTTTAAACACTAATACGTTTGGTTTACGTTTCATGAGTAACATTCATGAGTCACAGATCACATTCTTGGATATTGCCCTATCCACCAGCGGAAATAAAATTATTACTTCCACATTCCGCAAAGTAGTTGACTATAACAGCTTTCTTAATTACAATAGTTGTCATTACCGTCCATGGTTCAATAATATCCCAAAAAGCCAATACCTGAGATTGAGGCGCAACTGTTCAGATGTTATGACATTTGATTCTCAAGCAGCTGAATTAACCAACTTTTTTTGTGAACAAGGTTATCCTGAGTATATCACCCATCAGGCTTGGGAAGAAGCCAAAAAGAACCATAGAGATATGCTTTTAGTACCAAAAGAGAAAACAGAGTCTCTCAGTTGTGTTGATAATATACAACCACGTTTCATAACTAAATTTAACTCGTACTCTAGGGAATTGAAAGCCATTATTAAAAAGAACTACCCTATTCTTTTAACAGATAATATCTTATCCACTGTACTTTACGAAGATCCCCATATTGTGTTTAAAAAGGCGACAAACTTACAAAATCATCTTGCACCTAGCCATTTTTGCACTGATCAAATGGGTTCAAAAAAGGAAACATGGTTATCCCAACAATTTTCAACCAAAGGATATTTCAAATGCAGAAAATTAGGCTGTATTACCTGCGGTTTCATAATAAATAAAAGTACAACAGTTATATTTCACTCCTTGGGCTCCTCCTCTAATATTCAAAGTTACATCAATTGTTGTTCCACATGTTATTTATGTAATCTCCTGCAGATGTGGCCCACAATATGTGGGCAGAACCACAAGAATGCTACATACAAGATTCCTTCAACATAAGAATAACATACGTAAGGGTCTAAGCCGTCATAGTTTAGCACAACACGTCATTCATAAACATAAAGGAGATATTACATGTTTAAGCCTACAAGGGCTAGAACAGATAAAGAAAACATGCAGAGGCAGAGATAGGTGCAACCTTCTTTGTAAACGTGAAGCCTTCTGGATTTTTGGCTTGGGAACGCTATACCCTAAAGGCTTAAACGATTGTATTGAATTGAATAATATTTGATAGAAGTATACGTGTATTTCTTGGGTAGGGTCTTTAAAAATGGAACCACATCTATTTTTAGAGGTGGCCTCGGTATTAATGCCTGAACTACTCCAAGGTATGGGAATTTCTGCAAATTTAAAAAGGGTTTATATCTATTTTTATTCGCACTGCCATTTTTTCTTTTCTTTTCTTTTAATTTAATTTATTTTAATGTTACAAAACTCATCCTTATAAATCATACTGTATATGTATGTATGTTATAATTAAATACAATATAATATGTATAATGTGCATTCTTTATCTTTGGATAAATGTTTGTTTGTGCTGAAGATTTAACCGACAAACTACTCTGTAAACATCATATTATTCCTATGGATAGCTAATACTTAGAGATATATATTTAAATAATAAATGGGCAATTGTCCCTATATACTCACGTGTCCATCATATGCACATATCCTCTATGCTAGTAAGAGTTAATGCTTTCTATGGAATGTATGTCCAACAATATACAAGAGTAGATTTGCCATTCCACACATGTCATGTGGTCAATTAACTTACATGCTATGTACCTACTGTATATATCTTATTATTTTATAAAGTTTGTTTCCTGTGTGTTTTTTCTTTTTTATTATATACATAATATTTTCTGTATATAAAGGGGTGGTCTTCAGTATGCCGACTGTCGGGATCCCAGCGCACAGTATACTGGCGCCGGAATCCCGACAGCCGGCATACCGACACTTTTTCTCCCTCGTGGGGGTCCACGAGCCCCCTGGAGGGAGAATAAAATAGCGTGGCGCGCGTAGCGCGCCACCGTGCCCACAGTGTGGCGAGCGCAGTGAGCCCGCAAGGGGCTCATTTGCGCTCGCCACGCTGTCGGTATGCCAGCGGTCGGGCACCTGGCACCGGTATGCTGGTCGCCGGGAGCCCGGCCGCTGGCATACCAAACTACACCCATATAAAGTGATAAAATAAAAAACTTTTTGAAAATGTAAACAATTGGTGGGATTTGAACCCTAGTCAGTCACCGATTTAAAGAAACAAAAAATGGAGGTGTTGGCATTCGATAGGAAACAATTGCTTGGTTATTTGTTTTTATATATATATATATATATATATATATATATAGGGGGGCACCAATATTTTCCTTGCCTCCGGGCAACTGGGTCAAACTTACGCCACTGCCATGTAATTTATATTACGTAGGCAAAAATAAGATTTTAAACATACCGGTAAATCTTTTTCTCCTAGTCTGTAGAGGATGCTGGGGACTCCGTAAGGACCATGGGGATAGACGGGCTCCGCAGGAGACATGGGCACTAAGAAAGAACTTTAGGTATGGGTGTGCACTGGCTCCTCCCTCTATGCCCCTCCTCCAGACCTCAGTTAGAGAAACTGTGCCCAGAGGAGACGGACAGTACGAGGAAAGGATTTTGTTAATCCAAGGGCAAGATTCATACCAGCCCACACCATTCACACTGTATAACTAGGGTATATACGAACCCGTTAACAGTATGAAACAACACAGCATCAGACCGAGACTGATGAAAACTGTAACATAACCCTTATGTAAGCAAAAACTATATACAAGTCTTGCAGAAGTAGTCCGCACTTGGGACGGGCGCCCAGCATCCTCTACGGACTAGGAGAAAAAGATTTACCGGTAGGTTTAAAATCTTATTTTCTCTTATGTCCTAGAGGATGCTGGGGACTCCGTAAGGACCATATGGATTATACCAAAGCTCCCAAACTGGCGGGAGAGTGCGGATGACTCTGCAGCACCGACTGAGCAAACAGGAGATCCTCCTCAGCTAGGGTATCAAACTTGTAGAACTTTGCAAAGGTGTTTGAACCCGACCAAGTAGCAGCTCGGCACAATTGCAACGCCGAGACCCCTCGGGCAGCCGCCCAAGAAGAGCCCACCTTCATAGTGGAATGGGCCTTAACCGATCTTGGTAACGGCAATCCAGCCGTTGAATGAGCCTGCTGAATCGTGTTGCAGATCCAGCGAGCAATAGTCTGATCTGAAGCAGGAGCGCCAACCTTGTTGGCAGCATACAGGACAAACAGCGCCTCTGTTTTCCTAACCCTAGCCGTTCTGGCTACGTACATTTTCAAAGCCCTGACCACATCAAGGGACTCGGAATCCTCCAAGTCTCGCGTAGCCACAGGCACCACAATAGGTTGGTTCATATGAAAAGAGGAAACCACCTTAGGCAAGAATTGAGGACGGGTCCGCAATTCCGCTCTATCCATATGGAAAACCAGATAGGGGCTTTTATGAGACAAAGCCGCCAATTCCGACACGCGCCTAGCCGAAGCCAAGGCTAACAACATGACCACTTTCCAAGTGAGATATTTTAATTCCACTGTTTGAAGTGGTTCAAACCAGTGCGACTTAAGGAAACTCAACACCACGTTAAGGTCCCAAGGCGCCACCGGAGGTACAAAAGGAGGCTGAATATGCAGCACTCCCTTCACAAAAGTCTGTACTTATGGGAGAGAAGCTAATTCTTTCTGAAAGAAAATGGATAGGGCCGAAATCTGAACCTTAATGGAGCCTAATTTTAGGCCCAAATTCACTCCAGTTTGTAGGAAGTGAAGAAAACGGCCCAGATGGAATTCCTCCGTAGGAGCATTCCTGGCCTCACACCAAGAAACATACTTTCGCCATATACGGTGATAATGTTTAGCTGTCACGTCCTTCCTAGCCTTTATCAGAGTAGGAATGACCTCCTCCGGAATGCACTTTTCCGCTAGGATCCGGCATTCAACCGCCATGCCGTCAAACGTAGCCGCGGTAAGTCTTGGAACAGACAGGGCCCCTGTTGTAGCAGGTCCTGTCTTAGAGGAAGAGGCCACGGATCTTCCGTGAGCATTTCCTGCAGATCCGGATACCAGGCCCTTCGTGGCCAATCTGGAACAATGAGAATTAGCTGTACTCCTCCTTTTCTTATTATTCTCAACACCTTGGGGATGAGAGGAAGAGGAGGAAACACATAGACCGACTGGAACACCCAAGGTGTCACTAGGGCATCCACTGCCACCGCCTGAGGGTCTCTTGACCTGGCACAATACTTCTTTAGTTTTTTGTTTAGGCGGGACGCCATCATGTCTATCTGGGGCAGGCCCCACTGACTTGCAATCTGTGCGAAGATTTCCTGATGAAGTCCCCACTCTCCTGGATGTAGATCGTGTCTGCTGAGGAAGTCTGCTTCCCAGTTGTCCACTCCCGGACTGAACACTGCTGACAGTGCGCCTACATGATTTTCCGCCCAGCGAAGAATCCTGGTGGCTTCCGCCATAGCCACTCTGCTACTTGTGCGGCCTTGGTGGTTTACATGAGCTACTGCGGTGATGTTGTCTGACTGGATCAGAACCGGTAGGTCACGAAGCAAAGTCTCAGCTTGATGAAGGGTGTTGTATATGGCCCTTAGTTCCAGGACGTTGATGTGGAGACAAGTCTCTTGACTTGACCAAAGACCTTGGAAGTTTCTTCCCTGTGTGACTGCTCCCCAACCTCGGAGGCTCGCGTCCGCGGTCACCAGAACCCAGTCCTGAATGCCGAATCTGCGACCCTCCAGAAGGTGTGCACTCTGCAGCCACCACAGGAGAGATACCCTGGCCCTGGGGGACAGGGTGATCAACTGATGAATCTGTAGTTGTGACCTGGACCACTTGTCCAGTAGGTCCCATTGGAAGGTCCTCGCATGGAACCTGCCGAAAGGAATGGCCTCGTAAGATGCCACCATCTTTCCCAGGACTCGAGTGCAGTGATGCACCGACACCTGTTTTGGCTTCAATAGGTCCCTGACCAGAGTCATGAGTTCCTGGGCCTTTTCTATCGAAAGATAAACCCTTTTCTGGTCCGTATCCAGAATCATGCCTAAGAAGGTCAAACGGGTCGTAGGAACTAATTGTGACTTCGGGATATTGAGAATCCAGCCGTGTTGCTGTAACACCTCCAGTGAAAGTGACACGCTGAACAACAACTGCTCTCGTGATCTCGCTTTTATTAGGAGATCGTCCAAGTATGGGATAATTGTGACCCCCTGCTTGCGCAGGAGCACCATCATTTCCGCCATTACCTTGGTGAAAATCCTCGGGGCCGTGGAAAGCCCAAACGGCAACGTCTGAAATTGGTAATGACAATCCTGTACCGCAAATCTCAGGTACGCCTGATGAGGTGGATATATGGGAACATGAAGGTATGCATCCTTTATGTCCAGGGACACCATAAAATCCCCCCCTTCTAGGCTGGCGATGACCGCTCTGAGCGATTCCATCTTGAACTTGAACCTTTTCAAGTATAGGTTCAAGGATTTTAAATTTAAAATGGGTCTGACCAAACCGTCCGGTTTCGGGACTACAAATAGGGTTGAGTAATACCCCCTCCCTTGTTGAAGCAGGGGAACTTTGATCACCACCTGTTGAAGACACAATTTTTGCATTGCATTTAAGACTATCTCCCTTTCTGGGGGAGAAGCTTGTAAGGCCGATTTGAAAAACCGGCGAGGAGGCACCTCTTCGAATTCCAGCTTGTAACCCTGGGAAACAATCTCTATTGCCCAGGGAACCACCTGTGAGTGAACCCAGATGTGGCTGAAAAGTCGAAGACGTGCCCCCACTGGGGCGGACTCCCTCAGTGGAGCCCCAGTGTCATGGGGTGGATTTTGTAGAGGCCAGGGAGGACTTCTGCTCCTGGGAACTAGCTGTGGATGGCAGATTTTTCCCTCTGCCCTTACCTCTGGCAGGAAAGGACGATCCTCGTGCTCTCTTGTTTTTATGTGACCGAAAGGACTGCATTTGATAATGTGGCGCTTTCTTAGGCTGTGAGGGAATATAAGGCAAAAATTTTGATTTACCTGCCGTAGCAGTGGAGACCAGGTCCGAGAGACCTTCCCCAAACAATTCCTCACCCCTGTAAGGTAAAACCTCCATATGCCTCTTTGAGTCGGCATCACCTGGTCCATTGCCGGGTCCATAGGACTCGTCTAGCAGGAATCGACATAGCGTTGACTCTAGAACCCAGTAGGCCAATGTCTCTTTGAGCATCCCTCATATATAAGGCAGCATCTTTAATATGACCCAGGGTTAATAAAATGGTATCCTTACCCAGGGTATCCAATTCCGCAGATAAGGTATCTGTCCACGCTGCTACAGCGCTACAAACCCAAGCCGACGCTATCGCCGGTCTGAGTAAGGTACCAGAGTGTGTGTAAATGGACTTTAATGTAGCCTCCTGCTTGCAATCAGCAGGATCCCTGAGGGTAGCCGTATCTTGGGATGGCAGTGCTACCTTTTTGGATAAGCGTGTCAACGCTTTGTCTACCCTAGGGTAGGATTCCCACCGTATCCTGTCCTTAGTCGGGAAAGGATATGCCATAAGAATCCTTTTGGGAATCTGCAGTTTCTTGTCTGGAGTTTCCCAAGCCTTTTCAAATAACTCGTTCAGCTCATGAGAAGGGGTAAAGGTTACCTCAGGTTTCTTTTCCCTATACATGTGTACCCTCGTGTCAGGGGGTTCCTCTGTGATATGCAAAACATCCTTTATTGTAATAATCATATATTTAATACTTTTAGCCAATTTTGGCTGTAACTTTGCATCATCGTAGTCGACACTGGAGTCAGAATCTGTGTCAGTATTAGTGTCTACTATTTGGGATAGTGGGCGCTTTTGAGACCCCGAGGGTCCCTGCGACATAGGGGCAGGCAGGGCCTGACTCTCTGCATAATTCCTGGACTCAGCTTTGTCCAACCGTTTGTGCAATAAATTTACATTAGCACTTAAAACATTCCACATATCCACCCAGTCAGGTGTCGGCGTTGCCTACGGAGACACCACATTCATTTGCTCCACCTCCTCACTAGGAAAGCCTTCTACCTCAGACATGCCAACACACGCGTACCGACACACCACACACTCAGGGAAACCTCTTATCTGAAGACAGTTCCCCCACAAAGGCCCTTCGGAGAGACAGAGAGAGAGTATGCCAGCACACACCCAGCGCTAATGACCCAGGAAAAAACACACTATATGTTTACCCAGGTAGCGCTGTAATTATCTATTTGCGCCAAATTATGTGCCCCCCCTTCTTTAAAACCCTCTTTCACCGTGTAAGCAGGGGAGAGTCCGGGGAGCTTCCTCTCAGCGGTGTGCTGTGGAGAAAATGGCGCTGGTGAGTGCTGAGGAACAAGCTCCGCCCCCTCAACGGCGGGCTTCGGTCCCGCTTAAAAAGTCAAAATATGGCGGGGGATCTCTCTTATATACAGTGCCCAGCCTGTATATAAGTTTATTGCCACCTTTGGAGGTCCATATTGCTGCCCAGGGCGCCCCCCCTGCGCCCTGCACCCTTACAGTGACTGCCGTTTGTGTGTGCTGTGTGGGAGCAATGGTGCACAGCACTACCGCTGTGCGTTACCTCAGTGAAGATCTGAAGTCTTCTGCCACCTTTGAAGCCTTCTTTCTTCACATACTCACCCAGCTTCTGTCTTCTGGCTCTGCAAGGAGGACGGCGGCACGGCTCTGGGACGAACTGCGGGGTGAGACCTGCGTTCCGTTCCCTCTGGAGCTAATGGTGTCCAGTAGCCTAAGTCTAAGAAACAGAGCCTAACATTAAAGTAGGTCTGTTTCTCTCCCCTCAGTCTCTCGCTGCAGGGAGTCTGTTGCCAGCAGGCTCCCTGAAAATAAAAAACCTAACAAATACTTTCTTTTCAGGAAAACTCAGGAGAGCTCCCTGTAATGCACCCAGTCTCCTCTGGGCACAGTAATAAACTGAGGTCTGGAGGAGGGGCATAGAGGGAGGAGCCAGTGCACACCCATACCTAAAGTTCTTTCTTAGTGCCCATGTCTCCTGCGGAGCCCGTCTATCCCCATGGTCCTTACGGAGTCCCCAGCATCCTCTAGGACGTAAGAGAAACCATCCGTACAGTTCGTGAGCGCATGGCCCTCCACCGGTCTTCCATTGTTAAAGATATTGCCAGTGGGAACTCAGATCAACCAGTGGCCCGTCATTTTCAACAGTTAGGCCATCCTCTCTCGTCCCTTAAACATATGGTCATAGACCATGTTCCAGCCTCTCTTAGAGGAGGAGATCGGAGTGGAAAGCTTTTAAGATGTGAAATGAAATGGATTCATTATCTTAACACAGTGTCCCCAGCGGACTTGAACGAACGTTATAACTGGAACACCTTTCTTTGATCTGTTAACATTACAGCCCTCTTTACTTTGTGCTAAATAGTATATACATACTTATTTACAGAGATGTAGGCCCTCATTCCGAGTTGATCGGTCGCAAGGCGAATTTAGCAGAGTTACACACGCTAAGCCGCCGCCTACTGGGAGTGAATCTTAGCTTCTTAAAATTGCGACCGATGTATTCGCAATATTGCGATTACTAACTACTTAGCAGTTTCAGAGTAGCTCCAGACTTACTCTGCCTGTGCGATCAGTTCAGTGCTTGTCGTTCCTGGTTGACGTCACAAACACACCCAGCGTTCGCCCAGGCACTCCCACCGTTTCTCCAGCCACTCCTGCGTTTTTTCCGGAAACGGTAGCGTTTTCAGCCACACGCCCCTGAAACGCCGTGTTTCCGCCCAGTAACACCCATTTCCTGTCAATCACATTACGTTCGCCGGAGCGATGAAAAAGCCGTGAGTAAAAATACTTTCTACATAGCAAAGTTACTTGGCGCAGTCGCAGTGCGAACATTGCGCATGCGTACTAAGCGGATTTTCATTGCGATGCGATGAAAAATACCGAGCGAACAACTCGGAATGAGGGCCGTAGTTTCCTCATGAATGCTGTAATCTTGCGGATTCAGTATCTAGCTAGCTGTTGTCATCATGAGTCTTTTGTTTTACATCATATGCCCTGTATTCATGTTTTCCTGACCCTATGCAATGTAATTAAGTGCCTCTATATTTTTGTTCCTTCAGTCGCTGAGGGAGGCCGGGGAGGCAATGCAGCTGCTGGCATCTGGTTGCCGGGCAACGTTTGACGCGTATCCAGGACACCGCCGGCGCCAGCGGACTGACGTCACCGGAAGCGACCGCTGTTGACGGACACCACGTGGGAAGCTGTACGGATCCGGCTTCCTTCAGCGGCGGGGTTTTTTCGTATTTAGGTAAGTGCTTTCCGTTTATTCTGTTTTTCCTTACAGCTTGTCAGCATGCGGCTTGAAAATGGTACCTGCGAGTACTGAAATGTTGCCCTTATACTTGATGCCATGACATTTTAAATCAATACATCCTTATTCATTGGAGTGCCGCAGTTTTCTTTGTTCCAGTGTACCACTTATTCACTGAAGGCACCCATTAAGTAATTCTACTGCCAGCGCGGAGTGCGGCTTCATTTTCTGGACTATATATATATGTGATTGTGTTACTTACTCGATGAGCCACAGCAACTCTGTCAACCCAACATGAGATTCTAGATATCTTTATTCTTCTATGTGATATATCAAAAATAAAAAAGTTAAATAAAAATGAATGGGGTATATTTACTAAAAATCGTATTTTCCCGTTTGAGGTCAAAGTTCAATCACGAATGACATCGAAAGTGTAAATTTGCAACTTTTTGAATTTAGTACGACTAAATTTACTAAGCTGCCGTATTCTGCATTTTCGGTTTTACCGATGTCGATGTCATTCGTTTTTTTAGGCAGTGTTTTACGTGAGTGACTTGTAAAACACTGCCGACTTTAATACAATGAATCTCGGCCGGATCTGAGAGATCCGTGCTGGGCTTCATTGTGCACCTTGTAAAAAAAAAAAATCAGTGTTAAAAAAAAAAAAAATTTGCGTGGGGTCCCCCCTCCTAAGCCAAACCAGCCTCGGGCTCTTTGAGCCGATCCTGGTTGCAAAAATATGGGGGGAAAAATGATAGAGGTTCCCCCATATTTAAACAACCAGCACCGGGCTCTGCGCCTGGTCCTGGTTCCAAAAATACGGGGGACAAAAAGCGTAGGGGTCCCCCGTATTTCTGAAACCAGCACCGGGCTCCACTAGCCAGATACATAATGCCACAGCCTGGGGACACTTTTATATAGGTCCCGGCAACCCTGGCATTACATAACCAACTAGTCACCCCTGGCCGGGGTACCCTGGAGGAGTGGGGACCCCTTCAATCAAGGGGTCCCCCCCCTCCAGCCAGCCCGAGGCTGTCCCCCCCCCCCCCCCCCATCCAAGGGCTGCGGATGGGAGGCTGATAGCCATTTTGTAAAAAAATGAATATTGTTTTTAGTAGCAGTACTACAAGTCCCAGCAAGCCTCCCCCGCAAGCTGGTACTTGGAGAACCACAAGTACCAGCATGTTGAGGAAAACCGGGCCCGCTGGTACCTGTAGTACTACTACTAAAAAAATACCCCAATAAAAACATAAGACACACACCTTGAAAGTATAAGTTTAATGCATACATCCACACCTCCATATACACATACTTACCTTATGTTCACACGAGGGTCGGTCCTCTTCTCCATGTAGAATCCATGGTGTACCTGTTGAAAAAAATTATACTCACCAAATCCTGTGTAGATGGCTCCTCTTCTTGTAATCCATTTGTAATCCAGGTACTTGTCAAAATTAAAAAAACGGACACCCGACCTCGCACTGAAAGGGGCCCCATGTTTTCACATGGGACCCCTTTCCCCGAATGCCAGGAACCCCCTCTGACTTATGTCTAAGAGGGTTCCATCAGCCAATCAGGGAGCGCCACATTGTGGCACCCTCCTGATTGGCTGTGTGCTCCTGTACTGTATGACAGGCAGCACACGGCAATGTTACAATGTAGCGCCTATGCGCTCCATTGTAACCAATGGTGGGAACTTTGTGGTCAGCGGTTGACCGAAAGTAACCTCACCGCTGACCACAAAGTTCCCACCATTGGTTGCTACATTGTAACACTGCCGTGTGCTGCCTGTCATACAGTACAGGAGCACACAGCCAATCAGGAGGGTGTCACAATGTGGCGCTCCCTGATTGGCTGATGGAACCCTCTTAGACATAAGTCAGAGGGGGTTCCTGGCATTCGGGGAAAGGGGTCCCATGTGAAAACATGGGGCCCCTTTCAGTGCGAGGTCGGGTGCCCGTTTTTTTATTTTGACAAGTACCTGGATTACAAATGGATTACAAGAAGAGCCTTCAACACTGGATTTTGTGAGTATAATTTTTTCAACAGGTACACCATGGATTCTACATGGAGAAGTGGACCGACCCTCGTGTGAACATAGGTAAGTATGTGTATATGGAGGTGTGGATGTATGCATTAAAGTTATACTTTCAAGGTGTGTGTCTTATGTTTTTATTGGGGTATTTTTTTAGTAGTAGTACTACAGGTACCAGCGGGCCCGGTTTTCCTCCGCATGCTGGTACTTGTGGTTCTCCAAGTACCAGCTTGCGGGGGAGGCTTGCTGGGACTTGTAGTACTGCTACTAAAAACAATATTCATTTTTTTACAAAACGGCTATCAGCCTCCCATCCGCAGCCCTTGGATGGGGGGGGGGCAGCCTCGGGCTTCACCCCTGGTCCTTGGGTGGCTGGAGGGGGGGGGACCCCTTGATTGAAGGGGTCCCCACTCCTCCAGGGTACCCCGGCCAGGGGTGACTAGTTGGTTATGTAATGCCAGGGCCGCCGGGACCTATATAAAAGTGTCCCCCGGCTGTGGCATTATGTATCTGGCTAGTGGAGCCCGGTGCTGGTTTCAGAAATACGGGGGACCCCTACGCTTTTTGTCCCCCGTATTTTTGGAACCAGGACCAGGCGCAGAGTCCGGTGCTGGTTGTTTAAATATGGGGGAACCTCTATCATTTTCCCCCCCATATTTTTGCAACCAGGGCCGGCTCAAAGAGCCCGAGGCTGGTTTTGCTTAGTAGGGGGGACCCCACGCAATTTTTTTTAAAGAAAATAACACTTTCCCATCCCCTTCCCACTGATAAACATGCACGGATCTCATGGATCCGTGCATGCCTATCCAAACACGGGATAAAAAAGCAGGTCTGTTTTTTTTAGCACTTTTTCACGAATTGTATTTCAGCACGGCAGTGTTTGGCTATTGTCGGCAGTGTTTGTGATTTGCACTTTTTAGTAAATTACCGATTTCTACCAAATTGCAGGCGTATTTGACCGATGGTGTATTGATTCGGGATTTTTTCCTAGGACTTCCACAATATTACGAATGCCCTCATCACTGCCGAGATTTTTGCTTAGTAAATTACCGAAATGACGCTTTGAAGAAAGAACGGCATCTCGGTCAAAATCGGGACAATGGTGCAGAAAGAATATAATCCTTAATGTATATAATGACAGTTACTCATGTTAATAATCAATTAATTATTTGTCTTTTACATAAATTTTCATTTATTTATTATGCTTGTAAAGATATATATAGGAAGATCAGGTGCACTCACAGGTGCATAATTACATCAATCATTACCACAAGCAGCCAATTTATGGACTTTATTGATTGGTCAGTTCAACCTTTAAATGCACCTCTAACTGAGCAACCAACATTACCTTCTGAAGAAACCGCTACCACGGAGAAACGCGTTAAGGGGTCTCCTCACACCGCTCAGCCCTTTATGCCACCGGTAATCAGGTTCCCAGGACGCATTATATTGCCTGTGATCACCGCAAATCGGACTCTCCATCACGTTCATACACCTGAAGCTGCGCCCTCCCCGGCTAACATCCAGAACCGCTGCTCCCACCAAGCAGCCTTGCCCTCATTTGTGGAACCGGAGCAACTATCATCCAGGTGGTGAGCTCATGTGGGCGGTGGGGAGGTGGTAACATAGCGCGGGCTTCCGATGGCTCACAGTGCTTATGTCCAGGTAACACTTTGTGATCTGCAGTCCAAGTAACATTTATATGGCACCGGATGGCAATTGATTTTGAGAGCACTTTGGATACAGTTTATTGTTATCAAGGAGAAACTTTGTTTCACTGACCTTACTAAAAGCTAGGACTTGCAATTGGAAGTCACTGACAGTCACAGTGAAGCCAGTGCAGTGACAGCCTGCATCTGGCTTCACTGACACTGAGCTGGGTGGCTGTAGTCCTGCAGCCCATAGGTAAAATCCGCCACTGGCAGAGACAGGTCTCACTCATTACTTCCATATGATTCATTTTGTACCATATACAGTAAACAGAATTTGGACTGAAAAGTGTATTTATTGTCAAAGTCGAAAAATATCGTTATTCTCATCGCCTTGTACTAACCCCAATGCACATGCCCGCTGCTCGTGCACCCACTCCCCCGTGCGTACGCATCCCCTCAGGTTGCGTAAGGGACGCTCCCACGTCGCCTGCGCGTGGGGATGTGCATTTACGGTAGAGTTTGTGTGCATCTGGCGGGCGACTCGATCGCTACATATTTAACCAATATAGTGTGTTTTATAGGTAATAGTCCCCTTAATAATACCTGTAAGTATGTTTAGTGTAACTGGTTCGTGGACAGAGGAATTCCTCTTTGCATGATACGAAGGGTCAGACAGGGTCTGAGCGGTGGTGTCTAGTACCTTACTGAAGAGTATTTTATTAGAAACAATCCGGTGCTGGTTAGGTAGAGATTAATCGCTCCTGCGTATAGTTATGTCTATGAGTAGGTTATGGACATTACAAACCAAGAAGAAACCTTTTGCTGCGCATGTGTTTATCAATTAACTAATCAATCTCAAATAGGATGAACCTGGAACTGATAGTGTGGAAACACGTCCGCCGCTATAGGGAGATATGCGATACTCCTATGGATTTGGACAAGTATAAAAATTAATAGAGGCGCTCATAGAATCCACACACCATGTTTTCACAGGTTCAAAAAACAACCAAAGAATCAATTAAATTAAAAAAATTTATATATTTATTGTTCACAATAATCTGATAAAAATACCCTCTAATATAAATAATTCATGAGAGTTGTTATTCATAACTTTCCGAATTGCCACATACATATGTTTCAAAATGTATAAAAATACATAAAAAATCTAGGCTATAACCATTATTATATGTAGCATAAAAATTCCCACTGAACTGATTGATTAAAAGTTCAAAGTGTAACAATATGTTACAATCCTTTTAGAAACACTGTTGCTGAAAGTTTCTGAATGTAGTTCCAGGATAAGACACAGTAACTGTAAGTTTCAGGATTGAGCTTCAAATAAAAATTAATGGCATGAATTGACTGTATATAGAGAAAGGTTACCTCTCCAGAAAGGGCTGGTGAACCCGAGCGTCCCCGGGTAAGTCCAAAGTTTTGCCCCGTATGTTTGTGCAGCTGGAGGGTACGTAACGTGTATAATATATCCGCTGGCCACTAATTATTCCTCAATTGACCTCCTGTTTGGCACCCGATGTATGCCGTGCAGACAGGAACGGGCGGCGAGCGTGAGGCTGCTAGATGAACCGCTATCCGCAGAAATCAGGCTGCACTGTGAGATTCCTCCCAGACTGCCTGGACGTGCACCGTCCGCCAGGAGTCAACGGGCTGGAGGATGATGAAACCGGTAATTACCGTCGCACAAATCCCACGGTTAGGTTATAGGTCAATCGAGGTCGCCCGTCACTGCCGCAGATGAATTCGGGCAGGAGAACTGTGTCCTGGAAGCAACCTGTAGCAAGTGTTCAGTGGAGAAGAAAGTAGGGGAGGAGTCCTGACGCGTTTCGTCACGTGACCCGTGACTTTTTCAAAGATCTTATGGACATTTACTGTATTTGCGGTTCATTATCCATGCGGCGGGAATCTTGAGGATACCTCCCATCTGAGCAGTTTGAAATAGTCACAGCCCACCTGTTCAAATCCACCTATGACCTTTTGTCATAGTGCAGAGAGACATTCCTGTGTCCAATGAACAATGAGATTGTAGTGCCCATTGTATTGTACAGTATGTTGTGTATATAAAGACCCCCATAGCCAGACCAGCTTCACTTCTCTCCACAAGGTTTTCCCCGCGATGACTGAGAGCTGGTTTCCAGATAGCGCATGCGATTCATTCCCACGTGTGTAAGTTTTTCTCTGTGGCCATTTCGTTACTTTGTATGTATGCAATTGTTCTTTTGTAGCTAACCTGTAAGTGTTTGCCATTTATCCTCTTTCTGTTTATTTGTATTTGCAATCGTTTGCTAGTGTTTGTATTTCTGTTAAGTTATTTTGTTTAGGTATTAATGTCAGGTCTGTAGCGTATGAACTGTATCTGTTTTCCCTTTTTACGTACTAAATATCGTCAGTAAAGGTGTAGGAACCATAGCAAGGAGTGTGTGTTTCACTAGTTAGTATAAAGGGTTTTTGAGCGTCTCAGTCGCTCAAACAGCTTTCATATCATAAAGGTTAAGCAGCGTTACATTGTGATAATATTACAGTACTAAGGTTTACAGTATAAGTGTACCCTTACAGTGTGTTGTTACAAGGTTGTCTGTGTGTAGATCAGTGAGCGTCAGCGCCGCTTGTATCCCGCTCTCGCGGTACAGCGTCCGCTACGCTAATAGCGTAGCATTACGGTACTCGGGCCGCCTATAGTGTGCTCGATACCAAGCGTAAGCCGTGAGCGAACGTGCCGCTCGTGCGTCTCGACCACTGCCTAGCGTCTGCTATGCTAAGTGCGTACCATTACGGCACCTCGTGCGCCTATTGCGTATGTTGTCTTTAATAAGTATATAGCTTAGGTTCAAGATAAATAATTAGCTTTATCAATTGGGGGCTAGTCCGGTCCACCTCATATCCGCAGTCAGGCGAAAACACGCAGACTTTATCGATCAGCAAAGGGCGGATAGGTAGTATCTTGTAGTGCTGATCGGATGTGCGTCTGTGTCTGCTTCTCTTGGTTTGTAGGGATGCTGGTGGAATCCGAGGAAGGTAAGAACATACAGCTATTGTTTTAAATCTGTTTTTTTTCCTCTCTCGCTCTCTCTCTCTCTGTTTGGCGCTAATTGCGCACACAATACACGCACACACACCTGTATTTTTATTTGTGTATTTTCGCAGTCACTCTCTCGTTGCCATAAGAATTGATTGGTAGACACGTGCTGAGGAAATTTGGTGCTATTTAGTTGATATTATAAAGAGTAATATTTAAAGGGAGTAATTATAAAAAGCACGCACACAGCATAACAAGATACTGTGTGGTGCTCGGTAAGCGATTACAGTTGAACATCTTTTACATTTATAGAAGCGTGTTATTTGCATTACTGTGAGCGTATCTGGACTTTGTGCATACGTATCTCCGGCAACGTGCGAGATTACGTACGTGACGCAAAGGTATACACACGTGGCGTATATTACGCAGCGGGCGTACGGATACGCCCACTAAATTCAAATCACACGATAGCATTGTTTAGTGTGGGCAGGTATAGTAGCCACGTGATAATAGCACAAGTTTGTTCAGTTTCCAAAAGTTGTAGTTTAAAGAGAACCTTTTTCTATTGCAAAACCCGGGGATTGAACTACTGCCTGAATGAAAGGAATTTCTGTACAGAAAAATCAGTGTGCATATGAGTGAATAGGAGTGTGTGTGCAAATAAAGGTATTCTTTTGTGAACCCAGAAATCGGGATCCCATCGGAGACCACATCAGGTGAGTGGACACTTGGTGGCGTGGGACTGGCTTGCCCGCGTTAACATTATATAAGGTAAAAAGAAGCAAGTAGTATTCGCAGACAAAAAGAACTGTGAAAGTTAAAGCGCAGCCATGGGGGTTGGCGTAGTACCCATATAGGAAAAAGCTCCGGCTGAAGGTTTCACAGCCTAAACAACCGATTCCGTTGGTTGCAAGGCGAATAAGTAAAATATACTTATACGCAGGGCGACTGTACCGCACGTAATTGTGTGCATTAGTTTGTTACCTTGATACCCATTAAAAATTTACTGTGGGATCATAAACGCTATTTCTACATTCTAACGTGATTTGTGTAGGTTTTTGTTATTTTAAGGGAGTTTCGCTGTTCACTCAGGAAATCTCCAACAACCAATATTTACTGGGGAGGGTAGCATACTCCCACACGCCCCAGTAAATAGAGGTTACAAAAAGATCCCGAGATTGGGTACGACCAGTGGGGGGCACATTGCTGGAATTCGTATTGGCCAATAGGGGCGTGAGTGAGTGAAGGCACTCGTTGAACTTTCACCATCGCCTTACCTCGGGGAACTTGGTTTGTTTTGTAAGAATTCGCTGAAACAGCAATATCTGCAAACAATGGGGGCCAGTTGCTCAAGAAAGGGACGTCCAACAAGGGCTCACGTTGGTGTTTGTTGGCCCAAAGGGTCAGCACGGTCAGGTATTATGCAAAGAATGGGAACGAATGACTGAGGATGATGGGGAACAGTTTCCCAGGGTGGGCAGTTTGAATCCTGAGGTATTACAAAATCTAAGAAAAAGGATATGTCTAATAACATCTGCAAAACAGAGGATTAGGCATTATGATTGTTTACAGTTATGGCAACGGGAAGGTGAGATACAAGGAGGATTAGCTTACACAGCTGACTCTCACGTTGGTAAGAAAAACATGGCAAATAGAGAACAAATGGCTGCAGAGAATGACACACTGGTATATGATAATTGTGCACTTAGCAACTGTATTATTAATGATAAGAATAATTGTAACAAATGTAACAATGATAGAAGGAAAACTGATAAATGTACAAATTCTAACCCGTGCAAGTTGCACTCCATGTTAAACTTCCCTCAGGATTACAAGCAAGAAAGTGAGCCCAGCACGATATCGGCACCTTTTCCAGCAGCCATCATACAAGACATCCAGGTGGACGCGACCCAATCGGTAAAGGCAGTAGTCAAACCCCCTAACGGAGGGTCAGGTGAGGTCGTGTCCACAGGTAAGTACGGTGTTATATATCATACACAGACAAATGCACCTCATAAAGTAGTAGTTTATGTATTAATGGATGGTTTAAAGGTAGTATTGAGAACAAGGGTACAGACCACCAACCCAAACTGGAGAAATATCTTGGTGGCTGCATTAAGAAAGTCCGCTGTTGGGCATGATCAAAACATCAGTAAGCACAGGGAGGCACAGGGAGGTAAGAAGCCTCAGATCCCTGTGGGTAAGTCAAAGGTGATAAGATGTTATAATTGCCAGAGAGAAGGTAATTTTGCACGAAATTGTAGGTTTTGAAGATACACACAAGGTAGATAAACCCCCTAGACAAAAACACGAGCAAAGTCATGACACACGAAATTGTAATCAGGAATCACCTAGGAAGAAGTTTGGGCCGCACCTGTAATGTGCAGTCAGTAAAGTGGATCATTAGTTGTGACAGTAAGCCTGAGGTTACAGTTAATGAAATTGGGAGGTCAGTTCCTTGTAGACACAGGAACGGCCGGGTAAACTTTGTTATTTATCTTTGAATGTTTTCTTCTCATCTGTAACTTTCATCGGCAGAACTCAAACATCACATGGCTACTTGGTCTTTTCAGAAGTCTACCTAACCCCAGTATGTCTTACCAGCATCATTGTGTTTGGCCAGACGCAATGGGTGGAGAGGGGAAATACTGGTAGGGGGGGGGGAGACTATGCAGAGATACTGGTGGACATTTTGATGTGACAGCCTGTTGATGAAAATCTGATAATGTTTTTTTTTCCTTTCCAAATTGTTCTCTCTCTTTTTGTTCTTTCATGTTTTACGGATGGTATGTCACACAAAAGTTAGACAAATGGTAATGCAAGATTTTATGCTCCTTACAGAAAGATCGCTGATTTGGAAAGAATATTGTATCACCGGAGTGTTCGTTTTTGGGAAGACTGAGAGACAGCACCATTGAGATGACATCTGAGCAAGAAGAACAACAAGACCAGAGGACAAATCATAACAAGTTTTTTTTCCCCCTTCAATTATTTTTCTGTACCCCCATTACAACTTTCTCTTTCTCCTCCTGTAAGATGGACTCGCCCCAAGAGACTGCAGTCCGGATTTTCCTGTTGACCCTGTTGTTGACCAGAGCAGTCTGTTTCGGTGAGAGTACCAGTGAGGTCGAGAGAGGATCTGGAATGGGTTCTGATGATCAGGATGGATTCGTAGAATTCCAATAGCAACACAATCACCGAGCAAAGGCGAGTACCAGAAAAAGATCTAGTAGCCATGTTATTTATAGACATTGTGAAGGATTGTTAGCTGAAGAGAACTGCATCTGTAGGCATTGTAACAACATAGTTGAGGACGGCTGCATCAAGAAATGTCAGTCCAGTTTTAATATCCACATGGACCGGCATCCATTGAGTGACTATCACTCCTTAGTGGGTAAAGTGTTAAACCAGACAGACTGCTGGGTATGCTCTTAAGTATCTCAAGGTCATAGCAAATCAGGACTAGTACCATTCCCTTTAACGACAGGAGAGGTACTTGAGTTAAGTGGTGGGAGGCCGGTGGACAAGAGGTTTAATATCTCTAGTCCTTCTAGTTTGAAGCTCCACCAATATCATGTAGATAGGTCCTTAGTATGCTTTAACATTTCCAATCCCCGAAAGCCGGGAAATTGGGAAGTGTCATGGAACAACCAAACCATGACATCTTCACACAGAGCCGATAGAATGCCCATAGATTCAGAGCTTATACGCCAGATAGCCGACAGTGGAAAATATTTCCGGTATAGGTACACTCTAGGTAGTAGGATCATGCAAGTTGGAGAAGTATCACCAGGATACTGTGCACATATCGTACAACCGGATACGTGCACTAGACAGATGGGAGAATTAGGGTTAGGAGATTTCACATGGAAAGTTTGTAACATGGTTATGTCATACTCCATCCCATATGTTCTCCCCGATGATGCATATTTCATATGCGGGAGGAAGGCGTATAAGTGGTTTGCCCCAAACTCAGAGGGATTGTGTTACATTGGAAAGGTATTGCCTGAAGTAATGACTGTATCCCATAACAATATGAAAGACATTCACCGTGGTGCCCAAGCTCCTTATACGCACACTCATTACGAGCATGTCGTTAAAAGGCACCTGATAGAGAGGACAGAGCATCCGGCCTCTGATCTGATCCATGAATCCACTGGGATTCAATTCCTACTCGCGTTAGATATCACTCGTACCGCCAGAGGAGTGATAAACTTTAGGTATATAAACGCACTTGCGAACCTGATAGACAATATCACCGAAATGTATGACGACACGTTCAGGTATACTGGGAGAGAGCTATAAGCCTACAAAACAGAGCTGGTTCAGCATAGGATGATTCTCAATTACCTCACAGCAGTGACAGGCGGGTATTGTGTTACCCTAGCAACTCAGTATGGTGTAAAGTGCTGCACGTATATTACAAACAGCACTGAGGACCCGGCCGAGGTCATAGACCAAAAGATGGATGACATTTTGCAATTAAAGTGGGAGTTTCGAAGGAGGCATAATCTTACTCTCGCTGCTGTGGGTAATGAACTGACCGGCTGGGTGTCATGGTTGAACCCACGAAATTGGTTCTCTGGTTTAGGAGAATGGGCCCAAGGCATTATCATGGATGTAGGGAAATTTCTCTTGTGTATTCTGGGAGTCGTCATATTGATTGGTCTGATATTTAGATGCGTTCGGACTTTAACGAAGTGTAAACGTAGTACCAGAGTGATGAGTCTGAGGAGCGAGGACACTGTAATAACAACAACTAATTTAATTTATGATCCGTCAATAGAGACAATGTTGTGATGAAAATGTGATTCCACGGTCCGTTTCTTTCACCCGTTTCTCCTTTGTTTTCCTCCAAGGTACAAGGACATCCACTTGGAAAAAGAATTTGACAACCTCTTTTATACAGACCATTGATGAACTGTGTCACAGACACCCAATACTTTTAGTGACTTTAACTATCTACTGGAAACCCAATACTTTAGAGACTGTAATTTTATGGACACTGGAAAAGCTTTTGCTCACCACTTACAGCAAAAGCACCGCGAGACATCAGACAACACGTACATCAGACAAGACCTCAACAAGACCCCAATCGGCGACTGTCTACTAAAACTCACATAGTTATATGACTGCATTTATAACGATTGTTTCTTATCTTCATCTCTACAACTTCCAGGTAGTATTCCACATAGTCGACAGGTGATATTCACATACTAGCATCCACATACTCTCCCCCTTCATGTATCATCAACTAATGTGCACCCCATTTGTTGCAACCAAAAGCCAAAAAGAGCTCGGTAGAGTTTGACAGCCCATCCACAGACCCTTAATACGGGATAAGAAGGATTCAAATGTATACTTCGCAATACCTCAAAGCTTGCTTTAAAACACGTATGGCACGATGATACATGACCCCTCAGACATGGATTCATACACACATGCTTTACTATCTCACTAGGTCATATATTTCCCACCTTCTCCTCTCCTCCCTTTTCCCAATCATAAAAAGGTATTTACATGATGACATATATTTTTCTGTTTGAATTGTTTAGGAAGTGGCAGTTATTGGTGACTGCCAAAGGGTGGACTGTCAAAGTCGAAAAATATCGTTATTCTCATCGCCTTGTACTAACCCCAATGCACATGCCCGCTGCTCGTGCACCCACTCCCCCGTGCGTACGCATCCCCTCAGGGTGCGTAAGGGACGCTCCCACGTCGCCTGCGCGTGGGGATGTGCATTTACGGTAGAGTTTGTGTGCGTCTGGCGGGCGACTCGATCGCTACATATTTAACCAATATAGTGTGTTTTATAGGTAATAGTCCCCTTAATAATACCTGTAAGTATGTTTAGTGTAACTGGTTCGTGGACAGAGGAATTCCTCTTTGCATGATACGAAGGGTCAGACAGGGTCTGAGCGGTGGTGTTTAGTACCTAACTGAAGAGTATTTTATTAGAAACAATCCGGTGCTGGTTAGGTAGAGATTAATTGCTCCTGCGTATAGTTATGTCTATGAGTAGGTTATGGACATTTACTGTATTTGCGGTTCATTATCCATGCGGCGGGAATCTTGAGGATACCTCCCATCTGAGCAGTTTGAAATAGTCACAGCCCACCTGTTCAAATCCACCTATGACCTTTTGTCATAGTGCAGAGAGACATTCCTGTGTCCAATGAACAATGAGATTGTAGGGCCCATTGTATTGTACAGTATGTTGTGTATATAAAGACCCCCATAGCCAGACCAGCTTCACTTCTCTCCACAAGGTTTTCCCCGCGATGACTGAGAGCTGGTTTCCAGATAGCGCATGCGATTCATTCCCACGTGTGTAAGTTTTTCTCTGTGGCCATTTCGTTACTCTGTATGTATGCAATTGTTCTTTTGTAGCTAACCTGTAAGTGTTTGCCATTTATCCTCTTTCTGTTTATTTGTATTTGCAATCGTTTGCTAGTGTTTGTATTTCTGTTTAGTTATTGTGTTTAGGTATTAATGTCAGGTCTGTAGCATATGAACTGTATCTGTTTTCCCTTTTTACGTACTAAATATCGTCAGTAAAGGTGTTGGAACCTTAGCAAGGAGTGTGTGTTTCACTAGTTAGTATAAAGGGTTTTTGAGCGTCTCAGTCGCTCAAACAGCTTTCATATCATAAAGGTTAAGCAGCGTTACATTGTGATAATATTACAGTACTAAGGTTTACAGTATAAGCGTACCCTTACAGTGTGTTGTTACAAGGTTGTCTGTGTGTAGATCAGTGAGCGTCAGCGCCGCTCGTATCCCGCTCTCGCGGTACAGCGTCCGCTACGCTAATAGCGTAGCATTACGGTACTCGGGCCGCCTATAGCGTGCTCGATACCAAGCGTAAGCCGTGAGCGAACGTGCCGCTCGTGCATCTCGACCACTGCCTAGCGTCTGCTACGCTAAGTGCGTACCATTACGGCACCTCGTGCGCCTATTGCGTATGTTGTCTTTAATAAGTATATAGCTTAGGTTCAAGATAAATAATTAGCTTTATCATTATATACTCACAAACCTTAATAATACATACAATTTCCCCCTTCTGTCATGGCTTATGTAACAGTCAATGAATCTGCAAAATGCAGTATTGCAGGAGAATAAAATTATATTGTACAGGTGAAAAACAGAATGGACACACATGTAAATAACTGCAGCTGCTCAGTGACTATGTAATATATATCACCAAGCTGTTTGCCCACTATAGTCACTGTGAGAATCACTGACAACCAATTAAGCAAGCTTGCGACCATCCCATTAATGACTGGCAATTTAGATACGTTGTATAGCATATTTTAGTCAGGTTGCTATAAAGTATGGCAAACATTAGTATCTGGTATTAAGTTCTTCTCTGAAAAAGTACAAACCCAAAGAAAAGACTGAGCTTAAGTTATTTTAAGAGATGGCCTCATCATGAAAGTAGACATCGTGACATATATAATAATTGACATATAAAATCCAGCAAATTGCCACACACACAGAATGTCCTAACGTTTCTTTCAGAAGGGCACTGTTCTCTTTTCAATGCTGCAGACTAGAACCGGACAGAGCATTGACTGAATCTCTAAGGGCGGGGCCTGCTATGGAACTTTTTATTACAGAATATTTATTTTTATACAAGCCTATTTCCTCGGATGGAATTAACTCAGAAATGTACTAATATATGTGCTGCCATACAGCTTGGTAAATGTTTACCGCTTAATAAGATATTTAGAATTCTGTAGTGACACAAACAGCATACACAAAATAAGACATCTGAAAAACAACAGCTCTTTCTCAATAACAATTCACTACAGGAATATTTGCAATAATGAAAATAGTTTCTGAAGTCCTGTAGGAATATTACATAGTTTGTTTTCTTGTTATAGGAAATGATCCAGTGCAACCCAGCTGGGGAGGATGTGAGCCAGCAGATGAATATTGCACATCATTATCTTAGTATGTTTAAATAGGTAAATAATGCAATTGTTGTGTTTAAGGCAAAATGACAGAGCTATTGCTGAATTATTTGTCTATCATATCAACAGAAGACAGTTTCCCTTTTTAACCCCCATCTGATGGTTTATCATAATGTGGAACTTCTGAAGAAATGCATCCTCTAAGGCAGACAACGTCTTCAGTTGGTATTCACTATTCATGTAGGAGATCACATCGTCCAGAAGATGCCTGTTTGTGTAGGAATATTAACAAGGTCAGCATCGTACGCCCTTTGCGTCTCTCAGCCACAACATCTCCCTCTTGCATTTCTCAGCCACACCATCTCCCCCGGTGTTTCTCAGCTACGCCATCATATCCTCCTCATGTTGTCTCTCAGTCACACCATCACCTACCCAGTGCAATGTCTCTCAGCACATCATCCCCTTACCCCACCGCCGTCTCTCAGTACACCATCATCTATCCCCTGCATCGTCTCTATGCGCACCGTCACTTCCCCCTGCGTTGTCACTCAGCACACCATCACCTCCCGCTGTGTAATTTCTCAGGACACCAACACCTCCCCCTGCTTCGTCTCTCACCACAACATCACCTACCCCCTGCGTTGTCTCTCACCACACCATCACCTCCCCCTGTGACGGCTCTCAGCACAGCATCACCTACCCCCTGTGTTGTGTCTCACCACACCATCACCTCCCCCTGTGATGTTACTCAGCACACCATCACCTCCCCCTGTGACGGCTCTCAGCACAGCATCACCTACCCCGTGCGTTGTGTCTTAACACACCATGACAGTCTATGTCTCTCAGCGTGTGTCCCGCCTTCATTCTATGTCTCTCAGTGTATCTCCCCCCTTCATTATATGTCTCTAAGTGTGCCCACCCTTCATTCTATGTCTCTCAGTGTGCCCCCGCCCCTCATTCCATGGCTCTCAGTGTGTCTCCCCCCCCCCTTCATTCTATGTTTCCCAGTGTGTATCCCCATCCTTCATTCTGTGTCATTCAGTGTGCCCCCCCTTTCAGTCTTTGTCTCTCATTGTCTCCCCACTCTTCAGTCTATGTCTCTCAGTACCCCCTTCATTCTATGTCTCTCAGTGTGTCTCCCCGCCCCTTCTATGTCTCTCAGTGTGTCTCTCTCCCCCGCCATTCTATGTCTCTCAGTGTGGCTCTTCCCCCTCCCCTCGCCCTTCTATGCCTCTCAGTATGTCTCTTCCCCCTCCCCCAATCTATGTATCTCAAAGTATGTGTCCCCCTTCTATCCCTCACATTGTGTCTCTTCCTACCCCACCCTTTAATTTCTCTCAGTGTCTCCCTCCTATCTGTGTCTCTCAGTGTGTCTCTCCACCCCCATGTCTCTCAGTTCACCACCCCTTTGATGTCTCTCAGTGTGTCTCTTCCCCCTCCCCCTGACTTTCTATGTCTCTCATTGTGTATCTCTCCCCCTTCTATGTCTCTCAGGACGTCTCTTCCCCCCTCCACTCGCCCATCTATGTCTCTTAGTGTCTCCCTCCCTTCTATGTCTCTCAATGTGTCGCTTCCCCCTTTCTATGTCTCTCAGTGTGTCTCCCCCCACCTTCTATGTCTCTCAGTGTGCATCCCCCTTCTATGTCTCTCTTCTATGTATCTCAGTGTGTCTCCACTCCCACACCCTTCTATGTCTCTCCCCCTTCTATGTCTCTCAGTGTGTCTCTCCACCGCCATGTCTCTCAGTGTGTCTCTCCTCTCCCACCTTCTATGTCTCTCAGTGTGTCTCTCCCCCTCTTTGATATCTTTCAGTGTGTCGCTCTCCCCCCTTCGGTGTCTCTCAGTGTGTCTCCTCCCTTCATTCTATGGGGTATATTTACTAAGATTCGCAATTGTCGGGATTTGGAGGGAGATTAAACACGAATGACATCGAATGTGTGAATGTGTAACTTTTTGGGTTTTTTACACCTCATTTACTATGCTGTCCTATTCTGCATTGTCGTGTTTTCTGATGTCGATGTCATTCGTAATTTCGGCCAGTGTTTTACGGGAGTGATTAGAAATCTGTGAGATCCGTGCAGGGCTTCATTGTGTACCTTAAAAAAAAGTGTTCAAAATTCTAAAAACAAATGCGTGGGGTCCCCCCTCCTAAGCATAACCAATTTTGAGCCGGTCCTGGTTGTAAAAATACAGGGGGAAAATTGACAGGGGTTCCCCCATATTTTAACAACCAGCCCATTTCCCCCCGTATGCTGGTACTTGTGGTTCTCCAAGTACCAGCTTGCGGGGGAGGCTTGCTGGGACTTGTAGTACTGCTACAAAAAACAATATTCTTTTATTTACACAAAAGGCTATCAGCCTCTCATCCGCCGCCCTTGGATGGGGGGACAGCCTCGGGCTTCACCCCTGGCCCTTGGGTGGCTGAAGGGGGGGGACCCATTGATTTAAGAGGTCCCCACTCCTCCAGGGTACCCCAGCCAGGGGTGACTAGTTGGTGATTTAATGCCAGGGCCGCAGGGACCAATATAAAAGTGTCTCCCGGCTGTGGCATTATCTCTCTAACTAGCGGAGCCCGGTGCTGGTGTTAAAAATACGGGGGACCCCTACGCTTTTTGTCCCCTGTATTTTTTGCACCAGGTCCAGGCGCAGAGCCCAGTGCTGGTTGTTAAAATATGGGGGAACCCCTGTCAATTTTTCCCCTGTATTTTTACAACCAGGACCGGCTCAAAGAGCCCGAGGCTGGTTATGCTTAGGAGGGGGGACCCCACGCAATTTGTTTTCATGACTTTTAACTCTTTCACACCCCTTCCCACTGATAAACATGCACAGATCTCACGGATCCATGCATGCCTATCAGAACACAGTAAAAAAAAAGCAGGTCTATTTTAAAACTGTTTTTTTTTTATGATTTGTATTTTTTCACGGCAGTTTTTGGCTATTGCCGGCAGTGTTTGTGAAATCAAATTTTTAGTAAATTACCGAGTTGTATAAAATAACAGGCGTATTTGACCGATGGTGTAGTCATTCGTATTTTTTTTTCTTCGACTTCCAAAAAAATACGAATGCCCTCATCACTGCCGAGAATTGAGTTTAGTAAATTCCCGAGATGACACTTTGATGAAAAAACACCAAATCGGTCAAAATCGGGAGCTTAGTAAATATATCCTTATGTCTCTAGTGTGTCTCTCTCCCTTCTACGTCTCTCAGTGTGTCTCCCCCCTTCTATGTCTCTCAATGTGCCTCTCTCCCCTGCACTTCTATGTCTCTCAGTATGTCTCCCCCCCCCCCCCCTCCCACCACCCTTCTATGTCTCTCGGTGTCGTCGTCCCCCTTCTATGTCTCTCAATGTGTCTCCCAACCCTCATTCTTTGTCTCTCAGTGCCCCCCTTCATTCTATGTCTCTCAGTGTGTCTCTCCCCCCTTCTATGTCTCTCAGTGTGTCTCTCTATCCCCCCCTTCTATGTCTCTCAGTGTGTCTATTCCCCCTCCCCCTGACCTTCTATGTCTCTCAGTGTCTCCCTCCCTTCTATGTCTCTCAATGTGTCTCTTCCCCCCTTGTATGTCTCTCAGTGTGTCTCCACCCCACCTTCTATGTCTCTCAGTGTGTATCCCCCTTCTATGTCTCTCTTCTATGTCTCTCAGTGTGTCTCCCCTCCCACACCCTTCTATGTCTCTCCCCCTTCTATGTCTCTCAGTGTGTCTCTCCCCCTGCCCTTCTATGTCTCCTTGTGTCTCTCCCCCCTTCTATGTCTCTCAGTGTGTCTTCCCCCATTTATGTCTTTCAGTGTTTCTCCCCCCACCTTTCTATGTCTCTCAGTGTGTCGTCCCTCCCGCCCTTCTATGTCTCTCATAGTGCCTCTCCCCCCCTTCTATGTCTCTTATTGTATCTCCTCTACCCCCCCCCCCCCCCGGCCTCCTATGTCTCCCAGTGTGTCTCTTCCCCCCCGCCCTTCTATGTCTCTCAGTGTGTCGTCGTCCCCGCCCTTCTATGTCTCTTAGTGCCCCCCCCCCCTTCTATGTCTCTTATTGTATCTCTTCTACCCCCCCCCCCCGGCCTCCTATGTCTCCCAGTGTGTCTCTACCCCCCCGCCCTTCTATGTCTCTCAGTGTGTCAACCCTCCACCACCACCACCACCACCCTTCTAAGTGCTGACTTGACAGTTTCTCACTAATGTAAACTACAACATGTCATATAGAGCAGTATGGATGGTGTAATGGTTAACATTACGGCCTCACATTACTGAGATCATGGGTTCAATTCCCACCACGGCCCTGTGTGGAACTTGTATACTCTTCACGTGTTTGCGTGGGTTTCTTCCGGTTTCCTCCCACAATCAAAAAATATACTGATAGATTAATTGGACCCCGACATAAAATAACCCCAGTGTGTAGGTGTGTGTGTACATGTGTTTAGGGCAGACTAGATAGTCTTGTCTGTGGTTTTGTCTGCCGTCAAAATTCTATGTTTCTATGTACTGTGATATAGTCTGTGGTTAGAACTTGATGTTAGGGTACATTGTGAAACAATATGTAGCAATATTCAGTCTCAGCTATTTTCTTTACTCTGCTTATACTGCAAATGTAATGAGTAGTTGAAGCTGCCATGATATTTCCCAAGAATTTAAGCACATGCGCAGTCTGCGATAATCACTTCCTTGCGTGAACATTGGTACCTGAATTAGGCCCTAAACGTGCAGTCACGCTTCACCGCTAGATAACATTATTACTGTCGCTGTGTTACCCCTACCCGGCTGAATCTGCTGGTTAAACTTCAGTGTGGCAGCTGTGAATCACAAGTCTGCACGCTGGGAGAACATGATTAGAGTGCTCTGGGACCCGCTGCCGTATGCTGTTTCTGTGGAAGCTTATACCTGGCTGGGTCAACTGGTTAAGCGACTCAAGCTCCAATACTGCGGCTATGGGGGGTCATTCCGAGTTATGGTAGCTGTGCTAAATTTAGCACAGCTACAATCAGGCACTCAGACATGCGGGGGGACGTCCAGCACAGGGCTAGTCAACCCCGCATGTCAGTGCCGCCCCCCCCCCCCCCCCCCCCCCCCCGCAGAAATGCAAAAGCCTTTGCATTTGAGGAGTAACTCTCGGCCAGTGCAGCTCCTGCGGCTGGCCGGGAGGACCTCTTCGCTACCCGGGTCGCAGCGGCTGCATGTGATGTCACGCAGCCGCCGCGGCCCGCCCCCCCAACGGACTGGCCACGCCTGCGTTGGCCGGACCACACCCCCTAAACGGCGGCTTAACGCCACCATCCAGCCCCCGACCGCCTCAGGCTGAGACGATCGCTAGGCAACAACGGCCTTCCCCTGTCTGGCATGCGCCAGCGCATTGCGGCACCGGCGCATGCGCAGTAGCGACCCGATCGCTGCGCTGCAATAAACTACAGCAAGCGATCGAGTCGGAATGACCCCCAGGATTCACAGAACTGCACACTCAAAGAACATGTGCCTGTGTAAAAGCAATCTGCATCCCGCTGCCAAAATTTGTTTCTGTGGATGTCCTCTTGGCAAATACATCTTGGACCAGCTGTCAGTAGTCTGCCCAAACAGATAGTGACTGCTAACCCGTTTCTTTACCTTAAAGTAATTACTGTACTTCAGAGGAGGAGAGCATTGCCCTGGTTGCTTCCAAAAATATTTGTGGTTTGTTAAAGTTATGATTTAGTAAAATAAAAAATAAAAAAACCTTTGCTGAACAGCCCTGTGACGCACAGTTAAATCTAATTATGGTATACTATGTTTGCAGAGTTTTCTAAATATATTAAATTGTGTAATTTACCCTGTACATATTTATATTGATTAATCTGTATGTGCTGCACCTTGCATTCGTTGTAAAGGGGTGTGGTATGGTACGCCGGCGGTCGGGCTCCCGGCGACCAGCATACCGGCGCCGGGAGCCCGACTGCCGGCTTACCGACAGTGTGGCGAGCGGAAATGAGCCCCTTGCGGGCATGGTGGCGCGCAACGCTATTTTATTCTCCCTTCAGGGGGGTCGTGGACCCCCACAAGGGAGAATAAGTGTCGGTATGCCGGCTGTCGGGATTCCGGCGCTGGTATACTGTGCGCCGGGATCCCAACAGCCGGCATACTGAAGACCACCCGTTGTAAAGTGCACATAACAAGCACATAACGAAGCATTACTGCAAAATCAACCTGCTTTGATTTGTTTCATTTGGCTATGAACTTCACATTCATCATTTTAAAACAGAGCTTGCTTGGAATACCAATATAACATTTGTGAGTCAAAGCTGAGGCTGGTGAAATGTTGTCCCGTACAAGTACAGAAACATGAGCTGATCTCCAATACTGCAGATCTGCATGTTTGTCATCCAGAGATGTTCCATAAACACTGAGGATTCTGGGAGGTTTGTAGACTGCACATAAAATAAGAACTTAAGCCTGCCAAGAAGCCATGAAAGAAAGTCCTAACGTGAGATGCCAGAAGAAATGGGAGAGTCTCTCAGTAGTTGTTGTGTAAAAGCATTGCTGGAGGTTGGCGTTTCACACCTAAACCAAGAACTTTGTGAGCACAATCTACTTTTGGCTTTCTTTGTATATTTTTACTCTTAATTAGACAGTATCTTTAAGTTTGAATCTACGGCCGTGATCCATTGTTCTAAGCAAACCCGATGGTTTGCGCACAACTACGATGGTGGGAGGACTGCGCATATGCAGGCCTCCATCTGTGAGTTAGCTCACAGTGCCTCCAAGCCACAGCCTGATTGACAGGCTGTGCTTGTTTCGGGCTAGGGTCTGCATCGAAAGACGGCTACACAGGTAAGACAGACTTTCTGAGCACCCTTTGGCCACGATGGTGACCCAGTGCTGTGTCTTTGGATGCAACACTCAAATCTGCACTGCTGTGAGGAGGTGTCTTTTCTCCACAGGTGCTTCCTGCTGCATTTTAGCGTAAAACTCTAAATTAGGCCCAATGTGTGATGCAGAATAAGCTAAAGTTCCCAACCATTGCCCTGGAGCTTTGAGCAAAAGGCTGCCTTGCAAGTACCACTGCCCCAATATTTTTTTTTTTGTAACTTTGAAGTAACTGAATATTGGTGGTACAAATTGAGGTATGGGGTTTATTATATTTAAGGATCACCTGTCCATAAATATTTTACCATATTAAGCTTGTATACCAGTCAGCAAACAGAGCTTACCTTAATATACAAGACAGGTCATAAATACCAGTAGTCACCAAATATTGATCAGCTTTATATACTAAACACTACATACATCTTAACTATATAATCAAGCAAAAACATATTGACAGGCATATTATAAAGTATGTGGTCTCTATGGGTATTGATCACCAGTTCTACATTAGAAAAGTCTACAGTCATTAGGTCGACAACTATTGGTCAACATGCATTAGGATGACAGGTTCAAAAGGTCGACACATCAAAAGGTTGACAGTAGGAAAGGTCAACAGGGTCAAAAGGTCAGCACATAAAAAAGTTGTCAAAGCATGTGGAATCCCAATTAGGGTACCGCGTTCCCCTTTCATGTCTTGCTTCGCTCGCTATGCTTCAGGCAAGGTGCCTCTCTCAGCTACCACATGTTAGTATTCTCAATTATAGTCCACGTGGATGGTAAACATGAAAAAGTTGAATAAAATGCTAAAAAAAAAGCAAAAAGTGATGTCAACAATTTGCACCTGTCAATCTTTTGTACCTGACAACCATAAGCACTGTCGACTGGTCCAGGTTCTTTATTAAGCTTTTTCTCTGAAAATGTTTTTGTTGATTTATAACTACTATGTTGAGACAGCTGCATAGATCAGTCAAAATATAGAAACACTATGGGGTCTATTAATTTAGTTCTGGGGTGATGGATTGTTACTTACTATATATTGCATCAGTTTGATGCAATATACAGTTTATCTGGAAAGTATTCACAGCGCTTAAGTTTTTCCACATTTTGTTATATTACAGCCTTATTCCAAAATGGAATAAATTAATTTTTTCCCTCAAAATTCTACACACAATGGGGGTAATTCCAAGTTGATCGCAGCAGGAAATTTTTTAGCAGTTGGGCAAAACCATGTGCACTGCAAGGGGGGTAGATATAACATTTGCAGAAAGAGTTAGATTTGGGTGGGTTATTTTGTTTCTATGCAGGGTAAATACTGGCTGCTTTATTTTTACACTGCAAATTAGATTGCAGATTGAACACACCACACCCAAATCTATCTCTCTCTACACATGTTATATCTGCCCCCACCCCTGCAGTGCACATGGTTTTGCGATCAACTCAGAATTACCCCCAATACCCCATAATAACAACTTGAAAAAAGCTTTTTTGTGATTTTTGCAAAATTTATTAAAAATAAAAAACTAAGAATATCATGTACGTAAGTATTCACTACTTTTGCCATCAATCACAAAATTGAGGTGCATCCTGTTTCCACTAATCATCCTTGAGATGTTCCTACAGCTTAATTGGAGTCCACCTGTTGTAAATTCAGTTGATTGGACATGATTTGGAAAGGCACACACCTGTCTATATAAGGTCCCACACTTTATAGTGCATGTCTGAGCACAAACCAAACATGAAGTCAAAGGAATTGTCTGTAGACCTCCGAGACAGGAGTGTCTTGATGCACAAATCTAGGGAAGGGTACAGAAAAATATCTACTGCTTTGAAGGTCCCAATGAGCACAGTGGCCTCCATCATCCATAAATGGAAGAAGTTCGGAACCACCAGGACTCTTCCTAGAGCTGGCCGGCCATCTAAACTGAGCGATCGGGGAAGAAGGGCCCTAGTCAGGGAGGTCACCAAGAACCCGATGGTCACTCTGTCAAAGCTACAGCATTCCTCTATGGAGAGAAGACAACCTTCCAGAAGGACAACCATCTCTGCAGCAATCCACCAATCATACCTGTATGGTAGAGTGGCCAGAGAGAAGCCACTCCTTAGTAAAAAGCACATGGCAGCCCACCTAAAGTTTGCCAAAATGCACCTGATGGACTCTCAGACCATGAGAAACAAAATTCTCTGGTCTGATTGAACTCTTTGGTGTGAATGCCAGGTGTCATGTTTGGAGGAAACCAAGCACTGCTCATCATTAGGCCAATGCCATCCTTACAGTGAAACACGGTGGTCGAAGCATCATGCTGTGGGGATGTTTTCAGCAGCAGGAACTGGGAGACTAATCAGGATAAAGGGAAAGATGAATGCAGCAATGTACAGAGACATCCTGGATGAAAACCTGCTCCAGAGCGCTCTTGACCTCAGACTCGGGCGATGGTCCATTTTTCAGCAGTGCAACGACCCTAAGCACACAGCCATGATATCAAAGGAGTGGCTTCAGGTCAACTCTGTGAATGTCCTTGGGTGGCGCAGCCAGAGCCCAGACATGAATCCGATTGAACATCTCTGGAGAGATCTGAAAATGGCTGTGCACCGATGCTTCCCATCCAACCTGATGGACCTTGACAGGTACTGCAAAGAGGAATGGACAAAACTGCCCAAAGATACTGTAGGTGTGCCAAGCTTGTGGCATCATATTCAAAAAGACTTGAGGCTGTAATTGCTGCCAAAGGTGCATCAAGTATTGAGCAAAGGCTGTGAATACTTATGTACATGTGATTTCTTAGTTTTTTATTTTTAATAAATTTGCAAGAATCTCCCAAAAACTTTTTTCACATTGTCATTATGGAGTATTGACCCTCATTCCGAGTTGATCGCTCGCTAGCTGCTTTTAGCAGCAGTGCAAAATGCTAGGCCGACGCCCTCTGGGAGTGTATCTTTGCTTAGCTGAAGTGCAACCGAAAGGTTAGCAGAACTGCTTGAAAAAAAGATTGTGCATTTTCTGAGCAGCTCGAAACTTACTCCTAGCTAGCGATGACTTCAGACTGTTCAGTTCCTGTTTTGACGTCATAAACACGCCCTGCGTTCGGCCAGCCACTCCCCCATTTCCCCAGGCACGCCTGCGTTTTTACCTGTCACGCCTGCGTTTTTTTAGCACACTTCCTGAAAACGGGCAGTTACCACCCAGAAACACCCACTTCCTGTCAATCACTCACCGATCAACAGAGCGACAGAAAACCGTCGCTCGACCTTGTGTAAAACTGCATAGTTTTGTGTGAAAGTACTTCGCACATGCGTACTGCGGCTCATACGCAAGCGCAGAAATGCCGATTTTTATCCTGATCGCTGTGCTGCGAACAATGGCAGCTAGCGATCAACTCGGAATGACCCCCATTGTGTGTAGACTTTTGAGGGAAAAAATTAATTTATTCCATTTTGGAATAAGGCTGTAAAATAACAAAATGTGGAAAAAGTGAAGCATTGTGAATACTTTCTGGATGCACTGTATAGCTTTGTAAAGTAGCAATTCATGTATACTCACCTTTCCATCATAGCGTTCTGAAAAAGTGTGCTCCCTGGATCCTGTCTTATGCTGCGGTCTTCTATGTTACCGTGGAATCAAACTGGTGGTCCTGTTTGTGCATGCGTCAGCAGTGCCACCAGTGGAGCAGTAGATTATCAGGGTCAGTCAGAGCAGGCAGCCGTAGGGAGGAGGGTCAGCTAATATCCTGGATGGAAGCTGGAGACCGTCCCCCTGTACACTGGCAGCTGCCTGCACAGAGAAGCAGCAGAACGGGGACCTCACACATGGTGCTGCAGACCTTCTACTACTGCCATTGGCTGCACAAGGAGGAGGTCTGGCCCCAGTGCCCACTAGCAGCATGAATGGGGGAGTCCTAAATGCAGCACCATGCTCTTTGGGGGCAGGATGGCATCAGCAGAAGGCCGCTTTGTGAAGTGGTCGGTAATCACTGACCAGGTTTGCCGTGCAGGTAATGCAGGCAGGCTGCTGCTGCATGTGTGTGCATCCATGCCTGGGAGAGCAGGAGGAGGGGGCTTGCAGGCAGGCACACATTACCTCCAACACTGGATGCACGCAGAGATGGTCTGTGGAGATCATTTATCTCTCCCGAGCTGGGCTTTGTGTAGACTCCGCAGAAAAGCTGAGTACTCCAGCCCCATTCTCCTCTGATTGACTAGGTATCACTGAAGGGGGCAGAGAGAACAGGGAGGAGGCAGAGAGACTGCAGTCTTCACTGCTCTTTTCCCATCATGAGGCTCATTATGACATCCTGAGATGGCGAATTCTTTCTGAGAAGCTAAACGGAAATATGAGCATTCTGCGCTTCTCTGAATTGCTTTCCCCATACTGCTCTATCGGGAATTGATATGTACACTAGTCAGGTGGTAACGCTGGTGAAAACTAAAATTTTTCCATGGTAATGCCTTCTTTGAATAGGAGGAAGCAGTGAAATGCCTGCTATCCATTGGAGTTTTTATAATGGGTGCAATGTGTGTGGTGCACAGGGGGGGGGCCCACACCGCACACATTGCACCTATTTTAATACTTACCTTTCCGGAATCCAGCGTTTGGTGCTGTGATTGCGGTGGAAATCGCTGCCAAAATGGCCGCCGCCACATGTGCGGCAGTCAAATTGGTCTTCGGATCATGGCGGGCGCCATGTTTCTGGAGACCTGCGCATGCGCAGTAGACTCCGGCACAATGCCGGAGTCTACAGCGCAGTACAGAGAAAGGGGCCCACCCAGAGGTGCACACGGGTCCCAACCTCTGCTGAAATGCCCCTGCTGCTATCACTGATAGGAAGCCTTTCACTACTGCATAAACAGACCCCTAAACATAAACTCCTCCCATAATAATGTTGCACTAAATGCACCTGTTTGGTAAAAGATCTATAATTATGGAAAACTTGGTTGTGTGACTGGACCACAGGAGGAGTTGGTTAAACAAGTTGGCTGCACCTCTGTGGCACCGAATTTGCTGTCCATGAAAAGGTTCCTATTAAACGTTAACTGAGCAAATGTACCGTGAAACCTCTATTGTGTATACTGAACACAATCTTCACTGTTTTTATTTGGTTGTTATAATCACTGAGGTGAGTACAGTATTTAAGGGAGATTAATGGTTTCTATTTACATACAGAACACAACCTTTGTTACTAGCTTATAGCAATGTGTAGGGGTAATTATTGCATTTTTGAGACTGTTGGTTCACATGCTTAGACTGCTCTGACCATTGCAAAAGGTGTGTGTGTGGAGGTGTGCCCTGTACCACAGGACACATCCCAGCAGCAGCACGCAGGGGTTCTGTGTCCCCTGCGGGACAACATGTCTGACAGTGCTGGGACACTGTGTCTGTCCCCAGCGCCTGTCAGTGAGCGGCAGCGGCGGGTGTCCGGTGCAGGGACCGGTTGTTTGCCTGCACCAGACTTACAGCAGCGACGGGGAGGGCCCCGAGGGTAAAGTCAGGCCTCGAGCCTGTAGTCAGTAAGGGGGCAGTAGGCCCAAGTAAGTGTACGGGAGGTGGGTAGGCTGTACGGCGCCCACTCCCCAGAAAGTAGTTAGAGATTTAAAGGGACAGCACCGTTTGATCTTGTATTGTGATGCCTGTTGTTACCGTGCAGGGCAAAGTATTTGTTTGAAAGTTTGTGCACAGAGTTTGTGTTGCATCACCCACACCTGAGCTAGTTTGAGGGCTCTGTTCATGTAGCGGAGGCACACTAGGGTAGAGTTAGGCCCTGCACGGCTGTTGTTTGTTTGCCTCCTTACTAGTGATGAGCGGATTCGGTTTTACTCGGTTTTACTCGGTTTTACTCGGTTTTACTCGGTTCTCAAAACGGCATCTTATTGGCTCACGGATGTCACGTGTTTTGGATAGCCAATAAGATGCCGTTTTGAGAACCGAGTAAAACCGAGTAAAACCGAGTAAAACCGAACCTCGCTCATCACTACTCCTTACAGGGACCTGTAAGTGGAGAGGAAGATTGCAGTGCAAGATTGGCAACGGTGAGCAACATCTGTGTCCGTCTGTTCCTTTGTCTGTCTGTCCCCCGAGTGCCGGATTAGGGGTTTGCTCACGGACGTGAGAGTGCGAGTGTGTGAAAATTGGGTGGCTGAGGCTTGGTGCCGATGATGATTTTCACCTAACCGGTGAAAGTCGCCGCCACCCTGGGAGTATCCTATTTCCCTAATCTCTTCTCCTTCCCAGCTCGTCTGTCATCTGCATCTGGAAGGGGATCGATGTGTCCGGGTCAAACTGAAGGTTCCAGGTCCGTTGAAGATTCCGTGACCTGAAGGTGGGAGAGTGCGGCGCCTGGTAAGTAGTGTACACTACACCGCGCCGCCACTCTTACATGTGCACAGACTGTGGGGAGACCAAGTAGCTACTACAGTGGGTCTAAGCAGCCCATTCACAGCTATATCACTCTAGTAAAGTGGACTCCGTATAAGCCGGGTCAATTCAGCCCATCCCTGCTCCACCCTGTCCTGCCCCCTCCCCAATATGCATACCACCTGCTCCTTCTCTCCTGCAAGATGGCTGTCCTCTCTCCATCACCAGCAGTGGGAGATGTTGGGGGAGAGAGGTTGCATCTTAGCTCCCACTGCGCACGTTGGAGACATGGCAGCCAAACTCGATTATTATATACTGTACATGTCATACTCTGTCCGTGTTGCAGTGTTTTCAAGATGCAGAGTGTCTGTTCTGTGTTTTATTTGTTGGGTGTCATCCTAATTTTTGGAATTCCTTTTAGCATTGCAATATATTTACAAGGCCAGATGCTGCTGATGAGGGATTTCTGTGGTCATTTTACACTTCTTATGGTTACACCCGCTGTATTAGTGTCACGTCACTAGGATGTCCCATGTGTATGTACAACTGTGGCCAAAAGTTTTAAAAATGAAACAAGTAATGGTTTTCACAAAGTTTGCTGCTTCAGTGTTTTTAGACCTTTTTGTCAGATGTTACTATGGTATACTGAAGTAAAATTACAAGCATTTCATAAGTGTCAAAGGCTTTTAAGTTTATGCAAAGAGTCAATGGTGGTCATTCCGAGTTGTTCGCTCGCTAGCTGTTTTTAGCAGTCGTGCAAACGCTATGCCGCCTCCCACTGGGAGTGTATTTTAGCTTAGCAGAATTGCGAACGAAAGGATCGCAGAGCGGCTACAAAGTTTTTTTGTGCAGTTTCTGAGTAGCTCAAAACCTACTCAGCGCTTGCGATGATTTCAGACCATTCAGTTCCTGTTTTGATGTCACAAACACGCCCTGCGTTCGCCCAGCCACGCCTGCGTTTTTTCGAACACTCCCTGAAACGGTCAGTCGACACCCAGAAAAAGCCCACTTCATGTCAATCACTCTGCGGCCAGCAGTGCGACTGAAAGGTTTGCTAGACCTTGTGTGAAACTACATCGTTCGTTGTAATAGTATGTCGCGCGTGCGCATTGTGCCGCATATGCATGCGCAGAAGTGCCGGTTTTTTGCCTCATCGCTGCACAGCGAACGAATGCAGCTAGCGATCAACTCGGAATGACCACCCTGGTGTGCCATCATGTTGGAAAAGGCATTGTTTGTCACCAAACTGTTCTTGGATGGTTGGGAGAAGTTAAACATAGTAACATAGTATCTGAGGTTGAAAAAAGACAATTGTCCATCGAGTTCAACCTATTTGTGGTCTCCTATGCATGATGATTTGATTAAAATTTCTGACTGATGCTGCTGTCAGCCGTTACATTTTATCCCTATTTATAGTAACTATAATGCATGACTATGCACCATACCCCTGGATATCCTTAGCCATTAGGAATTTATCTAACCCATTCTTAAAGGTGTTGACAGATTCCGTCATTACAACTCCCTCGGGCAGGGAATTCCAAACATGTATTCTCCTTACCGTGAAAAAGCCTTTACGCCATATTGTGCGGAATCTCCTCTCCTCTAACCTGAGCGAGTGTCCACGAGTCCTCTGTGTTGATCTAACCAAAAACAGGTCCCGCGCAAGCTCTGTGTATTGTCCCCTTATATATTTGTAGATGTTGATCATATCCCCTCTTAGTCTCCGCTTTTCCAATGTAAACATGCCTAGTCTTTCAAGCCTTTCCTTGTATTCCATCGTCTCCATGCCCTTAATTAGTTTGGTCGCCCTCCTCTGTACCTTTTCAAGCTCCAGGATATCCTTTTTGTAGTACGGTGCCCAGAATTGTACACAGTATTCAAGGTGTGGAGGAAAGGTGAGAGCTATCATCAGTCCAGTGTCATGCCAACAAGTAAAGCATCCTGAGACCATTCATGTGTGGGGTTGCTTCTCAACCAAAGTAGTGGGCTCACTCACAATTTTACCGAAGAACACAGCCATGAATAAAGACTAGCACCAAAACATCATCCAAGAGCAGCTTCTCCCAACCATCCAAGGACAGTTTCGTGACAAACAATGCCTTTTCCAGCATTTCCACCACCAGTTTTTCCACCTCTACAATAAAGCATCATTGATTCTTCTTTCCAGTGAGAGCGCATGAGAGATGGGAGGATGCAGAGGGATTTTCAGTTCTTGCTGAGACCATGATATCATAGCAAAATACTAACATTACATATTTGAAGCGGATAATGTTTATGTTGTATTTAAAGCCTCAAACCATGCCACAAGAGTTTCCCTCAGTGATTCAGATAGCAAACGCAATCCAGCTTACAAGGATCAAAAACTCCTTGTGGTACTATGGGGGTCATTCCGAGTTGTTCGCTCGCAAGCTGCTTTTAGCAGCTTTGCACACGCTAAGCCGCCGCCTACTGGGAGTGAATCTTAGCTTATCAAAATTGCGAACGAAAGATTAGCAGAATTGCGAAAATACACATCTTAGCAGTTTCTGAGTAGCTCCAGATTTACTCGGCATCTGCGATCAGTTCAGTCAGTTTCGTTCCTGGTTTGACGTCACAAACACACCCAGCGTTCGCCCAGGCACTCCCCCGTTTCTCCAGCCACTCCCGCGTTTTCCCCAGAAACGGCAGCGTTTTTTCCCACACACCCATAAAACGGCCAGTTTCCGCCCAGAAACACCCACTTCCTGTCAATCACACTCCGATCACCAGAACGAAGAAAAATCCTCGTAATGCTGTGAGTAAAATACCTAACTGCATAGCAAATTTACTTGGCGCAGTCGCACTGCGGACATTGCGCATGCGCATTAGCGACTAATCGCTCCGTTGTGAGAAAAAAATAACGAGCGAACAACTCGGAATGACCCCCTATATATCTACTTTCACCTGGAAACATATACTATATACTAGAAACTGTAGTAGTGACTGTCATTAAGACATACATGTAACATACTAAGATATTAAATACAATATCTACATGCCTAATGCATGCTAGTTTAGTCCATACATGATTTACAACCTGGCCTTAGACCTGTTGGATCATCTGTAATGTACGAATTCAAACTCAACCTTGTAAACACTTTTATGCAGCGGCGGCTCCAGAAGTGGGGCGTTATATGTTACAAGTTACCAAAAGGGTAAAAAAAAAAAAAAGGACAGACTACAGATGGAGCCTCAGTCATTTCACCCGACCGAGGCGCAGGCGTCCACTCCCGGTGTGACTACGCGATCTGTGCATGAGCCGCTTCCCATTCAGAGCGTCTCTATCCGGGCGCGTGGATGGAGACGCTCTCCATTAAAGTGAATGGGGAGCGTCTCCATCTGGATGCGCATGCCCGTCCAGACGGAGACGCTCACAGTGACTAGGTGCGCCCAGGCGGGCGCGCCTAGTCACACAAAGAGCTTGAATAATGCGGAGGCTCCATCTGTAGATGGGCCAAGAGATTCTTATCTGCTGTCAATTTCTATGTTCATGTTAGAGATGTGCCCCGACCCCCATCATGGTTTGGTTTGGGATTTGTATTAGCTTCGTGTTTTGGTTTTGGATTCAGCTTGCCCTCACATGTTTTGGTTTTGGATCTGTATTTTTAAAAAAATTGATAAAACAGCTAAATCACATCATTTGGGCCTTTTTTTGTTCCGACAGTATTATTAACCTCAATAACATTAATTTCCAGTAATTTCCAGTTCATTGCAAATTATTATTATTGCAATGTATTAGCAATCACCAAGTGAACCAACTCGCAAGTGCTATCAATAGAAAACAATACAACACAGAAAGTTACTAAGATGCATTTGTGGAATATCATTGCTCACAAGTAGTAGTAGTTAACAAACAGCGAAGAAAAAAACATAAACGTGTGTGAAATAGCAACAGCAGAGGCGTATCTAGAGAGGAAAGGACCTGTGTGCAGACTCTGTGTGTGGGCCCCCTCCTCTCCTGTAGCCGTCACTGCCGCTGTTAGCGCTCTCAGCACTGAGACTCTGGCACAGTGCCAGAGTCTACAGGGCATGCTCAGAACTCCGAACAAATGGCTGCCGCAACATTTTTTAGGAGTCCTGCGCATGCGCTGTAGACTCTGGCACTGTGCCAGAGTCTCTAGCGCTCAATGTGCTAGCAGCGGCGGTGAAGGCTACGGGAGAGGAGAGGGCCCACACACAGTCACCGATGGACGCCGGAAAGGTGAGTATAGAAGAAATGGGTGCAGTGTGTGCGGTGTGGGCCCCTTCTGGACCCAGGGGCCTGTGTACACCACACACACTGCACCCATTATAGATACGCCACTGAGCAGACGTGGTTACTCCCTACACAAGTATGCATGCCCCCAGCGCATGCCTATTCTCAGTGACAATCTGACCTCCCTCCTGGGGGCCCTAGGCCACTGATGACTGGCACGCAATGCCCATGTAAAGCCCCTATCAATCTACATTTTTGTTGAACAGCTCCCCAAAATCTCCCCATCCACTAAACAGCATTCTGTACCTGCATAGTACAGTGCGGAATACTTTGGGACACACAGTGGGTTACAGTGCGGGTTACAGTGCAGGTTGGATACAGTGTGAGCTGGTTTCAGTGCAGATTGGATACAGTCCGGGTCAAATACAATGTGGGTTACAGTGTGGGTCGGATACAGTGTGAGTCGATACAGTGCGGGTTACAGTGCGGGTTGGATACAGTGCGGGTTGGATAAAGTGTGGGTCGGATACAGTGGAGGTTGCAGTGCAGGTCAGATACATTGCAGGTCAGATACATTGCAGGTTGGATACAGTGCTGGTTACAGTACAGGTTGGATACAATGCAAGTCGGATACAGTGCGAGTTACAGTGCAGATTGGATCCAGAGCGGATTGGATACAGTGCTGGTTACAGTGCGGGTTGGATACAGTGAGGGTCAGATACAGTTTGACAGGAGATGCCAGTGGTTTCCTCAGTGCGGGGGTGTCGGCAGTGTGGGGGTGCTGGAGGTGTCCTCAATGCAGGGGTACTGACTGTGTCCTCAGTGCTGGAGTGCCGGCAGTGACAGCATTGCAGGAGTGACAGTAGTGTTGGCAGTGTGTTTGTGCCAGTGGTGTTCTCAGTGCATGGGTGCCAGCTGTGTCCTCAGTGCAGGGGTGCAGGCAGTGTCGGCAGTGTGGGGGTGATGGTAGTGTCAGCAGTGCGGTGGGGCAGGTGATGTCCTCAGTACAGGGGTGCCGGTGGTGCCTTCATTGCGGGGGTGCTGGCAGTGTTGGCAGTGTGGGGGGGTGCCGGTAGTGTCGGCAGTGCGGGGGTGATGGTAGTGTTGGTAATGCAGAGGTGCTGGCGGTGTCCTTACTACAGTGGTACGCCAATGTCCTCAGTGCAGGGGTGCCAGTGGTGTCCTCATTGCAGGGATGCTGGTAGTGTTGGCAGTGCGGTGGTGCCAGTAGTGTCGGCAGTGTGGGGTGGCCGACATCTTGCATCTACTCTGTCTGCATTGCTGTGCCCATTGAAATCAATGGGGAAGCTCTTATTGGCTGAGAGCCATGATTGACAGTGCTCTCAGTCAATCAGCAACCACTCTATTAATTTCAATGGGATTGGCATTGAATCCAAAACCTGCGAGTTCTGCTGGAGGATGACGTTTTGCCTTGAATTAGGGTCCGAGGCAGGCTGGCAGATCCGAGCCCCATCTCAAATCCTCTCTGATCCCCTTGGTTCCTGGAAGTTTCTCTGTTTCTTAATACCTATTTATTTACACTTTCCTTGCCAAAGATGTATTTAAATTTAGGATCATTAAGTTTTCAGATAGCCATTGAAGTAAGGGATAAGTCACATCAGAGGTGTAGCCAGAATTTGGTGGGCCCCATAGCAACATCTTGAAGGGGCTGCTGTCCTAATGCTTGAGTACGGGGTATAACTCTCCACAGCAGTTTTTAATTTTATGCCCCATAATAGTGCCCTAGTTAATTTTATGGATCATAGCAGTGCCTTAGTTCACGTTATGTCACATTGGGGGACTGCCAGTACACATTATGCAACACAGTACCCCAAATTCACATTATGACACACAGTGCCCCCAGTTCATATTATTCTACATTACAGTGCCCCCAGCTAATATTACATCACGCTATAGTGCCCCAGTTCATATTATATAATATTATAATGGCCTCATTTTATACCGCATTATAATGAGCAGGTCCAGGGGCATAAATATATTGTATGCCTAAAGCAAAAGTTTTTAAGGGCACCTATGGACCACCCAATAGTGAAAAAACAGGATTTTAATTACCTACTGGTAAATCCTTTTCTCGTAGTCCGTAGGGGATAATTGGAATCCATTTAGTACCATGGGGTATAGACAGGTCCACTAGGAGTCATGGGCACATTAAGATATTGATAGTGTGCACTGGCTCCTCCCTCTATGCCCCTCCTACCAGTCTCAGTCTAGGAAACTGTGCCCGAGGAGACGGACATACTTTGAGAGAAGGATAGATAAGGAAAGGGGTGAGATTACGAACCAGCACACATAGAACAAGAGGAAAGCCATGCTAACCAAACTTGAAACAGGAACAGCAACAGCTGAACAAACCAGAATACTTAACCAAGTAACCGTGCGGGAAGAACGAAGCACCGGGCGGGCACCCAGTATCCCCTACGGACTACGAGAAAAGGATTTACCGGTCGGTAATTAAAATCCTATTTTCTCTTACTTCCTAGGGGATACTGTGAATCCATTTAGTACCATGGGGAAGTACCAAAGCTTCCAAACCGGGTGGGAGAGTACTGAGGTTCCTGCAGAACTGATTGACCAAACTGAAGGTCTTCAGAGGCCAAAGTATTGAACTTGTAAAACTTAGCAAACATGTTCGAACCTGACCAGGTAGCTGCTCGGCAGAGCTGTAAAGCTGAGACACCCCGGGCAGCCTCCCAAGACGAACCCACCGATCTAGTAGAGTGGGCCTGTACAGATTTTGGAACCGGCAAGCCTGCCGTGGAATAAGCATGCTGGATAGTGAGCCTGATCCAGCGTGCAATGGACTGCTTTGAAGCATGACACCAAATTGTATTGGGATCATAGAGAACGAACAGGGATTCCGATATCCTGTGACAAGCTGTTCTCTTTACATACACCTACAAAACCCTCACAACATCCAAAGACTTTGAAGTAGCAGAGGTGTCCGTAACAACCGGAACCACAATAGGTTGGTCATACTTGCCTACTCTCCCGGAATGTCCGGGAGGCTCCCAAAAATCGGCTGACCCTTCCGGCCCCCCTGGAAGAGCAGACAAGTCTCCCGATTTTTCAGTTCCCACCTGCCCAGCCACCCAATTTGAGAGTAAAGTGGGCGGTCCGGACAGTCGATGACGCGATTCTTGTTGAATCGCGTCATCATAGTCACGCCCCCTGCTGTAAAATGCCGATTATAGCGGCATTACAGAGCGGGGGCGTGGCTTAAACATTGAGATGTTGTAACCCCGCCCTCATACCGCCGCCGCCCCTCTTCTGCCACGCCCCGTTCCACCTCCTCCTTGCCCCCTCCTTTTGTCATTGCCCTGCCCAGCCCCTCCACTAAGCCGACCTGGCAGCTCTCTCCCAGAGAGAGCTGCCACAAAGTAGGTAAGCATGAGGTTGGTTGATGTAAAATGCGGACACCACCTTAGGAAGAAATTGCTGACGAGTCTTGAGTTCAGCTCTGTCCTCATGGAAAATTAATTAGGGGCTCTTTTAAGACAACGCCCCCAGCTACGACACACGTCTTGCTGAAGCCAAGGCCAGCAGTGTGACAGTCTTCCACATAAGGTACTTTACATCTACCACCTGTAACGGTTCAAAGCAGTCCGATTGGAGAAAGTGCAACACCAAATTTAGATCCCAAGGTGCCGTGGAAGGCACAAAGTGAGGTTGGATGTGCAGAACACCTTTTAAGAACGTCTAGACCTCAGGGAGAGAAGCCAACTGTTTCTGAAAGTAAATAGACAAAGCTGAAATCTGGACTTTAATGGAGCCTAGACGTAGTCCCACATCCACTCCCGACTGCAGAAAAAGCAGGAAACGTCCCAGATGAAATTCTACCGCAGAATATTGTCTGCTTTCACACCAAGAGACATATTTCTTCCATATAGAGTACGGTGGTAATGTTTAGACGTTATCCCCTTCCTGGCTTGGATCATAGTCGGGATGACCATGTCAAGAATCCCTCTCCTGGCTAGAATCAGCCGTTCAACTTCCATTCCGTTAAACGTAGCCACGGTAAGTCTTGATAGACGAACAAGCCCTGTTGTAAAAGATCCTCGCGAAGAGGTAGAGGCTACGGATCTTCGATCAGCATCTCGAGAAGATCCGTGTACCAGGCCCTTTGAGACAAGTCTGGAGCAATGAGGATTGCCTGAACCTTTTCCCTCCTTATTCTTTTTAGAATTCTTGGGCTCAGAGGTAGTGGAGGAAACACGTACACCAGCTGGTAGACCCACGGAGTTGTCAGAGCATCTACCGCCACTGCTTGTGGGTCTCTCGACCTGGAGCAATACCTCTTGAGCTTCTTGTTGAGTCGAGAAGGACATCATGTCGATCTGTGAATATCCCCACCAACGTGTCAACCACCGGAATACCTCCGGGTGAAGTTCCCACTCCCCCGGGTGCAGGTCATGTCTGCTGAGGAAATCTGCATCCCAGTTGTCTACTCCCGGAATGAAGACCGCCAACAATGCCACGGCGTGTTTTTCCGCCCAGAGGAGAATTCTTGACACCTCTGACATTGCTGGTCTGCTTTTCTTTCCGCCCTATCGGTCTATGTACATTACCGCTGTCACATTGTCCGACTGGACTTGATAAGCCTGATTCTGAAGTAGAGATGAGACCTGCAGAAGGGTGTTGTAGATAGCCCTGAGTTACAGGATGTTTATTGGAAGGACGACTTCCTGACTTGACCATCTTCCCTGAAACTGCACCCCCTGGGTGACTGCTCCCCAACCTCTGAGGCTTGCGTCCGTGGTTAGCAGAATCCAATTCTGAATGCCGAACCTCCAACCCTCGATGAGGTGAGAAGTCTGTAGCCTCCACAGAAGGGAGATCCTGGCTCTTGGCGACAGTTGGATCCTCTGGTGCATGTGAAGATGTGATCCGGACCATTTGTCCAATAGATCTAGTTGGAAGGGTCTCGCATGAAACCTTCCATACTGAAGTGCCTCGGAAGAGGCCACCATTTTCCCCAGAAGGTGAATGCACAGATGCACCAAGAACCGGGTTGGCTTCAGGACAGCCCAAACCATCGACTGGATTACCATAGCCTTTTCCAAAGGAAGGAACACTCTAAGACTCTGTGTCCAGTATCATTCCCAGGAAAGGAAGCCTCTGTGTCGGTTCCAGGTGAGATTTTGGTAGGTTCAGAATCCACCCGTGATCCAGGAGTAGTCTGGTTGAGAGGCCAATGCTATCCAACAACCGCTCCCTGGACGGTGCCTTTATCAGAAGATCGTCCAGGTACAGAATTATGTTCACTCCCTGTTTGCAGAGTAGAAACATCATCTCTGCCATCACTTTGGTGAACACTCTCGGTGCCGTGGAGAGACCAAATGGCAGGGCCTGGAACTAGTAGTGACAGTCCTGCAGTGCAAACCGTAGATAAGCCTGATGAGGCAGCCAGATCAGAATGTGAAGGTACACATCCTTGATATCCAGAGACATTAGGAATTCCCCGTCCTCCAGACCTGAGATCACCACTCTCAGAGACTCCATCTTGAATTTGAACACTCGTAAGTACGAGTTCAACAACTTGAAGTTCAGAATCAGCCTCACCGAACCATCCGGTTTCGGTACTACAAACAAGCTGGAATAGTACCCCTTGTTTTGTAGAACTGGAACTGGAATAATGACCTGGGTCTGTACCAGTTTTGAATGGTGTCCTGTAAAATTATACTTGCCTCTTTTGAAACTGGCAAGCCTGATTTGAAGAATCTGTGAGGTGGGAGCTCTTGGTACTCCAGTCTGTAGCCCTGGGAAATAAGATCTATGACCCAGGGATCCTGGCACGATGTTGTCCAGATGTGACTGAAGAATTTTAGCCGGGCTCCCACCTGCCAGTCTTCCAGGCATATCGGTCTACTGTCATGCTGAAGGTTTTGAGGAAGCAGAGCTTGAGCCCTGTTCCTATGAACTGGCAGTTGCTGGTTTGCGTGGTTTACCTCTAGCACCTCTGGTAGCAGCAGAAGGACCTCTGGGTTTGCCCCTAAACTTGGCAGTCGAAAGGACTGTAAATAGGGTCTTGAGTAGCCTTCCTAGCTAGGGGAGCTGCAGAAGGAAGGTATGTGGACTTACCCGCACTAGCTTTGGAGATCCATTTGTCTAGTACATCTCCAAATAAGGCCTCACCTGTGAAAGGTAGGCCTTCCACGCTTTTCCTGGAGTCCGCATATGCAGTCCACTGGCGTAGCCATAGACCCCTGCGTGCAGGCACTGCCATAGCTGTAGTGCGTGCATTTAGCAAGCCTATCTCTTTTATGGCTTCCACCATAAAGTTTGCAGAGTCCTGTATATGTTGCAGGAGCAAAACAATCTCCCCTTGAGGTAAGGTATCTAACCCCTCAGTTAGGTTACCCGATCATTTAGCAATGGCTCGCGTAATCCACCCACATGCTATAGTGGGTCTCTGGGCCGCACCCGCAGCTGTATATAAAGATTTAAGCGTAGTCTCAATTTTGTGGTAAGCCTTGTCTTTCAGGGAGGCTGCACCCAGGATAGGCAATACGATTTTCCGTGAGAGCCTGGATACTGATGCATCCACTATTGGTGGATTTTCCCATTTTTTTCCTATCCTTAGGAGGAAAAGGAAAGGATGATAATAACCACTTAGGGATTTGACATTTCCTATCAGGGTTACCCATGGTTCTTTAAACAGGGTATTTAATTCCTTTTACACAGGAAAAGTGGCTGAGGATTTCTTTTTCATATTAAAATAAGATTCCTCACTCTCCTCTGTCACCTTATCAGGGATATTCAGAACTTCTCTGACAGCATCTAAAAGAGCCTTTATTCCCTGCGACAGAGTACCCTCCCCCACCTGTGAGTCCACCTCACCCTCCTCCATGTCTGACCCTACATCATCCGAGTCAGACTATAGGATATGGGCCAAAGTACTTTTTTGTGGACAAATGGCAGGGGACTGAGATGCTGGTTTGGGTACTGAGTCTCTTTTCATAAATTCAGTCATAGATTGTCTTAAGTATTGCGTCTCTTTCTCATTCTGAGATAACTTATTAGAGATTGTGGAAATCATTCCCCTAATTGAGTCCAGCCATGCTGGTTCTGCCCCACTAGCCTGGGAAGGGACACTACATTGAGTACACACTAGTGAACCCCCTGTGGAAGAGGAACATTGTGCTTTACATGAAACACACTCTTTGCCTTACCTACTGTAACAGTGACAGCATACACACACAGGAAAAGGTTAAATGCACAATTAACCTACAAAGAGCCCTTCCAGGGAGACACAGAGGGAGTATGAAACCAGCATACAGCGCCCTTAACGCTACTGCCAAGCTTAGCCGGGTCGCAGACTAAGTACCTAGATTAGGGACCTAGTACACTAACAATCGCTCCCCCCCTGCTATGACACCCTGGTACCGCTGAGGTAATCTAGAGTCTCTCCAGAGGAGCTGCGCGTCCCTGTCAGTCAGCATCTGTGTCAGCTGCAGAGGGAAAATGGTGCTGGTGAGCTACTGGATCCGCTCATAGTGAAGTCCCGCCCCTTCAATGGCATGCATGTACTGGCTGTATGTGTCTTGTGCATAAATTGGAGACAGACTCCTTTTATGGCTTTGTTGCCAGTCTGGGTACTGTGTCCGCTGTTCAGCATCTGTGTACGTACACAGCAGGAGACGCAGTCCGCCCTGTTTAGAAGCTGTGCGTCTCCGTACCCTCATGCCACTATAATGGCCGGCGACCCGCTAACCAGAATGCCAGCTTAGTACTCACCACTCTTCATTCTTCTGGCTCTGTTAGGGGTGGCAGGGTGCTGCGGGAATGTATGCTCGCCGTGGTGTGGCTTGTGAATAGTTTCCTCAGGAGCTAGTGTACTGTCAGCGGGGAACAGGACCATTAACCCTGAGAGAGGTTGGGCTTTCTCCCCCCCCCCCCCCCAAATCCCACAACGCAGGCAGGCTGGTGTCATCCAGTCCTGCCTGAAAATAACAAACAGAAAATAAATGCCGAAAACTCTTCAGGAGCTTCCAGAGACGTGACCGGCTCCTCCGGGCAAATTTTCTAAACTGAGTCTGGTAGGAGGGGCATAGAGGGAGGAGCCAGCACACACTATCAATTTCTTAAAGTGCCCATGGCTTCTAGTGGACCTGTCTATACCCCATGGTACTAAATGGATTCCCAGTATCCCCTAGGACGTAAGAGAAATGTATATAACAAATGTGATTTTAACATGGAAAGTGGGCCCCTCTCAACTCTGGGCCCCATAGTAGCTATACTCCCTGCACCTATGGTAGTTAACACACTTGAGTCATTGATAAACTGCTGTACCTAATGAATTTTTCAGACCACGATTGTGGCTGCCATTATTGATAGGTGCATACGCTGATGGTGGTTATTTTCCCTACTTCTTGGTCACCTATTTAGGGGATATGAAAAGATGAGCTTGATGTGCCTGTGTCTTCCTTAATCTTATTAACTAAGGAAGTGTATAACAATCCTTATGTTGGTTACCTATAAAAGGCTGAATATGATGTTAAAGTACACGCATGATGTCATACTTTTTTTTTTTACAAGGTAATTCCTTCTGAATGGTGGGATAACAAGCTTCCAGCACTTTTCTAAACTATGTTTGTCATTATACCATATCATCCATTCCACACACTTGTGTTTATTATCAACTTACGCCATATAAAGCAGATGTGTTTTACTATACTCTTTTTAATGCATTTCCACAAATCATATCAGCTAATAAAACTTTAACAAGACTAAGGATCATGTCTGTTCTGATTCTTCCCATAGAAGCAATAAGAAATGTAGACTTTAATGATACATATAAAGCATTACAATAGAAAATTGAACATTTTATATTGCATTGACGGTGCTATGTTATAGAGGGCTGAAACACACTTTTAAAAGACCATTTTTGTGACAAACTCTGTTGCTAGAACTTACTGGAAATGATACAAGTAGAACTATATTGGGGAAGCAGGAATCCTGACCCTATTCTGAATGCTGACATGGCATCCACAATGGGTGCACCATCCCCGGCGGCGCCAGAATCCAGAGTGCTGATTGAAGACACACTGCATGGGGGGGGGGGGGGGGTTAGTCATGGGGGGGGGGGTTAGATTTAGGATACGTTCTCGGGGGTTAAGGTTAGGCTGCATCCCGTGGGGTTTGAGTTAGGCAGCGGGGAGGGGGGGTTAGGGTTAGGTACCCCCCTTGGAGGGTTATAGTTAGGCTGCTGGGGGTGAGGGTTAGGTTTATGCACCGGTGAGGGAGGGTTAGGTCTAGGCACCTCCGGGGGGTGCTGACGATTAGGCACCAAGGGGGAGGTTAGGGTTAGGCTGCAGGTACAGAGGGTTAGGTTTGGGGGGTAGGGAGAGGGGAGAACTCCTCTTACTCACCCCTGTCGGCTTTTTCACCCGTGTGATCCCGGCGTCTGTATTTTGAATGCCGGGATCCCGTGCACCGGGAATTCATAATGAACCCCTATATTGAGGTAGTTGTACTGTAACTGAAATACTAGTGGACAGGGATGGATTTGGGAATTTACCCACTTGACTGACACATTTTTTCCCCAAAAACCGCTCAAAAATGTGCTGTTTTTTCTTATTAATCAATAAGGTGAATAATGTGTATTTAACCTAATCTAAAATGATTTTAGTTAAAAAATATATATATATTTGTTCATATTTCATATCAGAACATCGGTTGTGACCATCGGAACATCATGACCATCAGAAACATTGCGACCAAGCCGGCACAGCCTCCAGGTACACATTTGGGGGGGGGGGGAATTTACACTTCCCCAGCGGCTGCTATTGTCTGCAGCCACTGGAGGGGGGGGGGGGGGGGGGGTTTCCTGCCGTGCTGACCGATCAGCAGTAATCAGCAGTACGGCAATCAGTAGGGGAAAGTGCAGGGAGGCAGAGGGACTTTCCGGTCCCTCTTAGAGCAGCAGCGGAGGGAAGTTTCCTTCCCTGCCACTGCTAACACTGTTCCTGCTGCGGGGTACACTGGGCTCCACAAGGATAGACATTGGGGTGTAGAGTAGGATCTTGATCTGAGGCACCAACAGGCTCAAAGCTTTGACTGTTCCCAGAATGCACAGCGCAGCCTCCTCTATAACCCCGCCTCCCTGCACAGGAGCTCAGTTTTGTAGTTGGTGCTGCAGTAAGCAGGCACATAACAGAGGGGCTGCTCCAGGCAGCCCTAAGAAGAGCTTTTTTTGAAGAAAAAAGTGAAGACTACAAGGGCAGCAGCGGTAGTAAATGTCAGAAGACATTCACTGCTGCAGCTCCAGCTCTCCCCAGCGGCGCTGTACACTCCCGAGCCCTGGTTGCCGGGTAACTACAGCAGGAGGCTCCGGTTTTCTTCACAGTCAGGCACACACGACGGGGGCTCTCCGGGATCGTGTGGCCGCGCTTCGGGAGGTGGTAATTGGGTCCCGCTTGTGGAACTCGGTCTTTATCGCGATCCGGCGCGGTCAGTGGGAGGCGGGCCGCGCGCGCTGGCGGTGACACTGTCTCACTAGATCACCAGGGCATGGGTGCAGGTCAGGTTTTCTCTCTAAACCATTGTCAGTAGCCCACAGTACCCCGTGGTTTTGCCAGCAGGGGGATAAGGCTTAGACCTGAAGCCCCTCCCCCAGCCCCAGGGCGCCATTTCCCGCAAATGTTCCCGCCCTGGAGCTGCATATCTGTCTCTCCTTCACTCCCTGTCAGTGTCTGGGCGCCATTATCTCTCAGCTTCACTGTTCCTGGGACTGCTTGGGCAAATCCTCCTGTGTACAGCTGCCTGGTTGTCAGTGCTGTGACTTTACATGACACTTAAGTATTCTACCTGCCTTTTTAGACAGTGCTAGTTAAGAAAGAGTGCATTTAGTCAGGGTTTTCTAGTACAATTACCCTGTGATATACATCCAGTTCTTACTGTGCAGTATTATATCTATTGTCTACATAGCTATATATATATATATAAGCTAGTCCAGTGCAGTATTATTGTTAGTAATAACCTCTGCATTGTACAAACTGTGACTATCTGTATGTGCATTAGCTAGCTGAGTGGTGTCCATTTCGTGTCTTTCACTCAACTTGCTATCCCTATATTCTATAACCTGAGGGGGCTTGGTGCGTCAGATTTTATATTGATATAGGATTTTCACAAAGATATACTTTAATACATATTTTTCTCAGTGATTTAGTCACCATATCTCTCCTTTATCTCTGCTAGTGCTGACTACACTGCGCAGGGGTTTGGGTGAAGAGGTATTGTGCTGCTGATTCTGAGGGTAAAGGTTCTGGGGCTGAACACACTACAGGTGTTGCTGAAGCCACAGACCCCTATGAGGAAAATATAGCAGCTGGGGGCTCTGGTTCTGGGGGCTCCTTGCCCCCAAGTGGGACTGTGGCAATGGGGGTACATAATGACCGACCATGGGCCGCTTTTTCCACGCTTCTACATACGCTAGTTCATAAACTAACACCCCCTATGGGACCCCCTATGCCGGTACAGCCGTATGTGGTCCCTGCAGCTAACCCGCCATGGGCGGACGATTTATCTGCTCAATTGAGGAAGTTGAACCAGTCCCTGACTACTAAAAAGTCTGACCATTGCTCGCCTAAGCCCAAGGGGTCCTCTAAGCGAGCTCTTGTCTCCTCACAATCCACTGCTGTCACTGACACCTCGTCTGATGAAGACGGCACTTACACTGACCCCACAGGTTCTGACTTAGATACGGCTGATGGGGAGGGTAGTTCACATGTGGATGTTCCTGATCTTTTGGAGGCTATTAAGTTGATTCTGCAGATTACGGATGATCCCGAGCCATCCGTCCCTCCTAAGAAACCAGATAGGTTCAAGCATCAGAAGGTGGTTAAACAAGTTTTACCTCACTCTGACCACCTAGTGGATATACGTCAGGAACCCTGGGAAAACCCGGGTACGAAGTTTATGCCTCAAAAGAAGATGCTGGCTCGCTATCCCCTCGCGCCAGAGCTGTCTAAAACGCCTCCTCCAGTAGACTCACATGTGGCTGGGATGGTGGTTTCCTCAGCTCTACCTGTCACTACCGTCACGTCTCTAAAAGAGCCTACGGATAAACGTGTGGAGGGTTGTCTGAAAGCGATTTACACCCTCACGGGTGCGCACAAAGGCCCACTATTGCAGCAACATGGGCTGCAGAGGCTATTGAAGCATGGGCTGAAGAGGCTATTGAGGCCTTGGAGTTAGAAGATGAAATCTCTTCTGACCATGCTAGACAATGCTTGTCATATATTGTCACAGCTTCTCGCTATATTAAAGAGGCGGCTTCTGATGCCGGTATCCTAGCAGCCAAGGCCTCTACTACATCAGTCCTGGCTCGCCGGATATTGTGGCTGAGATCCTGGTCTGGGGAAACTGCCTGTCTGCCAAGTACCGCTCTTTCTGTGTCGAAGGCTAAAGGTACTTCCTTTCGCCCCTTTCGTCCTTCAGGTAAAGCAAAAGGTCAGGCGTACAACAAGCAGGCCCGTACTTCCAAACCTGGTAAGCCACAGCTCAAAAGAGCTTGGGCGGCCCGTCAGCCAGCTTCCAAGGCCGATAAGCCTGCCGCATGACGGGGCGGGCCTCCCCCTGGGGGATCCCAGGGTGGGGGGCCGGCTTCTAGGGTATACCCAGGAATGGTTGAAGATCACTTCAGATGACTGGGAAGTCGTCACTCGAGGTTACGCCATAGCCTTCAAAAACCGACCCCCTCATCGATTTTGCCGGAAAGACATCCCGTTAGACTAGACAAAGGTAAACACTCTACTTTCGGTGGTACAGACCCTCCTGGATACAGGAGTCGTAGTACAGGTGCCTCTTGCGCAGAGGGGTCAGGGGTACTATTCTCCGCTGTTTCTAGTCCCGAAACCGAATGGGTCCTCTCGGCTCATTCTCAACCTCAAGGCATTGAAGTTTGTGAAGGTTTCCAAGTTCCGTATGGAAAACCTTCGCTCTATAGTTCTGGCCTAGGAACCTGGGGACTACATGGTCTCCCTGGATATACAGGATGCTTACCTGCATATTCCTATAGCAGCGTCACATCAGCAATACCTGAGGTTTGCAATTGGCAACCTCCATTACCAGTTTCGGGCGTTACCTTTTGGTTTAACAACGGCTCCACGAGTCTTCACCAAGGTCAGGGCGGTGATGACGGTGGTACTCCGCTGTCAAGGGGTCAGGATACTGCTGTATCTGGATGACTTGTTAATCCTGGCAAATTCCCCAGAACTTCTCCTATGTCATCTGGATATGACGGTCCGGTTTCTACAAGCCCACGGGTGGCTCATCAACTGGAAGAAATCCTCCCTGGTCCCTGCTCAGAGCATGGTGCATCTGTGAGCGCTATTGGACACTCACAACCAGAGGTTGTTCTTGTGTCAGGAGAAAGTCCTGAAGCTTCAGGACAGGATTCGTTGCTTCCTTTCTCGTCCGCAAGTGTCAATACATTCGGCGATGCAGGTGCTGGGCCTCATGGTGTCAGCATTCGACATGGTGGAGTATGCTCAATTCCATTCTCGCCCCCTCCAGAGGCTGATTCTAGCCAAGTGGGACGGCCTGCCTCACCGGATCAGGTCTCAAATGATCTCATTGACTCCGGAGGTCCGCCTGTCGCTGCTTTGGTGGCTCCAGGACCAACAATTGTGCAGGGGCCGTCCCTTCTGGATATCCAACTGGGTCCTGTTGACGACAGATGGCAGTCTAAGAGGTTGGGGCGCGGTGCTGGAGCAACACTCCCTTCAGGGTCGGTGGACCAAGGAGGAGTCCCTCCTCTCAATCAACATTCTGGAATTGCGGGCGGTCTTCAATGCATTGAACCTAGCCCAGCATTTAATTCAGAATCGTCCTGTTCAAGTGCAGTCGGACAACGCCACCACAGTGGCTTACATAAATCCTCAAGGCGGCACTCAAAGCCGTCTGGCAATGAAGGAAGTCTCACGGATTCTACATTGGGCAGAACGCCATCTACCGGCCATATCGGCAATATTCATTCCGGGAGTCCTGAATTGGGAAGCGGACTTTCTCAGTCGTCAGGACGTACATGCCGGCGAGTGGGGCCTCCAACCAGAAGTGTTTCAACTACTAGTGGAAAAGTGGGGCCTTCCAGACGTGGATCTGATGGCGTCGCGACACAATCACAAGGTTCCAGTCTTCGGAGCAAGGACAAGGGATCCTCAAGCAGCATTCGTGGATGCGTTGGCGGTGCCGTGGAGGTTTCGGCTGCCATACGTGTACCCTCCGGTGTCACTCCTGCCCAGGGTAATTCGGAAGTTCAAGCAAGAAAAAGGAAATCTGCTTCTCATAGCTCCAGCGTGGCCCAGACGGCACTGGTTCTCAGACCTGCAGGGCCTATCGTCAGAGCGTCCAATTCTACTTCCACAATACCCAGACCTCCTCGTTCAGGGCCCCTGTGTCTACCAGGACCTGGCCCGGCTGTCTTTGACGGCGTGGCTCTTGAAGCTTCCGTCTTAAGGGCTAAGGGGTTTTCTGAGGCGGTCATTCAAACTATGTTGCGGGCCCAGAAACCGGCTTCGGCTCGGGTTTACTATAGGGTCTGGCATTCTTACTTTGTTTGGAGCGCATCTAACGATTATGATGCTTCCAGGTTTAGTAAAGCCAAGTTGCTGGCTTTTCTTCAGCAGGGCCTGGACTTAGGCCTGCGTCTGGACTACCTCAAGGTTCAAATATCTGCCTTGTCGGTGTGGTTTCAGAGAAAGATTGCGACCTTACCTGATGTGCATACCTTTACTCTGGGTGTGTTGCGTATCCAACCTCCCTATGTCCCGCCTGTGGCTCCTTGGGACTTGTCGGTGGTTTTGGAGGCGCTACAAGACTCTCCTTTTGAACCTCTTGGTTCAGCTGATCTTAAATGGCTTTCCCTTAAGGTGGTGTTTCTGCTGGCTATTGCTTCAGCTAGAAGAGTGTCGGATTTGGGAGCCTTGTCCTGTAGTTCCCCATATCTGATATTTCACCGTGACCGGGCGGTTCTTAGGACTCGTCCCAGATATTTACCTAAGGTGGTTATCTCGTTCCACCTTAACCAGGAGATTGTGGTTCCGGCACTTGTTTCTCCTGATCTGTCTCCCAAAGGGAGGTCTTTGGATGTGGTACGGGCTCTCCGTATCTATGTGAAGAGAACTGCTTCTATTAGGAAATCTGATTCTCTCTTTGTACTGTGCTTGTGCTTCTCCGTCACTGCTGACCTGGGGTAGCCTACCTGTGCCGACGTTATGGGGTCCTGCACCCCGGACCCATACCTAGTATTAGGGACCCCCAGTGACGGAGAAGCCTTGTCGATCGGCCTGGGGGCTTAACCCTATATCTGCAGATATACGCAACTAAGATCTCCGTATTATCTGACTATTATGTAGTAAAATATTTTTCACTCGGTGTGCATTAGGGAACACATTGTTTTTTCCTACACAGAATTACCCCTCCCTTTTAGCACCTGAGTGACATCACAATCTGATTGAGCAGCTTACCATTTTGTGCACTGTTTGGATTTCACAAACGGGGCTGGCCTGCTCACAAGCAAACGTTGGCCAGATGAATTAGAATGGTGATTGCACATGCTTATGTGAGGGCTGGTCTGTCGGCTCCTGCTCACATTACGGCCCATTCTACTCGGTCTGTTGGACCTTCTTGGGCGGCCCGCCGTGGTGCGACCCTTGAACAATTGTGCAAGGCGTCTACGTGGTCCTCAGTGAACACATTCATAAGGTTCTATGCCTTCGATACTGCCGCTTCTCAGGATGCTTCCTTTGGACGCCGGGTTCTTGTGCCCGCTACAGTGCGTCCCCTCCCATAAGGAACTGCTTTAGGACATCCCCTATGTCTATCCTTGTGGAGCCCAGTGTACCCCGCAGCAGAAAACGAGTTTTATGGTAAGAACTTACCTTTGTTAAATCTCTTTCTGCGAGGTACACTGGGCTCCACAAGGCGCCCACCCTGACGCACTTAGCTTCTTTGGGTTATTATGTTGGTATGGCATTAGCCGCTGACACTTCTCTTGTCGTGAGAGTGTGGTGTATGTGGCTACTAACCGTTGTCGTCTCTTTTCCTGCTACTCCATTGGGCTGGTTAACTAAAAACTGAGCTCCTGTGCAGGGAGGTGGGGTTCTAGAGGAGGCGGCGCTGTGCATTCTGGGAACAGTCAAAGCTTTGAGCCTGTTGGTGCCTTGGATCAAGATCCTACTCTACACCCCAATGTCTATCCTTGTGGAGCCCAGTGTACCTCGCAGAAAGAGTTTTAACAAAGGTAAGTTCTTATCATAAAACTCGTTTTATCTGACTGGTTGCATCCTGTGCGACCAGGTTAGATAAAGCACTTGCTGGTATGGTCGCATCTGATGCGACCATTCCAGGCAAGTGGTTAACGTGGACCCATGTAGGCAGGACCAAACAACTGTAGGCGGGGCCTGACACAAATTTTGTTGGGGTTAGCAGACAATTAGCGATAGCTACATTACAAAACAGAGAATACCCGGGCAGCACAGTAATGGTTAGCATTGCTGCCTTACAGCACTGAGGTCATGGGTTCGATTCCCACAATGGTCCTGTGTGGAGTTTGTATATTCTCCCTGTGCTTGCGTGGGTTTCCTCCGGGTACTCCGGTTTCCTACCACAATCCCAAAATTTACTGGTAGGTTAATTGGCTCCCTACAAATTAACCTTAGCGTGAATGTGTGTGCTTGTACGTGTGGTAGGGAATATAGACTGTAAGCTCCACTGGGGCAGGGACTGATGTGAATGGTCAAATACTTTCTGTAAAGCGCTGCGGAATATGTGTGCGCTATATAAATAACTGGTAATAAATGACCTCCATAGAGGACATTGAGCATTCCAGTGACCACTATACAGGACATTGATCACCCCATTGATCACCATAGAGTACTAACAGCATCATAGTGACTGCAATACAGTGCAAGGAACATTCTATTTACTGCCATAAAGTTAAAGTTTATCACAGTGACCACCATATAAAACTGATAGCATCACAAGGACCTCCATACAGTGCAAAATCATACAAACAGCATCTTATTGATGCCCATATGGTACAAAGACAATTCCAGTGATGGCAAGTATAAAAAGAAACCCTGTGACCTTCATGCAATACATATAGCATTCAAGTGACTGCTATACAGTACAGACAGCATACACTTCAGACAGCATTGCTGTGGCTGACATGTAGTACTTTCAGCATCCCAGTAACTTACATCCATCCAGTACAGATTGTTTGTGTAGACGTACAGTATGCGATCACAGGGTTTGAGCTTATCGATGAGCCCCAGGTTCTCCTCTGTAACTTTACTATTTTGTATGTAACCAATCCAGTTTACTGCTCCAATCCAAAGAAAGATGCAGTTAATCTCTTTTATAAAAGTCCCATATAACTCTATTGGTCTGATTCCCACCAATAAGTAGGCCTTATTATTGTGCTTTTGTAGTAAGGACAGCACCCAGGGCCGGATTAAGAACCTCATGGGCCTGGAGCTGAAAATGTTCAAGGGCCTATTCAGAGAAGAAGAGGAGCTGTAACCATTGCTGTGTGGGTGTGGCCAGAGCCATGTGGGCATGTACACCCTATACAGTATGTGCCTCAATGTCTCCCTAAATACATAAACATAGAATAATTTGATAATTTTGTGAGAAAACTACAAAAACTATTTTAATATATATCATTTAGTATTGTTTGGCCAGCTGTGCACCTGGATATCGTCCTGCTGCCAACATGATGGGCCTATTTTTATGTGGAGGCCTGGAGTTGTAGCTCCATCTGCCCCATTGTTAATCTGGCCCTGACAGCACCAGTGGCGTATCTATAATGGGTGCAGTGTATGCAGTGCACACGGGCCCCTGGGTCCAGAGGGGTCCCACACCGCACACACTGCACCCATTTCTTCTATACTTACGTGTCTGGTGTCCGTGTGTGGGCCGCTCCTCTCCCGTAGCCTGCAGCACTGCTGTTAGCGCTCTGAGCACTAGAGACTCTGGCACAGTGCAAGTGCAGGTCTTCGAAAAAATGGCTGCTGCAACATTTTTCCGGAGACATGCGCATGCACTGTAGACTCTGCACTGTGCCAGAGTCCCTAGTGCTCAGAGCGCTAACAGCAGCGCTGCCGGTCACGGGAGAGGAGGGGGCCCACACACAGGCACTGCACACGTCTTCCCTCCTCTCTAGATACCCTCATGTACAGCACTACTGTTTATTTCAATACTGCACAATAGTGTGCTGCTGCTTTTTAATGGTAGTTATCTGTAATAGATAAGTCTGTAATCAGTGTCGGACTGGAGCATGAAGGGCCCACCGGGGGTATACAGTGGGGATCAGTACGAAATCCCGCCAGGATCCCTACCACTGCATGGAATGCGGTCAAGATCCCGCCGGACAGAATCCCAGCGGTCGGAATACCGGCGGTCGGAATACCGACACCGGGATCCCGACTGGCACAATCCCGACAGGGGGGCGAACGCAACGCAGCCCCTTGCGGGCTCGGTGCCTCGCTACACTCGGCACACTAATTTATTCTCTCTCTATGGGTGTCGTGGACATCCACAGAGAGAGAATATGTCGGGATTGTGCCGGTCGTGATCCCAGTGTCGGTATTTCGACTGCCGGGATTCCGTCCGGCGGGACCTTGACCGCATCCCATGCAGTGGTAGGGGCCCATGATTAGAGGTGTGGCCAGCCTCCAAAGGGGGTGTGGCCAGACACCACAGAGGATTGGCTAACCATTATAGAGTACCTGGTCTGGACTCATTGATAATTTATATAGTAATTAATGCTAGTGCATTCATGATAATGTGCCAGATTAATGACAGCAATGTATTGTAGAGAATACATCATAATCATGTGCAGTATAAGGTAACATATGTATAATATATAATTCAAGTGCACAGTCTTGAACCTGACCCCTAGAGGAGGAGGGCCCCCAGGCAGTGGGGCCTACCGGTGGTTTTACCTGTACCCCTGTGGGCCAGTCCGAGCCTGTCTGTAATAGATTAGTAAATGCTCTCCATTTGTTATCTAGTGACATGGACACATGTACTGTAAATGTGCCACAATATTGTGCTTTCTACCACTTACAGTACAGTCTGTATAACCTGTTCCTCCTAGCTTTTTCTCCAGAGAATCACATTTTTTGTATTACCATCGGCCGCAGCCATCTTGTACAGGGAGGAACCGCTGAAACAGTCCTGAGTGAGTACATTGAGACTGATATTGACATGAACCACGGGCAAATCAAACACCCAGTCCCAGTATCCAGTTTGTCACACACTGTGAAGTATAAAGGGCATAGCGCCACATCTTACAAGTCAGACCTTGTTGGAAAATAGCAAAGGCAACTATCTCATGTTTAAAGCACAGTTTGGGTGTGGTATAATAGATAGATAGTGTCTAGTTAGACAGTCAACAGATAGACACCATATGTTAGACAGACATTAGGTCGACAGGGTCAAAATGACCTGAAAAAAGTAGACAGTACAAAAGGTCGACAGGGTCAAAAGGTCGACATAAAAAAAGGTAGACACCATGTTTATTGCATTTTTGTGGTTTTTGTGTGGATAGTTTTGTCATCTGGGACCCCCAATTGTAGAAAGGCATCCCCTCGCGGGGCTCGCTTTGCTCACCACGCTTCGGGCTCGTGGTTTGCTGCGCTCGCCACAAGGTTTATGACAGACTCTATGCCGACATGGATAGAGAAGGTATGAAATAGTCCAAAAACATTTGTCTATCTTTTTTATGTCGACCATTTTCATGTCGACCTTTTGACCCAGTCGACCATTTGACCCTGTCGACCTTTTGTACTGCCTACCTTTTTTCGTGTCGACCTTTTGACCCTATCGACCTTTTGACCCTGTCTAACATATGGTGTCTATCTATTGACTGTCTAACTAGACACTGTCTATCTATCAACCGGATACCATTGGGAAATACTGAGTTATTTATGCAAGTGAAAGTGAGTTACTTTTATCTGGAGACAGAGACTGAGTTTAATTGCCCAGGAAACCCTTATTACCAAGTAAGCTACATCTGTCCAGACAGAGACACTACCACCCCTTCGCTAGCTACATCTTCTTTTGAAATAAGACTGAGGCACAGTGACATTATTACAACCCAGGATTACTGGTGTATCTGGGTGCCATTTCCCCCATTGCAATGCTGTGGCACCACATTATTCTAAATGTTATTTGTCGGTGAAGAGTATCATATCTTGGTTAGGCAAATCTAGAAATTTAGTAACTTATTGAAAAAGTGTGTTTTTCATTACTCTTCTCATCACCACATTATAGATTGTGATTATAATATGCCAATATCTGTGATTCATTGTCTTTTGCATTTTTGAATGATCCAATGTGAAATTAACTGTAGTCAACTGTCCTCTCTTTATCTTCTTTCTATACCCTATTCTTCTTGATTATTTAATATTTTGTGCTAATTAACCAATAAACATCCTCAATCCAGAGTTCATTACGGCTCAATAAAAAGGCCTCCTGTTGGAATTTCTGACTCACTCCTGTTTCGTATCAATCTATCCTACCCTCTCTGAGCAAGGTACTACAGAACAAAAGGCCTAATTCAGACCCGATCGCTCCTCTGCAAATTTGCAAAGGGCTGCGATCAGATAGTCGCCGCCGATAGAGAGTGAAAACCCGCCCCGTGCAAGTGTGTGAATGCATGTGTACGCGTTCGAAAACTTCTCAGACAGCAGACAGCTGCAAATCCGTTCGCAACTCACTCACCACATAATGATTTTTCCAGTGTGTGCGCAGCCCAGGACTTACTCCTACAGTGCGATAGAATCAGGCTGTTTGGGGCCGGAGCTGATGTCACACACTCTCCTAGAAAACGCTTGGGAATGCCTGCATTTTTCCTGACACTCCCAGAAAACGGTCAGTTACCACCCCCAAACGTCCGCTTCTTATCACCTTTCGTTCGCCTTGCAATCAAAATTTTTGCACCAGTCTGTCGCTGTTGGGGCTCGTGCCTGCGCATTGCGGTGCATATGCATACGCAGTCATTCAATAATCAGCTGCTGTGTGATTTCACACAACAGCGATCAGGTCTGAATTAGGCCCAAGGTACGGGGAGAAACATTTCAGGGGAATGGTCTGTCACATAGCCACCCAACACCTGTGATGCCTCTCTCAACCACTTAGACATACCCGCCAACCCCAGGGTGTTTTTAGGTACATGATGCCACCTGTATCTGGGAAGAAAAAAATTACACTTCACACTCAAAACGGCTGTTTAAATTGCTAATTAAAATTAACAATACAAAATAATATATTGGTACCACTATCAGGGGCGGATTGGCCATATGACTCTCAGGGATGATCCCCGGTAGGTCGATGTGCACATGGGGCCTGTTTTGTTTGTTGACATGTGAGTGGTGGTGCTGCCGCCATGGTTACACAGTATACCTTTGGTGCTGTCCATGTAAGGCCACTTCTACAAATTTTTCCAGGGCCACTTTCATTCCCAATTTGCCCCTGCCCAACTTTGAAACAAAGTGCAATGAAATATGGTAGAGCTGCATAAATGTTAATAAATAAATTAATATATAAATGTTGGTGGTGGAGGAACTCCACTGGTAACATTTACCTCCTATGAATGCACTCCATGTACTACAACTTTCTGTTTTCTATCCAGTAACCAAAATCTTATCCATTCAACAATCTTAGTATCCAATCCCATAATTGGACTAAGAGACTCTGCTGCAATTGTTTTGTTAAAGATTAATAACAGAACATCATTCTCTAGTTTGAGCTGATAAAGATACAGAGTATAAGAGTGGAGCTTGGACACTTTGTAACACTGAATAGAATACTATGAGATAATTGTATCTAGAGATAAGTGGGTTCGGTTCCTCGCGATCCGAACCCCCCCGAACTTCACCTATTTTACACGGTTCCGAGGCAGCTTCGGATCTTCCCGCCTTACTCGGTTAACACGAACGCGCCCAAACGTCATCATCCCGCCGTCGTATTCTCGCGAGATTTGTATTGCATATAAAGAGCCGCACGTCACCGCCATTTTCACTCGTGCATTGGAGATGATAGCGAGAGGACGTGGCTGTGTTCTCTCAGTTTCTGTGTTCAGTGTGCTGCAAATATCTGTGCTCAGTGTGCTGCAAATATCTGTGCTCCATGTGCTGCAAATATCTACGTTCTCTGCCTGAAAACGCTCCATATCTGTGCTGCATTGTAGTTGTGCGCAGTATATAGTAGGACAGTGCAGAATTTTGCTGACCACCAGTATATATATAGCAGTACGGTACAGTAGTCCATTGCTCTACCTCTGTGTCGTCAAGTATACTATCCATATCTGTGCTGCATTGTAGTTGTGCGCAGTATATAGTAGGAGGACAGTGCAGAATTTTGCTGACCACCAGTATATATATAGCAGTACGGTACAGTAGTCCATTGCTCTACCTCTGTGTCATCAAGTATACTACCCATATCTGTGCTGCATTATAGTTGTGCGCAGTATATAGTAGGAGGACAGTGCAGAATTTTGCTGACCACCACTATATACAGTAGTCCATTGCTCTACCTCTGTGTCGTCAAGTATACTATCCATATCTGTGCTGCATTGTAGTTGTGTGCAGTATATAGTAGGAGGACAGTGCAGAATTTTGCTGACCACCAGTATATATATAATAGTATGGTACAGTAGTCCATTGCTCTACCTCTGTGTCATCAAGTATACTATCCATATCTGTGCTGCATTGTAGTTGTGCGCAGTATATAGTAGGAGGACAGTGCAGAATTTTGCTGACCACCAGTATATATATAGCAGTACAGGACAGTAGTCCATTGCTCTGCCTCTGTGTTGTCAAATATACTATCCATATCTGTGCTGCATTGTAGTTGTGCGCAGTATATAGTAGGAGGACAGTGCAGAATTTTGCTGACCACCAGTATATATATAGCAGTACGGTACAGTAGTCCATTGCTCTACCTCTGTGTCGTCAAGTATACTATCCATATCTGTGCTGCATTATAGTTGTGCACAGTATATAGTAGGAGGACAGTGCAGAATTTTGCTGACAACCAGTATATATATAGCAGTACGGTACAGTAGTCCATTGCTCTACCTCTGTGTCGTCAAGTATAATATCCATATCTGTGCTGCATTGTAGTTGTGCGCAGTATATAGTAGGAGGACAGTGCAGAATTTTGCTGACCACCAGTATATACATAGCAGTACGGTACAGTAGTCCATTGCTCTACCTCTGTGTCGTCAAGTATACTATCCATATCTGTGCTGCATTGTAGTTGTGTGCAGTACATAGTAGGAGGACAGTGCAGAATTTTGCTGACCACCAGTATATATATAGCAGTACGGTACAGTAGTCCATTGCTCTACCTCTGTGTCGTCAAGTATACTATACATATCTGTGCTGCATTGTAGTTGTGCGCAGTATATAGTAGGAGGACAGTGCAGAATTTTGCTGACCACCAGTATATATATTGCAGTACGGTACAGTAGTCCATTGCTCTACCTCTGTGTCGTCAAGTATACTATCCATATCTGTGCTGCATTGTAGTTGTGCGCAGTATATAGTAGGAGGACAGTGCAGAATTTTGCTGACCACCAGTATATGTATATATATATATATATATATATATATATATATATATATATAGCAGTACGGTACAGTAGGCCATTGCTATTGATATATTACTGGCATATAATTCCACACATTAAAAGATGGAGACCAAAAATGTGGAGGGTAAAATAGGGAAAGATCGAGATCCACTTCCACCTCATGCTGAAGCTGCTGCCACCAGTCATGGCCAAGACGATGAAATGCCAGCAACGTCGTCTGCCAAGGCCAATACTCAATGTCATAGTAGAGAGCATGTAAAATCCAAAAAACAAAAGTTCAGTAAAATGACCCAAAAATCAAAATTAAAAGCGTCTGATGAGAAGCGTAAACTTGCCAATATGCCATTTACGACACGGAGTGGCGCTGAGGAGGAAATTGACAAGGAGGATTCTGATGGTGAGGTGGTTTGTTTAAGTCAGGCACCCGGGGAGACACCTGTTGTCCGTGGGATGAATATGGCCATTAACATGCCTGGTCAAATTACAAAAAAAATCACCTCTTCGGTGTGGAATTATTTTAACAAAAAATGCGGACAACAGGTGTTAAGCCATGTGTTGCCTTTGTCAAGCTGTAATAAGTAGAGGTAAGGACGTTAACCACCTAGGAACATCCTCCCTTATACGTCACCTGGAGCGCATTCATCAGAAGTCATTGACAAGTTCAAAAACTTTGGGTGACAGTGGAAGCAGTCCACTGACAATTAAATCCCTTCCTCTTGTAACCAAGCTCCAGCAAACCACACCACCAACTCCCTCAGTGTCAATTTCCTCATTAGACGTGAAAAACAATAGTCCTGCAGGCCATGTCACTGGCAAGTCTGATGAGTCCTCTCCTGACTGTGATTCCTCCGATGCATCCTTGAGTGTAACGCCTACTGCTGCTGGCACTGCTGTTGTTGCTGCTGGGAGTCGATCGTCATCCCAGAGGGGAAGTCGGAATACCACTTGTACTACTTCCAGTAAGCAATTGGCTGTCCAACAGTCCTTTGCGAGGAAGATGAAATATCACAGCAGTCATCCTGCTGCAAAGCGGATAACTTGGGTCTTGGCAGCTGTGGTGGTGTTAAACGTGTGTCCGGTATCCACCGTTAATTCACAGGGAATTAGAGAATTGTTTGAGGTACTGTGTCCCCAGTACCAAATACCATCTAGGTTCCATTTCTCTAGGCAGGCGATACCGAGAATGTACACAGACGTCAGAAAAAGATTCACCAGTGTCCTAAAAAATGCAGTTGTACCCAATGTCCACTTAACCACGGACATGTGGAAAAATGGAGCAGGGCAGACTCAGGACTATATGACTGTGACAGCCCACTAGGTAGATGTATTGCCTCCCGCAACAAGAACAGCAGCGGCGGCACCAGTAGCAGCATCTCGCAAACGCCAACTCGTTCCTAGGCAGGCTACGCTTTGTATCACCGCTTTTCATAAGAGGCACACAGCTGACAACCTGTTACGGAAACTGAGGAACATCATCGCAGAATGGCTTACCCAAATTGGACTCTCCTGGGGATTTGTGACATCGGACAACGCCACCAATATTGTGCGTGCATTACATGTGGGCAAATTCCAGCACGTCCCATGCTTTGCACATACATTGAATTTGGTGGTGCAGAATTTTTTTAAAAACGACAAGGGCATGCAAGAGATGCTGTCGGTGGCCCGAAGAATTGTGGGCCACTTTCGGCATTCAGCCACCGCGTGCCGAAGACTGGAGCACCAGCAAACACTCCTGAACCTGCCCCACCATCATCTGAAGCAAGAAGTGGTAACGAGGTGGAATTCAACCCTCTATATGCTTCAGATGATGGAGGAGCAGCAAAAGGCCATTCAAGCCTATACAGCTACCTATGATATAGGCAAAGGAGGGGGAATGCGATTTCAACGTTGTGCAAGGTTCTGCAACCCTTTGAACTTGCCACACGTGAAGTCAGTTCAGACACTGCCAGCCTGAGTCAGGTCATTCCCCTCATCAGGCTTTTGCAGAAGAAGCTGGAGAGATTGAAGGAGGAGCTAAAATGGAGCGATTCCGCTAGGCATGTGGGACTTGTGGATGGAGCCCTTAATTTGCTTAACCAGGATTCACGGGTGGTCAATCTGTTGAAATCAGAGCACAACATTTTGGCCACCGTGCTCGATCCTAGATTTAAAACCTACGTTGTATCTCTCTTTCCGGCAGACACAAGTCTGCAGAGGTGCAAAGACCTGCTGGTGAGACACTTGTCAAGTCAAGCGGAACGTGACCCGTCAACAGCTCCTCCTTCACATTCTCCCGCAACTGGGGCTGCGAGGAAAAGGCTAAGAATTCTGAGCCCACCCGCTGGCGGTGATGCAGGGCAGTCTGGAGCGAGTGCTGACATCTGGTCCGGACTGAAGGACCTGCCAATGATTACTGACATGTCGTCTACTGTCACTGCATATGATTCTGTCACCATTGAAAGAATGGTGGAGGATTATATGAGTGACCGCATCCAAGTAGGCACGTCAGACAGTCCGTACGTATACTGGCAGGAAAAAGAGGCAATTTGGAGGCCCTTGTACAAACTGGCTTTATTTTACCTAAGTTGCCCCCCCTCCAGTGTGTTCTCCGAAAGAGTGTTTAGTGCAGCCGGTCACCTTGTCAACAATCGGCATACGAGGTAACTTCCAGAAAATGTGGAGAAAATTATGTTCATCAAAATTAATTATAATCAATTCCTCCGTGGAGACATTCACCAGCAATTGCCTCCAGAAAGTACACAGGGACCTGAGATGGTGGATTCCAGTGGGGACAAATTAATAATCTGTGAGGAGGGGGATGTACACAGTGAAAGGGGTGAGGAATCGGACGATGAGGAGGAGGTGGACATCTTGCCTCTGTAGAGCCAGTTTGTGCAAGGAGAGATTGATTGCTTCTTTTTTGGTGGGGGCCCAAACCAACCAGTCATTTCAGTCACAGTCCTGTGGCAGACCCTGTCGCTGAAATGATGGGTTTGTTAAAGTGTGCATGTCCTGTTTATACAACATACGGGTGGGTGGGAGGGCCCAAGGACAATTCCATCTTGCACCTCTTTTTTCTTTAATTTATCTTTGCATCATGTGATGTTTAGGGCCAATTTTTTTAAGTGCCATCCTGTCTGACACTGCAGTGCCACTCCTAGATGGGCCAGGTGTTTGTGCCGGCCACTTGGGTCGCTTAGCTTAGTCATCCAGCGACCTTGGTGCAAATTTTAGGACTAAAAATAATATTGTGAGGTGTGAGGTGTTCAGAATAGACTGGAAATGAGTGGAAATTATGGTTATTGAGGTTAATAATACTATGGGATCAAAATGACCCCCAAATTCTATGATTTAAGCTGTTTTGAGGGGTTTTTGAAAAAAAAAAAAAAAACACCAGAATCCAACAAAAAAATTTCAGGGAGGTTTTGCCAAAACGCGTCCGAATCCAAAACACGGCCGCGGAACCAAATCCAAAACCAAAACACAAAACCTGAAAAATGTCCGGTGCACATCTCTAAGTATCCATTTGTGTTACTATATTTTGTGATAGATTGTAATATCTACAGAGTGAAGCGTGGATATATTATGATATTGAATGTGATGCCATGAGATAATTAATTTTATTTTCTGTGATAAATTGCCATGTTTACATTGCCATGTTTTGAGACAGTAATAAATTATTTTTAAATTCATATAGAACCAGATATAGAGGTATAGAATGGAGTTATAAATTAAATTTATGATCTAAGAGAAATAAATCTTTTTATAAGTCTGCCAGCGCTGTCTGTGCTTTTTGTTTGTTTTTTCTAGTGGATTATAGTGAAAGGGCAGAGGAGTCCCTTTTTTACAGTGAGCTGCATGCAGATAATTTAAGATTTAAAAAAAAAACTGAGTCATTTAATTAGCGCCAGGGGGATACTTTGTTGTACTTTCTTATAAGAGTATTTCCATCAGTTTCCCTACTACTGATGTAAGGCTCACTGGTCGGTACTTGTTTTCCTCTTCCTTGCTTCCACTTTTGTGCAATGGGACTACGTTCACTCTTTTCCAGTCTTCTGGAATTACTCCTGTAGCTAATGACTGGTTGAATAATTCTGTTACTGGTGCTACCAACAACCCTTTAAGCTCTTTTAGTATCCTTGGCCCCATTGATTTATCCACTTTACCTTCTCCTCTGTAAATGTACTTGCTTTATTTTTCTGAACATCCCTGCAACTTAACTGTGGCCCCTTTCCCTCTCTTTCAGTAGTGAATACTGAGCAAAAATAATTATTAAGATTATCCACTATTACATTGTCTCCCTCAACAAGACTCCCAGTCTCTGTCTTTAGTCTTATTATTCCGCATTTTGTTTTTATCCTTTTGCTTATATACCTAAAAATAGATTTGCCTCCTTTACCCACTGACTGTGCCATTTTCTCCTCAGCTTGTGCCTTTGCACATCTGATTACCTTCTTAGTCTCCTTCTGTCTAACAAGATACATCTCTTTGTCTTCATTATTTTGTGCCTGCTTATAATTCCTAAAAGCCATCAGACTCACGCACCAAGAAGTGTATCAGAAATGTGTTGGGCATTCCTGTGTGGTTACAGGGGGTTGGCTAATCAGATGCAGATGTAATGTAGTGTGGGCGTGTTGCTGAAAGTGGTTGCATATAGAGAAGTTCAAGTGCTCACAGACAGATGATCTGCACCTAGCATGGGGCTGTTGAAAGTTTCAGTCGTGCAACCGATTTTGGCATCTAAAGCATAATTGCAGTGTCTGTAAACACTAAAAGTGGGCGCATATACAGATACACGGGTGTACACCAGGTAACTGCATTCTAGTGTCATTAGCATAAAACCAGAGATGCAACTGCAGCAAAAGACGCAAGGAAATCCGGAACTGCATCCAACTCAGAATCAGATCCTATGAGGAGGAATCCCATCACCTCAGCAGACCCCACCCCCACAACAGACCTCGTCCCCATTAAGGCTGCTTCCATGAATTTACTGGGCTGGTTTTCCATCCCAATCTGCCCCTTACTGCTATGCAATTTTGTCACCCATGGGGGAATTGGGCTGCAAAAACAAAAATTGCTAGACATCCCCACAACACCCACAATAAAACAGCCTTACAATAAATGCACCACGGTTCTTCCTTACAACCCTGCCAGAGGGTGATGGGGTTAAAGCATGGGTGCAACCATAGTGGTTGCAAGGGGTGCCATTGCTTTGGGGCCCAGAGGCTTAATGGGGCCTAATCCAGGTTATAAAGTTGCATACCAGTTATTAGTGATGAGCGGATTCGGTTTTACTCGGTTTTACTCGGTTCTCAAAACGGCATCTTATAGGCTCACGGATGTCACGTGTTTTGGATAGCCAATAAGATGCCGTTTTGAGAACCGAGTAAAACCGAGTAAAACCGAGTAAAACCGAACCTCGCTCATCACTACCAGTTATAAGATAATGATGAGCAATTGGGTCTGATTTGTGTGATATGAAATTTTCAGTGTGAGGTGTGTATAGTGGATGTTATAATGGTAAAGGGGCAATCTAATGTGGCACAATATGAACTGGAAAGCACTGTAATGTGTCATCTGATATGTTCATTGTAATGTGGACTGGCCAACTTTAATGTGGCACAATATAAAATAGAGGCACTATATGAATAATATGAACTTCACAGTCCGAGCCCGGATCTGAGTCCGGCTTGGGACTTCCCGCCAGAGTCGGAAACCAGAACGAGGCAAAAAAAAAATCATCCAGCTGTCGGATTCTCACGGGATTTGGATTCCATATAAACAGCCATGCGTCACCGCCATTTTCACTCCGGACTTGGAGAGTGAGGGAGACAGACCTCTGTCTCTCTCTGTGGGTGGTGGTGTCGGGTGGTGTTAGTGTGTGCCCTGTAGGGGTGCTGCTGCAGTCACTGTGGTGTACCTGTGCTATGTTAGTGGTGCTGTCCTGGCTGTCCCTGGTGTTTCATGTGCAGTTACGGCTGGGGGCCACAGCTGTACATGAGTGTGGCTGTCCTGGCTGTCACTGTGTTGTACAGTGTGCAGGGGCACTGTCCTCCTTTACGCTGTAAAATATATGGGTGATGCTGGCTCTGTATGTTGTAAAAATTCAGGGGTGCAGTTGTTAAAAATAAAAAGCATACTGCTCCTCTATGCTGTAAAATATTGGGGTGCTGCTGTTCAAATAACAGTGTACCTCGCAGAAAGAGATTTAACTATGGTAAGTCTACCATAAATCTCCTTTTCTGCAGCGGGGTACACTGGTATTCCACAGGGAATAACCTCAGGGATGTCCTAAAGCAGTTCCTCATGGGAGGGGATGCACTGTAGTGGGTACAAGAACCCGGCATCCAAAGGAAGCATCCTGGGAGGCGGAAGTATCAAATGCATAGAACCTGATTAATGTGTTCACTGAGGACCACGTAGCCACCTTGCACAATTGTTCAGCGGACGCGCCACGGCGAGCCGCCCAAGAAGGTCCAACAGACCGAATAGAATGGGCCTTGATAGCAGCAGGATCTGGTAGACCAGTCAGTGAATAAACTTGTGGAATCACCATTCTAATCCATCTGGCCAAGGTTTGCTTATGCGCAGGCCAGCCACGTTTGTGAAAACCAAAAAGTACAAAAAGGGTATCTGACCTCCTTATGGAGGCAGTCCTCTCCACGTAAATATGGAGAGTCCGTACCACATCCAAAGACCGCTCTTTGGAGGACTAACCAGAAGAAATAACGGCTGGAACCACAATCTCTTGGTTAAGATGAAAAGTTGATACCACCTTAGGTAGATAACTAGGGAGAGTTCGTAGAACTGCCCGGTCACGGTGAAAAATCAGTCCGACACCCTCCTAGCAGAGGCAATAGCCAGTAAAAACACGACCTTAAGTGTAAGACATTTAAGATACACAAACTCAAGAGGTTCAAACGGAGACTCTTGTAGGGCATTTAGGACAACAGACAGATCCCATGGAGCCACAGAAGCGACATAGGGAGGCTGAATCCGTAAAACGCCCAGAGTGAAAGTATGAACGTCAGGGAGATACGCAATTTTTCTCTGAAACCACACCGACAAGGCAGATATATGAACCTTGAGGGAGGCCAGACAAAGGCCTAAATCGAGGTCTTGTTGCAGAAAAGCCAAAAGCCTAGAAGTACTGAACGAATAGTCATCATAATTCTTAGCAGCACACCATGTGAAGTAAGAGTTCCAAACCCTGTAATAAATCCATGCAGAAGCCGGTCTGCGGGCCTTCAACATAGTTTGAACAACTGCCTCTGAGAATCCCTTGGCCCTCAGGAGTGAAGCTTCAAGAGCCACGCCGTCAAAGCCAGTCTGGCCAGGTCCGGATAGACACAAGGGCGCTGAACGAGGAGGTCTGGGCATTGAGGAAGTAGAAGAGGACGCTCTATCGATACACCCTGCAAGTCTGAGAACCAATGCCATCTGGGCCACGCTGGAGTGACTAGAAGTAGTATTCCTCTTTCTTGCTTGAACTTCCGTAGAACCCTGGGCAAGAGTGACACTGTAGGGAACACGTATGGCAGCCGAAAGTTCAATGGAATTGCCAGTGCATCCACGAACACTGCTTGTGGATCCATTGTCCATGATCTGAAGACCAGAACCTTGTGATTGTGTCGAGACGCCATCAGGTCTATATCTGGTAGGCCCCACATGTCCACTAGGAGTTGAAAGACTTCCGGATGAAGACCACTCTCCGGCATGAACGTCCTGATAACTGAGGAAATCCACTTCCCAGTTGAGGACTCCGGGGATGAACACTGCCGATATTGCTGGCAGATGGCATTCCGCCCAACGGATAATTTTTTATACTTCCAGCATAGCCATGCGGCTTCGCGTGCCGCCTTGATGATTTATGTATGCCACCGTGGTGGCGTTGTCCGATTGTACTTGAACAGGCCTATTCTTTGCTAGAGGCAGGGCTAGTGTCAATGCATTAAACACTGCCCACAATTCCAGAATTTTTATCGGGAGGAGAGATTCCTCCCTGGTCCACCAACCATGGAGAGAGTGTTGCTCCAACACCGCGCCCCAACCCTGTAGACTGGCATCCGTTGTCAGGAGGACCCAGTTAGAGATACAGAAGGGACGGCCCCTGCGGAACTGTTGGTCCTGTAGCCACCAGCTCAGTGACAGATGAACCTCCGGAGTCAAGAAGATCATTTGAGACCTGATCCGATGAGGCGGGCCATCCCACTTGGAAAGGATTAACCTCTGCAGAGGGCGAGTGTGAAATTGAGCGTACTCTACCATGTCGAAAGCCGACAGCATGAGGCATAGTACTTGCATCGCCGAGTGTATCGACACTCTTGGGCGAGAGAGGAAATATCTGGTCCTGTCCTGAAATTTCAGTACATTCTCTGGAGACAGAAACAATCGTTGACTGTGTGTGTCCAGTAGTGCCCCCTGGTGCACCATGCTCCGAGCAGGGACCAGCGAGGACTTTTTCTAGTTGATGAGCCACCCGTGGGCTAGTAGGAATTGGACCGTCAGTTCCAGATGACTGAGGAGAACCTCTTGGGAGTTCGTCAGGATCAGCAAGTCATCCAGATACAGCAGGATCCTGATTCCCTGACGATGGAGATGAGTCGTCATCACGGCAATTACCTTGGTGAAAATCCAAAGGGCCGTGGTCAATCCAAATGGCAGGGCCTGGAATTGATAATGTAGGTTGCCAATAGCAAACCGCAGATACTGCTGATGTGACATGGCAATAGGAATATGCAGGTAAGCATCCTGTATGTCCAAGGATACCATATAGTCTTCAGGTTCCATGGCCAGTACAATAGAGCGCAGAGTTTCCATACGGAATTTGGACACTCTCACAAATTTGTTCAATGATTTGAGGTTGAGTATAGGCCGGAAGGACCCATTTGGCATCGGAACTAGAAACAGGGTCGAATAGTATCCCCTGCCTCTCTGAGACAGAGGTACCGGCACTACCACTCCTGTATCCAGGAGGGATTGTACAACCAAGTGTAGAGCTTTCGCCTTTAACGGATCCGCAGGGATAACCGTTGTGCAAAGGTATGCTTAGTGGTTTTGGAAGCACGAGCCTGTCGCTGATACGCTTGACCCTTTGCCTTCCCTGGAGGTCGAAAAGAACGAAAGGTGGTACTCTTAGCCTTCGGAGCAGAAGGATTAGTATTTGGGAGACACGCAGTCTTGGCAGTAGCCAAGTTAGTTACAATCTTGTTCAGATTCTCCCCAAATAGGATGTCTCCTTTAAAAGGGAGCACCTCCAAGGTCCTTTTGGAGTCCAGGTCCACCTTCCAGGACCTCAACCACAGAATTTGGAGAGCCAGGATAGACGTAGTAGATGCCTTGGCTGCCATTACATCTGCATCAGAGGCGGCCTCCTGAATATAGTGGGAGGCTGTGGTAATGTAAGACAAACATTATCTGGCAGTGTCAGAAAAATTCGGAGGCAGCTCATTCTCAATTTCCTGAACCCATGCTTCAATTCCTTTTGCAGCCCAGGAGGCTGCCATAGTGGGTCTATGTACAGCACCTGTAAGTGAGTAAATAGACTTCAGGCATCCCTCCACACGCTTATCTGTTGGTTCTTTCAGTGAAGTGACAGTGGTGACAGGCAGAGTAGATGACACCACCAGACGGGCGACGAGTCCACTGGCGGTGGAGGTTCCCACTTGTTACTCAACTCCGCAGGGATAGGATAATGAGGTAGCATCTTTTTACACAGGGAAAATTTCTTTCCTGGAGACGACCAGGATTCCTGACGTACTGAATGTGAATTAAATAGTCAGAATATGGTAAGACTACTTTAGCAACCTTCTGACGTTTAAACTTATCAGGTTTTTTAGATGCAGGGGGAGACTCAATGTCATCATCTATTTGAAGAATTAGCTTACTAGCCTCCACTAGGTCAGGAACATCAACCTGGGTTGTAGATTCCTTATCAGAAGCAACTGTATCAGTGTATGACGGATCAGTATATTCCCCATCCTCATCGGAAGAATCATCCGAAATATTAGTGGATTGTGAGGAAGAAATGGCCCGTTTAGATGAACCCTTGGCCCCAGAGGGGCGTGGGGTAGATCTTTGTCTAACCAAAGATTGATTTAATTGTTGTAATTGGGTAGACAGAGTATCCGCCCAGGGCGGATTAACTACAGGGACAATATGTGGCTGCAATGGCACAGGAGGTCCTACAGGGGGCGTAAAACAGGTCACAAGTGTAGTCAGCATACTTGAGAACGCAGCCCAAGGTGGGTCCTGATTGGCCAAGGCAGGTTGACTGGCTGTATGGCACTCGGCACCTGAACCAGCAGCTAAAACTTCTCCCTCAGGTAAATCCATGGCGCCAGTACTGCAGGATGCAGAAGCGTCCATGGATTTCCCGCCCTGTGTGGCAGACATTATAAGGAATGTAGACCTAGGGTGTAACGGTACAATATAGCCAGACAAACACAATACCTGCAAATAACCCCCTATGTAATGTGACAGTAAATACAGGACACAGAACAGAGGATTTAAGCGGTATGAGGTGACTGAAAAAACAGGAAAAATACTAAATCGTATATTCTGTGTGACACTATGTATATATATGGGACCCTGACGCACCTAGCCCCTCAGGGTACAGAATATAGTGATAGCAATATGTGATACAGGAGAATGGAATCCCACACAACAGCTACAGGCACACTCAGTCACAAGTACAATGCAGAAATTATTACATATAAACAATAAAACTGCACTGGACTCATTGGCGTTTCTATAATGGGTGCAATGGGTGCGGTGCACACGGGCCCCTGGGTCCAGGGGGGGCCCACACCGCACCCATTGCACCCATTTTAACACTTACCTTTCTGGAGTCCAGCGCCGGGACCTGCAATCGCGGCAGAAACCACCGCCAAAATTGCCATGGTGCATACGTGGTAGCCAAATTGGTCTCTGGATCATGGCGGGTGCCATGTTTTCGGAGACCTGCGCATGCGCAGTCGACTCCGGCACAATGCCGGAGTCTACAGTTCCTTACAGGGGAGGGGGCCCACCCGGAGGTGCACACGGGCCCCCTCCCCTGTAGAAACGCACCTGACTGGACTAGTAATTTACATATAACTATATATGAGTATAGCTATAACAATGCACAGTAGATACTGGATGTATATCACAGAATACTTGTACCAAATATTCAGATAGCAGTACACTTGTTCTTAACTAATACTGTCTAAAATGACATGTAGAATAGAAAAGTGTCTTTAAAAGCACAGCGCTGATGAGGAGGCAGCTTTACAGAGGAGATAGAGAACTGCAGTCCCGGAGATCAGCCCAGCTAGTAGTGAAGATGGTGCCAAAATCTTAGTCAGGAAGTGAGGGAGAGTGAAATGCAGCTCCAGGGCGGGAACACCAGCAGTAGCTGGTGCCCGGAGCTGAGGGAGGGGCTACAGGTCAGCGCCTTATCCCCTATGCTGGTCCTCACCACTGGGTACTGTGGAGGCTATAACAAATGGATTTTTAATAAAATCCTGTGCGCCCTTGCCCTATTGTGGTCCCTGTGCAGTACAGTGTCCAAGAGGTTGGGGTGGGAGCTGTTCTGTCTCAAGAAGACCCAGAGTCTTTGGTGTTACATCCTTGTGCTTTCATGTCCAAAAAATTCTCCTTCACAGAGACCAACTATGATGTACTGTAGGTAACAGAGAATTGTTAGCAGTCAAGTGGGCTTTTGAGGAATGGAGGCACTGGCTTGAGGGAGCAAAGCATACCATCACTGTATTTATGGACCACAAAAGTTTACAGTACATTGCGTCAGCTTAACGGCTTAATTCCCAGCAGGCTCTCTGGGCGCTGTTCTTTACTCGGTTCAATTTCATCATCACCTACAGGCCCGGTTCTAAGAACACCAAGGCCGATGCCCTGTTATGCTGTTTTCTTCCTGTTCACGATAACCATTCTCCTGCCACTCCTATTATTCCAGCATCCTCTATCTGGACTGGCCTCATACAAGATTTACACACACAATTAGTTCAGGTTCAGCAGCAGGCTCCCAGAAACACTCCCGTTGGCCGTTTCTTTGTTCCAGAGTTCTTGAGAGGCAGTGTCCTTGCCGAGTTTCACTATAACAAAGTTGCTGGTCATCCTGGTGTTGCTAAAACATTGGAGTTACTCTCTCGCTCGGTGTGGTGGCCTAATCTTTCCAAGGATGTTAGGGAGTTTGTTCTCTCTTGTCAAGATTGTGCTAGGCACAAGGTGTCCCGGTCTCTGCCCATGGGGCAGCTCCTGCCTTTAGCCATTCCAGTCAGGCCATGGTCACACATTTCCATGGATTTCGTGGTGGATCTTCCACTGGTTTTCAGGTGATCTGGGTGGTGGTGGAACGATTTAGCAAGATAGCCCATTTCATTTCTTTACCCCGATTGCCATCCGCTCAGGTTTTGGCAGTCTTGTTCCTTTGCCATATTTTCAGGCTTCATGGATTACCTGTTGATATTGTGTCGGACCGGGGACCGCAGTTTATTGCCCATTTCTGGAACCTCTTTTGCGTCTCGTTAAACATGAGACTCAGTTTAACCTCTGGATATCATCCACAGTCCAACGGGCAGACGGAGCGTGTGAACCAATCACTGAAGCAGTAGCTGTGTCTTTATACTGCCAAGCTTCAGAACAATTGGATCTGATTATCTTTCCCTGGCCGAGTTTGCTTACAGCAACACCTGTCATTCATCCACCAAGGTGTCTCCGTTCTTTTCGGTCCTTGGCTTTCATCCTAGAGCCAACTCCTTTACTCCTAATTGTCCATCTTCTTCCTTGGCCTCAACTTCCCGCCTCAGAGCTATTTCGAAGAAGGTATACCTTGCTCTTAAGAAAGCTGCCTTCCGGGAGAATTTTTTTTCTGATAGGCTCCGACGTCCATGCAATTTTAAGGTGGGAGACAAGGTGTGGTTGTCAACCCGTAACATCAAACTCCGACAACCATCGGCCAAGTTAGGACCCAGATTCATCGGACCATTTCTTATTATCAAAAAGGTCAATCCGTTCGCTTTTCAGCTGCAATTGCAGAAATCACTTAAAATTTTCAACACCTTTCATTGTTCTCTGCTCAAGCCATGTGTCTTTTCCAGGAAATTTCCTCGGAAAATGATCTGGGGGAGACCTCCTGTGGATGTACAGGAATTCCTGGTAGAGAAGGTTTTGGATTCTAAATTTTCCCGTGGTCTGCTGTATTTTCTGGTCCATTGAAAGGGGTACGGCCCAGAGGAGAGATCTTGGGTCCGGGACAAGGATTAGCATGCCCCTAAACTAAAAAAAGATGTTTTTCCTCATAAACCTGTGTTTAGGAGTTCTTTAACCCCTCCTTAAGGGGGGTACTGTCAGCGGCGGCGGGTCGCGCCAGCTCCCGTCCATTGCTAGGCAACGGGGCCGGCGCGTCACTTCTGCCGTTGACTCCCTGTCCTCGGCCGGTTGCCTAGCAACCGGAGACGCCAGGCGGCCGCCCTGCACATCAGTCCTGGATGTTACTAAGCTGCCGGGACGCCGCGCTCAGCGCACCACACAGCAGCTGGGGCAATTAGGGTGTGGGGGGCTGGCCTGACTGGCTGTTCCATGATTGGTCAGCAGGACCTTTTTCATGGGAGCCAGGACGGTGCAGCCTCGCCGGTGATAGCTTCCTGTAGAGCTTGTCTTCCTGCCTCTGGTGTGTTCCTGCTTCCAGCTTGTGTGCTCCAGTGTCCTGTGTCCAGTTCCTGAGTCCTGTCTGAGGGATCATTTCCTGCTGTCCTCCGGGTTGCCTTCCAGTAGAGTGGTCTGGTATCCAAAGCCTCTGGGTTCTGGTCGTTTCCTGCATACATCTTTCATGGTGTCGTGAGGAGCGGCTCTGCCGCACTTTATGGCTGAAGCCGTATTTTATTTATCTATTTTTTGGTTGTGTCATTTTTGCGGAGGTTTCCGCATTGCTGTCCTCACCTTATTACGATGGGTTCGTATTAGGCAGTTAGGCTGTACTACTTGATTTGCTGTTGTTCCAGGTGGCCGCTCCGCACATAAACTTCTTTGTTATTTTTTGTATCCTTCTCTGTTTAGTCGTGCCAGTCTTAGTTAATTTTCCCCTTGTTCTCCTTGGTCTCGGTTAACGCCTTATCTCCAGTTAAGACCGGGGGCATCAGAGTCTGGGCAGACCTAATTCGCCCATTCAAATGCGGCTGCCGTGGCACAAGAAACCATAGTCTTGCAGGCTTTAATCGACCACTGGGAAGAGACAACGGAGTCAGGGTTTTCGTTAGGGGTAGCTCAGTTCTGCCACAGCTCCACACATCTGTACTTGGAACTCTGCACCCCTCCTGCCCCGAGTCCGGTCTCCAAGTCTTCCTGCAGCGGCAGCCTGTATATCAGATCTGGCAACGGTCCGCAAGCCAATCAGAACTTGCGGTCCAGCAGCGGCGGCTCCTGATTGGCTTCTGGTCCGCGAGCTCTGATTGGCTCATGGAACGGTATTTCAGTCAGTGCAATACACGCCGCCACTGCCGGACTCAGGAGGAGGGAGTGACTGGGCAGGCAGGAGAGGAGCAGGAGAGTAGAGGCGCATGCTGCGCTCTCCCCTCTCCAACACCCGGTGTCTGCTAGGTGGCGGCCCGGCGGCAGGGCTGCCATCAGGGGGGTGCTTGGGGCACAGCTGTCCCGGGCCCAGCCTCTCTGTAAGTAAGAGGAGGGCCCGGGATGCTCATGCAGCCGCCTGCCCGCCCACCCGCTGTATTCCCTGCCGTTCCGCTGTCGTCCTTGCTGTTCTGCCGCTGTCCTCAGACCTCCAGCAGCTCTGTATTGAAAACTTACCTCCCAAAATGGCCACCGTTACAGAGGAGACTGTTATTCAAGATACTGGAGGAGCCCTCTAGTATCTTTAAAAATTGTCTGCTCTGAGGTGGCGGCCATTTTGGGAGGGATGTTTTCAATACAGAGCTGCAGGAGGATGGACGACAGCAGCGGAACAGCGGGGGCGGGCAGGCATGAGCATCCCGGACCCTACAGACAGCGACAGCAATGGGATGGGGGAGGAAGGAAGTCCCTGACAATGAGCAGGTACTTGTGTGGCCATATGGTGACAAGGGCATTAATGTGGGTGCATAATATGGTGTCAGAGGCATTATTGTGTGGGGCATAATATGGTGACGAGCATTACTGTGGGACTTAATATGGTGCAAGGGGCATAATCTGGTGTTGCTCTTTGTGTGCACAGAAATTTTATTTTTTATTTTATATATATATATATATATTTATATATAGAGTTACTGCGGACTGGCACGTTTTTGTGAAATACAATTTTGACCACTATAGTCTCTGAGTGCCGCCTCTTCTTTGTAACACTATATTTATATATATATATATATTTATTTTTATGTAACTTCTTTGTTTTTTTATGGGAGGGGGGCCCTGACTATTTTGTCAGTCCCGGGCCCCACGATGTCTGATGGCAGCCCTGCCCGGCGGTACTGCGTACTGGCTGGGAATTTCTTGCCTGTACGCAGTACCGCCCCGTAATTCAAGACTTGCAGCCAGTGGCGTAATGCGCACCCCCGCAGCCACGGCGGAGGCTTGGAGGCGCAGGGCTGGGGGGGCACCGCCACTGATTCAGAGCAGATTGACATACGGACTAGCCGTCCGCATGTCAATCTGCTGAATGTCCCTTCCAAAATGGCCGCCGCCATGGAGGAGACATGCTAGAGGTCATACTTGACCTTTAGCGTCAAGGAAGTGCCGTGGCACCCTGCAGCCCTGCCACCTTGCTACGCTGACACGGCGGCAGCAGCAACCGGGGGATCGGGCAGCGGTGCCCGCGACTCACTACAACCTTCAGTGGCAGCGGGAAGGGGGGATCAGGTAGCATTTTCCGCGACTCACTAAACAGCAGGGGGCAGGTTGGGCAGCATTACTCCCTAGCAACAACTAACAAGCATGACACTCAGCGCATGAAACCCCTGGCAACGAGCATGACACCCTGCGCATGAAACCCCTGGCAACGAGCATGACACCCTGAGCATGAAAACCCCCGGTACCGTGCATGGAACCAAGATCATGAAACCCAGGGCAATGATCAGGTAATTTAAAAGTAATTAGAAGCCTTTCTGTAGGGCTTAATGTGTGTGGCATAATATGTAACGAGCATTGCGATGTGTGTCATAATGTATCACGGACATTCTGGTATGAGGTATAATGTATACCGGGCTTTGCTGTGTGTGGCATAATGTGTCACAGGCATGACGGTGTGTGGTATACTGTATCACGGGCATTGTATGTGGCATAATGTCTTAGGGGCATTGCAGTGTGTGGTATAATGTATAACGGCATTGTGATGCATGGCGTAATGTGTCACAGGCATTACGGTGTGTGTCATAATGTGTCACAGGCATTATGGTGTGTGGTATAATGTCTCAGGGACACTGCAGTGTGTGGCATAATTTATAACGGGCATTGCGGTGTGACATAATGTGTCACAGGCATTACGGTGTGTGGCATAATATCTAAGGGCCATTGCAGTGTGTGGCATAATGTGTAAGGGGCATTACTATAAAAAGGAACAATGACAAATAATATAAGGGGCATGAATCAGGATTATTTTTTTTCCCCCTGTGGTCACCAATGTCTCGGCATGCAGGTTGCAAAACTGGGGTATAAGGTAGTCTTTTCCTGCAATGCCACGCCCCTTTCAGCGAAGCCACACTCATTTTAATGAAGCCACACCCCTTTTCCGGCTTGCGCAAATTCTTCACTTTTCTAGTGCCAATTATGAGTGGGGGGGAGACGGGGGGAGGACGCCAGAGAATTTTTTGGCTTGGTTGGAGAAAAATTTCTAGTTACGCCACTGCTTGCAGCACTGGTTATCCCCAATACCCAAAAACAGGAGGGATGGCATAAGCCCTGGTTCTTTGCATTTTTCTGTGGACCTGATACCCCTAGGGCAGTGGTTCTCAAATTGTGTGCCGTTGCACCCTGGGTGCTGCAGGACACTTGCAGGGATGCCCTGGGTTGGTGGTCCAGGACCAATTAAAATTATTTATTGTTAATGTAATAAGCAAAACCTGTTCTGGTGGCTGTCAATCATAAAATATGTGGACAAACAGAAGCAAATCTTTTCCCTGACCACACAGTTAAACCTAAGGATGGTATATAAACACAATGTACTTAATTTAATATTTCTTTAAAAATTTCTCAATAATAAACTTTTGGCCTAGGGGTGCCGTGAAAAAACTTCTGATACTCTAGGGCGCAGTGATTCAAAAAACTTAGAGAACCACTGCCCTAGGGGATTTATCCCTGTACTAAACAGGCTATGCCTGGCTGACATTATGACAGGGAAACCAAATACCGTTTTATAGTTTCAAAAGCCCAGCTTGCTATAGCCTAGTGGTTGGGGCACATGTTTATTTATATTTTGTATTTTTTCTTTTACACTTTGTAAGGTCTGTGTCTGATCATCATCAGCTCGAATCTTACTCCAACAATCAGGCACTTATGGAAAAGGCAAAAAAAGGGAGTTCATTTTTATGTGGTGCCCTCAGGACATTGTTTGTAAATTAAAATTACAATATCTAAAAAATCACTACTTTTCTATATATCCATGAAATGGAGTGATAATGTGAGCACGAAACTTATATCCATAGAAATAATACTGGGATACATGAAATATCCCCCAAAAGTTGGGATAAAAGAACAAAAGGTCAGAGGTGAAAATAAAGTTTACTAAAAGACATCTGTGGTGCGGGAAAAACAATATGCATTTCCAGAGGTCAAGCACCTTAACAAATACATCCCCTTGCAGACTGTCTGAAATATTCAGCAAGTAGGCTGCAAGCCGATCCTGTACTTGTCTTGCCCTACACTGAAAAGCCTCTTCACTGATGCAGGTCAATGAGACATAAATAGTTTATTATGATCATAAGGACACTATTCATTAAATATTGTATTTTCTTTATAAACAAAAAAAATGGCCCTAACATTTATGTTTAAACTAGGTGATTCATCGCGCCCTACTGGCGCTCTTCACACCGTCGTAAGGGGTTACGCCCCCTTAACCCTTGCACACCCTTGCGGCGTGCAATATTTTTATTATATGAAGTATTACCTCCAATCATAATTGTGTGAGTGGTTAAATATTGCACGGACAAAGGGCGTGCGATGGTTAAAGGGTCGAAGTCCCTTGCAACGGCGTGAACAGCGCACGCAGGGCCTGATGAATCACCTAGTAGGTGCTTTGGTTGGGGGAGTGACGGGTGCGGGGGAAGACGCGGATGGGATCCAGGGGTGCCGCGGGAGGGGTGGTTTCGGTGGTGCTGCAGGTGGGGGAAGGGCTGGTGTGGTGGTGCCGCAGGTGGGGGTCCGGAGCCACCGCGGGTGGGGGAGGAGCAGTTGCGGGGGTGCCCCAGGTGGGGGAGGGGTGAATGCGGTGGTGCAGGGGGAGGGGCGGGTGCGGGGTTGCTGCGGGTGGGGGAGGGGGTCCGGAACTACTGCGGCTGCTGGAGGGGGTGTGTGGGGGTGCCGCGGATGGGGCCCGGAGGTACTGTGAGTGAGGGAGGGACGGGTAATGCTTCTCCTGCTTCTCCTCCTGTCAGCAGCTAAGCTGCTGTCCTCCCTTTGGCAGTGGCTCTCCCGGAGACTCGCACAGCAGCCAGTCACTATTGTTAGCGATGGTGTCCCAACGCGCCGCATTACAGGGAAGAAGATGCACTCAATGAACTACAGCTCCCCGCAGCCCTGGGGGCCGGAATGCTTCGGCACTAGGGCTGCTGGGAGCTGTAGTTTAGGGGGCGTTACGTGTGTACGCATCACTGGTACAGGGGGGCGTTACGTGTGTAAGCATCACTGGTACAGGGGGCATTACGTGTCTAAGCGGCACTGGTACAGGGGGCGTTATGTGTCTAAGTGGCACAGATACAGGGGCGTTATGTGTCTTTGCATCACTGGTACAGAGGGCATTACGTGTCTAAGCGGCACTGGTACAGAGGGTGTTACGTGTGTAAGCGTCACTGCTACAGGGGGCATTACGTGTGTAAGCGTCACTGCTACAGGGGGCGTTACGTGTGTAAGCGTCCTGGTACAGGGGGTCGTTACGTGTGTAAGCGTCACTGTTACAGGGGGCGTTACGTGTGTAAGCATCACTTGTACAGGGGGCGTTACGTGTGTAAGCGTCACTGGTACAGGGGGCGTTACGTGTCTAAGCGGCACTGGTACAGGGGGCGTTATGTGTCTAAGCGGCACAGATACAGGGGCGTTACGTGTGTAAGCGTCACTGGTACAGAGGGCATTACGTGTCTAAGCGGCACTGGTACAGAGGGCGTTACGTGTGTAAGCGTCACTGCTACAGGGGGGCGTTACGTGTGTAAGCGTCACTGGTACAGGTGGGCGTTATGTGTGAAAGCGTCACTGGTACAGGGGGGGCGTTACGTGTGTAAGCATCACTGGTACAGGGGGGGTTACGTGTGTAAGCATCACTGCAGTGCCGTTTCTAGCGGCGGGCGAGCCGTGCAACCGCACGGGGCGCCCGCCGCGGCACTTTAAGTGTTATTTCCCCCTCTCCTCCCTCTCCCCGAGCGCTCCTGCTCGAGGGGGCGGAGTTTCGTGAAATGACGCGTTTGCGTCGTGACGTCATGACGCAAACGCGTCATTCCACGAAGCCCCGCCCCCCGAGCAGGAGCGCTCGGGGAGAGGGAGGAGAGAAGCCTGGAAGGAGGCGGCGGGGGCGGCCGGCGCGAGGGACGTCCGGCGGCGGGATCCGAAGAGCGGAACATGTAAGTATATCTCTCTCTCTCCCCCTTCCTTCCCCCCCACCACTTGACACCTGCCTGCCACACTGGGGATACCTGCCTGCCACACTGGGGATACCTGCCTGCTGCACTGTGTAAAATGGGGACACCTGCCTGCCACGCTGTGTAAAATGGGGGCCTGCCTGCCACGCTGTGTAAAATGGGGGCCTGCCTGCCGCACTGTGTAAAATGGGGACACCTGCCTCACTGTGTAAAATGGGGACACCTGCCTGCCGCACTGTGTAAAATGGGGGCACCTGCCTGCCGCACTGTGTAAAATGGGGACACCTGTCTGCCGCACTGTGTAAAATGGGGACACCTGCCTGCCGCACTGTGTAAAATGGGCGCCTGCCTGCCGCACTATGTAAAATGGAGACACCTGCCTCACTGTGTAAAATGGGGACACCTGCCTCACTGTGTAAAATGGGGACACCTGCCTCACTGTGTAAAATGGGGACACCTGCCTGCCGCACTGTGTAAAATGGGGACACCTGCCTGCCGCACTGTGTAAAATGGGGACACCTGCCTGCCGCACTGTGTAAAATGGGGATACCTGCCTGCGTACTGTGTAAAATGGGGATATCTGCCTTCCGCACTGTGTAAAATGGGGATACCTGCCTGCCACACTTTGTAAAATGGGGATACCTGCCTGCCGCGCTGTGTAAAATGGGGATATCTGCCTGCCGCACTGTGTAAAATGGGGATACCTGCCTGCGTACTGTGTAAAATGGGGATATCTGCCTGCTGCGCTCTGTAAAATGGGGACACCTGCCTGCCGCACTGTGTAAAATGGGGATACCTGCCTGCTGCACTGTGTAAAATGGGGACACCTGCCTGCCACGCTGTGTAAAATGGGGGCCTGCCTGCCACGCTGTGTAAAATGGGGGCCTGCCTGCCGCACTGTGTAAAATGGGGACACCTGCCTCACTGTGTAAAATGGGGACACCTGCCTGCCGCACTGTGTAAAATGGGGGCACCTGCCTGCCGCACTGTGTAAAATGGGGACACCTGTCTGCCGCACTGTGTAAAATGGGGACACCTGCCTGCCGCACTGTGTAAAATGGGCGCCTGCCTGCCGCACTATGTAAAATGGGGGCCTGCCTGCCACGCTGTGTAAAATGGGGGCCTGCCTGCCGCACTGTGTAAAATGGGGACACCTGCCTCACTGTGTAAAATGGGGACACCTGCCTGCCGCACTGTGTAAAATGGGGGCACCTGCCTGCCGCACTGTGTAAAATGGGGACACCTGTCTGCCGCACTGTGTAAAATGGGGACACCTGCCTGCCGCACTGTGTAAAATGGGCGCCTGCCTGCCGCACTATGTAAAATGGAGACACCTGCCTCACTGTGTAAAATGGGGACACCTGCCTCACTGTGTAAAATGGGGACACCTGCCTCACTGTGTAAAATGGGGACACCTGCCTGCCGCACTGTGTAAAATGGGGACACCTGCCTGCCGCACTGTGTAAAATGGGGACACCTGCCTGCCGCACTGTGTAAAATGGGGATACCTGCCTGCGTACTGTGTAAAATGGGGATATCTGCCTTCCGCACTGTGTAAAATGGGGATACCTGCCTGCCACACTTTGTAAAATGGGGATACCTGCCTGCCGCGCTGTGTAAAATGGGGATATCTGCCTGCCGCACTGTGTAAAATGGGGATACCTGCCTGCGTACTGTGTAAAATGGGGATATCTGCCTGCTGCGCTCTGTAAAATGGGGACACCTGCCTGCCGCACTGTGTAAAATGGGGGCACCTGCCTGCCGCACTGTGTAAAATGGGGACACCTGTCTGCCGCACTGTGTAAAATGGGGACACCTGCCTGCCGCACTGTGTAAAATGGGGACACCTGCCTGCCGCACTGTGTAAAATGGGGACACCTGCCTGCCGCACTGTGTAAAATGGGCGCCTGCCTGCCGCACTATGTAAAATGGGGACACCTGCCTCACTGTGTAAAATGGGGACACCTACCTCACTGTGTAAAATGGGGACACCTGCCTGCCGCACTGTGTAAAATGGGGACACCTGCCTGCCGCACTGTGTAAAATGGGGACACCTGCCTGCCGCACTGTGTAAAATGGGGACTTTTTTTTATTTTTTCCCCCCTGTGGTGGGCGTGATGATATCAGATGAGGCCACGCCTTGTACTTTTTCTTTTTATAGCTATATGGGGGGGCGCAATTTTTTTTATAGCAATGGGGGGGGGGCGCATTTTTAAATCTCGCACTGGGAGCCAAATTGTCTAGAAACGGCCCTGCATCACTGGTACAGGGGGCATTACGTGTGTAAGCGTCACTGCTACAGGGGGTGTTACTTGTGTATGGTCACTGGTACAGGGGGCGTTACATGTGTAAGCGTCACTGGTACAGGGGGCATTACATGTGTAAGCGTCTCTGGTACAGGGGCGTTACATGTATAAGTGTCTCTATTACAGGGGGTATTATGTGCGCTGTGCCTTTGTAAAGTATGCGAGGTTGCCAATTTATAGTTTGCAGGGGGGCGCCGAACACCCTAGCACCGGCCCAGACTGCACACCCACTGCACTGCACAGCACTGTCACCTTTTACATTGATTCAGCGTCCAGACATTACCCTCCGCGATATCACCCACTCTATCCGTTACATTAGCCATCTCGGGGTTTCCAGTCCGGCAGCCCAGGTGCTGTGTTGCGGTGTCAGGGCCTCTGGAGATCTGGGTGCGGCTGTGGCTGGAAGGCACTTTTGTGACATCACACGCAGAGGAGGCTCTGGGGCTCAGAGAGTATGCGACGCAGGGAGGGCTATGAAAGCCTTCTGCTGCGCCGCTTTCATACACATCTATGCCGGTGGCACCGGCAGTTTTTGTTCCAGCTGCGCTGCGGCTAGGGAGTGGGGATTGTTGATGCTAGAGGGGGCAGATGGACTGGCAGCAGGACATAGGGGGTAATTCTAAGTTGATCGCAGCAGGAAATTTTTTAGCAATTGGGCAAAACCATGTGCACTGCAGTGGAGGCAAATATAACATTTGCAGAGAGAGTTAGATTTGGGTGGGGTGTGTTCAATCTGCAATCTAATTTGCAGTGTAAAAATAAAGCAGCCAGTATTTACCCTGCACAGAAACAAAATAACCCACCCAAATCTAATTCTCTCTGCACATGTTATATCTGCCACACCTGCAGTGCACATGGGCCCTCATTCCGAGTTGTTCGCTCGTTCTTTTTCATCGCATCGCAGCGATTTTCCGCAAACTGCGCATGCGCAATGTTCGCACTGCGACTGCGCCAAGTAAATTTGCTAAGAAGTTTGGTATTTTACTCACGGCATTACAAGGTTTTTTCTTCGTTCTGGTGATCGTTGTGTGATTGACAGGAAGTGGGTGTTTCTGGGCGGAAACTGGCCGTTTTATGGGTGTGTGTGAAAAAACGCTGCCGTTTCTGGGAAAAACGCGGGAGTGGCTGGAGAAACGGGGGAGTGCCTGGGCGAACGCTGGGTGTGTTTGTGACGTCAAACCAGGAACGAAACTGACTGAACTGATCGCAGTGGCAGAGTAAGTCCCGAGCTACTCAGAAACTGCTTAGAAATTTCTATTCGCAATTTTGAGAATCTTTCGTCCGCAATTTTGCTAAGCTAAGATTCACTCCCAGTAGGCGGCGGCTTAGCGTGTGCAATGCTGCTAAAAGCAGCTTGCGAGCGAACAACTCGGAATGAGGGCCATGGTTTTGCCCAATTGCTAACTTTCTTGCTGCTGCGATCAACTCAGAATTACCCCCATAGGACGCAGCAGTAAAAGGATTTTTTCCCCCCTATCTGCAGCGCAGGGACTTGCTGCACATGCAGTGGCATACCCTCCAGCTGCACCTTTTTGGCAGGTACAGTCCCTTTTTTTTTATGGTCTGTACCGATTATTGACTCTCCAAGCTTCCATTGAAAGTATAGGAAAAGGGGCGTGGCCAAGCGACTGTGCCCGTGGCCACGCCCCCTTTTCGAATTTGCATCAATTTTTATGTGTAAATTGTTGGAGGGTATGATGCTGCAAATGCAGTGGCCTATTTTGGGGTGTGGGGCTGGAGCTGCAGCTCCATCAGTCCCATTGCTAATCCTGCTCTGTGAAAACACAGCAGGCAAAGGGCAGAGCCTCCCATTGGATGTAATCTGTGTGGGAGGGCGTTTCTCGCCCAATCAGCTGTGGACTGGGTGTGATAGACCTGCTACTAACTCAATGAAAGCTCCTAGCCACGCCCGGCGCTATACACACAGTCACAGAGTAACAGATCTGGGCTATTATATAGGAGATGTCCATTGATTTCACACAGTAATTGATAATGGCACCTCTGAGGATATGCTAATTCTGAGCTTTGGTCCTTATTCAGCTTCAGTTGCAAAAATTGCAAAATTGCAAATGGAAGAATCTCGGAACACTGCGTATGCGCTTCTAACTCATTGCATCTGCGCGACCCACAATTTGCAATTCCTCTTTAATCGCATCTTGCCAGGATGCGATTACAGGCTGATTGACAGGCGATGGGCATTCGTGGGCGCACACATGGCAGTTTTCTGGGCGTGCATCTGACATCAGTTGCGATTCCTGCAATTGAAAACATGGCGTCCTGTGCAACTGCATTCTTATTATTCTGAGTAGCCCTTGGTCATCCGCAACTGTCTATGGTGCTAGATTTCTGCATCTGCATCGCTATTTTAGCGATTACAGATGTAGCCATGATCATCTTTGCTGCGATGTAACATGCTGCAACTCGGCTTGCAGCATGGCATGCCAGGCTGCGACTATTAAGACTATTCACAGCTGGCAATTGCTCCATTAACTCCTAAAGTAATTAATGGAGCAATCTCCGACTATGAATAGTCACAGTTCACCACGCCACACAGCAAGCCGCGTTGCAGCATGCCGCATCGTAGCAAAGATGAGCGTGACTACATCTGTACATACGCAATTTTGCGATTGCATCAGTGGGCATCTTTTTCCTTTTGGGCAGCTTTCACATGCGATTTTTAGCAGAAGCAGGATTGAGTAAATTGCACTTTCTATAGCGATCCACGCTGAATGAGGTCCTTTGTGTGGTGATACAGTTACGGGATGGCTCACAAATCATGGAATGCCTTGAAGCTTACCCTATCTCTTCCATCTTACTTTGATATGTTGTGCACGTAAAAAATCATGTTTATGTGACTGCTGGGCGCAGGCTGGTGCATAATTGGCATCAGCTGCCCCTTCACAGAAGCTGTCTTCCTGACACACAGACTATTAAGAAGCATAATTTGTAGATGTGACGTCAGGAACAAATTACATGGACTGTAACTCTGTAATTCTGTGCACATTTTTATTGTTTTATCATCCAATACTTTGCAGGGAGCAGGTCCAGTCCGACATTCCGGGGTCCCCACCGTTTCGGTTTTCACCTAGTCCCATACTTCATTACAACAAAATCCTATTTCATGTATCTTACACAGTATCAATCAAAAACATGTATATTACCTATTAGGTAGTAACACATTTTAGTTTTTATTAAAATACATTTTATGATTAATTTATACTATTTTTCGATGTGTTTACAAAAAAAAAAACATATTATTTATTAAGTAGAGATTTTAAAATATACAATGTCATCAGAATGTACACTATACCAGGCCAGAAGAAGTTAAACAGAATGCATGTTTTGGATTGTGGGCATTAATGTGATCCAGGCAGCATCTAACCCCTGTCTTCTATGTCCAGAAACACTATCCTGGGTTTTCCCAGATACTTCATCTTCACTCCATTTCCTCCTAGGCTAGGGAGAGACACAGGGAGAGTATGGTATGTTATATACACCCGGTGCCTTCACTCCCTCCTCATTGCAGGGCAGCAGGCGCAGGACACAAATATCCTCAGCCTCCTGCAGTGGGTGACTCCCATAAACCTCAAAGGGGAGTGGATAGGGAGTGGCGGAGCCCTCAGACACATACTGTATGTACAAAAAGCACATGGTTGCTGAAAGTTATTTCCAGTCCCAAGAATCCTTTTCCCCTGGCTGCCTGGATACTGCTTTTTGTTGGGAATGTTCTACTTTTAGGAGCATAGTAGGTGACACAAGCCCAGCAGCGTACATGCATCAAGTCTCCAAACTTCTCTGTGTATAGAGAGTTGTGGGATGACAAAGTAGGAGGAGGGCTCAGCAGCAGCTAGTCAGCCAGAGACTATTATCTCCCTGCCTGAGTGAGACTGAGGAGGCTGAGGGCAGAGCCCCTCACTCAGTGACCAGGTACATCCCCTACTCAGGCTGCACGGAATATGGACATATAGCCAGCCCGGAGACGACCAGGCTTCATCTGACACCTCACTAGACGACCCCTCAGAGCTTCCTGCCTTATCCCCTATTGTGCCAACATGAAAGGTAAGGCAAGATGGGGCGCCCTAAAGCTGCTGTATCACAACTTCACTCAGCTGGCACTTTCAAATAATATGTATACATTATTGGTATATTTGTAAAATGCAGCTGTATATGCAGGTGCTATATAAGTGATGATGATGATGATGATGATGATGATGATGATGAAGAAGTAGAACATACAGAGAGAGGGAGTGAAGTTTAGTCTATACTGTGTTGGTAAAACTTTTTCATCTGCTTTCATTCCCCTAAGAACATGCTGGTGTTTGTAGGTAGGTCAGGTACTGTAGTTTAGTCACTTGTCACTCTGTTCTGGGCTGAGGTCCTAGCAGTCCCCCTGGCATTGCGCTGACATGTTTGCTGTGCTGGGAGCTCTACACTGCCTTCCCCCGACCCCCGTGATGTGCTGTGTGTTTTCCTCTGCACATCTGGAACTGGTTATGTGCCAGTGGAGGCAGGACTGGCTTGTGAAATAAATTTGGCATCCATCTATCCAGGATCCACTAACTGGAAAATATTTGCTGTTTTACATATGTGAGAAGATCTGAGACTAAGTGGCGGTTCCATATTAGAAACATGCTGGTCCAATTAAGCCAGGCAGTGGATCTAGTCCGGGGTAACTTACTTCTGGGCATCAAGTGACTTGCATTACTAGGTATCGTGGGGTTTGTTTCTCCTGACATGTTACCCCCACGGTGGGGGTAACATGTCAGGAGAAACAAACAAGCAGAACAATGTAAGTGGAATAATGTTTTAATTGTAACTGTTGTTGGAGACTGAGGACACAGGGCTTATTTATGCGTCTTCCAGCTGCAAAAACCTTTTCAGAATAATCTGTTCCAGATTTCTAAATAACAATAAAAAGCATTGCTCTGAACAAAGTCACCGAGTCTGGAAATAAAAGTGTTAAGGTCCAGCAGGGTTGCATTAACAGATTACTTGCAATGCAGCCAATAGTATGGATTTTATTTCTTATGTACAAATCCAATTAACTATATAATTTGCAGAAATTGCAGGGTAGCCGGACCTCTGGTGTTTGTGCGTCCTATGTACTTTTAGTGTTTCTGTGGCTTCTCCTTTTGTGGTGTGACATTAGCCTTTTAAAACTGGGGATTTGAAATGCACACGCTTCATGCTTTATCTAAATGGCTGCATAGTAACTATAGCATGCATCTAATCTGATCTATTCATACATATGTGGTCAATAGTAAAGGGAAAGTATGTCTAAAATACACGCTGATTAAGTTAAATATTTGTGTTAATGTTACAGAAGGATATCTTAAAAGTAAATGCTTCAGAAAGGGGCCAATAAGAATATAATAAGAGCATCTTGCATGTTGCAAATGCTCCTGAACTGCAAACAACTCAGCATATGAGCAAATTTACATATCTAATTCAGTGCATGCAATACAGGAGCAATTAAGGGCAACATACCGTAGGTTCAGTTCTGCATCAGCACCAAAGTTGGCATCAACAGAGGCCAGAGTCAATGGATCCCTTTGAAATAGTTATGGACCAGTGGGTCAACTTGGATTAGGTTGACAGTCAATAGGTCGACCACTATTGGTCGACATTGGCATGGTCAACACAGTAAAATGTTGACACATAAAATGGTCGACAATGGGCAGGTCAACCCATGAAAACATTACATTTTGAAAACTTTTTGTGTGCTTTTTTTTTTTTTGCGTAACATGACCAGGAACCAAAATTAGTGCATCACGTCCCCGGCTCATTTCGCTCACCATGCGGCAGGCAATGTGCCTCGCCCCGCTACCGCAGCGCTTCGCACAGTTTATTATTCCCAATCGTAGTCCATGTGGAAGGTAAAGTATGAAAAAGTTAAAAATCACATTTAAAAAAAAAAGTCATGTCGATATTGTCATGTGTCGACCTGTAACATATCAACCATTTTAATGAGCTGACCTTTTTCATGTGTTGACCATGTTAATGTTGACCAATGGTGGTCATCCTGTTGACTGCCGACCTAAGTCATGTAGACCTACCATCCGGATAAACTTTGAAGTACACTGTATGCCCTTCTTACGCATTTTTGCAAGAAAATAGCTGATAACGGAACAGTTGCTAATTTTACTAAAAAAGTTTTATGACGTCAATTCTTTTGCTGCACCAATTTTGTCTTTTTTTTAAAGGATCTAGAGCAGCAATGTGGCCCTGGAGCCTCATGCAGCCCTCCAAGCTATAACTTGTAGTCCCTCTTTCCTTCCTTCCATACTGTATTTGTTTGTTGTTGCTTGCAATGATAAGGCTAAATGTTTGCTGATATCTCAATAAAAGATACAGTAATTGTCTTTTCACTGATTAAATGTGTTAATTTAATGTACTTTTGAAGGTTATTGGGCCGCTTAATCTTCCCCGGAAGTATCAGGTTTCATATCTATGATCTAGAGTGACTGAGCACAAATATTTTCACTTTATTCATTATTAGAGACAATACAAGGCCTTGTATATAGAATCAGTATGGGATCCCGTTGGTCGGGATCCCGGCGGTCATAAGGCCGACACCAGAATCCCGACAGGCGGCATCCCGACGGCAAGCGCAGTGTGTCCCCACATGGGCTTGCTGCGCTCGCCATGCTTTGGGCCCGGTGCGAGTTATTCCCCCTCGGCGTGGACCACCCCCCGAGTGGGGATTCTGGTCCATGGTCAGGATTCCTACCTCCGGGTTTCCCTTGGCTGTCAGGATTACAGCGTCGGTGTCCTAACCACCGGGATTCCGACAACCGGGAAACTAACTGCTTCCCTTGTATACATATGTACCAATAAGGTGGTTATTACATATTGCACTGAACTAATGTAGGTGTGCAATGCACTGCCAGCATTGCCTTGTGTCCAAAGGCTGCCCTGTGTTCACAGCGATTCATGTCTGTAACTAAATTTACAAATTCAGCATTCTACAGGTTGTCATATCATACTGTAGCAGAACATCTCAACAGAAAGATTTTAGCATGATGTCAGACAGAAGTACAGCATTAGAACATGTTCAGCTGCATCAGTCTAGAAAACATTAAGGGGAAGATAAAGAGTTGACCGTAAGCTAGATTGGGGAGTGTACTGTATCTTGCGTGTCTTGCGTCTCACCAAAACTAAGGCACACTCAAGTGCTGGTAATGTAGTCATATGCATTTTCATCTACATTTATGTTTGATGAGGTATAAATGAGTCTTAGAGGGGTGTTACCATGCAGGCAAAGTTCAGGAAGGCTGTGTCGATGGAACTTCAGCCCATGAAGATCTGGATGTAAGTGTACTTACATCTGTTTTCAGAGGCATATCAAGCATAGGTAGGTGCAAGCAGAGGGTGGGTGGGAGTGAGTACTAATTACTGGAGTAGCTAAAGTATCCCGGAAGGTGCCTGGCAGGCCTGGGTCTGCCCCTCCCCCTTACAGATTAACTGTGGCCGGCGTCATCTACCCCGTGATTTCTTCAGGAAGATGGCACCGCACATTTCACTGGGAACATGGTGCTAGCTGGGGAGGAGGGACCTGCTTCCTGATCAAGTAAGGTAGGAAGCGGGTACCCTCCCCGACCTCCCCCCTCTGGTCCCTCCCTGTGTTAAAACGTCTAAGTACACACATGATGAAGACTAGTAGCACAAGTATAGGTAGGTACAAGTACACAATGATGATGACTATAAGTAAGCACAAGTATAGGTAGGTGCAAGTACACCTTAATGATGATGACTAGTAGAACAAGTGTAGGTAGGTGCAAGTACACGCTGATGATGATGATGATGATGATGATGACTAGCACCATACCAAGAGTACAGATTAGGGTGATTCTCTGTGTGACGCACGGCACATTTACATACATTCAAATATTCTCTTTGTTTTCTGGTGTCAAATTCTTAAAAACCTTATTGGCAGAAAATATAAGCCAGAAAAAAAATTCACTACAGTCAACCAGAAGGAACAGTTTATTGTAGGGATTTTTTTCTGGTATATATTTTCTCTCAACAAGGTATTTAAGTCTTGGACACCAGAAAACCAAAAGTATTTGTGGTATGGAAGCAGTTCACATACTTGACTGTATGTTCAGTAAATGTCTCGTGTGCGTCACACAGAGAATTACCTATAAGGGTGGACCCATCACAAGATGCATATTCATCATAATACAGGTGAATATAGTCCTTTTTATTTCATGCAGTGCTGGGGCTGCGGTGCGTGCGTGTGGTGGTGCCTGCTGCCGTGCAGGTGTAGACGCGGTACTCACCAGGCGCCGCTCTCTCTCACCTTCAGGTACCGGAACCTTCAACGGACCTGGAATTCTTCAGTCGGATCCGGACACGGCGATTCCCTCTTGGAGCTGACCGTCGACCGAGCTGAGGAGAGAATGGTTTACATCAAAGGGGGTATCGACCCTTCTTCCGCTGGAACAGGGGATACCCCAGGGGTGGCCGCGACCTTCACCGGTTGGGCGAATGGTCATCACCGGCACAAAGCCTCAGCCACCCAGATTTCACACACTCGCGCTTTCGCACGTAGTGTGATGAAAAGGGATTCTCACGTCCGTGAGCAATCCTAACTCCGGCGCTCGGGGACAAACAAGGGACAAACGCACACGAATGCTACTCACCGTCACAAGTCTTGCACTCCGATCTTCTCCACTTACAGGTCCCTGTAAGGAGGCAAAGAGAAACAGCCGTGCAGGGCCTAACTCTACCCTAGTGTCACACCCTATACTATCTACAACGGCAGAGCCCTCAAACTAGCTCTGTGGGTGTGGTGCAACATAACTAGCACAAACCTCATAACAGCAATTTGCCCTGCACGGTAACCACACACATCGGAATACAACTTATCACGGTGTTGTCCCTTTATCTACCCGACTCCGAACACCCCGTAGTGGGGGCCGCACAGCTCACCCACCTAATTACCTCAGGGTGGCCTGGGCCTAGCGCCACCTGTACTCACCTCGGGGAAAACACTGCTTCGCTGGGCCTAGCGCCCCCTAACTGCGCACAGGCCGGAGGCCTGACTTCGCCCACGGGCCTAGCGCCCGCCTAACTTGCTGCCGTTGGGTGACCTGGGCCTTGTGCCCAGGGTCACCTTATCTGTACCTACTTGGCCAAGCTACACTAGGGCCTAGCGCCCTCTAATGTCCCAACAGGCCTATTGCCTGAACTGCCCCTCGGGCCTAATGCCCGCCTAACTGCGCCCACAGGCCGGTGGCCTGACTATCCTTATGGGCCTAATGCCCAACCTGTGCCCCAGGCCTAGTGCCTGCCTATCTGGCCACGGGTATAGGGTGGCTCGGGCCTAATGCCCAAACCACCTCATCAAAGATGTGCCACGGGCCGGGAGGGCCCGACTATGTGCCCACAGGCCGAGAGGGCCTGACTCTGCCCACGGGCCTAATGCCCGAACACCCGGTGGTCTAGGGAGGGGCGGGTACAGGGGCACCTGAGAAGGGCCTACCTGACCCGCTGGGAGAGGCACCAGGGGGGAGCTTCGGCAGCCCTTTGCTTCCCACCCCTGGTGACCCCTCCGGCGCTCCTCTTTAATCTTCGGCCGCTGGCCCGTCCTGGCCAGCGGCGCCGCCGTCGTTGCGCTGCGTCCAGCCGCCGCTGGACATCTTCTTTCCGAGGGCTAGATTCTTCAGGCCTCTTCAGCGGCCGCCGGAGCTCTCCTCCTCTCCTCCGCGCGGCGTCTTCTTCCCTCTTCTTCCGGCCGTCTCTTCTGTTCTTCTCCCACCCGACGACTCTTCTGCCGCTCTTCGGCGCGGCCTTTTCTTCAGGCTCCCGCCCGGCGTCTGACGTCAGACGCCGGGGGCGGGGCCTATGACGCGGCGAGCGTTGATTGGCTCGCCGCGCCAGTTCCTGATTGGCCGGCGCCCCGCGAGCCGTGATTGGCTCGCGGACGGCGCCGGATTCAAAAAGCCGCGGGCGGCGCTTCTCATTGGCGGCCCCAGCGGCGCCAAGTTTAAAGCGCCGCCGCGCCGCTCTCCGCCGCCGACAGCCTGGTGCAGGGAAACATCCGATCCCTGCACCAGGCACCCGCCGCCGCACACTCCGCGCTGGGGACAGACAAGCTGCCCCAGCGCTGCCCCCAGCTAGGGACAGCCACATGGATGTGCCCACAGGGCACATCCTTACATACTGTATCTTGCGTGTCTTGCGTCTCACCAAAACTAAGGCACACTCAAGTGCTGGTAATGTAGTCATATGCATTTTCATCTACATTTATGTTTGATGAGGTATAAATGAGTCTTAGAGGGGTGTTACCATGCAGGCAAAGTTCAGGAAGGCTGTGTCGATGGAACTTCAGCCCATGAAGATCTGGATGTAAGTGTACTTACATCTGTTTTCAGAGGCATATCAAGCATAGGTAGGTGCAAGCAGAGGGTGGGTGGGAGTGAGTACTAATTACTGGAGTAGCTAAAGTATCCCGGAAGGTGCCTGGCAGGCCTGGGTCTGCCCCTCCCCCTTACAGATTAACTGTGGCCGGCGTCATCTACCCCGTGATTTCTTCAGGAAGATGGCACCGCACATTTCACTGGGAACATGGTGCTAGCTGGGGAGGAGGGACCTGCTTCCTGATCAAGTAAGGTAGGAAGCGGGTACCCTCCCCGACCTCCCCCCTCTGGTCCCTCCCTGTGTTAAAACGTCTAAGTACACACATGATGAAGACTAGTAGCACAAGTATAGGTAGGTACAAGTACACAATGATGATGACTATAAGTAAGCACAAGTATAGGTAGGTGCAAGTACACCTTAATGATGATGACTAGTAGAACAAGTGTAGGTAGGTGCAAGTACACGCTGATGATGATGATGATGATGATGATGATGATGATGATGACTAGCACCATACCAAGAGTACAGATTAGGGTGATTCTCTGTGTGACGCACGGCACATTTACATACATTCAAATATTCTCTTTGTTTTCTGGTGTCAAATTCTTAAAAACCTTATTGGCAGAAAATATAAGCCAGAAAAAAAATTCACTACAGTCAACCAGAAGGAACAGTTTATTGTAGGGATTTTTTTCTGGTATATATTTTCTCTCAACAAGGTATTTAAGTCTTGGACACCAGAAAACCAAAAGTATTTGTGGTATGGAAGCAGTTCACATACTTGACTGTATGTTCAGTAAATGTCTCGTGCGTCACACAGAGAATTACCTATAAGGGTGGACCCATCACAAGATGCATATTCATCATAATACAGGTGAATATAGTCCTTTTTATTTCATGCAGTGCTGGGGCAAATTTTCCTGATGTCCCTCCACCATCCAGGTTCCTATGGGGGATGCTAAATAGCAAAATTTACCATGCTCTGCAGTTTAATTTCTTAAGAGGCATATTTATCATATAAAATCTTACATGGCGCTAGCCATTGTAGCCTATCGGTTATATTTTCGTCAAAGATTCCTGGAGAGGATCCTTCCCCCGCAATCAATGCTCGCACATGGTAGTTTGATGACACACGTGCAGTTACAGAGCAATAATTTCTTATTGCCACAATAAATGGCATTAAGAAGTTATAATTATGTGGACCAAGTCCTGTCAATTAAGAAATATGATGAAATAATGAGAGGGGTTCATATTGCTGTGGTAATTCATATATTTTAACTGCAAATAGTGTTGATAAATGATGTTAATTACCAGGTATAAAAAAACATAATTTTAAAGAAGTAGTCCCATTAATCTATGAACTGGTCCTTTCTAGCATCATTCTACTTAGATGTCAGATTGGGCAAATCACACTTGCCCCAGGTAGGCTAGCATTTTGCCGTGACATGGTTAATGCACATAGAACATCACACTGGAATTTCAGTATTTCCTACGGACTTGCCAAGAAGCCTCTCAGCAGTGCCTAGACTAAGGTATCTTTCCAGACCTCAACACAAGTGAAATACAGGTGACTAAACATATTTTATATTTAGTTAACTTGCAGATCACATGCTTGAGCCACTTTTGGCAAGGAGTGCATGTAAAGCTGTAACTTTTTTATAGATGTATTTTTTAGGTGAAAAGTTGAGAAATATGTTCCTGCTTTCTTTTGTAATTTAACAAGCACCGTTTTCACTGACCCGTCGAATATGTAATCTCTAGATGGCCAGTAGAACTCATTCTCTTGAGCTACCTGATATTTGATTCCCTTACATGAGTGAAGTGATTGAAATGAGTTCTGCTAGTGATATACAGGATCCAGACATAGCATATTTTGTAATTTCCAGGGACATCTGAAATGCATGCAGTACAGTATTACATTTTCACTATTTATTATTATTTTGCATGTTGGATAGGACTGGTGATTTTCCCTGCAGTTTACAATTATCCAAGGTAGTTGATTACACTGATTAAAAGATAATTAAACCCAAAACAAAAAACTTAGGATGTGTGGAATAAGAGGACATGCCAAAAAAAAAAGGGTTACTCACTCCTCATGAGGAACCCGAGTGGTCTTACTTTTTTCCATTAATGGGGCATATGGACTCCCTCTCACTGTTAGTAATCATGTATTACTGACTTTTCCCAGTACATGTTAGGAGGTAAAGTTGCTGCAACCACCAGGCTCCTACGGGCTTACTTCTGGATGTGGGTGGTCATGCTGCTATAGACCAATGCTGCACTTGGTGAGGGGCAGATGGTAAGCACAGAGACACTGACTCAGCAACTCAGAACCACCAGAGAATTGGTAAGCATTGTTTGCTTATCTGGTAGCACTAGTTACAAGCAGATGTAGACAAATGCAGATCTGGGGGCATTAGGGCAATCACCACATCTAGCACAAACAATTTCCTCCTACTCCGCTGCTGCCTGAAGGAGAAGGTGTGCGTGTTAGAGGGACTGCCCTAATTGCCCCCACCCCCGGATCCGCCACTGGATGTAGGCTTTTGGATTAAATCCATATAAAATGTTTGTAAAAGTCAAAGGTATAAAGAATATCATACAGATGATCTTGAAAGTTCAGATGAAATACACCTCCCAAGATAGTGCAGAGGATGGACTCTTTTTGGGATCAAAGAGCATATATATATATATATATATATATATATATATATATATATACGGTACATGCACATAATACAGCAAAGGGTAATCCGTCCCCTGTCCCTATAAACCAGTCCAGATGGATGCATACACTGCATTTGCATCCTCCTGGAGAGGATGTTACACAGTTGGATACATTGTAACCCCTGGCAGCTAATGTGTACCAACCCCATGCCCACAAGCTTCCAAGGACTAGTTCACATCCTGTTTATACTCCCTGGCATCTGTAATTCTAAGGGGAATGGTGGAATTTAATATTTATATCTCCTGTCTAAAAACTTCCTCCAAGTTTCTGTTGAGGGACCTGACCTCTTCTTTTGGCTGAATCTGGGCTCCACAGGTAGAGTGGTCATTCACCGAGATAACAGCCCACAGGACTTTAGTGTCACAGTCGACACACTGAGACTCCCATCCTGCCCTGCTCCACCTGAGTCCTTTCAAACTAAGGAAGTACATCCCAAGTCCCTATGCCAACTCCCTAACTATAGCTGCAAGTTTGGAGCAATCCCATTGGAATGCTGGAATGGTCATGTTCTAGTGTGCCGCTGCCACATACCTCTTCCCCTCTTCCCTATTCCAAACGAACAAATGATGGCAGGTGTTTCAGAATGATGTTACATTTTTGTTTGGGTTTAAGGTTGGGAGAGAGAAGGGGCAAAGGGAGAGCTGAGAGGTAAGGAGGATGGACCATGTGAAGTGGGAAGTGAGTAGGATACAGGGCTGGTCCCAGAGCAGAGGAAGGGCCAGCCCACAGAACTAGTCACATACTGTAGGGCAGTGTTTCCCAACCTCGGTCCTCAAGGCATACTAACAGTCCTGGTTTTAGTGATATCCAGGCTTGAACACAGGTGACTTAATTAGTAGCTCAGTTATTTTGATGTAACCATCTGTGCTGAAGCCTGGATATCACTAAAACCTGCACTGTTGGTGTGCCTTGAGGACCGTGGTTGGGAATGCCTGCTGTAGGGGTTGGAGCTAGAGGCGGGGCGAGGAGGGCCCTGGAACCAGGCAAAGACGGGCTGTGGGGAGGGAGGAGGTGGAGCAGACAGAAAAGGGGATTATATTTATGTGACACTACAGACACACTTGCCCATGGTAGCCCTAGATGGCTGCTGCATTGCACCATGTGGCCCAGTACATTGACTGGCACTTCTGAAATCTTTTGGGTGGGCAAGGCACCACCTTGCCTCCTCCCTCGTTGGTCACCGATGCTTACCAGCACAACTGATGACTTCTGCACATTTCCCCATGTCAAACTATCTTTCCCAGGCCACTTCCCCCGAAAGCATTTTTGCCCTCAGCTTTCATTGGTCCCATTCTCTCTCTACTCCATACTTAAGTTCTCCCTCATGCTCTTTCCCATCTTCAGGTTCCTATTTTATCCTATTTTTCTCTTATCCCCCACCCCAGCTTCCCTTATTCTTATTAACTAGCAGGCGATTTTTGCACTGCTGCGATCAGATAGTCACCGCCTACAGGGGAGTATATTTTAGCTGTGCAAGTGTGCGATCGCATGTGTAGCAGAGCTGTACAAACAGATCTTGTTCAGTCTCTGTGCAGCACAGGACTTACTCAGCCAGTCCAGGGCCGGAATTGACGTCAGGAACCCTCCCTGAAAACGCTTGGGAACTCCTGCATTTTTCCTACCACTCCCTGAAAACGGTCAGTTGCCACCCACAAATGCCTTCTTCCTGTCAATCTCCTTGTGAACGGCCGTGCGAATGGATCTGTCGCACAAACCCATCGCTGAGCGGTGATCCGCTTTGTGCCCGTGTGACGCGCTTGCACGTTGTGGTGCATACGCATGCGCAGTTTAGACCTGATTGCAGGCTATACGAAAACACAGCCTAGCGATCAGGTCTGAATTAGGCCCATTATCTGAGGTAACACGTTATATTAGTTTCACAAACATTTCAGATGCCAGTAACTTGTGAATAGTTTTCCTGTAGTTATCCTGTTCTTGCTATAACTACCTCTTTTATTACTTCCTATTCTTTTGTCTGCCTAGATCAGAAAAACACTGATGGATTCATAGCTAAATATAGCGCTGCAGCTACTGTAAATCATAGTGGCTAATGCTCACTTCTCCATGATGGTAGAAATATTTTTATTTTAGGATTCATTCACAGGTTTCAAAATTAAAAACTCCCAACATGTTTAATGTATATCAGCAAAGTTTAGCAAATGTTTTCTTACCATGAAATGTAAATTTCAACATTCTCTGGGCTTCCATATCAAAGCGTTATGTGAACTATGGTGCAGCACTGCTTTGAGACTCACTAAGGAAAAGTGGAGTAGCAAGGTTACATGGACATGCCTAGAGGTGTAAACACTCAAAACTTCACAGGGTTTTATTAATCTCAGAAAAATCTATTTTTGCCACAGAAAACTATTTAAAAAGGATCATGATGGCACCACTGCAGTCCTCAAGCTCAGGATGGCATATGGAGGAAATATTAATTAAAAAAAATACTTCTCTTAGTTAATGAAAACATGAAGTCACAGCCATACTTGGAAGACCCCGCTGGAGCCGCCGGACCCATTATATCAGATAAGCCACCACTAGTCCATCCAGAATTTACACTATAATCGTGTCCACATTTTATTAGTGCTGAGGAGGTCAATATGTCGATATGCTGCATGCTGACATTACGAATTTTACCTGGTTGTAATCAGCCACAGAACCTGTGTAATCCATGAGTGTCCCGGTTTAAGGGGATAGTATGGTAAGCCTAGACAGGGCTTCTGATGGTGAACTAGTTGCCAAAGTGATAGGCCAGAGGGTGGCTACTGTTAGGGGTCCTGGATCTCAGTGATCGCTGTTAATTACTGAACTGCCTGTCTGTGGAAAGCTGTGGAAAAATAATCCTTCTGTTTGGAACTTTTACCCGGTGTATCCATCATGCAATACAACCAGGGAGATGTTTAATTGGCTCCAAATGTACTCTGCGGTAGGACAATGACCCCAAACATACAGCCAGTACCATTAAGAACTATCTTCAGCAAAAAGAAGAACAAGGAGTTCTGGAAGTGATGATATGGCCCCACCAGTCACGTGTGGTGAGGTGAGGTCAGTGGCTGGGGAGGGACTGGATGATTCAAACATCCCCATCCCCATCCCCTTCCCTCCATATATATAAAACCAGCACCAGACTGAACCTGCCAGAGTGGGTTCATTCCATAGCAGGGGGAACACTCAGTGTGGGGTCCCCCTGCCATCACATTACAATCCCCCACAAACGAGTCAGCCCAGGGCAGGAATTCCTCAGAAAGTGGGGACAACAGAAAAAAAATAAACGGAGGTCCCCCTCCCAGGCAACAACCAGCACTGGACTGAAAGCCTATGACAGCCTATGCCCCGTACCCCTGGTGACGGTGGGTGTGGGGTTCATGACATACTAATGTTGTTCTTTACAGGCAGCATACAGGTCCCAGTTAGCCTACCCCAGCATGCCGGCACTTGAAGAACCACAAGTGCCTGCATGCCCAGACATTCAGGGCCCGCTGGCACCTGTAGTCCTCCTGTAAAGAAAATATAATAAATACAAGACACATTTTATTTAAAAAAAAGTTTATTATACAGGGTCTTCACCTGGGGGGTGGTGGCCTCTGGGCAGCTCTTTACCATGGCCGCCGCCTCCCCAGGACTTCTGGAGTCTTCTGTCTTCACCTGGGGGGCTTACAGGGTGAATGAAGAGTCGCACAGACGCCTATTTTCGTTAAGTATTTTTGTTAAATATTTTTCATATGTAGTGTATGTCCTTTCCCTTATATTCAATAATCCAGGTATGTACCTTTTATATATTGGGAGGTGCTCCAAGGAATAATATAAATGTAGAAAGTCAAAAAGAAGAAGATTCCCTATATTGGGCACACTCGGACTTGTGTAATTACTTAAAGTCAAATATCTATTATGATAGATGACCACCAATTGGTGGTCATCTATCATAATAGATATTTGACTTTAAGAAATTACACAAGTCCGAGTGTGCCCAATATAGGGAATCTTCTTCTTTTCGACTTTCTTCACCTGGGGGGCTGCCACCTCCCCAGAGCTTCCACGTCTTCACTTGGGGGGCGGCGGACTTTGGGCAGCTCTTTTCCATGGCCGCCGCCTCCCCTGGGTTTCCCGGCATCTTCTGTCTTTGGGAGCTCTTGCACGCTCCCTCCCTGCCGGCTCACTGACAGCCGCTGCCTCGTGCTGGCTTCTATAAGCTAGCCCCGAGGGGCGATGACGCGGCGAGCCATGATTGGCTTGCGGCGGCCATCAGAGATTTAAAAAATTACGCTAATGGTGCCATTTTTTAAATTGGAACCGCTCCTCTCTGCTGCTGAACTCTGTAAAATGACAGGCATGGACTGGATTCTCTTGGATCCAGGCCTGCCGTCATGCCAGCTATGCCCGCCGGGTCCCACCACCACTAACGCCCGCACCTATGCCGCGTCCACGCTGCACATCCCACTGCCCAACCAGTGATAACAGCGGATCCATCACTGGACAGCTGTATCCAGTGACAGATCCGCTGTCCAATCACATCTGCCTGACTGACAGGGGCGTGCTTTCATGTGCAGTAAAAGCACGGCCCTGTCACTGAGGCACTTATACTAGTGCCGCTTTTAATGTTATTTTCAATAGGCTTTTAATACCCACGACTTGGCCCTGCCCCCGCCCGCCCCCCATTCCGGCACCTTTCCTATTGTCAAAGGGAGGCATCGCTATCAGTGTCTCCCAAACCTAATTTTAATGTATAAATGGTTAGTATAATATAAAGCAGATACTGTACTTATGACACAGAATATGTGTCATAAGTATCTTCTTTGTATTATTGTAACCACTAATGACAGTGGAGGCCCTGCCTCCCCTGACTGCACATCCCTGGGCCCCACAGAGCCCTGATCTCAACGTCATCAAATTTGTCTGGGATCACATGAAGAAACAGAAGGATTTGAGCAAGCCTACATCCACAGAAGATCTGTGGTTAGTTCTCCAAGATGTTTGGAACAACCTCCCTGCCGAGTTCCTTCAAAAACTGTGTGAAAGTGTACATAGAAGAATTGATGCGGTTTTGGAGGCAAAGGGTGGTCACACCAAATATTGATTTGATATAAATGTCTCTTCTGTTCATTCACTTTGCATTTTATTAATTGATACAAATAAACTATTAACACTTCTGTTTTTTAAAGCATTCTTACTTTGCAGCAATTCCTCTACATTCTACACCCACCTAAAATGTTTGCATAAATATATATATATATATACACTATATATATATATATATATATATATATATATACACACTATATATATATATATATATATATACACACTATATATATAGTTACCCCGGTGCGGCACTCGGTACTTGACAAACGGACTCTGGAAACCAGTATAGTTTAACAACGTTTCAGTGCTCGCCGGCACTATCGTCAGGTTTATAAGATTAAACAAGCCATTGTATGTACTGCAGTACATGTGAAGGCACCGGTATATTATTATAGCTTCATCGAGGAGTGCCGGACCTATGCTACCGTATAATGTGGATTGTGCTTACAGTCCTAATTGTCATGGCACCTGATAATTGAAAAAGTATCGGAGTACAGGTTTACCCGTTTTTATTCACTGAAAGTCACTGGGTGTGATTATTTACAACGGACTGTGTCTCTTTGGAGCTTATAGAAACTTATGATTGTGATATTTCTCACAGGAAAGATTGTGGACATGGTATATTGAATCAAAAAACTCATTTGTCACATAGTTACCTGTACTATTCATATAGTTGGTATCAGGTGGAATCATGGCTGAAGGCGGAGATACTGAAACTGAGTATCCCTTTAACCCTGCATTATTTTCTGGGAGTGAGATCTTTGGTTTCTCAGATGCTGAAGCTGAGATTATTCTGGAGACACAGTGTCTTAATAAACAGCCAGAGGCAGCTACCGGTGATACTCTATATAAAGACTTATGGAAAATGAAAAGAAAAGAAATAGATTATCATTTCCATGCTATGTCATTGAGTGATCACTATAGAGCAAAGATTATACCGAGAGGGCTACGCATGAAAAATGGCCCAACAGTGGGGAGGCAAGATCCACAATTTTGTAAAAAATGGATTGGTATATTAAATCGCTGTTCATTTGATCTAATGCTTCTGATCATAGAATTCTCTAAAAAGGAACAAACAGCATTAATGGAAAAAATCAAACAATTTGAAACCCAACATGCAGGAACATTGAGCACTGACCCAGAAGGTGATTGGATGAAAAAATTGGAAAACCAAGTGGCCACGTACAGGCGTGATTTATTGAAATTTAAGAGAGAAAAATTCTCAAAAGTTCAACAGGATTATGAATCACACACGGTTTACCAATGGATATCTGGGGGCAGGAACAACAGTAACAGACGACCATTTTTTCGTCGGAATCAGAAAAAAGATATCTATGGAGGATCATCCTCACAAGAGTTTAATAGCACCAACAGTGACTCAGAAATTTCTACGTCTGGATCAATCCCTTTAGGGGCTCAAACACGAGCAAAGCTATTGGCAAAAGATGCAAGAGAACCAGGAGGGGGGGCCAAAGCAAAAGGCTCAAACCCCGCCAAGAAACCACCAGCACCACGGAAGAAATAATTATAAATCTATCTTCATATGATTTATCAAAAGCAGAAAGATCTTTGCTAAGTAAGGGATTATCTTATATCCCGACCACATACTTCGATGATTTTAAGTGGCAACAAGAAAAACATCAGATGTTTAGGAAATTGAAAATTAAAGAATTTTTTAATAGGCAAAAGGTAATAGAACCAGTGGAACAAAAGAGGCATATTCCGGAACAGCTGAAAAAGATAATACCCAAATCAACATTTGATCCTAACACCAATAATGCCAGTCTCAAGACCTTCATGCGCATAGTAGATGGGAGAGTTCAGAATGTTACAAAACGTCACAGAGAGATCCACCCGAATTTGACACCAGAGGAGAGAGGAGCAATAGAATCTCTATCTAAGAATAATGAGATAATCATAAGACCGGCGGACAAAGGAGGGGCGATTGTCCTACAGGATGTCCAAGACTACCGGAGTGAAATCTTACGCCAATTATTGGATGATAAGACTTATCAACTGTTACCGGGTGATCCAGTGGACACATTTCATAGAGAATTGGGGGATATCTTAAGGGATGCAGTTCAGAATGAAATCATTGATCAGAAATTAGCAGATGCTTTATTACCTAAGTATCCAGTGGCACCACTTCTTTATACTCTCCCCAAGGTGCACAAGGGGGTATTGCCACCACCAGGACGACCAATTGTGTCATCTCGAGGTTCATTGACACAACCAATTTCTACATATTTGGACGCAATATTCCAACCTTTAGTACAACAGCATAAGAACTTTTTGTTGGACACAACAATGTTTCTGAATAAGCTGACCACACTGCGTGAGATCCCGGAAAATTCATGGATGATCTGCGCTGATGTGGTTAGCTTATACACAATAATTCCACATGATTCTTGTCTATATGCAGTGAAAAGGTTTCTGATTGCAAGTAATATCTTTGATATGGCATTTATTGATTTTTGCTTAGCACTTTTAGAGTTCACTCTAAAGAAGAATTATTTCCTGTTCGACAAAAAATATTATATTCAAATGAGTGGCTGCTCGATGGGCTCAGCAGTAGCCCCGGCAATAGCCAATATTTTTATGTTTGTGGTCGAGCAGGAATTATTCTTTTTAGATTTGGCTGTATCGTCTCACATTGCATTATATACCCGCTTTATTGACGATTTATTTATTGTCTGGACAGGGCCTGTGGATGTTTTTGTGAAGTTAATGGAAGATAATAATTCTAGTGCATGTCCGGTTAAATTTACTTACCGTATGAGTCAGGAAAGAATTGATTTCCTAGATGTTGATATTAAACTAATTGGTAACCAGTTTGTAACATCTGTGCACATAAAATCAACTGACAGAAATACTCTATTACAGTATAATAGTTGTCACCCGGGTAAACTAAAGAACTCATTACCATATTCCCAGATGTTACGCATCTGGAGAATTAATTCGAACAGTGAGATTGCCACTGAACAAATTGAAGTTCTTATTGAAAAATTAGTAGTAAGAGGCTATTCTAGAGAAATGCTCTTACATACTCGAGACAAAGTTTTAAGAATAGATCGGAATTCCTTGCTTAAAAAAATCAATACCAATCAACGGAGTAATAAGATGCCCATTGTCAATCAATTTAACACACACTCAAGGGAGGTGAACATGGTAATTAAAGATAGCTGGCATATTATTAAATCTGATCGACAACTACCGTTTGGAGATACAAATCCTATGCCATGCTATACCCGGGGGAAAAATCTCAGGGATTTATTAGTACATGCTGACATAGGTAAATACGAGGAAAATAAACCTGTTCACTTTCTCTCTAAGAAAGCTTTTGGATGTTTTAAATGCGGCTGCACTACTTGTAGTTACTTGATACCAGGGGACTCATTCTATCACCCCCATACAGGTAAAAAATTTCTGATCCGTCACCATCTTACTTGTAACTCAAGTTATGTTGTATATCAGATCATCTGCCCCTGTGGTCTTTCATATATAGGAAAGACCCAGGGGAGATTTAAAGATCGTATGGCCATGCATAGATCTGCAATAAGAGCAGCTTTAAGTAGCAGCACTAGAGCAGATCAACCTGTTGCACGTCACTTTGCAGAACAAAAACATTCAATTGCAAGCATTAAATATAGGATGATTGACTGGGTAAAAAAACCAGTGAGAGGTGGTGATAGAAACCGGTTATTAATTCAGCGTGAGGTCCAATGGATTCACCGGTTGGATGTAGTAGCCCCACGCGGGCTAAATGAGTACTTGAGTTTTAACTGCTTTTGATGATTAGATACTTGTATCAATATGTAGCTGAGATAGGGACTAATGTTATTTTGATTCTATAACTATGTGATTCTGCATTTACAGATCCGTTGTTTTAATGTTTGTATGTTACTATGGTGATGGTAGTCACTTTAGGATGACGTAATCAGCTGCGTCCGGAAAGGAGGAGGTTCTCCCTCAACCGCCGGCGCGGCGTCTTTCACGGGTGCACGTGTATTTAAGGTATGTAATGGCTTGTTTAATCTTATAAACCTGACGATAGTGCCGGCGAGCACTGAAACGTTGTTAAACTATACTGGTTTCCAGAGTCCGTTTGTCAAGTACCGAGTGCCGCACCGGGGTAACTATATGTATGTACTGCAGTACATGTGAAGGCACCGGTATATTATTATAGCTTCATCGAGGAGTGCCGGACCTATGCTACCGTACACACTATATATATATATATATATATATATACACACTATATATATATATATATATATATATATATATATACACACTATATATATATATATATATATATATATACACACACACACTATATATATATATATATATATATATATATATATATATATATATATATATATATATATATAATGTGCAGTACTGACTCCTGCACAGTGACAGGAGCCGAGTGCTGCACTGGTACATTATGTGCAGCACTCGGCTCCTGCCACTGTGTAGGAGCCAGTACTGCAGGCAGAGCTGGCCCTAACCAATATGATGCCCTAGGCAAGATTTTGGCTGGTGCCCCCTAGCACCACCGCTAGTTCCGCCTCTGACCCTGCACCCGTTTCCCAGCACCATCACTCCCCACCCATAGCAGTCCTTTTTTTGTTTTCCTACCCCCTGTAATTTAAATAAGAACAGTGTGCACATTCGGCGCACAGCCCAAAAAGGTATGTGTTTTTGCTGGCAAGGGGCATGGCCACACAATAGTACCCCCAATTCAAATTATGCCTCACAGTAGTGCAACTTTATTCACAATTTATCATACGAAAGTGTCCCTTATTCACATTACATCACACAGTAGTACCAATTTACCTTATATAGGTTACTTCTCACAGTAGTGCCCCTCATTCACATAACATCATACTGAATTGCTCCATATTCACATTACACCACACCATATTGCTCTTTATTCTCATTACACCACACCATATAGCTCCTTATTCATATTACACCACACGATATTGCTCTTTATTCACATTACACCACACCATATTGCTCTTTATTCACATTAGACCACACCCTTTCTATACGTTAAGCCACACAGTAGAGCACCTTATACACATAATGCCACACATTGGTAATGCATTTATACACATAATACCACACAGTAATGACCCTTACACATATGACACACATTATTAATGTCCTTATAAACATAGTGCACCTTACACATTATGCCAACCCTTATTAATGCCCTTATACACATAATGTCCCTTACACATATGCCGCACATTAATGCCCTTATATACATAATGACACACATAATGTCCCTTACATATATGCCGCACATTAATGCCCTTATATACATAATGACACACATAATGTCCCTTACACATATGCCGCACATTAATGCCCTTATATACATAATGACACACATAATGTCCCTTACACATATGCCGCACATTATTAGTGCCCTTATACACATAATGACACACATAGTGCCCCTTACACATATGTAACACATTATTAATGCCCTTATACAAATAATGACACATATAGTTCCTGGCGTGAGTCAACTGGCAGCTCTGCTAACGTTGGGTGCCTATTTTTTTATGAAAATGCATCTTATTTGCATTGCTATGTGGCTAGGATGCACAAGCAGCTTCTGCTTATTAAAATGATATGCAGCATGCCTATATATTGTGTGCGACTGTGGCTGTATCTTCATACGAAATGCTGCACGCAGAATATAGGCATGCCGCATATCATTTTAATCAGCAGAAGCTGCTTGTGCCCCTAGGCATACCAGATGCCGTAGGCAATTGCCTAGTTTGCCTATGCCTAAGGCCGGCTCTGACTGCAGGGACAGCACTCCCTGGGAGCCAGACCTCACCTCCCAAGCCCCCCAAGTGACAAAAAAAAACGGGTGTCGGGACGCGAAGCTCCGCCCTTCCCACAAAGCCCAGCGCCCTTTTCGACTCTACAATAGTCAAAAAAACGGGTGCCACTGAGAAGCCCCAGCCCTTCAATTAAGCCCCGCCCATTCACGCAAAGTCCCGTCCCTTTTTTTCTGCCACCGCATCGGGTGTCCAGGAGGTGAGTGACGCCTCTGTGTGTGTATATATATATATATATATATATATATATATATATATATATATATATATATATTCATCACTGTATATGACTATCTTTTTTTATCATGACATCTATTTCTTTTATTATTTTTTTATTGTGTGGATGTTGTAGACAAGCCCAGAGGGGGATTGAGTAACACTAAAAGGTAAAAGTTTAATCCTCCCCTAAAAATACTGTATTTGCCCCTGTAACTTGAAGTGTGCCTATGTTGGGCAAAATGGGTGTGGTATGGAAGATAGATAGTAACTAGGTCGACCACTATTGATCGACAGTAACTAGGTCTACAGGGTCTCTAGGTCGGCATGTTCTAGGTCGACAGGTCAAAAGGTCGACATTCGTTTTTTTATTTTTATTTTTACAGTGATCGGGAACCCCAATTAGTGCACTGTGTCCCCTCGCATGGCAAGCGTACTTCTGGTTACCGTTCCCAATTGTAGTCCACGTGGATCGTTAAGTATGAAAAGGTTAAAAGAAAAGAAAAAAAAACGTGAAAAACTCATGTCGACCTTTTGACCTGTCGACCTAGAACATGTCGACCCAGATACCCTGTCGACCTAGTTACTGTCGACCAATAGTGGTCGACCTAGATAGTGTCAATCTAGTTACTGTCGACCTGGAGACCAGATCCCATGCAAAATATGTTAAATATGCCTTTAATAGATAAAGTGACAGTCTTATACTTTTGGAGGTAATGACACTGAAAATAGTGCACTGTAGCTTTACTGGGTTTGACCTTCATTCAGCATACCCCCTGGCTGGTTTATGTCATGTATGGCAACAGACCCACAGACTAACTAACATCTGAAATTTTACTCCATGCTATAATATAAAAAGTCTATTTCTACATTGATTGAATGATATCCAACTTGGAACCTTCAGCAAATCACACTGTTTTTTATAGTCATGAGCCACATGTGTTTTCTCTTCTCTTGTATCCCGCAGGAAAAATGTAACAGAATAGTGATATCATTTTCATTTTTGCAACAACATAAATAAAACAACCTAACAAATCATATTTTCCATTGGTGTGTTTAAGGCCTTGACTTCGCAAAATATATGGGTGGGCTAAATGTCAATGATATTTTCATGTAGGTTTTATAGTGAATATGTCTGTTGCGCAGTAGGCACTCTTATCTATAGTACATGAATGCTGCTTGCTTATTAGACTCAGAAAAATACAGTATGTTCTAATAAATGAATAGATTTATGTGTAATATTTTATCAGTTCATATTTGTTTCTCTGTTAGCACAGCTTATTTTCTGTGCTTGTAAGTAACAGTGCAAGCAATGAAATTCTGGTCCCATTCATATCAGTGTAGTTTTCACTGGTGTGCTAATAACTAGAGATGAGCGGATTCGGTTTTACTCGGTTTTACTCGGTTCTCAAAACGACATCTTATTGGCTCACAGATGTCACGTGTTTTGGATAGCCAATAAGATTCGGTTTTGAGAACCGAGTAAAACCGAATCCGCTCATCTCTACTAATAACCTAATAAAATGATTGTGAAAAACTGTAGTTGTAGTTGTAGAATAGTCTCAGGCAGTGGCGTAAGTTCGTCTCATTTGCCCTGAGGCAAGATAAATATTGGTGTGTCTCCCTATATACAGATAGATAAATATATATATATATATATATATATATATATATATAATTTTATATATACATAATGTGTGTGTGTGTGTGTGTGTGTGTGTGTGTGTGTGTGTGTGTTTGCACACCTTGCCATTGTGACCTACGCAGTGCACCCCAGATGGTGGCCTTGGATGGTTCCTCTGTGGGAAGGATGTTCTTTATGAGGATCTTTTCATACAGGGCATATTATACTACTACTACACAAGTGGCAGTTTTCCCATATATACACTGGGCCCTTGTATGGCTCACCAACCTTCGTAGTGCGCCCAACATGGCTGCCTCATCTGGTATGCTTGTGGATGGGATGAAAAGTACATGGACTTGGTGGTTTTGTTGGGACCCTACTCTGAACTTTAGGACTCTGCAATCTCCCCATTTTGTGTTATCTCTACTAGTGGTAGACTATTTCACCCAGGGTAATCCTACGCAGTGCGCCCAAGATGGCTGCCTCCCCTGGTACCTTGTGAGGGTGGAATACGCAACACTTGGAAGTTTTTACCCAAATGCCTACACCAGTCCTGCATTATGCTTTCTGTGTGCTCAAGGTTTTCTTTTATGTCTGTGTGGCTTGCCTATTGCTCCATTTCCCAGGCAGCGCTCCATTTTCCTAGGCAGGATTTGCAATCCAACCTGAATCAAGCCCTATGTGCATTGTTTTTGATGTCTGTAAAGCGCCTTGAGTCCTGCTGGAGAAAGAGCGCCATATAACTAAAATTATTATTTTAGCAGTCATACCCAGGATTAGAACCCATGCCCTGTTACACAAAAGGCGGACACCTTACTGATAGAGCTATTTGCTCCTGAATAGCAAGCCTTCAGATTCTAACTATAGGTACACACTATATACTGTAGATACAATGCTGATTACTTCTCTGACAATTATTTTGCAAGTGTCATACCCAGGATTAGAACCTACAACACTAGAAGCAAGCACCTTACTGATGGAGCTATCTGCTCTCCATAGGCAGTATTAGAATTCTAACAATATTAAGTTATTTGTCAGAGAAGTAACTTCATAGTTAGAATTCTCATGCTTCCTATCCAGGACCAAATAGCTCTATTAGTAAGGTGCCTGCTTCTAGTGTAATAGGCTGTGGGTTCTAATCTTCAGTATGACACTGTCAGTATCCCGACAGCAGCATCCCAGCCGCCAGAATGCCGGCAGCTGGGTGAGCGATACGAGTCCCCTTGCGGGCTCGGTGGCTCGCTGTGATCACCACAGGATCTATTCCCACTGTTTGGATGTCGTGTACACCTACGACTGGGAATAGCCCCTGTGAGACGGTATTCTAGCAGTTGGCATTGTTGGCTTTCAGGATTCCGGCGTCGGTACCCTGACCGCCGGGATCCCTACTGCCGGCAAAGTGATTGCCACGCCATTAGCATACATCTCAATGAGGCTTTCAATCGGATATGTTCAGTGATCTTAAGTAATGTTTATGTGGTTTCTATTGAGTGAAAATATTACAGAAGGTCTAATGGATACCGTGGTAGGTTTATATACATGTTATAGGTCTGGCACAGTAAAGATCTGTAGCTGGATTTTATGGCCTGCTCAGATTTTATATCACACACCGATGTCCCTGTGTTCCATTCCATTCCACTTTCTGAAGCCCTACACATTTGAAGCCAGCATTATTGTACCAATAACTGAATTTGTACAGGTGAAACTCAGAAAATTAGAATATCGTGCAAAAGTTCATTTATTTCAGTAATTCAACTTAAAAAGTGAAACTTATATATTATATAGACTCATTACATGCAAAGTGAGATATTTCAAGCCTTTATTTGTTATCATTTTTATGATCAGTTTTAGAAAACCCCAAATCCAAAATCTCAGAAAATTAGAATCTCCTATATAATAGCCCAGATCTGTTACTCTGTGACTGTGTGTATAACGCTGGGCGTGGCTAGGAGCTCTCATTGGGTCTATCAGGTCTATCACACCCAGTCCACAACTGATTGGGCGAGAAACGCCCTCCCACACAGGTTATATTCAATGGGAGGCTCTGCCCTTTGGCTGCTGTGTGTTCCCAGAGCAGGATTACCAATGGGGCTGATGGAGCTGCAGCTCCAGGCCCACACCCCAAAATAGGCCCACTGCATCTGCAGCTACATACCCTCCAACAATTTACATAGAAAAATCGCTGCAAATTCGAAAAGGAAGCATGGCCACGGGTACAGTGCCGTGGCCACGCCCCCTTTCCTATACTTTCAATGGAAGTTTGGAGAGCCAAAAATTGGTACAGACCATAAAAAAAAAAGGTCCTGCTGCCAGTCCGCCTGCCCCCTCTGGCATCATCAATCCCCACTCCCTAGCCACAGGTGGAACAAAAGCTGCTGCAGCCACCGGCATAGATGTGTATGAAAGCGCCGCAGCGGAAGGCTTTCATAGCCCTCCCTGCGCATACAATCTGAGCCCCGCAGCCTCCTCTGCGCCTGATGTCACAGAAGTGCATCCCCGCCACAGCCACGCCCAGATCCCCAGAGGCCCTGACTCCGCAACACAGCACCTGGGCTGCCGCCCTGGATGCCCTGAGATGGTTAATGTAACAGATAGAGTGGGTGATATCGCGGAGGGTAATGTCTGGACGCTGAATCAATGTAAAAGGTGACAGTGTTGTGCAGTGCAGTGGGTGTTCAGTGTCACTGACACTGCACAGCACTCTCACCTTTTACATTGATTCAGCGAGTCAGTCAGTGCTGCCAGCCAGTCACTATTGTTAGCGCCGGTGTCCCAACGTTCCGCATTACAGGGAAGTAGATGCACTAAATAAACTACAGCTCCCAGCAGCCCTTAGCACCAAAGCATTCTGGTGCTAAGGCCTGCTGGGAGCTGTAGTTTATTGAGTGCATATTCTTCCATGTAATGCGGCGCATTGTAACACCGGCGCTAACAATAGTGGCTGGCTGCTTGGCTGCTGTGCGAGTCTCTGGGAGAGCCACTGTCAAAGGGAGGACAGCAGCTTAGCTGCTTCCAGGAGGAGCGTCACCACTGCACCAGCCCCTCCCCCACCCATGGCACCCCCGCAACTGCCCCTTCCCACCCGTGGCACCCCTGGACGCCCTACCCCATCTGCGTCTCCCCCGCACCCACCACAGCACCTACTAGGTGATTCATCAGGCCCTGCATGCGCCTTTCACGCTGTTGCAAGGGGCTACGACCCCTTAACCATCGCACACCCTTTGTCTGTGCAATATTTAACACAATTATGATTGGAGGTAATACTCGATATAATACAAATTTTGCACGCCACAAGGGCGTGCAAGGGTTAAGGGGGTGTAGCCCCTCACGACGATGTGAAGAGCGCCCGTAGGGCGCGATGAATCACCTAGTATTATATAATGTCAATAAAAAAAGGATTTTAAATACAGAAATGTCGGCCCTCTGAAAAGTATAATCATGCATATGTACTCAGTACTATGTACTCAGTACTTGGTTTGGGTCCCTTTTGCATGAATTACTGCCTCAATGCGGCGTGACATGGATTCTATCAGCCTGTGGCACTGCTGAGGTGTTATAGAAGACCAGGATGCTTCAATAGCAGCCTTTGCTCTTCTGCATTGTTCGATTCTCTTTGGGGTTCAGGTCAGGCGAGTTTGCTGGCCAAACCAGCACAGTAATCCCATGGTCATTGAACCAGGTTTTGGTACTTTTGGCAGTGTGTGCAGGTGCCAAGTCCTGCTGGAAAATGAAGTCAACATCTCCATAAAGCTTGTCTGCTGAAGGAAGCATGAAATGCTCTAACATGTCCTGGTAGACGGCTGCGTTGACTCTGGACTTAATAAAGCACAGTGGACCAACACCAGCAGATGACATGGCTCCCCAAATCAACACAGACTATAGAAACTTCACACTGGACTTCAAGCATCTTGGATTGTGTGCCTCTTCATTCTTCCTCCATACTCTGGGACCTTGGTTTCCAAATGAGATGCAAAATTTGCTCTCATCAGAAAATAGGACTTTGGACCACTGAGCAACAGACCAGTTCTTTTTTTCTTTAGCCCAGGTAAGACGCTTCTGACATTGTTTGATGTTGAAGAGCGGCTTGACAAGAGGAATACGACATTTGAAACACATGTCCAGGATCTGTCTGTGTGTGGTGGCTATTGATGCACTAACTCCAGCCTGGGATTACTGTGCTGGATTGGCCAGCAAACTCACCTGACCTGAACCCCATAGAGAATCTATGGGGCATTGCCAAGAGAAAGATGAGAGACATGAGACAGAACAATGCAGAAGAGCTGAAGGCCGCTATTGAAGCATTCTGGTCTTCCATAATACCTCAGCAGACCCACAGGCTGATAGAATCCATGCCACGCCGCATTGAGGCAGTAATTCATGCAAAAGGGGCCCAAAACAAGCATTGAGTACATATGCAGGATTATACTTTTCAGAGGGCCGACATTTCTGTATTTAAAATCCTATTTTTAATTGATTTTATGTAATATTCTAATTTTCTGAGATTTTGGATTTGGGGTTTTCTTAAACTGTAAGCCACAATCATCAAAATTATAACAAATAAAGGTTTGAAATATCTCACTTTGCATGTAATGAGTCTATATAATATATTAGTTACACCTTTTAAGTTGAATTACTGAAATAAATTAACTTTTGCACGATATTCTAATTATCGGAGTTTCACCTGTATGTACAAATTAAAATCAGTAGGTTCTGCATACCATTCTGGCATCAAATGTTGCTGTAATATACTATAGTACAACATCCAATGCATTTGTACCAAGAATTCCGCAGTATGACAGAGAAGGTTCAGTGCTGGCAGCATTTTGCAACTCCTGAAATGTGGAACAAGACTGGTATATCTTAGCTAATTCCCTGACACCTTAACCGCTGCTGATGCAGAGTAGTATTAGCTGTGTGTGGGAGTGAAATAATATATCAGAGCTCAACCTGGGCCAAGCCAAGAATAAAAAAGAATTTTCAAGTTTAATTTGGATGAAAACTGAGAGCCAGTAGAAGTGCTGGCAGAAAATAAGTGCTGGGTGAGGCATAATAATTGGACACTAGTGATATTTTGTGAGAGCTGAATCTGGTGGAGTAATAATTACAGCATCAAGTATCACCGAGGTACAAGATGTTAGCAATATGTATTGTGCAATTATTCCCTCTCTACTTTAATGCAGAACAATATTTCTCTATAAAAAAACGAGAAGGAGATGGTGAATTTCTAAAGCTTTCCATGCACAGGCTGATCCTTCCGCTCGGCCTGAGCGTTGAGCTACACATTGCCGTCCAATATACAGTAACATTTACATGGAAGTCCAGATTGGATTAGATGTGGCTGTTTGGTGCTTGGATGGAGGGGCTGGAACAATTCCATCTGGGAACTGTTAACTGAGATGACCGCTCACTCTGATTGATGGTGTTGATCACAAAAACACATTTTACAACTGTTATGTCTGGATTAAATATCAAACTTTATTGGGCCACATACGCTGAAAAATCCGGCTAATTTGCCACCTAGTTGTACTAGCTGTTTGCATAATCCGAATTCCGAGAAGCAGCAATGTTGTTTTTATGTGACCTATCTACCAAAAGGGTTATTTGAGGAACACAAGGAAGGTAAGTGCACAGAAAACATACTAATGGTTTATCATGGGACACCCAGTTTCCACTTAAAACAACAAAAATAATAATTGTGCAACAGTTTAAATTGCAGACAAATAACATATCTGCTCTGCCAGAGGTGGAGTCAGAGAATATTTTTCTGTAGATAAGCAGCACAAGGAGCATAAGTGCTTCATCATGAGGAGAGGAGAGTATGTATAATGAAACATATACAGTATTAATCACTGAAAGCTAAACAGTCACTATACTATAGATACCACAATCTCTGAATGCAAAACAATGAATTAACAGGTTGAAGTTCATTAGCCAGACAGGTGTCACAGATTGACTGTGATTTGGACAAACAAACTTATAAATTGGTGGACATAAACCAGATTCTTCCACAGGTTTACATAGGGGCGTAACTATAATGGATGCAGAGGGTGTCATTGTTATGGGGCACGGAGGCTTAGGGGGCGGGTACCCTTGCCCCCGACTCACATCGGCATCAGTGACAAAAGGTATGGTAAGAATAGATGACACTGTAGTGAATAGGGGAGCAGAACAGGGGCGCGATCATGTCATCGTGACCCCCTTCCTGCTACACAATGCTAACATTACTAGCATTGTGAGAGAGGGGGCGGCGCCATAATGGCAAGATTCAGCGTGAATCACACCATCTGACTGCCCACTGCAGTTGTGGGGGTGTTGGCAACTGCAAGGGACCGCGGGTGGCTAGAAGACTTGTCCAATCTTCTGGGAGGCCGGGAGTGCCACCTGTTTTTCGGGAGCCTCTCGACTGTACCGGGGGAAGAGGCAAGTATGTAATGAATGAATGGGAAAGTCTACAAACTACTCGGCTCAATACAGTGTATTGAATACTCTGTATCATGGGGAGTAGTTTTTCCTTTTCTACCAGCACAATATGTCGCAGTGGATTGTGTGCAGCAGATATGGGGGCAGATGTAGTAAGCCTGGAGAAGTGATAAAGAAGTGATAAGTAGCAGGCGATCAGCTACTAACTGTCATTTTTCAAGCCCGTAATGATTGGCTGGTGCGTTAGCACCTTCCACTTATCACTTCTTTACCACTGCTTTATCACTTCTCCAGGCATTATACATCTATCCCTCAGTGTGTAGAGCGCAAAGAGAAAAGTATGCCTAGTAATGCAAACTTGGGGGTACTGTTTAAATGGGACAAACATTGCGGTGAGAGCTGTCTCTCTAGAAGCATTGGGGGCTCCTTCAAAATGTTGCTATGGGGCCCTTAAAACTTTACTTACGCCCCTGGGTTTACAGATTATGAGAATTCAAATATTAGCCTGGTCTGATGGACAGGAACTGATTTCTACGATCTCACTGCAGCTTACAACACAGACAAATTGTAGTACTGGAGCATTTAGCTCAATAGGAAGTGTCTAGTTATAGGCCCAGACAGGGGGATTCTTCAGGGCAATAATACTGTCACTGAATAAAGTATGGATCTACTGTAGCTCAGGAAAATGATTGAGTCCGACATTCTTTCAACAATAACTTCTTCATGTACATCAGCTTGGCTAGAATGCAGATGGGGATTTGGGCTCTAGAAGATCAAGCTAAAATAGTTACCATTCTCTAACGTGTATAGATATTTCATATGAACCCATACATTGTTAGCACAACTAAATGCTGAATGTATCTGTTTGCATTTCTTTTATAACCTTTCTGGGCTTAAGAAACCTTTCATAGTTTCCAGGTTATTTAGCAAAAAACTATATTCTGCTGGTAGGCTAATGGCAACATTGAATGAATCCTTTGATTCGTTATTGAGAATGCCTGAGTGATACCTGAGGTTAATGAAAACTAGCCTCGGTATTATCTGAATGGAAAAGAATTGAGAATTATTACTGGACATTTATCTACCATTTGTCTATTATCTACCATTTAGGAAAAAAACTCTAGTTGATTATTAATTATTATTATTAATAAGAAGAATATTAATAATGATAATAAACACCATACTTGCCTACCTGACCCTCTCCATGAGGGAGAAAATGCTCTGTTCCTGGACTTTTCTGGTAATGTATGATTGCCATCACCTGTGGTGAAACACCTTTCTTATCAATTAACTAGCTCACCACAGGTGATGGCAATCATACATTACCAGGAAAGTCCAGGAACAGAGCATTTTCTCCCTCATGGAGAGGGTCAGGTAGGCAAGTATGATAAACACTTAAGCTAAACTGCTCTCCCCAACCTGACATCACATCATCATGTACTCCATGTAACCTAAACTCTTACTGAATTATCAGGTTAACTCTGCAGTGTTTTCATAAAAGTTTGGGCTTAGCTGTGCTTGATTTGCACATAGACACAAGCCTTTTATTTCCAGTATTAGGCTGGTGTCACTAACGAGCAGTGGTGCAAGTAGAAAAAATGTCTTATAGGTACTGTGTGCGCGCGCCCAAAAATGGGTGTGGCCAAATGCCACATGGGGCGTGGCCAATGAAAATGGGGGCGTGATACATATATGGAGGGGCCAGATACACATATGACCCCAATAGTGCCAGATACACTTTGCCCCAGAGTGCCAGATACACAAATGCCCCACAGTGCCAGATACACAAATGCCCCAGTGTCAGATACACATTGCCCCAGTGTCAGATATACATTTACCCACAGTGCCAGATACACAAATGCCCCCACAGTGCCAGATACACATTGCCCCACAGTGCCAGATACACATTGCCCCACAGTGCCAGATACACAAATGCCCCAGTGTCAGATACACCTTGCCCCAGTGTCAGATACACCTTGCCCCACAGAGCTAGATAAACAAATGCCCCCACAGTGCCAGATATGCATTGCCCCAAAGTGCCAGATACACAAATGTCCCTGCAGTGCCAGATACACAAATGCTCCACAGTGCCAGATACACAAATGCCCCACAGTGCCAGATACACAAATGCCCCACAGTGCCAGATACACAAATGCCCCACAGTGCCAGATACACAAATGCCCCACAGTGCCAGATACACAAATGCCCCACAGTGCCAGATACACAAATGCCCCACAGTGCCAGATGCACATTGCCCCAGTGCCAGATATACATTAGCTCAGAGTGCCAAATACACAAATGCCCCCACAGTGCTAGATACACAAATTCCCCCACAGTGCCAGATACACATTTCCCCACAGTGCCAGATACACATTTCCCCACAGTGCCAGATACACATTTCCCCACAGTGCCAGATACACAAATGCCCCAGTGTCAGATACACATTGCCCCAGTGTCAGATATACATTGCCACACAGTTCCAGATACACAAATGCCCCCACAGTGCCAGACATACATTGCCCCACAGTGCCAGATATACATTGCCCCACAGTGCCAGATACACAAATGCCCACACAGTGCCAGATACACAAATGCCCCCACAGTGCCAGATACACAAATGCCCCCACAGTGCCCGATACACAAATGCCCCCACAGTGCCCGATACACAAATGCCCCCGCTATGCCAGATACACAGATGCCCCCACAGTGCCAGATATTCTTTGCCCCACAGTGCCAGATACACAGATGCCCCACAGTGGCAGATATACATTGCCCCAGAGTGCCAGATACACAAATGCCCCCACAGTGCCAGATACACAAATGCCCCACAGTGCCAGATATTCTTTGCCCCACAGTGCCAGATACACAGATGCCCCACAGTGGCAGATATACATTGCCCCAGAGTGCCAGATACACAAATGCCCCCACAGTGCCAGATACACAAATGCCCCACAGTGCCAGATACACAAATTTCCCCACAGTGCCAGATACACAAATGCCCCAGTGTCAGATACACATTGCCCCAGTGTCAGTTATACATTGCCCCACAGTGCCAGATACACAAATGCCCCCACAGTGCCAGATACACAAATGCCCCAGAGTGCCAGATACACAAATGCCCCAGAGTGCCAGATACACAAATGCCCCAGAGTGCCAGATACACAAATGCCCCCACAGTGCCATATAAACAAATGCCCCAGAGTGCCAGATACACAAATGCCCCCACAGTGCCAGATACGCAAATTCCCCCACAGTGCCAGATACGCAAATTCCCCTACAGTGCCAGATACGCAAATTCCCCTACAGTGCCAGATACACAAATGTCCCCACAGTGCCAGATACACAAATGCCCCAGAGTGCCAGATACACAAATGCCCCCACAGTGCCAGATACGCAAATTCCCCCACAGTGCCAGATACACAAATGCCCCCACAGTGCCAGATACACAAATGTCCTCACAGTGCCAGATATACTTTGCCCCAGAGTGCCAGATACACAAATGCCCCCAGAGTGCCAGATACACAAATGCCTCCAGAGTGCCAGATACACAAATGCCCCCAGAGTGCCAGATACACAAATGCCCGCACAGTGCCAGATATACTTTGCCCCACAGTGCCAGATACACAAATGTCCCCACAGTGCCAGATATACATTGCCCCACAGTGCCAGATACACAAATGCCCCCACAGTGCCAGATACACAAATGCCCCCACAGTGCCAGATACACAAATGTATTCACAGTGCCAGATATACTTTGCCCCAGAGTGCCAAATACACAAACTCCCCCAGAGTGCCAGATACACAAATTCCCCCACAGTGCCAGATACACAAATGCCCCCAGAGTGCCAGATACACAAATGCCCCCAGAGTGCCAGATACACAAATGCCCCCAAAAGTGCCAGATACACAAATGCCCCCAAAGTGCCAGATACACAAATGCCCCCAAAGTGCCAGATATATATTGCCCCCACAGTGCCAGATACACAAATGCCCCCACAGTGCCAGATATACTTTGCCCCACAGTGCCAGATACACAAATGCCCCCACAGTGCCAAATATAACCCCCCCCCTCTCACCGCTGCCTCAGCCTGTTTCTTCTATGTGAGGGGAGGAGAGCACAGCGCAGTGCCTCTCTTGCCCCTCAATGCTCGTGAAGTCCGGTCTCCTCTCCGGCGGTGGGTATCTCAAATGAGGCGCCGGTTCATTATCCAGTTAGAGCTCATGGACTGGCAGCCAATCAGGAGCCGTGGCTGTCGGTCCGCGAGCTATGATTGGCTAGCAAACCGGTGCCTTATTGATATTCACGCCGCCGCAGCCGCCAGAGACCGCTGACATCACAGAGAATTGAGGGGCAGGAGAGGCGCTGCGCTCTCCTCCCCTCACTGTTAGGCGCCGGGGTCCGCTCGTCGGTGCGGCCCGGCGCCTAGCAACCAGGGACGCCGTGCGCGTACAGCCGCCGGCTCCCTGGCAACGCTAGACGCCGGGCGCACGGAGCCGCTCTGACCTTAGCAACGGGGACGCCACGTTCAGCCGCGTTCCCCGTTGCTGGGTCTGTCCTGATTACCTCATGGTGTGCTGGCCGTGCAGCATGCAAGCTGCACGGCATTTCAGTTGATTACCCTGTCTGGATTTTGATTGGAGGGTTCCTGAATAAAGGCACCCTCAGGACTCCTTACAGACGCCGGTGATAGCTTCCTGTTTGCCTGTGTCTGCTACAGAGAGTTTCCAGTCCTGCTCAATCCGGTTGTTCCTGTCCTCAGAGATCCTGTACTCGGAAGTTTGTCATCTGTTCCTGGAGTCTGACCGAGCACCTTTAACATCTTGTGGTGTTCGTGAGTCGCGGCTCAGCCGTGTGTTGCGGCTTATCCGCTTACTGTTTATTATTTAGTTTACTTGTGTTCTGGAGCTTTTGCGGAGGATTCCGCTCCCACAGATCCACTCTGGTATCCAGCGGTGCTGGATAGGAGTAACGGATCAGGGGATCTTTGGTTGTCCTTTTCCCTGGCGGCTAGTCCGCACATACCTTTGGTTTAAGTTAGTTAGCTTGTAACCCCTGGCCTGGTTGCTTAGTCAGAGGGCCCCTTGTTATCACCCTGTCTCGGACTTCCCCTTGTCTCCCTTTAAGACCTGCGGGGGCATCGGGGTTGGGCAGACATAATCCGCCCTTCGAACGCGGCTGCCATGGGCTCAAGCAACCATAGTCTCGCAGGGGATTTCTGATAACACGGGCGAGACAACGGAGTTAGGGTGCCAGGGGTTACTAGGCTCTCCTGCTCCCACAACCAGCTTATTTTCCCTGTACTCAGACCTCTGCCATAAGATCTCCTCCGGTCTGGAGTACAGGAATCATACCACTCACACAGCAGCCAGCGAGATGCAGATATGGTGGACGGCCCGGCGGAACGCGTACTGCCTGGGAATTTCTTACCGATACGCCATACCGCCCCGTACCACCATACTTGCAGCACTGCTAACGAGTAAGAATGGTCAGCAAGCTGAGGTCATCTACACATGATAGTTGAGCCAAGGCAGAAAGAAAAAGCATAGTCACAGATAGCCAAAGGTCAGTTAGCAGGTGTAACTTAACAGGCAACAGAGTGGTCAGGACAAGCCAGGTCACACAAAGGTATGAAGCAGTAGACAGTAGCACAATTTTAGAGTGCTGGAGACCAGATAGAAGACCTAATACTCTGGCAGCTCCCTGCTTTCAGAGAGTGTCTAAAGTAGGCTACTTTAGCATTTCTGAATCTAGCGCCAGCAATGACCATCTTTGGCTGCAAGGATAAGGGAAAAAGCATGGGAATATACTCGGAGTGGACATGGCCAGCAACTTTGTAGCATGTGGAATAAGAGTACCGACCTCTGGCACACTACAGGATCCAATCAGGGATCAGAGGAGACATGAGTGTCCAGCTGCATGACAATGCAGAGACCAAAGATGCTAAACGCAAGGTTACGGCAGGTTCCTGACAGAAATCATTGGGATTGCAGCAGCTGTAATTATCCTAGAGCAGGCCTGGCCAACCTGTGGCTTTCCAGCTGTTGTGAAACTGCAAGTCCCAGTGGTAGGCATGCTGGGATGTGTAGTTTCAAAACAGCTGGAGAGACACATGTTGGCCAGGCCTGTCCTAGAGAGAAAGCATAGGGGTTTAAAATTGACAAAGGTATAGTATGGTAGGAGAATATATGTTTAGATATACCCGAGTCACTGAAGGATGAATTGTCCTGGAATGATTATAACCAGAGTCCTCACAAGAGCTGTGACACTATGTGGTAGAGTCCAAGGTACCGGTAAATAAATTCGTGAAGTAGGCGTTCGATTCCAGGAGGAACTCTGGTTATAATCATTCCAGGACAATTCATCCTCCAGTAACTCAGGTATATCATCCTTGGAATTAAAATACAATTTTACCGGGACTTTTTGCAAATTGGTGGACAGGGAGGTACTTTAAAAGGAACGGACTTTTGAACTGTGCAGTTTCATATACCCATATCTGAGGTCTTTATATGTTTGTTTTATATGGAAGCCCAATTTTAATAAATTAAAATTTGCTAATATTAATACATTTTTTATGTGGATGTGACATTTCATCAACAAAGCGCTGCTATTTATATTGTCTGTTTTTAAGGTCAAGGGACTAACTATCCCTAAACTAGCAGCAGCTAGATTTGTCATAGCAGGTCGTGACAAAGTGCCGTTTCAGATATACATCACAGTATATTATTTTTCAAAGTGACAGAGGAAGATGAGGAATCTTATTTTAATGTAAAAAAGAAATCCTCTGCTACTTTCCTTGCATCTAAGGAATTAAGTTCCCTATTTGATGAAACTTGGAATAATCCTGACAAGAAGTTTCAGATCCCTAAAAGGTTACTGGCATCCTTCCCTTTTCCTCAGGATTATGGAAAACCCACCGATTGTTGATGCATCGGTATCTCGGTTGTCACGTAAAATAATCCTACCTGTCCCGGGGGCAGCCTCCTTAAAGGACACGGCTGACTGCAAGATTGAGACCAGTCTCAAATCTCTGTACACAGCTGCGGGGGAGGCCCAAAGACCCACTATAGCTTGTGCATGGATCACTAGGGCCATTGCAAAATGGTCAGGTAACCTAATTGAGGGGTTAGATTCCTTACCCAGAGGGGAGATAGTTTTACTCCTACAGCATATACAGGATTCTGCAAACTTTATGGTGGAGGCCATAAAAGAGATAGGCTTGCTCCATGCATGCACCACGGTCATGGCAGTATCAGCGCGCATGGCCTGTGGCTACGTCAGTGGACTGCGGATTCGGATTCCAGAAAAAGTTGTGGAAATCCTACCATTCACAGGTGAGGCCCTGTTTGGAGATGAACTGGATACGTGGATATCCAAGACTACGGCGGATAAGTCTATATACTTTCCTTCCGCAGCCCCCCCCCCCCAGCTAGGAAGACCTACTCTGCTCCAACTCTGCGGTCCTTTCGGACAGCAAAATTTAAAAATAAAACCAAAGGTTCTTCTACAGCCTTCAAAGGCAATAGAGGTAAACCCAGAAAACAAGCAACTGACAGAACTCAGGTTCTGTTTCCTGAAAGCCTTCAGCATGACGGTGGACCGTACTGCCTGGAAGACAGGCAGGTGGGAGCCCGATTAAGAGATTTCAGTCACATATGGGCGACATCATGCCAGGATCCCTGGGTTAAAGAGCTCATCGCCCAGGGGTATAGACTGGAGTTTCAGGAACTCCCACCTCACAGATTCTTCAAATCAGGCTTGAAAGCTTCTGAGGAGGCAAGTATAATTTTACAGGATGCAATTCAAAAACTGGTACAGACTCAGGTCATTGTTCCAGTTCCACCTCAGCTACAGAACAAAGGTTATTATTCCAACCTGTTTGTGGTACTGAAACCGGACGGTTCGGTAAGACCCATTTTAAACCTCAAGTCACTGAACCCATATTTACGGGTGTTCAAATTCAAGATGGAGTCTCTGAGAGCGGTGATCTCAGGTCTGGAGGAATGGGAGTTCTTGGTGTCTCTGGATATCACGGATGCGTACATTCATATCCCAATCTGGCCACCTCATCAGGCTTATCTAAAGTTTGCATTACAGGACTGTCACTACTTGTTCCAGGCCCTGCCATTTGGCCTCTCCACGGCACCGAGGGTGTTCACCAAGGTAATGGCAGAGATGATGTTTCTCCTCTGCAAACAGGGAGTGAACATAATCCCGTACCTGGATGATCTGCTGATAAAAGCACCATCCAGGAAGCGGTTGTTGGACAACATTGCCCTCTCAACTCGACTAATCCGGGATCATGGGTAGATTCTGAACCTACCAAAATCTCACCTGGAACCAACACGGAGGTTTCCATTCCTATGAATGATACTGGATACGGAGGCACGGAAGGGAATCCTTCCATTGGAAAAGGCATTGGTAATCCAGTCGATGGTGTGGGATGTTCTAAAACCAACCCAGATATCGGTGCATCTATGCATTTGCCTTCTGGGAAAGATGGTAGCCGCTTACGAGGCGCTGCAGTACTGAAGGTTTCCCGCAAGGTCCTTCCAGCTGGATCTGTTAGACAAAGGGTCCGGATCGCATCTCCACATGCACCAGAGGATACGTCTGTCGCCAAGAGCCAGGATTCTCTTCTGTGGTGGCTTCAGACTTTTCACCTGACAGAGGGCCGAAGGTTCGGGATTCAAAATTGGATTCTGCTAACCACAGAAGAAAGCCTCAGAGGTTGGGGAGCAGTCACCCAGGGGGAAGACTTTCAAGGAAAATGGTCAAGTCAGGAAACCATTCTTCCACTCAACATTCTGGAACTAAGGGCCTTATACAACACCCTTCTACAGGCATCACATCTTCTTCAACATCAGGCCATCCAGGTTCAGTCGGACAATGTCACGGCGGCGGTAACGTACATAAACTAACAGGGCGGAACGAGGAGCAGAGCTGCAATATCAGAGGTAACAAGGATTCTCCTCTGGACAGGAAGACACGCTGTGGCGTTGTCCGCAATCTTCATTCCGTGAGTAGACAACTGGGAAGCAGACTTTCTCAGCAGACACGACCTCCACCCAGGAGAGTGGGGCCTTCACCCGGAAGTGTTCGGGTGCTTGACACATCGGTGGGGAATTCCACAGATTGACATGATGGCCTCTCGTCTCAACAAGAAGCTCAGGCGGTATTGTTCCAGGCCGAGAGACCCACAGGCAGTGGCGGTGGACGCTCTGGTGACTCCATGGGTCTATCACAGGGGTTCTCAAACTCGGTCCTCAGGACCCCACACAGTGCATGTTTTGCAGGTAACCCAGCAGGAGCACAGGTGTAGTAATTACTCACTGACACATTTTAAAAGGTCCACAGGTGGAGCTAATTATTTCACTTGTGATTCTGTGAGGAGACCTGCAAAACATGCAACGTGTGGGGTCCTGAGGACCGAGTTTGAGAACCTGTGGTCTATCAGATGGTATATGTGTTTCCACTACTTCCACTGATCCCAATAATTCTCAAAAGAATAAAAAGGAAAAAGGTTCAAGCAATTCTCATTGCTCCGGATTGGCCGAGAAGGGCTTGATATGCGGATCTACTGGAAATGCTCCTGGAGGATCCGAGGCATCTATCTCTTTGAGAGGATCTTCTGCAACAGGGGCCGCTCGTCTATCAAGACTTACCGAGGCTACGTTTAACGGCATGGAGGTTGAGCGTCAAATTCTAGCCCGGAAAGGCATTCCGGACAGGGTAATTTCTACCTTGATCCAAGCCAGAAAAGGGGTAACGTCTAAACTTTGCCACTGTATTTGGAGAAAATACGTCTCTTGGTGTGAAAACAGGAAATTTCCTGCGGTGGAGTTTCAACTGTGATGTTTTCTTCTTTTTATGCTGTCAGGTGTGGATGTGGGCCTACGCCTGGGCTCCATAAAATTCCAGATTTCGGCCTTATCCATTTTCTTGCAGAAACAGTTGGCTTCCCTCCCTGAGGTTCAGACGTTCTTGAAGGGTGTTCTGCACATCCAACCGCCCTTTGTGCCTTCCACGGCACCTTGGGATATCAACGTAGTGTTGCAGTTTCTACAGTCTGAATGGTTTGAACCTTTATAGTAGGTTGACGTAAAGTTTCTTACGTGGAAGACCGTCATGCTGTTGGGCTTGGCTTCTGTAAGACGTGTGTCGGAATTGGGGGCGTTGTCTCATAAGAGCCCCTATTTGATTTTTCATGAAGATAGAGCTGAACTCAGAACTCGTCAGCAATTTCTTCCAAAGATGGTGTCTGCGTTTCATATCAACCAACCTATTGTGGTTCCGTTGGTTATCGACACCTCTACTACTTCATAGTCCCTGGATGTTGTGAGGGCTTTGAAAATCTATGTGAAGCGGACAGCGCATCACAGAAAATCGGACTCGCTGTTTGTGCTCCATGATCCGAATAAAATTGGGTGTCCTGCTTCAAAGCAGTCTATTGCTCACTGGATCAGGCTTAATATCCAGCATGCTTACTCTACGGCAGGTTTGCCGGTTCCTAAATCTGTTCAGGTCCACTCTACTAGGTCAGTGGGTTCTTCCTGGGCGGCTGCCCAGGGTGTCTCGGATTTACAGCTTTGCCGAGCGGCTACTTGATAAGGTTCGAACATGTTTGCAAAGTTTTACAAGTTCGATACTTTGGCCTCTGAGGACTTTCAGTTTTGTCAACCAGTTCTGCAGGAACCTCAGCACTCTCCCACCCGGTTTGGGAGCTTTGGTACGTCCCCATGGTACTAAATGGACCCCAGTATCCTCTAGGACGTAAGAGAAAATAGGATTTTAATTACCTACCGGTAAATCCTTTTCTCGTAGTCCAGTGCTTTGTGTGTTCCTGCACTGTTACTTGGTTAAGTATTGTTGTTGGTTCAGCTGTTGCTGTCCCTCACCAAGTTTGGTTAGCATGGCTTTCCTCTTGTTTGTGTGTGCTGGTTCGAATCTCACCACTGTCCTTTAAATCCTTCTTTAAATCCTTCTCTCAAGGTATGTCCGTCTCCTCGGGCACAGTTTCTAGACTGAGTCTGGTAGGAGGGGCATAGAGGGAGGAGCTAGCGCACACTATTGATTTCTTAAAGTGCCCAAGGCTCCTAGTGGACCCGTCTGTACCCCATGGTACTAATTGGACCCCAGTATCCTCTACGGACTATGAGAAAAGGATTTACAGGTAGGTAATTAAAATCCTATTTTAGCATCGGCACTGCGTCTTTGGACGCTATCAGCAATGCAAATAGCATCCGCCTCTAAATTAGGCCCAAAGATCTAAATTACTCATCAGTACAAATTACATATCCTACAATTCTCAGTACCTCTATGATGTTACAGCAGCTTGGAATTTACTAGGATCCTTGTAGGCAGGCGATACAGTATATTTCAAGAGGATCCGGTTGTTGGGTCGACACAGCTTAGGTCGACAGTCATTAGGTCGGCCACTGAAGGTCGACATGCATTAGGTAGACATGATCATTAGGTCGACATGGTCATTGGGTCGACATTTACTAGGTCAACGGGTCAAAAGGTCGACATGAGGTTTTTTAAAAAAAAATCCTTTTTCTATTTTTCCATAACTTAACGATCCATGTGGACTACGATTGGAACGGTAACCTTGCCCGAAGCATAGCGAGTGAAGCGAGCAATGCGAGGAGACATGGTGCACCAATTAGGGTTCCCCATCACTTTACAATGAAAACGACACCAAAAACATTCCAAAAAAACATGTCGACCTTTTGACCTGTCGAACTACTACATGTCGACATAATTTCCATGTCGACCTAATGCCCATGTCGACCTTCAGTGGTTGACCTAATGATTGTCGACCTAAGTTGGGTCAACCCAACGACCCATACCCATTTCCAGAACCAGATCTGTGTTTGATGGAACTCTGACTTTTTCTATTTAATATACATGCTTATGGAGACATTCCAGCACAATTGGCATCTGGTCCTGTAGAGAGGCTGAAAAGACTAATATTTTGGGGGATAAATTATGACAAAATGACCTAGCCAGTTTTTAAAAATACACTTTCCAAAGTTCTGTAAAGTCACTGGAGGATTATTCAATCCAAATGGCATTATACCAATTCTTATAATGCCCATGTTGTGTCAGTAAAGCAATCTCTTATTCCTCTCCAAGTGAGTAAATTAAGAGCACCCTGCAATTATTCTGTTAATAATGTGGAAAGAAGGAAATATTTCTGTGTTTCGGAAATAGTGGAAGGAAATAAGAGATTTTGTGAGTGATCCTGTTTAGCTTTCTGATTGGATCTCTGGGATTAGCAGTGTGTTGGTTGTTCCTAGGTACTATAGCTGTTTGACGTTTCATTAGGGTTTTCTTTTCTTTCCATATGGATAGATTGTAAGCTTGCGAGCAGGGCCTTGCTACCTCTATGTCTGTCTGTTTGTTTTTTTTACCCAGTTTTGTACTATTACTGTTGTTCCAATTATAAAGCTCAAGGGAATAGGCTGTGCTATATAAGAAACTGTTAATAAATAAATAAATTATACATTCTCATTGGATTACCTTGGATCAAGACAGAAGGAATGATTTAAGTCAGCATTTACTAAGGGCGCAGTCATTTTATTTTTTTCTAAGTGGAAAAAACTATTACTATTAGTGCATTAAATATTACATACCTAGCTGAGGCATTACATGATATATACCTAACGGGTTCACTACGGTATGCCGGCAGTCGGGCTCCCGGCGACCAGCATACCGGTGCCGGAAGCCCGACCGCCGGCTTACCAACAGTGTGGCGAGCGCAAATGAGCCCCTTGCGGGCTCACTGCGCTCGCCACGCTACGGGCACGGTGGCGCGCTACGCTATTTTATTCTCCCTCCAGGGGGGTTGTGGACCCCCACGAGGGAGAATAAGTGTCGGTATGCCGGCTGTCGGGATCCCGGCGCCGGTATACTGTGCGCCGGGATCCCGTCAGTGGGCATACTGAAGACCACCCATACCTAACAGGGGCATTAAATGTTGCATACAGAATGGAGGAATTACAGGGTTATAATTTACTTTACAGGGTCATGACTTTACAGGGTCATAATTTATGACAAATATACAGTGCATCCGGAAAATATTCACAGTGCTTAACTTTTTTCCACATTTTGTTATGTTACAGCCTTATTCCAAACTGGAATAAATTCATTTTCCCCCTCAAAATTCTACACACACTACCCCATAATGACAACATAAAAAAACCGTTTTTTGTAATTTTTGCAAATTTATTAAAAAACAAAAAAAACAAAAAATCATAAGTATTCACAGCCTTTGCTGTGAAGCTCAAAATTGAGCTCAGGTGCATCCTGTTTCCACTGATCATCCTGGAGATGATCCTACAGCTTAATTGGAGTCCACCTGTGGTAAATTCAGCTGATTGGACATGATTTGGAAAGGCACACACCTGTCTATATAAGGTCCCACACTTGACAGTGCATGTCTGAGCACAAACCAGGCATGATGTCAAAGGAATTGTCTGTAGACCTCCGAGACAGGAGTGTCTCGAGGCACAAATCTGGGGAAGGGTACAGTAAAATATCTGCAGCTTTGAAGGTCGCAATCATCTGTAAATGGAAGAAGTTCGGAACCACCAGGACTCTTCCTAGAGCTGGCTGGCCATCTAAACTGAGTGATCGGGGGAGAAGGGCCCTCGTCAGGGAGGTCACCAAGTACCCGATGGTTACTCTGTCAGAGCTACGGCATTCCTCTATGGAGAGAGGAGAACCTTCCAGAAGGACAACCATATCTGCAGCAATTCACCAATCAGGCCTGTATGGTGGAGTGGCCAGACGGAAGCCACTCTTTAGTAAAAAGCACATGTCAGCCCACCTGGAGTTTGCTAAAATGCACCTGAAGGACTCTCAGACCATGAGAAACAAAATTCTGTGGTCTGATGAGACAAAGATTGAACTCTTTGGCGTGAATGCCAGGTGTCATGTTTGGAGGAAACCAGGCACCAGTCATCACCAGGCCAATACCATCCCTACTATGAAGTATGGTGGTGGCAGCATCATGCTGTGGGGATGTTTTTCAGCGGCAGGTACTGGGAGACTAGTCAGGATAGAGGGAAAGATTAGTGCAGCAATGTACAGAGACATCCTGGATGAAAACCTGCTCCAGAGCGCTCTTGACCTCAGACTGAGGCGACAGTTCCTCTTTCAGCAATTCAATGACCCTAAGCACACAGCCAAGATATCAAAGGAGTGGCTTCAGGACAACTCTGTGAATGTCCTTGAGTGGCCCAGCCAAAGCCCAGACTTGAATCCAATTGAAGAGATCTGAAAATGGCTGTGCACCGACGCTTCCCATCCAACTTGATGGAGCTTGAGACGTGCTGCAAAGAGGATTGGGTAAAAGTGCCCAAAGATAGGTGTGCCTAGCTTGTGGCATCATATTCAAAAAGACTTGAGGCTGTAATTGCTGCCAAAGGTGCTGCCAAAGGTGTATCAACAGTATTGCAAAAAGGCTGTGAATACTTATGTACATGTGATTTCTTAGTTATTTATTTTTAATAAATTTGCAAAAATCACAAAAAAAAAACCTTTATTCACGTTGTCATTATGGGGTATTGGCCGTCATTCCAAGTTGATCGCTCGCTAGCTGCTTTTAGCAGCAGTGCAAACGCTAAGCCGCCGCCCTCTGGGAGTGTATCTTAGCTTAGAAGAAGTGCGAACGAAAGATTAGCAGAACTGCTACTAAAAAATTTCATGCCGTTTCCGAGTAGCTCCAGACCTACTCCTTCCTTGCGATCACTACAGTCAGTTTAGTTCCTGCTTTGACGTCACAAACACACCCTGCGTTCGGCCAGCCACTCCCCCGTTTCCCCAGCCACTCCTGCGTTTTTTCCTGGCACGCCTGCGGTTTTTAGCACACTCCCTGAAAACGGCGAGTTGCCGCCCAGAAACACCTATTTCCTGTCAATCATACTACGAACACTCGAGCGACTGAAAAACGTCGCTCGAGCATGGGTAAAACTACAAAGTTTTGTGTGAAAGTACTTAGCGCATGCATGCTGCGTACCATGCGCATGCGCAGAATTGCCGCTTTTTCACTTGATCGCTGCGAAAAACGGCAGCGAGCGATCAACTCGGAATGAGGGCCATTGTGTGTAGAATTTTGAAGGAAAAAAATTAAATGTATTCCATTTTGGAATAAGGCTGTAACATAACAAAATGTGGAAAAAGTGAAGCGCTGTGAATACTTTCCGGATGCACTGTAACAGTGGAATGATTTATGACAGATTTTTATTTATTTATGGGGGCATGACTTATTACAGTTATTACATGGGCACAATTATGAGCCATTATTGGTGAGTTACTTGTAATCCAGGCACTCGTATGCATAAAAAGTGTTAGCATGCACTGGTGTCAAATGTCATGCTGCCATTTGTACAGCTACTGCAAGCACCCGCATGCAAAAACAGTCATGGGCTGTCCGCTCCAATAATAAATCCGGCCTATACTTAGGAATGTTCTACATTAATAATATTGCTTATTTTACATAGTTCAGCAGTTTAATAGTTCAAAAACAATTGGACCGAAATATGTTTTTATTATTTTACTCTCTTGCTTGTTAAATGACATGTTATTTGAAGCTAAAAGTTATCCAGAATTAATAAAAAGCTGTCACTTATCCAATGGCATGTATTTATTTTAGCATGAAATAATAATAGGTAACAGAGGCATAACCTGAAAAAGGTTAATTTATTCAATTAAATTGTTTGCTATGTCAAGTATTGTTGACTTATGACATTTATTCTGATATATTATTAACGTAACATTTTTGGTACTTCCTGTATATGGACGATATTTTTTTGCATCAACTATATCTTGTCCCTTCAGTAACATGTGTTCAGTAATTACAACCTTATTACTTGGATATTTTCCAAGTTGTATTTTCCCCCCACATTTTTAACATTCTAGAGCCAGGATTGAATTTCTATAACACATAATAATTTTGTATTTGTTTCCGCTCAGTTCTTATAAATTTCTTTATTAGCGCCTCATTAAGTGATTATTATCAGCCTGTATGTTATCCTTTTGTGAAAGTGGTCAGCAGAACTCTGTAACTGACCTCTTTTTGTCCAGACATATTGCTAATTATGTTTACTTTCACCAACATTCATCTTCCACAGCTGGAGGGGACAAAGATTTCTAATATAGGTAAAAAATTTGACCCCCTCACTACATACCTCCCAACATGACCCTCTCCATGAGGGACACAATGCTCTGCTTCTGGACTTTCTTCTTAATTAATATTGCTTGCACCTGTGTTGAACAGGTTAATGGATAAGAAAGGTGTTTCACCACAGGTGCTGGCAATCATAAATTAAGAGGGAAGTCCAGGAGAGGAGCATTCTGTCCCTCCTGGAGACAGTTGGGAGGTATGTCACTATAATATTTGGACATAGTTTATGTCCAGTTTAAGTTGCCTATGGGAATTTAGAATATGCGGACTCACTTTGAATGGAGTTTTCCTTTCCTGTCCAAACGAAATGTCTCGAACAATAGTACAGGTTTCATACAAAGTCCATTATTCAGGTTTGTTAGCAAAGCAAAAAAGCACACTAATGGGCAAAACCATGTTGCACTGCAGGTAGGGGAGATGTAACATGTGCAGAGAGAATTAGATTTGGGTCACCTGACCCCAACCCTGATTTTATTTATTGTTTCAGCTTACCAAGCATTGTGCTTAGATGTCCTTGCATCAGAAGGCTAAATACACATTTTGCACCTATGAAACAGAAACCGATTACATGACATGTATCAACGAACACAATATAAATCTTACTTTGGTGAAATATTAAACACAGTCAGTTTTACATTAAATACACATCTGCAGACCTATGCCAATCCTTTGAAGGATTTGCAATTATTGTAGGATTACAAATTATATACAGATTTTCCAATTTTTCATTTGCACACATACACACTGAAAAGCAAAAGTGTTTATTTTTCAGGTATTGGGGGTCATTCCGAGTTGTTCGCTCGTTGCCGATTTTCGCAACGAAGCGATTAAGGCAAAAATGCGCATGGTACGCAGTGCGCATGCGCTAAGTATTTTAGCACAAAACTTAGTAGATTTACTCACGTCCGAACAAAGAATTTTCATCGTTGAAGTGATCGGAGTATGATTGACAGGAAGTGGGTGTTTCTGGGCAGAAACTGACCGTTTTCAGGGAGTGTGCGGAAAACGCAGGCGTGTCAGGGAAAAACGCGGGAGTGTCTGGAGAAACGGGGGAGTGGCTGGCCGAACGCAGGGCGTGTGTGTGACGTCAAACCAGGAACGAAACGGGCTGAGCTGATTGCAGTGTAGGAGTAAGTCTCGAGCTACTCAGAAACTGCTAAGAATTTTCTATTCGCAATTCTGCTAATCTTTTGTTCGCAATTCTGCTATGCTAAGATTCACTCCCAGAGGGCGGCGGCCTAGAGTGTGCACTGCTGCTAAAAGCAGCTAACGAGCGAACAACTCGGAATGAGGGCCATTATCATAAGTAGAAATAAAGTTAATGTAATTGCCATCACATCTGTGGTACACTGACGGGCTGCAATTCAGCCACTTGCTGTACACAGCTAAAGAGCATGTGAAAATGATGAATTGAGCTACACAGATAGCCATTCTCAGCAATCATACCCTTTTGTTGTGTCTGGTGCAGGGACAGATGTCATCAGCCGGAGCCAATAGCTACAAAACGTTTGTAGCTATAAGCTTCACCTAATAATATTTTCTTGGACCAGCGGTCAGACAAGTGCATAGCCAGTAATGCCCAGACTAGTGCATAGCCATCATTGATAAGACCAGTGCATAGCCAGTGATACTCAGGCAGTGCATAGCCAGCAATGGCCAGACGAGTGAATAGCCAGTAATGCCCAGACCAGCGCATAGCCAGAAAGTGCAGATAGCTAAGACAGTGCATAGCCAGTAATGCTCAGACTAGTGCATAGCCAGCAATGCTCAGACCAGCGCACAGCCACCAATGCTCAGGCCAGTGCATAGCCAGTAATGCTCAGACAGCGCATGGCCAACAATACTCAGGCCAGCGCATAGCCAGTAATGCTCACACCAGCGCACAGTCAGCAATGCTGAAAACAGTGCATAGCCAGTAATATTTAGAACAGCGCATAGCCAGTAATGCTTAGACCAGTTCACAGTCATTAATGCTGAGGCATAGCTAGCAATGCTGAGAACAGTGCATAGCCAGTAATGCTAAGACCAGCATATAGCCAGTAATACTCAGACCAGCGCATAGCCAGTAATACTCAGACCAGTGTATAGCCAGTAATGCTCAGCCTCGGATCAGCGCATAGCCAGCAATGCTCAGACCAGCGAATAGCTAGTAATAGTCAGGCCAGCACATAACCAGCAATGCTGAGACCAGCACATAGCCAGTAATACTCAGACCGGTGTATAGCCAGTAATGCTCAGACCAGTGTATAGCCAGTAATGCTCAGCCTCGGATCAGCGCATAGCCAGCAATGCTCAGACCAGCGAATAGCTAGTAATAGTCAGGCCAGCACATAACCAGCAATGCTGAGACTAGCACATAGCCAGTAATGCTGAGTTCAGCGCACAGCCAGTAATACTCAGGCAGCACATAGCCAGTAATGCTAAAATCAGAGCATAGCCAGTAATGCTCAGACCAGCGCATAGCCAGCAATGCTGAGAACAGTGATTAGCCATTAATACTTAGAACAGCGCATAGCCAGTAATGCTCAGACCAGTTCACAGCCATTAATGCTGAGGCATAGCTAGCAATGCTGAGAACAGCGAATAGCCAGTAATGCTCAGACCAGTTCACAGCCATTAATGCTGAGGCATAGCTAGCAATGCTGAGAACAGCGAATAGCCAGTAATGCTCAGACCAGTTCACAGCCATTAATGCTGAGGCATAGCTAGCAATGCTGAGAACAGCGAATAGCCAGTAATGCTCAGACAAGTTCATAGTCAGTAATGGTCAGGTCAATGCATAGCCACTAGCCAGTAATGCTCAGATCAGTTCATAGACAGTAATGTTCAGGCCAGCGTATAGCCACTAGCCGGTAATGCTCAGGTCAGTGCATAGTCAGCAATGTCCAGGCCAGCACATAGCCAGCAATGCTCATGCCAGCGCATAGCCACTAGTCAGTAGTGCTCAGGCCAGCGCCTAGACCGTAATGCTCAGGTCAGCGAAAAGCCAGTAATGCTCAGGCCAGTGCGAAGGCAGTAATGCTCAGGTAAGTGCATAGACATTAATGCTCAGGTCAGTGCATAGCCAGCCAGTAATGCTCAGGCCAGTTTATATAGCGAGTAATGCTCATACCAGTTCATAGCTAGTAATCGGGGCTGTTTCAAGCCAGTTTGGCTCTGAGTGCGAACAGTAGAAAAATGCACCCCCCCCCCCCCCCTCAATAGGCACAAAAAAAATACTATTTGCGCATGCACCCCAAAAAGTGGGCATGGCCTCATTAAAATGGGAGTGGTCTCACATGAAAATACTACTTTACACCCCAGTTTTTGACCCCACACCAACAGACCTTGGCCACGACAGGAAAAAAAAATTCCACCATATTAAGCCCCACACATTACTACCCCTTGCACCAAGGTATGCCCCACACAGTATTGCCCCTTGTTATGCCCCACACAGTAATGCTCCTTGCACCAAAGTATGCCCCACACAGTAATGCCCCTTGCACCAAAATATGCCCCACACAGTATTGCCCCTTGTTATGCCCCACACAGTAATGCTCCTTGCACCAAAATATGCCCCACACAGTAATGCCCCTTGCACCATGTCTCACTTAGCAATGATCACAATGCCACTTAAAATGTGCACTGTAGCTTGCCTGCTCATTGCCTGCTGCTAGCCAGGCCTGCTCCAGGTGCTCCCTCCGCTGACTTCCCCACTCAGTGTGCTCCCTCCACTGCAACTCCGGGTGCTCCTGCCGCCGCCACATTAGTGACACTTTTGTGCCGTTGCCTGCTGTCTCCTCTCTCCGGGCTCCGTCTAAATGTCCCTCCCAAAGTGGCCGCAGCCAACTCTAGTATCCATCAAAACTGCCCTCTCTCAGGCGCCCATTTTCGGAAAGGACATTTTAACAATAGACGTGGGCCAGCACCTCGTGTGGCTTGTAATGCTCACATCTACCCTTGTTTTCAAGCAAGAAAAGTAACTGACCTCAACACACCTGCATCACTCATCCCAAAATAAATGTCTTCACCTCCTCCAAAATGCCACCACATGCCATTCAGACCACCACTTGCTCCAGTGTAGCCCCACATGCACTCAGACGTCCACAAACCCTCAGATCTCATTACAAAACTCCACAACATGCAAATCAGATCTCCAAAGTGCCGCCTATCAGACCTCCCCACATGCCTCTCACACCTCCCCCACATGCCTCTCACACCTCCCCACATGCCTCTCACACCTCCCCCAGCTATACTTATTTTACAGCTCATAGAAAAATGAGAAACTGTAGTCCCTACTCCGCCGCTGGTGTGCTGCATGCCCTGCAGTCATGTGATGCGGAAGTTAGCTGATCCATTCATATTCTCTGCCTGCTAACAAAGTAGCTGTTTGGGTGCTGCAGGTGATGGCTCACTGTACAGCTGGTGGCCAGAAGCTGTAGGCCAACTGTTGCCCATCACTGGTTTATACAGTTTCTGTTATTCGCATGGCAGGAATTAGGAAGTGTTCCCAGCCTGGTACCTGCCCTGTACTATAACATTGACATCTCTCAAAATAATGTAAGCATTTTTTCCCACATTATACAAGCATGCACTGTGGTAAAATATGGATTTGTCTTTTTTTACAGACGACTTTGCAGAAGAAGAGGAGGTGCAGTCCTTTGGATATAAGAGATTTGGTAAGTCATGTCATTCCTTACATTGGATCATCTAACACACAGGTTCTCAAACTCAGTCCTCAGGACCCCACACAGTGCATGTTTTGCAGGTCTCCTCAGAATCACAAGTGATATAATTAGCTGCACCTGTGGGCCTTTTAAAATGTGTCTGAGTAATTAATACACCTGTGCACCTGCTGGGTTACCTGCAAAACATGCACTATGTGGGGTCCTGAGGACCGAGTTTGAGAACCTCTGATCTAACAGTATGAACTAAACTCAAAATACAATGTGCCTTATATATACTGAAGGCTTGCCATATTATCCTTCTACTCTGGGACACCTATGATATACACAGGTTGTGTGGCTGGCTAAATTTAAGCCTGCATTTCATCTGGTTTTAAGTAGGCACATAACCTGTGTTAATCATAGGTGTCCCAGGTGAAACTTGTATACTAATGGCATACCTCCCAGCATGACCCTCTCCAGGAGGGACAAAATTCTCTGCTTCTGGACTTTTCTCTTAATTTATGATTGCTGGCACCTGTTTTGAACAGGTTAATGGATAAGAAAGGTGTTTCAGCACAGGTGCTGGCAATCATAAATTCAGAGGGAAGTCCAGGAGCAGAGCATTCTGTCCCTCCTGGAGAGGGTCATGTTGGGAGGTATGTAATAACATTAATAAACATAGATGTAAAAATAATTCCCAAACCTTAACAGTGCTTGAGATACTTGACATGTACTGTATTTAAAATGGCTGTGAAGCTCAGTACAAGTAACTGTCCTTTTATTAGACATTTCAGAGAGAGAGAGTTTGGTTGTTGTTGTTGTTGCTACAGGGAATCGCAAAATGTTCTAAGAGAAGGTAATCTGCCAATCAAAGTTTGCAACGATTTTCACCACAGTTAGCTATATATACACATACACCAAGAAGGCACTGATAGTGTAGTCATTTCGTGTGTCAATGAAGTCACACGCATTCCAAATAATATCTACATACTTTTAAAAATACTTTGTAAATTGCTTATCTGATAGATCTGTTTTCCCAATCCTCATAATGTGCCTACAACAGGATCTCTCTTCTCCCTGGGCTTCTTTTGAACTGCAATAACACCCAGACACCAAATGCACCCAACACAAAGGTTAGAGACCTATAAGTTTAATTTTAAAAGGTAAAAGAACTACAAATCCTTACTTAGAAACAATGAACTTTTCCTCAGTTACTACCTGGTTGGAATCTGCTGTCACACCTCACCCAGTGTCCAGAAGCGAGATCCCATCGGTCACTTGAGACTCCTTGGAGGAGCCCAGGGCTGGACTGGCCATCTGGCACTTCTGGCAAACGCCAGAAGAGCTGATGGGCTGGTCTATCATAACTGTCTGGCTGAGCAGCTCCGCCTCCTAGCGCTTTGCTCGACTGCCAGACATACAGAAAGCTCCCCTTGCTATGTGCTCTTTGCCGTGCACGCATGTCCACTAGAATGCCAGAGGCCATTTCTGGTCCCCAGCCTGTCCCTGAAGGAACCAGTAGACTGAAGGACCCTTGCAGACATAACTTTAGCTTGAAGTTTTCGGTCCCCTATATCATGAGGCCCCAGTACAATTACATGAATGGATTATTATGTCCCTTAACAGGTCCCTAAAGAAAAATAAATGCATCAGCAGCTGTTTGTACCCATCTTGGTGCTACGTAAGATCTTTTCTAATATGCATCAGGACATTGCCAGAAACATTTTCCAATAAAAGTCCCTATTGCTAGATTTGATAATGATACAATAATGGACAATAACTAAAGCTGCCTCACCACAGTAGACTCTCAACACATATGTACTTTTTTTCTACCGCAGTCTTGTACACATAGCCGTTATCTATACACATTCCCTTTCAAAGCCCATGAGTTATCTTCAACCAGCCATTTATAAACCAAGTTTCGTTGGCCATGGTGTTTATTCTGGTGTTGAGATTACAGTTCTATATTAAACTGTTCCACATATGGTCATATGATTTCAATTATACGAGCTTCCCAATATTGCAATCTATATTGTTTTGTATCCATAGTAAATGTTTTTATTTAAACACATTTATATTTGTTTTGGCATGAATTTGATACTGTGTTTTAAAGTACATTCTAGCAATGATGCCATACTGTTTCTTTCTCCTCTGTGGTATTATTAGTACCCAGCATGCATACTGTTTCTTTCTCCTCTGTGGTATTATTAGTACCCAGCATGCATACAGTTTCTTTCTCCTCTGTGGTATTACTAGTACCCAGCATGCATACAGTTTCTTTCTCCTCTGTGGTATTACTAGTACCCAGCATGCATACTGTTTCTTTCTCCTCTGTGGTATTACTAGTACCCAGCATGCATACTGTTTCTTTCTCCTCTGTGGTATTACTAGTACCCAGCATGCATACTGTTTCTTTTTTCTCTGTGGTATTACTAGTACCCAGCATGCATACTGTTTCTTTCTCCTCTGTGGTATTACTAGTACCCAGCATGCATACTGTTTCTTTCTCCTCTGTGGTATTACTAGTACCCAGCATGCATTCTGTTTCTCTCTCCTCTGTAGTATTACTAGTACCCATCATGCATACAGTTTCTTTCTCCTCTGTGGTATTACACGTTGAGTATCCCTTATCCAAAATGCTTGGGACCAGAGATATTTTGGATATGGGATTTTTCCGTATTTTGGAATAATTGCATACCATAATGAGATATCATGGTGATGGGACCCAAGTCTAAGCACAGAATGCATTTATGTTTCATATACACCTTATACACACAGCCTGAAGGTCATTTTAACCAATATTTTTTATAACTTTGTGCATTAAACAAAGTGTGTCTACATTCACACAATTCATTTATGTTTCATATACACCTTATACACACAACCTGAAGGTCATTTAATACAATATTATTAATAACTTTGTGTATTAAACAAAGTTTGTGTACATTGAGCCATCAAAAAACAAAGGTTTCACTATCTCACTCTCACTCAAAAAAGTCCGTATTTCGTAATATTTCGTATTTCGGAATATTTGGATATGGGATACTCAACCTGTACTAGTACCCAGCATGCATTCTGTTTCTTTCTCCTCTGTGGTATTACTAGTACCCAGCATGCATTCTGTTTCTTTCTCCTCTGTGGTATTACTAGTACCCAGCATGCATACTGTTTCTTTCTCCTCTGTAGTATTACTAGTACCCAGCATGCATACTGTTTCTTTCTCCTCTGTAGTATTACTAGTACCCAGCATGCATACTGTTTTTTTCTCCTCTGTAGTATTACTAGTACCCAGCATGCATACTGTTTCTTTCTTCTCTGTAGTATTACTAGTACCCAGCATGCATTCTGTTTCTTTCTCCTCTGTAGTATTACTAGTACCCAGCATGCATACTGTTTCTTTCTTCTCTGTAGTATTACTAGTACCCAGCATGCATACTGTTGCTTTTATGTATTCACCTGTGTTATAGTAGAGGTATCGAAATGGTTTTCAGAAGAGCGTTAAGATTTTCAAAAACATGGCAGATACATTTCCTTTATACGATATGTTTTAGTAACTCAGAGACTAATTAATAAGATATGTTTAAATCATTGTAACTTTACTTTGTCTTGGTATGAGAGTCCTAAACACACAAACTGCTGATCCCACATATTGCGAGAGTATATTTAAACTGGCTTGCACTTCAGAATTACAGGCAGCTGGAAACATTTGTTGGTCACTTTTTGGCATAATTTACTCTGACCAAATATCCTCTACAGATTTCAGCAAAAGAGTTTATTGTTCACTCCCCAGTCAGTACAAAAACATATTAAAGAGTAGGCTACGTTAAAATGAACACAATTCATAAACAAACATTAGAGTTGTCTTTAATTCTTTGTATTTTTTATGTAGTCTTTCAGTAGTTATGACAAATTCATTCTTGCTGTTATATTTGGCTATATTGCGGTAGGTGGGGCAGCACATATTTTTCCTTATTTCCTGATTTGCTGGTTCAGTGTGAGTCTGCCTCATGTCTTAAAACAGAATATCCTGAAAAACAAGGCGTTTCACTTGCATAATAATTAATCTTAGTTTAAGAAGCATTTTCGGGTTATGGTCTGTACCTATATTTATCTATATCTATCTATCTATCTATCTATCTATCTATCTATCTATCTATCTATCTATTCTAAAAATACACATTTAGAGACATTTAGGAATAAAAAATAACATTACATAGTTCAGTACCATTTAATGTTATGCATCTTTGTGCCTAATTGATGCTATTGTGCACTTAAAGGTCACTCCCCAATAGCAGGATTTTCAGCCCATGAAAATAATATTGCCAGACAGTTAAAAAAAAAAAATCCCCAGCTGGGAGGAGTGCTCTATAATCAGTGTATGGATATAATCAGTGAAGACCCTTAAAAAAATAAGGAGGGGGGGGGGGGGGGTTCTTTGAAAATTGTGGTTCCACTAGGCAGGCCCCATCAAGGAACAGCCATGTACAAACTGAATCATATGGTAACCCAACAAGAAATAACTACTGTATGTGTTTAGTTTACAATAATTACTTTGAAAAACATATATTATTTTTGTAAGGGCCACCTGCTTTCTACATTTCTTGAGCTGGGTAAACATTTGTTCAATCCTTGGCAGATCAAACTCCAGATCAGACTGTTTATACAATCCTAGTGCAGACCTGCTAGCAGATCCAATCCACGCTACACACTTGTCCAATTTTTCAGCAGACCTCCAATATGCTTATGCTGAATCAATATGCTGAAAATATAAATTCGGCTCTGGGGAAAGGGGCATTTATTATTGATAATGTGGTGGTGGTGGGGGATGGAACATTGCAAAAAATTTACATTTGTGGCGGCAGCTTCTTAGGGGGGAGGGGGGAACCTACACATTTAACATTAAGAAAAGTACAAGACCACACAAAACATTTCTCTCTCTTTCTATCTCTCGCTCTTTCTCTAGATACTTTATATATATATATATATATATATATATATATATATATATATATATATATAATGTCCATATGAGCCCGGAACTCCTGAAACCCCATATACAAATTGTTGTGGTGCCCTCAACTTCCCCTGACGCTTCCCCTCACAACCTCACAACTGGATGGTTACATATTCGATGCTGATTTTCACTTCACCTGACCGTGTAAATCAAGCCCACCTCCCATTGAAATTTCCCCCCTGATCCCACCTTCAGCCACTCTGCAAATCACACCAAGCAGTCTTGCAGGTCAAACACAAATGATCGAATTGATTAAACATATTGCTGATGTTAAATATATTTATAAAATGTGGAAGTACAGTGTGATCGTGATCTGATTCAAAATAAATGATTAAGTATTAATCTTGCAGAGTCTCAGAATTTATTTAAAGCATATTGTTATACTATTTGGTAAGAAAACGCAGTCTATTATTAATAAAAAAGGGGACAAGAAATAAATACATTTTCATGTAAATGTGATGTATCAATTTTGTGCCTCTTAAAATACCAACTCAATAGATACATTTGTAATAACTAATGTATCAGATAGCTCTAAGAGTAACCCAGTGACTCAGAGTGGGGTATTTTCAGGGAATACCTATCATATGCCGGCAGATAGGATGCTGGCGGCCATATGACCGACTCCATCATCCTAAAGCAGGGAATCCCAACAGGGGGCAGGTAAATATGTTTACCCGCCCCCTTACTGCCCTAACTCTAACCCTTCCTTCCTACAGCCTAACCCTAACACCCGACCGCAGCCTAACCCTAACCCTCCCTGATGATCTGGTGGTGACTAAACCTAACCCTCCTTCCCTGCAGCCCTTCCATGGTAACAGGGCATTTGATCCTGGTCAAGTCCGGGACTTCAGTGCTCTCGTCCTCGAGGTACCTCGAAGTCGGGGGCAGGGGCATAGGAAACCGCGACAGCGCATCCGCGTCCCCGTTGCTCTTCCCTGGCCGATAGTGTATGTTATAGCTGAATTTTGCCAACCGGGCTACCCAACGCTGCTCCAGGGCGCCCAGCTTTGCAGTTTCTAGATAGGCCAGGGGATTGTTATCCGTGTAGATTTCCACATGGGTAGCGGTCAAGTACTCGGCGAACTTCTCAGTCACGGCCCAGACTACAGCCAACAGTTCCAACTTAAAAGAGCTGTAGTTGTCCGGGTTCCGCTCTATTTCCCTTAAACTTCGACTACCATAGGCGATCACTCGTTCTTGGCCATCTTGTACTTGCGAAAGGACTGCTCCCAATCCCTGTAGGCTGCCATCGGTGCAGAGCAGAAATGGTTTCTCAAAATCAGCATATCCCAGAACCGGAGCCTCCGTGAGCATTTCCTTCAGTCGCCGAAATGCCTTCTCCTGTGCCTCACCCCAGGCTATTACCTGCGATTTTTTTGTAGTGGGCACCCCTCGAAGCAGGGCATGCAACGGTTCCGCGGTTTTCGCAAAGTCCTTGATAAACCGCCGATAGTATCCAACCAACCCCAGGAAGGCGCGCAGTTCAGTGGTAGTGGTGGGCGTCTTCCAGTCCTGGACTACTGAAATCTTGCCGGGCGTAGGGCAGACTCCTTCTCTGGACACCACATGCCCCAAGTACTCCAAGCTTGACTTTAGAAGATGACACTTGCGGGGCTTGAGCTTGAGCCCATACTTCTCCAGACGCTGCAACACCACATCCAGACGCGTCAAATGTTCCTCTAGAGTGGGAGCAAACACGATGATATCGTCCAGATATATCAGCAGAGCTTCGAAATTCAAGTCTCCCAAACATCTCTCCATCATCCGCTGGAATGTAGCCGGGGCATTGGTGAGCCCAAAAGGCATGCGCAAGAACTCAAACAACCCCATCGGAGTTGTGAAGGCGGTCTTTTCTTGATCCTGTGGGTTAACCGCCACTTGCCAGTACCCTCTGGCCAAGTCCAGCGTGGAGAAATACCGAGCATTCCCCAGGGCCGCCAAGGACTCCTCTATCCTAGGCAACGGGTAGGCATCTCTCACGGTACTGCTATTCAACCGCCGATAGTCCACGCAGAATCGGATGGAACCATCCTTCTTCCGTACCAACACGATGGGCGCAGCCCATGGACTTTTGCTCTCACGAATGACCTGATTGTCCAACATCTGCCGCAACATCTTCTTGACCTCCTGATAGAGTTTAGGTGGGATGGGACGATATCTCTCACGGATTGGAGGACTCTCTCCAGTACGTATCTCATGCTTCAAATCTTCCGTATATCCGAAATCCTCCTCATGCCGGGAGAATGCCTTCCGTCGTTCCCACAGCATATGCTCCAACTTCTGTACCATAACGGGGCTACATTCGTCCAGACAGACATCCATCTGTTCTCGGATAACCTGGCCGCACCAATCCGTACTGGGTTCCTCATCCCTATCCAGGCTCACCGCCATTGACCATGGTCCTTGTTCGTCCGTATGCAGCAAGACCTGTCGCCCCCCTGAAACTCCGTCTCAGGTGACAGCCGTTACGTTGGCAATGGTTGCTCCTGCCGGAATTTTCCTGGTCTCGTCCAGAAGATTACACAGACGAACCAACACCTTGCCGTCCCTTACTACCGCCAGGGTTCGGGCTAGGATGATTCCAGAGTCAATTCCGAGGTATACATTGGGTTCCACCATCACTTCAAATCCCTCCAGGCGTTGGTGAGTCCGCACCTCGAGGGGAAGGATTATTTCCTGGCGGGGAGGTAACTCTATCTGTTGCCGATGACTGGTCCGAATTGCTCCCAGGGATTCTTGCCGATGTCCAGCCTCACATATTCTCCCCACCTGCTGAAATGCTTGTTGCACCGGCCGTTGGACACCCATTTCTTTCCAGTACTGCGGACCCCTTTCCTGGAACAAAAGCTGATTGAGATCTTGGAGGACGTTCATGCCCACAATCACTGGCCCGTGACTCAAACCCAAGCTTCCCACGATCAGTATTCCTTTCTTCCCCACTGCCTGTCCACAGATCGAGATCTCCATCCACACCATTCCGACAACCGGAATAGGAAGGTTGTTGGCAGCCGTAAGGGTAACCCAGCTTTCCAACACAGAATCCTTCAAATGAGAATAATGTTCCAGGAAACAAGCCTCAGACATGGTGGTGACCTGCGAGCCAGTATCCAACAGGCATTTCTGCTCCTTTCCCACAAGACACCCAACCACAACGGGACACTCACCTACTATATCGGCCGAATCCACTATAGTGGTTCCTCCTCCGCTCATCTCCCCCGCGGGTGGTCCCGCTACCGCGAGGGACTCTAGTTTAACGAAGGGTCTTGCCTAGGCTCACTACATTCCCGGGCAATGTGTCCAAACCTATTGCAGCGGTAGCAACGGGGACCCCTACCTTCCCTGGGACGAGCGCCCCCAACATTGGCTCGTGATTTCCTGGGCAGCCGGTGCGGCGCCCGATCTTCGGACCCACCCTGACCTCTCTGCCTATGAACCTCATCTCGCAACTGGGAGCAGGCCCGGCGCTACCCGCTCAGCGAAGGGATGCAGTGCAGGGAGGCGCTAGGACGGAGAGGCGCTCCCCCTGCTCTGCATTCCTTCCCTGCTGCGCCGTCCTGTGCCCCCTGCTGCTGCTGCTGCTGCTGCTGCTGCTGTGCCTGTCACTGTATGACAGGCACTGGCTGCGGCACCAGCAGCATGAAAATCCTCCTCCCTCCCCTCACCTGTGTGACAGGACAGCGCTGTGCACGGTACAGAAGGGGGCGGAGCTAAGCGGGACGGAAGAAGGTGGGGCTAAATGGGACAGAAGGGGCGGAGCTACACGGACCAGGCTGCTGTAGTGTAGGGAGACTGGCTTAGGTAAGTGAAGTGTGAGAGGGAAATGTGTGTGTGTGTGTGTGTGTGTGGGGGGGGGGGGTATGTCTGTGTGCGTTTATGTGTGCTTTAAGGACGCTACTACTACAGGGTGGGCATTACGTGTAACAACGCTACTAATGGGGGCCATTGCGTGTAACGACGCTACTACTGGGGGGTCATTACGTATAAGGACGATACTACTACTTGGGGGCATTATGTATAGGACGCTACTATTACTGGGGGGGCATTACGTATAACAATACTACTACTGGGGGAGGGCATTACGTATAAGGATGCTACTACTGGGGGGGGCATTATGTATAAGGACGGTACTACTACTGGGGGGGGGCATTACGTATAAGGACGCTACTACAACTGGAGGGGTCATTACGTATAAGGACGCTACTACTACTAGGGGGAATTACGTATAAGGACGCTTCTACTACTAGGGCGGAATTATGCATATGGACGCTTCTACTACTGGGGGTGCACTACGTATAAGGATGCTACTACTACTGGAGGGGTCATTATGTATAAGGATGCTACTACTACTGGGGGAGCATTATGTATAAGGATGCTACTACTACTGGGGGGGCATTATGCATAAGGATGCTACTCCTACTGGGGGGCATTATGCATAAGGATGCTACTACTACTGGGGGGCATTATGCATAAGGATGCTACTACTACTGGGGGGGCATTATGCATAAGAATGCTACTACTACTGGGGGTGCATTATGTATAAGGACGCTACTACTACTGGGGGGGCATTATGTATAAGGACGCTACTACTACTGGGGGGGCATTACATATAAGGACGCTACTACTACGGGTGGGGCATTACGTATAAGATGAATAAGATTGTGCTACATTGTGGCGTAATTTTGAATGGGGGTACTATTGTGTGGCTATGCCCCTTACTTGTGAGACCACACCCCTTTTCCCGGCGCGCGCCAAAGGAATATGGGAGGGCGCAAATTTATAGTTTGCAGGGGGGCGACGAACACCCTAGCACCGGCCCTGACTGGGAGATCTCTGCTTTCATTTCCAGAGTGACTTTGGCGAACGCCGCCTTAAGGTCTTGGACACAGGCTTCCATGGGGCTGGGTTCTCTGCTGGCCACAGGAGCAGACACCGGTGCCAACCATTGTGGGGCCATGGCATAAGGTCCAAAATTGGCATTGCGATCCCTAGCGACTGCCTCCACTTGGACCTGACGGAAGGTCATCTTCTTGTCATTGGCAATCTTATCCAACAGGATCTGTCGAATGGGGATACTCCGTAGGCCCAGCGCAAACTGATCCCTCAGCATCACGCTGGGGTTAACCAGGGACCCCAAACTTTCTGGGTCACGCCGCGTGATTTTGCTCAACATTTCCTGCAGTGCATTGGCAAACTGGGGTATAGACTCGTCCTTCTTCTGGAATCGGTTGAACAATTGCTGACGCAGGGTTCCAGCAGAAGCAGTGTTACCATAGGCACCCTTGAGGATCGTGAGTACCTCTTCCAACGTCTTCCGCTCCTCTTCTGGAACAAGGATCACGGACCGCCAGGCTTCTCCATCCAGCGTATTCAAGGCCAAATGCAACTGCATTTCAGGGGGCACCCTATACAGCTGGATGATTCCATCCAGTCTCCTCTTCCAGTCTGCCAACGGCATATTCTGCCCATCGTACCGAGGGGTATGCGTCAATGCCGGTCCAAAATTGAATTTCCTCTCCATTCCCGGAGAAGCGTTGTTTTCCGTGTCCGACATCCTGCCGACTACGCCAAAATGTAAGAGGGTGACGGCGGTGCGTGTAGTGCCTGCTGCCGTGCAGGCGTAGGTTCACCACTTACCAGGCGCCGCACTCTCTCACCCTCAGGTACCGGAACCTTCAACGGACCTGGAATTCTTCAGTCGGACCCGGACACGATGACCTAGGAGGAAGGAGATTGCTGAGTGCCGTCCTCCTGACTGTGGACCGAAACGCCCTCCGGAACCCAGAAAAATAACGCTTTCGGGCTAGGTGAGGGTCATCCCAGGCGTACGCCTCAGAGCCCGAATTTCACCTATTGGCACTCTCACACCAGGTGGAAATTCTACCTTGCACCGGCGTGCAAGGCTCACCGTTCGCCCTGAAGGAAGGGAGACAGGTAGGGACAAACACAGAAAGAACGCACAGACAGATGGTACTCACCATCCTACATTTTGTACTCCGATCTTCTCCACTTACAGGTCCCTGTAAGGAGGCAAAAGAGAGAAACAGCCGTGCAGGGCCTCACTCTAACCTAGTGTGCATCCGCTACACTAGCTACATAAACAAAGCCCTCAAACTGGCTCAAGTGTGGGTGGTGCAACACAAACTGTGCACAAACTCTAAAACAACATTTTGCCCTGCACGGTAACAACACACATAACATCATCAGAGTACAACATGAGACGGTGCTGCTCCTTTATATCCCAACCTGCACTCTGGGGTGGACGCCGCACAGCCTTCCCACCTCCCATACCCTCTCTTCTGTGGGGCTCAGACCCAGCGAGCCTGCCTACCTATCCTCCTTGGGGTGGTCCAGGCCTAGTGCCCAGCGCCACCTTTATTCACCTAAGGGGGCACTTATCTACTGGGCCTAACGCCCCTAACTGTCCACAGGCCGGAGGCCTGACTTTGTCCCTCGGGCCTAGCCCCGCCTAACTTGCCACCCGTTGGGTGACCTGGGCCTAATGCCCTGGGTCACCTTCTATATATCCCTAGCGGCCGCCAAACTGAAGTAGGGCCTAATGCCCCCTACTGTCCCCTCAGGCCTATTGCCTGTACTTGCCCCTCGGGCCTAATGCCCGCCTAACTGGCGCTGGAGAGGTAGCTTGGGCCTAATGCCCAAACCACCCACCCAAATGGTGAACCCCAAACCTTTAGCAGGGCCACGGGCCGGGGGGAACCCCGACTGCGCGTGGCCACGGGCCTGGAGGGCCCGACTAAAGATACCCACAGGCCGGAAGGGCCTGACTGTGCCCACGGGCCGGGAGGGCCTGACTGATCGCCCACAGGCCGGGAGGGCCTGACTCTGCCCACGGGCCTAATGCCCGAACACCCGGTGGTCTAGGGAGGAATAACCCTACAAGAGGGTGGTGCAGGCCCAAGGCCTCTTACCCGGCTCGTCGGGAGAGGCTGCAGAGGGGAGCTTCGTCAGCTCTTTTGCTTCCCTCTCTCTGCAGCACTCTCCGCCGGACCTCCGCTGCTGGGCTCCTGGCTCCGCCTCTTCTGTCTTCTCCGTCCCGTCTGCTGTCTTCTTTCTTCTCCGCCGGTCCTTCGGCCTCCTCCGGCGCCGCCGCTCCTGGTCTTCTTCCGCCGTCTTCTGGAGCTCTTCTCTGCTCCGGCGCGAAACTGAGCGCCGCCGCCACCCAGCGCCTGATATAAGCCACTGGGAGGAGGCGGAGCTATGATGCGGCGGACTCCTATTGGTCCGCCGCGACGAGCACTGATTGGTCCGCCGCGGCGACTCCTTATTGGGCGCCAAGCCGCGAGCCGCGATTGGCTAGCGTCCGGCACCCAGTTCAAATCCTGGGGCGCTGATTGGAGGAACTCGGATCCTCTCGGATCCCAGTTCCTCCGTACCCCGGCCCGATCGCTGTGCCGCCGCCGCCTCACACATTGCAACATGGTATGTCCAGGTACACAGGGCCTGATTCAGAGATAGTTGGTAATGCAGCCGCGATTGTAGCCGTTTTCAGTAGCCTCCAAGCCTTCCCTTTGGGCTCCACCGTGAGATGGAGTGTACCTGCGCTGAGACGCCCAAAGTGTTAGCGATGCTGTACGCAATTGCAAATGCTATTGGACACTTAGATTCATGCAATGTGCAAATAGTTCAACTGCGAGAACATTGACACTGTGGGGTAAATTGACTAAGTTCTGAGTTTTCTAGAACTGGTGATGTTGCTCATAGCAACCAATCAGATTCAACTTAACTTATCTACCTGCTTCTAGAAGATAATAAATAGAATCTGACTGGTTGATATGGGCAATATCACCAGTTCAAAAAAAACTCCCACCTTAGTAAATTTACCACTGTGGGGTATATTTACTAAAATTCGTATTTTCCCGACTGAGGTTAAAGTTCAATCACGAATGACATCGAAAGTGTAAAGTTGCAACTTTTTGAATTTATTACGACTAATTTACTAAGCTGTCGTATTCTGCATTTTCGTATTTACCGATGTCGATGTCATTCGTTTTTTTTTTTTGCAGTGTTTTACGTGAGTGACTTGTAAAATACTGCCGACTTTAACACAATGAATCTCGGCCGGATCTGAGAGATCCGTGCTGGGCTTCATTGTGCACCTTTGTTAAAATAGAAATCATTGTTAAAATCTAAAAAAAAAATGCGTGGGGTCCCCCCTCCTAAGCAAAACCAGCCTCGGGCTCTTTGAGCTGGTCCTGGTTGAAAAAATATGGGGGGGAAAATGTCAGGGGTTCCCCCATATTTAAACAACCAGCACCGGGCTCTGCGCCTGGTCCTGGTTCCAAAAATATGGGGGACAAAAAGCGTAGGGGTCCCCCGTATTTCTGAAACCAGCACCGGGCTCCACTAGCCAGATACATAATGCCACAGCCGGGGGACACTTATATCTAGGTCCCTGCGGCCCTGGCATTACATAACCAACTAGTCACCCCTAGCCGGGGTACCCTGGAGGAGTGGGGACCCCTTCAATCAAGGGGTCCCCCCCTCCAGCCACCCAAGGGCCAGGGGTGAAGCCCGAGGCTGTGTGCCCCCCCCCCCCCCCCCCCATCCAAGGGCTGCGGATGGGGGGCTGATAGCCTTTTTGTCAAAAATTGAATATTGTTTGTAGTAGCAGTACCACAAGTCCCAGCAAGCCTCCCCCGCAAGCTGGTACTTGGAGAACCACAAGTACCAGCATGTGGTGGAAAACCGGGCCTGCTGGGAAAAAGAGGAGCCATCTACACTGGATTTTGTGTGTATAATTTTTTCAACAGGTACACCATGGATTCTACATGGAGAAGAGGACCGACCCTCGTGTGAACATAGGTAAGTATGTGTATATGGAGGTGTGGATGTATGTATTAAACTTTTACTTTCAAGGTGTGTGTCTTCTGTTTTTATTGGGGTATTTTTTTAGTATTAGTACTACAGGTACCAGCGGGCCCGGTTTTCCACAGCATGCTGGTACTTGTGGTTCTCCAAGTACCGGCTTGCGGGGGAGGCTTGCTGGGACTTGTAGTACTGCTACTAAAAACAATATTAAATTTTTGACAAAAAGGCTATCAGCCCCCCATCCGCAGCCCTTGGATGGGGGGGACAGCCTTGGGCTTCACCCCTGGCCCTTGGGTGGCTGTAGGGGGGGGACCCCTTGATTGAAGGGGTCCCCACTCCTCCAGGGTACCCCGGCCAGGAGTGACTAGTTGGTTATGTAATGCCAGGGCCGCAGGGACTTGGATAAAAGTGTCCCCCGGCTGTGGCATTATGTATCTGGCTAGTGGAGCCCGGTGCTGGTTTCAGAAATACGGGGGACCCCTACGCTTTTTGTCCCCCATATTTTTGGAACCAGGACCAAGCGCAGAGCCCGGTGCTGGTTGTTTAAATATGGGGGAACCCCTGACATTTTTTCAACCAGGACCGGCTCAAAGAGCCCGAGGCTGGTTTTGCTTAGGAGGGGGGACCCCACGCATTTTTTTTTTATCAAAAATAACAATTTCCCACCCCTTCCCACTGAAAAACATGCACGGATCTCATGGATCCGTGCATGCCTATCCGAACACGGTAAAAAAAAGCAGGTCTGGTTTTTTTTTAGCACTTTTTCACGATTTGTATTTTAGCACGGCAGTGTTTGGCTATTGTCGGCAGTGTTTGTGATTTGCACTTTTTAGTAAATGACCGATTTCTACCAAATTCCAGGCGTATTTGACCGATTGTGTATTGATTCGTAATTTTTTCCTAGGACTTCCAAAATAATACGAATACCCTCATCACTGCCGTGATTTGAGTTTAGTAAATTCCCGAGATGACACTTTGAAGAAAAAACATCATCTCGTCAAAATCGGGACCTTAGTAAATATACCCCTGTGTCTCTGGACCAAGGCCAGAGTTACTTGCTCTTTCTTGCTTTATAACCAACTCAGAATCAGGCCTATTGTATTTCCCAAACACTACATTAATGTGGAACCAGTACATACTATAGTGAATGGTTAACTATAACATCTCCAAATGTTAATTAAAAAACGTCGCTCATTGTTGCAAATCTGTTGTAAGGTGGATGCTATATCATTTTACGGCTTTGAGGAATTTGTCTGTGGTGATTAATTTCAAAAAGGGATCATCTGTAACTTTATCTACCGCCAGATTGTTTTAAAGTGGTTTCCTGTATGTATGTAATAAAGGTTACCGTATTGTACAAGTTGGTTAAACATATTTTGTCCAGTTATTTTTAACAGAACATAGTTTCCAGGATGACGCTGAATACATTGCACTATCACCACCGTCTGTTCTTGTTTAAAGATGGTTGCAGTGATATAAGGAACATATGTGTCCTGCATTCCTTGCAGATTGTTTTCTTCTTTAATAAGATTATAACGCTGATGTTTATCCAGAACAGAGCTATTTGATTGATATTTTCTGTGATGGTCAAAGCAGATGTGCAGGTCAGTGAGTGGTGTAGTGGTATTCCCATCCATGACCACCCATCACAGCACATTTCACATCTGTGATTCATTACAGTCAGCTCTTATGGAGAGAGGATGGTACATACACGCATTTCCCCACTAGGAATGTTAGTTATGCCAGTGGCACCATTAGGACACAATTAGGGATAGCCATATCATTTGGACCAATAAAAGATACATACAGGCATATGGACTAATTTGTTGAAGTACAAAATGTTCTTTTTTATGAGGGGGGAAAAAAACATACTGACTCATTTTCTCCCAGGAGGAGAACTCTGTAACACTGTCTTATGTAAGACTTTTGTAGATTCATAAAAAGAAAAATATATTGTATTGCTTATTGTTTCATATTGGACATCCGTGAACAATGCCGTGTCATGGAAAATAAACATTATTCTTCCAAAGGAAGCAGTAACCGTTGTGTTAGTAGTGTGTGCTTGTGTTGGTAGTGTGCATTGAACAACTTCCTGATTGGCAACTTTGCCACCCAATGATCCAAGGGGAGACACTGGGGCATACTGGGGAGGAGGTCAAATTAAGGACCTGCCCTGGGTGCCCATTATGTTAGGTATGCCACTGATATGTAGAGATGTGCGTATCCTGTCCTCCCAATAGCCACAGGCTGGTCATCATCAGAACAGATGTGCACCGGCTTATACATACATATACACCTGGAAACAGGCATCCAACTCTGCACGGCCCGCAGTAACATCCTCATTTCCTCACTGAACTTCCAACAAATCATCTTCAAAAACTGAGTGTTCACTTGCTGCCTAATATATCCCACTCCTTGACAGGTGCTATTGTAACAAGATAATCAATGTTATTCACTTCACCTGTCTGTCTGTCTGTCATATATATATATATATATATATATATATATATATATATATATATATATATATAAATATATATATATATATATATATATATATATAAATATATATATATATAAATGTTTTTTAAGTAGATGGCCAAGGTATCGAACCATCGCTGATCAGAACATTGCAAACATTGCAAACTTTCATTTACACGGCGTCTGCTCCTCTCTGAAGCCGCTGGGTGTACATAGCAAGGTAAGGGCTGCTACTGTTACATTTCCCTAGCGGCTGCTAATCTCTGCACAGTTCAGTGATCGGCAGCATAACAGGCACTGGGGTCGGGAACTAGGAAGCAGAGGGACTGGGAGGTTCCTCTGAGAGTGACAGCTGCGCACAGATAGCGTTTCTGACTGGTCGCATCAGATGTCACTATGTCAGGGAAAGCCCAGCCTGGATTTATCGCATCTGATGCAACCACCCCAAGCAAGTGGTTAATATTCTGTCTGCATAGTATACACTAAAAGACCATTTGCAAAATTATACATTTTATCGTGGTTGGTATTTTCCAAAGTAGCCTTTGAACCTACGGCCCCAACACGTGAGAGAGTGATACTAACCTCCAAGGGCAGATTACTTTCAACAATGGTAGTTCATAGATTTCCATGCATTCTTTGCTATAGAATGAAGGTGTTTAAAGAATACAACTGATTGGATTTGTAGTGGCCTCTGTCCAGTCCATGTGCCACATTAATTATTCACCACCAGCAAAACTTTATTAAACGACTCACCCAAGTTTAGCTGTCACAGTGTAAGGTCTCTTCTGGTCTCTGCCAGTCTCTTCTGCTAACGTCCGCTATAATCAGGTTTAGGGTCCTGAGGGATCTCCCACTGAAGCACTACTTGGCACTATACCGAGCAAAACATTCACAGATGTATAGGAAGAAAATGCTTATTGGCGTATAATATATAAAACATTACATATTGTATCATTTAAAACCGCTTGTGACATTTCCATTTGGTATGCTGAATATGTTTATGTTCTGTGACTGTGCAAGGTATTGTAACATGTTCTCTGTAGTTATGTGTATATTTTATAAGAATTATGACAGCCTTGTCTATGACACTCATAGGCAGAACATACTGGAAATATAGTTTAAACACATATGGAGTGTCCATGATCTCAGGGGGTACTGAGTTAACCATTTCATCTTCCAGGCAGGACTTACTGCGTCACAATCCCACTGTAAAAGCCCATGTGTTTGAGAGCTCATCATAAACAGTGAATTAGTAAATACTATGACAATAATAAATACCATTTGGTTGTGCATTCTGTTGAATTGTACCTATTCAGCAGTGTATGTATGGGATGTTAAAACAACAGCTAATTTTGTCTTATATCTTTTTATGATGAAACAAGGTCTCACCTGGCATATTAATAAAGGTAAAGCCCACTAGTTACCCCTCTATTGAACAGAGCAGTTGTTCAGTTGCCTTTATTTATAAAGTTTTAGTTTTCTCAATGTGACACACGTGCTTCATTGTGCAGTGCACCTGTCTCCATTCTCCCTAGGAGCTCAGCTTCAGAGTATCAGTGCCCTGCATAGAGTTGGAAAATGTCCCCGTAACACAGCCACAGCCTTGCCCAGAACCTGTAGATCTTCTGGCTGAAGCCAATACATTGCTGTTCCTTGTGGAGCATAGAGCAGTTAATAAAATAATATTCTCGATGAGAGGATAATTTAAAATGAAGGAAGGGAGAGGGACTACTATGAGCAAAGACTGACTGGATATCTTTTGGGGATACAGAGTAGACCCAACAAAGGGCCTAATTCAGATCTGATCGCTGGGCTGCGTTTTTTGCTGTCCTGCGATCAGATAGTCACCGCCTACAGGGGGAGTGTATTTTCGCCGTGCAAGTATGCGATCGTATGTGTAGCTGCGCTGCTAAAACCCAGTGTGTGCAGTCTGTGCGCAACCCAGGACTTACTCAAGTGTGATAAGAACAGGCTGATCGCGGCTGGAGCGGACGTCAGACACCCTCCCTGAAAATGCTTTGGAATGCCTGCGTTTTTCCAGACACTCCCTGTAGATGGTCAGTTACCACCCACGAACGGCCTGCTTGTGTCAATCACCTTGTGAACGCGCGTGCGATCGGCTATTTCACACCATCCCATCGCTGGCCGGCGATGCCTGTTGCTGTTGTTCGGCTCGCTTGCACATTGCGGTGCATACGCATGCGCAGTTAGGATTTGATCGCCCGCTGTGCAAAAACACACTGCAGCGATCAGATCTGAATTACCCCCAAAGTGCACATCTTCTCAGCATTCATCACACCTGGTTCACGCACTGATTTACTGAATGCAGGTATCTGTAGTGTGTCTTCCCAAAAGCATAGAGATCTTTGTACCTGACACTATCACATAGTGAGGCGCAATTGTCTTGTGGTCCACATCCCATGGGTCATATTAACCCATACCTGCTCTGCTGTTTACTGCAGTATCTGATTTTATTTGAATGAGAAAGCATTGTCACCATTAAGCATTAAGGTACTAATTGAGTCACCTGTGCCTATGCATGGATATCCCTAAAACCTGGACTGTTGGGGTGCCTTAAGGCAACCACTGTTATAGGGTATAGAGAAAAAACTGCAAATATATTTTTGCATTGTAAATATATTTTGTTATATTTTGATTTCCATTCTTTAATATTGTCTCTTTTATTTACTATTTTACCTTACTCTTCTTTGGCACCACTTAAAAAAGGATTCATTAGTCTCAGATAAGCATATAATTGTAGCAATGTCGCATGCAGTATATATTTTTTTTAACACAAGAACTATTTACAGTCCATGGTAATCGTCCATTTCTGTACTCACTGCCCATTTTAACTCCAGCACTTGCATCCTTTATAGTAGCTCAGTGATGTACACAGTGAGCAGCAGTGAATTGTTCTGCTCCTGTATGTATAGTATAGAGGGGTGCGGTTTATGCTGAACCTTGCTGCACCTTACTTCTTTGTAGAAAGGGTTAGGCACCGGACATGCCGAAATGCCTCGGGGATGTAATATATAGCAGCACTAGCTACATTTTGGCCATGGCCGGTATATACCGGTAGTTATATTTCAGTCTTACATTGAGAATCATTGTATAGTCATTATTTACATACAAGACCAATTAATTAAAGCTATTATATTGCTAAACTAGAAATATAGTTTATACATTTTGATACAACATGCTGCGTGTGTATCATTTTAACCCATCAAGAAATACCTCTTACATGTGTTGATACTTCCCATGGTAAATGTATACTCTAGGCCAGTATTTCTCAAACCCGGCCCTCATGGAACTCTAACAGTGCATGTGTCTTGCTTTTCAGAGACTGTCCCACTGGCCCATCTGTGGACCACACTGACCCGAGGGTGGTCAGGAGGTTGCAGAGCAGCAGTGAATGTACGCCGCATGCATGTGCGCACTGTCCGTTTAGTGCTGGGAGAGGCTGGGGCTCTCCCCTGGCGTGATATAAAATAGGGGGCGTGACATGCATCTAAAAGTCATACAACAGGGGGTGTGGCTTACAAAAATGTTGGTAGGTATGGGTGCACAGGTGTGTTAATTTAATAACACATTAGATCTACAGGTGGTACAAATTATTCCTGAGGATACCTTGAAAAGACGCACTGCTAGGGTTCTATGAGTACTGAGTTTGAGAAACACTGCTTAAGATTACACTACAGCCATAGGCACTGGATCATCTGCAATTCTTCCCCATAACACCAGTTGGGCGAAGGCAGACGGCTACCCGCCATGTTTTGCATCGCATCGGCTGTGTGTGACATCACACATCCGCCGCAGCCCACCCTGCAAACGATCCAGACACGCCTGCATTGTCCGGACCGCACGCCCCCAACACCAAGTCGAAGCCCCTTTAACACTGTCCGACGCCCCCTCCCACCCTGCGAATGCCTCTGCCTGTTAATCAGGCAGAGGCGTTCGCCAGGGCCGTATCTAGGTGTGTGCGGAAGGGGCACCACACATAGCACTGCAGGGTAGGGGGCGCTGTTGGTAGCACTTGTCAATTATCTGTTTTTAATTACTTTCACTTGCAGCTTCCCCCCTTTTTGAAGGCCAGAAACTCCTGACCGCCCCTGTCTAATCCCGCCACCCCTTCTGTCGCTAATACAGTACCTATACAACATTCATGAACTCAGCTTGATAGCTCTTTGTTATTCAGTCACACTGTCCTTTATTACATTTCAAGTAGCTGCATACCCAGGATTCTAACCCATTGCCTGTGGCATTGCAGTCAGACAATCTATTAATTGAGCTAAATGCCCTTGGAATAGAAAGCTAGAGAATTCTAAGCTACAGGATTTTAACTATTTGAAGCTTAACTTGTACTTTGTGGGAAAAAATATCAGCATTGCAGCTGAGCAGATCTATGTAGTGTGTAGCTGCAAGAGATTGGATGTGTGGCTGCATACTACATAGATCTGCTCAATTGCAATGCTGATCATTTACAATACAAGTACAAGTAGCTTCATATTGTTAGGAATCTCATAGTCTTTATGCAGGATCAACTAGACCAATAAGTAGGGTCTTTTACTAGAATGCAACCAGGGCCGGATTAAGCATGGTGGGGACCCCGGGCAATTAAGTTGTGGGGGCCCCCACTATAGTAGATGACAGACCCCTGAGCCCCCCACCCCTTACACACACACACACACACACACACACACACACACACACACACACACACATACTGTACACCCATGCTGCACACAACACACACACACATACACCCATGCTGCACACAACACACACACGCAACACACACACACATATGTGCACACACTACCTGTCCGTCCAGCGGTGCAGCGGATGCCGGAGTCAGGGCCCCCACATCCGGGAGCGTAGTCATCTCCCCCCTCCCGGCGGCTCTGCTGTTCATTAACAGCTCCGCCGAGGAGGTGTTCCTTGCACAGCATTTAATAGTCTCACGGGATTTCAATGCAGCATTGAAATCCTGCGAGACTATGAAATGCTAGGCAAGGAAAACCTCCTCGTGGCGCTGTTAATGAACAGCTGAGCTGAGCCACCGGGAGGGGGCAGACTACCACGCTTCTGGTTGTGGGGGCACCGGAACGACTGCCCTTTTCGCCCTTTCCTTAATCTGGCCCTGAATGTAACAGGTTATAGGTTTGATTCCTGGGTATGGCAGTATATTGAAGTGTGTTATTTAATAAAGGGTATTGTTCCCCACAAGGCATGCCACCTTATTCCCCTATAGGAAAAATGGAGGGGCGCAAATTCTCTTTCTGGCACGGGGCACCAAAAAGTCTAGTTACGGCTCTGGCGTTCGCACAAGTGAGATGCTTTTGCATATCACTGTGTGCGCACGCACAATGTGGCTTGCGCACGTGCGCACACTTATCAGGGCTTCAGCCTGCAATTGCTGCCGCAGCAGCGTACCGTGCTGAATTAGGCCCTTATAACAGTCCTGTATGACAGGCAATTGCACAGCATGATCATTTATCATGTTGTGCACCAGGTAAATGCAAAATAGTATTACAGTGTTTCAGTGGCATTCAAAGCAGAACTGGACAGATATATTTATGACAATCTAATATTAATTTATTGGAAAAGGCCTTAAACTGACCCGGCCTGTGGAGATTTAATGAAGTGAAAAGCCATTTAGCACGTGCTATATAGCATGCTAGAAGTTGATGTATTTCTTTTCATACACTTCACTGAAATCTCAGCTGAGTACACATGCTAAGCCACACTTTGAAGAGGTTAATACTGTTGCTTTGGTACAGCTACTCGTCTGGTTGTAATTATAATTTAATAGTATACTAGGAAACACAATGCTAGTGCTAATTATGTTCTAGTGATTGAATGTAGAATCAAATCAAATCTCATTTTATGGTCTGGCCCGTGATTAAATAACCCCTCCCGAGGTAGGGATTTGATGAAATAAATCATGATGTCATTATGACACACAGTCATCTGATCATAGCAAGTTCTGCAGATAACTAGGCATTTTTTTAAATGCTCATGAACTTATGAGCGCGTCCTTTGTATACACCTGAGTTACAGTATGAAGGAAATATGCACTTTGTGGCAAGTTGTCAATTGGAATGTATTACACATGAATGTTTCCTCCAAGACGTACTATTTCAATTTGAATGTAAAACAATTTAAAGACTAGTTTGTGAGCTATGAGGAGTTGATGTGTGAGCGTGCACAGGGTCAGATTAATGTTTCCACTGGGCCTAGTGCAGTGTGAGGTTACCGCATTGACGGAGACCCCTGAGAGAGCTTTTTAACACTTATGCATGAGTACTCCAGGGGCACATGTCAGCATTACAGGCTGTAAAATCATATTGCTGCTCAGGGGTATGTATTCATTACTGTCTGATTCAGCAGCAGAATTTTAATTTGTGCGTTCATTGGGTTTTTTCTATTAAAATAATAAAATGTTTCCATAGTTTTCCGAAAGTATAAAATGTCATACTCCTCATTTTACATATGGTGCATTTTTCTTTCCTGTCTGAGGATGGTAGAATTTTTCTAAACTGTTGTATTGTGCACCCAACTATGGGGGTCATTCTGTGTTGATCGCTTGCTGCCAATTTTCGCAGTACAGCGATCAGGTAAGAAAACGGTAAAACTGCGCATGCGTATGTGCCGCAATGCACATCGTACGGGCACAAAGAGCATTGCTGCTGTGCACTGAATCTAGCGAAGATTACATTCGCACACGGACCATTTTCTGGGAGTGTTTGGGAAAACGCAGGCGTGTCCAGGCGTTTGCAGGGCGGGTATCTGACGTCAATTCCAGGACTTTCGTCACTGCAATCATCGCACAGAATAAGTACCTTCAGGGCTGGTCTTGTTTTGCACAAAATGTTTTTGTACTGCTCGGCTGCACAGGCGTTCGCAAACTTGCAAAGCAAAAATACACTCCCCCATGGACGGCGACTATGCGTTTGAACGGCTGCTAAAAACTGCTAGCGAGCAATCAACTCGGAATGACCCCCTTTATACCTTTGTTACCCCCTCCTCTCTTACTCATTTTGGTTGTATTTGTGCAGTCCAGCTTTACAGTACTGGAGGGCCATACTCACTGGATCACGTGGGGAGGGCACATGTGACATCCAAGATATACTTCCCAACCGTCCCAGTTTTGGTGAGACAGTCCTGCTTTGCGGGAGACTATGTAGATGCCATGTGCATTCACATTGAATATTGGGGGTAATTCAGACCTGATCATTGCTGTGCGTTTTCGCACAGCATGCGCTCCATTGTAGCCAATGGTGGGAACTTTGCGGTCAGCGGTGAGGTTACTTTCGGTCAACCTCTGACCGCAAAGTTCCCACCATTGGCTACAATGGAGCGCATAGGCGCTACATTGTATCTGTGCCGTGTGCTGCCTGACAGACACTACAGGAGCACACAGCCAATCAGGAGAGTGCCACGACGTGGCGCTCCCTGATTGGCTGAAGGGACCCTCTTTGACAGGAGTCAGGGGGGGTCCTGGCAGTCAGGGAAAGGGGTCCCATGTGTAAACATGGGACCCCTTTCAGTGCGTGGTCGGGTTTCCGTTTTATTTTTTTGCCAAGTACGTGGATTATTCAAAGGTCGGATTCTACACTGGATTATGTGAGTATAATTTTTTTCACAGGTACCCCAAGGATTCTACATGGAGAAGAGGACAGAGCCTCGTGGGAACATAGGTAAGTATGTGTGTATGGAGGTGTGCATGTATGTAATAAACTTTTACTGTCACGGTGTGCGTGTTCTGTTTTTTTGGGGGTATTTTTTTAGTTGTAGTACTACTGGTACCAGCGGGCCCGGTTTTCCACCGCATGCTGGTACTTGTGGTTCTCCAAGTACCAGCTTGCGGGGGAGGCTTGCTGGTACTTGTAGTACTGCTACTAAAAACAATATTCACATTTTTTCACAAGGCTATCAGCCCCCCATCCGCCGCCCTTGGATGGGGGGGACAGCCTCGGGCTTCACCCCTGGCCCTTGGGTTGCTGGAGGGGGGGGACCCCCTTGATTTAAGGGGTTCCCACTCCTCCAGGGTACCCCGGCCAGGGGTGACTAGTTGGGTATGTAATGCCAGGGCCGCAGGGACCAGTATAAAAGTGTCCCCCGGCTGTGGCATTATGTACCTGGCTAGTGGAGCCCGGTGCTGGTTTCAAAAATACGGGGGACCCCTACACTTTTGTCCCCCGTATTTTTGGAACCAGGACCAGGCGCAGAGCCCGGTGCTGGTTGATTAAATATGGGGGAACCCCTGTCATTTTTCCCCCCATATTTTTTCAACCAGGACCGGCTCAAAGAGCCCGAGGCTGGTTATGCTTAGGAAGGGGCACCCCACGCAATTTTTTTCAGATTTTTTTAGACTTTAATCAACTTTTTAAGGTACATAATGAAGCCCTGCACGGATCTCACAGATCCGGCCGGGATTCCTTGTGTTTTGTCAGGCAGTGTTTTACTCATCACTCCCGTAAAACACTGCCTGATATTACGAATCACATCGACATCGGAAAAAAACGATTGTGTGCAAAACTCGGCAGCTTAGTGAATGATCGTATCAGGATTCAAAAAGTTGCAGTAAAATGCACCCGATACCATTCGAGTTCAAACACCCTTCAAAACGGACAAAACACGAATCTTTGTAAATATACCCCCAGGTCTGAATTATCCCCATATTTACCTGTTTGCCATCCAGAGCCAACATTAAATAAATAGTAAATACATTTCTATATAAGGTGTTTTAATTATTTTTCAAGATCAACACAAACACAAAAACATAGAACAAATCATTATATTCAGACATAAAAATAGCATTTACATTTTATTTATATATATATATATATATATATATACTTAAAAAGTGGCTGTGGCACTCAGGGTCTTGTGGAAAAGTCAAGTTGTATTGTTACATCACAACGTAGAACACCAACGTTTCGGGGTGTATAGCCCCTTTATCAAGATCTTGACAAAGGGGCTAGACACCCCCAAAACGATGGTGTTCTACGTTGTGATGTAACAATACAACTTGACTTTTCCACAAGACCCTGAGTGCTGCAGCCGTTTTTTTCAGTATAGCTACTTTCTTCATTGAAGGCACCGGGGCAAGTGTTAATTTGGAGGAGTGCCGGGCTTTCCATACTTGTTATATATATATATATATATATATATATATATATATATATATATATATATATATATATATATATATATATATATAGTCCCATGGATCCGGCTCTCCTGTAATTTCATTACTGCACCGGGTGCCTCCGTAATTGATGAAATAAAAACACCGCAGATGCGGCACTCCAAGTGACTTTCAGGAATAACAACTCTTAGGACAGGCAGATGTATAAAATACGACGTTTCAATGCCGCTTTATTAGGGCATTTTCCTCAGGTATAACAAATAACAATAAAGTCTTACCTTATAAAGGCGTTCAATCACCCAGTGTGAGACAACGTGTGCCGGGCAGGGCGCCCGCCGCTCCGTTCAGCGCAGCGGAAGTGACGACGCACTACGTCACCTCCTGCTGCTGTGCTCCCCATCACCATGACAACATACAACGCTAGGTGCATCGGACACTGAAAACATAACAAACATACGTGGTATTGTCTAAACACAACATAAGCAAGCGATAATAATGTGCAGCATCTACAGTATAACGTGCAGGATGTACATCCACACATTTAACAGATGGATTAACCTATAAGTGGGACGTTGATCGATGTCAGCGCCCGTACAGCAACAGTAATATAATTTTTAGTTTACATAATATGCTATGCTTACTGGTGCAGCTCAGACCTTATGGCTTAATCAACTGGGTTATTAAAGAAGGATATCCGAGTTTCACAACATCTAATGCGCTACTAAATGAACACTAATAGTGTACAAGGCCACGTCTGCATCCCCACTAGATGAATGAAAATAATTATACTAATGGCAGCCATGAATCCAGCACAAATCATATACCTAATTATGATATATGTCCCACAGAGAAAAAAGCCGGACTATTTATCAATACTCAATTATAAATTCCTGCACACACACAAGTGGATGTGGCTGCAACCTACTACAAAAAACTATTAAACCCATAGGACTCATTAAGTCCCCGTGGGTGAACCGTATTGAGCCGGTAGATCCACCGGGCTTCCAATCTCAGCAATTTCCCACCGCGATCGCCGCCCCTGATAGAGGCGGGGACATGGTCGATCATGCGGTATTTGAGAGTGGTTAGTGGATGCCGGTATTGGGCAAAATGCCTGGCCACAGGCTGGTCACTAGATCCCTTGCTCAGGGCTGCTTTAATGGCGTACCTGTGGGCTGCCATGCGTTCCTTGAACATACGTTCGGACTTACCAACGTATGACAGCCCACAGGGACACAACAGTTGGTATACCACATATCGTGAAGCACATGTAAGTGTATGGTAAATAAACATGGTTTTACCAGAGTGTGGGTGTTGGAATGTGTCCCCAGCAATCATATATTGACATGTTGTGCAAGTGCAACGTGTGCAACCCTTCTTACTGAACATGGGAGATGGGGGTGTATAGTTGGTAACATCGGTTTTCACCAAAATATCCCGTCGATTTTTACTCCGCTTATAACAGGATTTATAATTTAGTATCATGTAACCTCAATTCGGGATCCCCCTGGATGATTGGCCAAAGTTTTTTGGAAATATTATTGATATTACTGCCTGCATGGTACTGTACCACCCATGGAATCATGGGATTATCTTGATGGTGTGCATGTGTAGGATCAATCAATCTACTGCGATCCACACTAAGCGCTTTGTCTTTAGCAGCCTGTAACAGCGGCATTGGGTACCCCCTATCAGCGAACTGCTCAATCATTTCCTCCATCTGTGCATCAGCGAGCACCGGGTCAGAGGTAATACGATGGACCCGGGGAAGCTGGGAATAGGGTAAACCCTTTTTCTCTGACGTCCTAGTGGATGCTGGGAACTCCGTAAGGACCATGGGGAATAGCGGCTCCGCAGGAGACTGGGCACAAAAGTAAAGCTTTAGGACTACCTGGTGTACACTGGCTCCTCCCCCTATGACCCTCCTACAAGCCTCAGTTAGATTTTTGTGCCTGGCCGAGAAGGGTGCATTCTAGGAGGCTCTCCTGAGTTTCTTAGTAAAAGTTTAGTTTTAGGTTTTTTATTTTCAGTGAGACCTGCTGGCAACAGGCTCACTGCATCGAGGGACTAAGGGGAGAAGAAGCGAACCTGCCTGCTTGCAGCCAGCTTGGGCTTCTTGGCTACTGGACACCATTAGCTCCAGAGGGACCGAACACAGGCCCAGCCTCGGAGTCCGGTCCCAGAGCCGCGCCGCCGGCCCCCTTACAGAGCCAGAAGCAAGAAGAGGTCCGGAAAATCGGCGGCAGAAGACATCAGTCTTCACCAAGGTAGCGCACAGCACTGCAGCTGTGCGCCATTGCTCCTCAGGCACACTTCACACTCCGGTCACTGAGGGTGCAGGGCGCTGGGGGGGGGGCGCCCTGAGCAGCAATAGAAACACCTTGGCTGGCGAAAATACATCACATATAACCCCCAGGGCTATATGGATGTATTTTAACCCCTGCCAGAATACAGCAAAAAGCGGGAGAAAAGTCTGCCGAGAAGGGGGCGGAGCCTATCTCCTCAGCACACGGGCGCCATTTCCTCTCACAGCTCCGCTGGAAGGACGTCTCCCTGACTCTCCCCTGCAGTCCTGCACTACAGAAAAGAGTAAAACAAGAGAGGGGGGCACTAATTAGGCGCAGTATAAATAAAACAGCAGCTATAAGGGGAAAAACACTTCTATAAGGTTATCCCTGTATATATATAGCGCTCTGGTGTGTGCTGGCATACTCTCCCTCTGTCTCCCCAAAGGGCTAGTGGGGTCCTGTCCTCTATCAGAGCATTCCCTGTGTGTGTGCTGTGTGTCGGTACGATTGTGTCGACATGTATGAGGAGGAAAATGGTGTGGAGGCGGAGCAATTGCCTGTAATGAAGATGTCACCCCCTAGGGAGTCGACACCTGAGTGGCTGAGCTTATGGAAGGAATTATGTGACAGTGTCAGCTCTTTACAAAAGACGGTTGATGACATGAGACAGCCGGCTACTCAGCTCGTGCCTGTCTAGGCGTCTCAAAAGCCATCAGGGGCTCTAAAACGCCCGTTACCTCAGATGGCAGATACAGACGCCGACACGGATACTGACTCCAGTGTCGACGATGAAGAGACGAATGTGACTTCCAGTAGGGCCACACGTTACATGATTGATGCTATGAAAAATGTTTTACATATTTCTGATAATACAAGTACCACTAAAAAGGGTATTATGTTTGGTGAGAAAAAACTGCCTGTAGTTTTTCCTGCATCTGAGGAATTAAATGAAGTGTGTGATGAAGCGTGGGTTTCCCCCGATAAAAAACTGATAATTCCTAAAAGGTTATTAGCATCATACCCCTTCCCGCCAGAGGATAGGGCACGTTGGGAAACACCCCCTAAGGTGGATAAAGCGCTCACACGTTTGTCAAAACAGGTGGCACTACCGTCTCCTGATACGGCCGCCCTTAAGGAACCTGCTGACAGAAAGCAGGAGAATATCCTAAAATGTATATACACTCACACGGGTGTTATACTGCGACCAGCAATCGCCTCAGCCTGGATGTGCAGTGCTGGGGTGGCTTGGTCGGATTCCCTGACTGACAATATTGATACCCTAGATAGGGACAGTATATTACTGACTATAGAGCATTTGAAAGATGCATTTCTATATATGCGTGATGCACAGAGGGATGTTTGCCGACTGGCATCAAGAGTAAGTGCGCTGTCCATTTCTGCCAGAAGAGGGTTATGGACGAGGCAGTGGTCAGGTGATGCTGATTCCAAAAGGCATATGGAAGTATTGCCTTACAAAGGGGAGGCGTTATTTGGGGTAGGTCTATCAGACCTGGTGGCCACGGCAACTGCTGGGAAATCCACATTTTTACCCCAGGTAGCCTCTCAACATAAGAAGACGCCATATTATCAGGCGCAGTCCTTTCGGCCCCATAAGGGCAAGCGGGCAAAAGGCTCCTCATTTCTGCCCCGTGGCAGAGGGAGAGGAAAAAGGCTGCAGCAAACAGCCAGTTCCCAGGAACAGAAGCCCTCTCCCGTTTCTGCCAAGTCCTCAGCATGACGCTGGGGCTTTACAAGCGGACTCAGGCACTCCCCTAAAGTCTGCTTTACCGACGTCTCCCTCCGACAGGGAGGCGGTATTGGAAGCCATTCACAAGCTGTATTCCCAGCAGGTGATAATCAAGATACCCCTCCTGCAACAGGGACAGGGGTATTATTCCACGCTGTTTGTGGTACCGAAGCCGGACGGCTCGGTGAGACCTATTTTTAAATCTGAAATCCTTGAACACTTACATACACAGGTTCAAATTCAAGATGGAGTCACTCAGAGCAGTGATTGCGAACTTGGAAGAAGGGGATTATATGGTGTCTTTGGACATCAAGGAGGCTTACCTCCATGTCCCAATTTACCCTTCTAACCAAGGATACCTCAGGTTTGTGGTACAGAACTGTCACTATCAGTTTCAGACGCTGCCGTTTGGTTTGTCCACGGCACCCCGGGTCTTTACCAAGGTAATGGCCGAAATTATGATACTCCTTCGAAGGAAGGGAGTTTTAGTTATCCCGTACTTGGACGATCTCCTGATAAGGGCAAGATCCAGGGAACAATTGGTAGTCGGGGTAGCACTATCTCAAGTAGTGTTGCGGCAGCACGGCTGGATTCTCAATATTCCAAAATCGCAGCTGATCCCGACGACACGTCTTCTATTCCTAGGGATGATCCTGGACACAGTCCAGAAAAAGGTGTTTCTCCCGGAGGAGAAAGCCAGGGAGTTATCCGAACTAGTCAGAAACCTCCTAAAACCAGGCCAAGTGTCAGTGCATCAATGCACAAGGGTCCTGGGAAAAATGGTGGCTTCCTACGAAGCAATCCCTTTCGGCAGATTCCACGCAAGAACTTTCCAGTGGGACCTGCTGGACAAATGGTCCGGATCGCATCTTCAGATGCATCAGCGGATAACCCTGTCACCAAAGACAAGGGTGTCTCTCCTGTGGTGGTTGCAGAGTGCTCATCTTCTAGAGGGCCGCAGATTCGGCATTCAGGACTGGGTCCTGGTGACCACGGATGCCAGCCTGCGAGGCTGGGGAGCAGTCACACAGGGAAGAAATTTCCAGGGCTTGTGGTCAAGCCTGGAGACATCACTTCACATAAATATCCTGGAGCTGAGGGCCATTTACAATGCCCTAAGCCAAGCAAGACCTCTGCTTCAAGGTCAGCCTGTGCTGATCCAGTCGGACAACATCACGGCAGTCGCCCACGTGAACAGACAGGGCGGCACAAGAAGCAGGAGGGCAATGGCAGAAGCTGCAAGGATTCTTCGCTGGGCGGAAAATCATGTGATAGCACTGTCAGCAGTGTTCATTCCGGGAGTGGACAACTGGGAAGCAGACTTCCTCAGCAGGCACGACCTCCACCCGGGAGAGTGGGGACTTCACCCAGAAGTCTTCCACATGATTGTAAACCGTTGGAAAAAAACAAAGGTGGACATGATGGCGTCCCGCCTCAACAAAAAATTGGACAGGTATTGCGCCAGGTCAAGGGACCCTCAGGCAATAGCTGTAGACGCTCTGGTAACACCATGGGTGTACCAGTCAGTGTATGTGTTTCCCTCCTCTGCCTCTCATACCCAAGGTACTGAGAATTATAAGACGGAGAGGAGTAAGAACTATACTCGTGGCTCCGGATTGGCCAAGAAGGACTTGGTACCCGGAACTTCAAGAGATGCTCACAGAGGACCCGTGGCCTCTACCTCTAAGAAGGGACCTGCTCCAGCAAGGATCCTGTCTGTTCCAAGACTTACCGCGGCTGCGTTTGACGGCATGGCGGTTGAACGCCGGATCCTGAAGGAAAAAGGCATTCCAGAAGAAGTCATTCCTACCCTGATCAAAGCCAGGAAGGATGTGACCGCAAAGCATTATCACCGCATTTGGCGGAAATATGTTGCGTGGTGCGAGGCCAGGAAGGCCCCAACGGAGAAATTTCAACTGGGAAGATTCCTGCATTTCCTGCAAACAGGAGTGTCTATGGGCCTAAAATTAGGATCCATTAAGGTTCAGATTTCGGCCCTGTCGATTTTCTTCCATAAAGAACTGGCTTCAGTTCCTGAAGTTCAGACGTTTGTCAAGGGGGTGCTGCATATACAGCCTCCTTTTGTGCCTCCAGTGGCACCTTGGGATCTCAATGTAGTTTTGGGGTTCCTAAAATCACATTGGTTTGAACCGCTTAAATCTGTGGATTTGAAATATCTCACATGGAAAGTGGTCATGCTGTTGGCCCTGGCTTCGGCCAGGCGCGTGTCAGAATTGGCGGCTTTATCTTATAAAAGCCCTTACCTGATTTTTCATACGGACAGGGCAGAATTGAGGACTCGTCCACAATTTCTCCCTAAGGTGGTTTCAGCGTTTCACCTGAACCAGCCTATTGTGGTACCTGCGGCTACTAGGGACTTGGAGGACTCCAAGTTGCTGGACGTTGTCAGGGCCCTGAAAATATGTTTCTAGGACGGCTGGAGTCAGAAAATCTGACTCCCTGTTTATCCTGTATGCACCCAACAAGCTGGGTGCTCCTGCTTCTAAGCAGACTATTGCTCGTTGGATTTGTAGTACAATTCAGCTTGCACATTCTGTGGCAGGCCTGCCACAGCAAAAATCTGTAAAAGCCCATTCCACAAGGAAGGTGGGCTCATCTTGGGCGGCTGCCCGAGGGGTCTCGGCTTTACAACTTTGCCGAGCAGCTACTTGGTCAGGGGCAAACGCGTTTGCTAAATTCTACAAATTTGATACCCTGGCTGAGGAGGACCTGGAGTTCTCTCATTCGGTGCTGCAGAGTCATCCGCACTCTCCCGCCCGTTTGGGAGCTTTGGTATAATCCCCATGGTCCTTACGGAGTTCCCAGCATCCACTAGGACGTCAGAGAAAATAAGAATTTACTTACCGATAATTCTATTTCTCGTAGTCCGTAGTGGATGCTGGGCGCCCATCCCAAGTGCGGATTGTCTGCAATACTTGTACATAGTTATTGTTAACTAAATCGGGTTATTGTTGTTGTGAGCCATCTTTCCAGAGGCTCCTCTGTTATCATGCTGTTAACTGGGTTCAGATCACAAGTTGTACGGTGTGATTGGTGTGGCTGGTATGAGTCTTACCCGGGATTCAAAATCCTTCCTTATTGTGTACGCTCGTCCAGGCACAGTATCCTAACTGAGG